>NC_045543.1:26296592-27496592 GCF_009769535.1 Thamnophis elegans | reverse complement strand
TTTTTTTAATCAAGCCCCCCCCCCCCCCCCCCCGTAAAGGGTGTCCCTCTTTTCCAATCTGAAAATCTGGTCACCTTACATTAGTACCGTAGCTGTCTAGGGCTGCATGTGGCCTATGGGCCACAGATTGGACACCCTGATCTACGTAGTCAAAAGCCTTCCTACATTCAAAAAAGCAAAAATAAACATTGTTTGTATTCCTTTGTTCTTTAACATCCATTTGTGCCACAAAACCTTGGTCCGTATTAGTTGTTTTTCCTGCAGTTTTAAAGAGTTCAATGGGCACTTTCATATTTGACAGCTGATCTTTTGCATGTTACACCCCACTTTCTATTGGAATAGGATTCTGACTATATTTTTTCTCCGTAAATGATTCTGTCATTCTATAATCCTATTTGTAAAGTGCTTCAGTATATCTTTCATAGTCCTTTAAATTCCTTTATTCCTATTATATCTCTTGTGATTTCTCTAATCTTACTTTCCTTGTTATTTTTTTTTATGGTTAACACCCTTGCTTAAAATATCATTGGAAGTTTGCACTTGTTTATCATATAGCCTTGTTGCCTAAAGCTCTCGTCTTATATCTTTTGGGGGTTATTATGATAGCCCGGAACAGTTTCTCTTTGAAATTTTTGGATTTTACCCCCCAACAACAATTTTAATAATATCTTTTATCTTCTCAAAGGTCCTCAAATTCTCTTTCATATGAGTTAAGCAAATTGAATAAGTCATTTACAATGTGCTGTAGTTCTGTTATTTTTTATGTAGCTGATTTGATTGTAATATTATACATACAGTGATATCCATATGTGACATTACTAGAAGCAGATATTGGCAATAAACAAAGAGTCTCTTCAGAACTTATTTTCAATTGTTGCCTTTATTTAGCCTAAATCTTCCACTAGGACAAAGTTCCTTTCTATCTCTAATCATGATTTTTTTTTTCCATGGATTTCTAGGGCTGCTTCATTCAAATTTATTTGGCCACCATATTCCTGGGAAAAGATAGTTCTATGGGTAATCTAGTCTCATCCAAACAACCATTGGTAGTCTTATATTATTTATTGAAACAACCCTTTGAACATCTTATAATGTATATGGAGTTCCCCAGTGTCTTTCAGTGCTGCATTTGTAGTTGCTGCATTTATTTGCATAATGCAATGTTTACTGGATATCTACACTAATAGCTATAATCTTGTCATTTATTTAGTTTTAGCTGAACACATACTTAGGAGTGTCCTTTGTAAGAATCATGGTCTTGGCCCCTGAACTGAGGTCTTAGGTCCTGAGTAGTATATCGGGTAATCATCCGATTTTAATCAAAGTGTTCCAGAATAATACGTATTTATAAAATATACAGCTTAGTTCATGTCACTTTGACAATTTCAAGTTTCCTTAGTTCATAGTGTTTACATTCCAAGTTCTAATACAAATGTTAGCTTCTAAAATAAGGAGCTTCTCTTTTACTAATGCCAGTGATAGTGGCCAGAGTTCCTTGTCACTTGTGGCCACATCATCATACTAGATCTGCATGTGCAAGTTCTACATTCTTCCCCAATAACTAACTAGACTAGAGGAATACCTGTTAACTAGTTTTCTCCAGTTAAAAAATAATCTAAATGTCGCAGTCATCTTGGTAATAATACCCAAGTGGTTTACCACTGACTTCTTCAGAGTTTGATTTTGGAGTTCCTTTTTTCAGGGAGGGTTGGTTTCCCCACACTACTACCCTCAATGTACTCCCTTGTGCATTACCCCTAGTTCCACCTCTCTTCTTTTGGCTTAAGCAGCAAGGTGATCTCATCAAGAGCCCAATGAACTCACTGCCAGGGGCACTGAAGGATTTCAACATATATAGAGAGCAGTCTCCTGAGAAGAGCTGTTATTTAAAATTTTCACAGTGCCTCAGATCACCGCATGATCTAGAAATTTATTCACCCAGGTTCCCTTTTGAAATTGATATGGTTAAAGTCCCACTTTTGGTGGTGTTTTCAGTTTTTTTCCCTCTTATTTTCATTAGTTTTTAGGAATCACATGAATATTGGAAAAAGTAACACAAAAGCAGTTTTACAGTCATTACAGTTGCAGCTTTTCTTTTATAAATTCTAAACTAAAATAAATCATTATGGGACAGGGAACTACATTAAACATACAAAAGAATAAACTGTGTCATCTTCCAATGCAATGTAAAATGCTGTTGAGATATAATAGTCTTTTTATTTTATTACCCAGGTTAATCTTTAACAATTTAATAACATAAATGGACCAATATATAAATAAGATGATAAGACTTAAGAATGTAACACTATGTCTATCAACTTCTGATAAATCCTTTTTTTAATACCCTGAAAAACTGTAAATCTATGGTGGATGTCCTGGCAATCATTAGCTGTTCTCATCCAGTTTTTGATTGCTCTGTGCCTTGTGAAAATTACAGAAGTTTAAATTCACATTTTCAGCTATTCACAAATAATATCTTCCCCAAATATTATTCATATCCATATGCTTTAGGTGTTCATTAAAGACATCTATGAACCCTGACTTTTTAAATGTTTATGTTCAATACTGGAGGAATGCTAATTTTTTAAATTTTGCTTTTATTGTGTTCTAATGAATTTGTTTTTCTATTAGACATTTTTGTAGCTTTTGTTTTAACTAAAATTGCCCTAGGATTAAAGCCTTATTATCAGCTTTTCCTCATGGCTGTAATAACATGCATTCTCCTGCATGCATTTCTCCCACTTGAATTGGCAGAAAAGTATGTCAGTATAAATTCCACTTCCTTGATGGCTGAGCTTTAATAAGCCTGAGAAACAAGGCTGATGACTGATGCTGTCCTTTCATCTTTAATACTGAAGAATTTAAGGGCAGTAATTGATGGATTCCTTTGCTTTGTTTCCCCTCCCACCAAATGTTTGCTAACAGGAAAAACAACCACCAATACGCCACTTAAAATGGGATGGGGCCTGGTTGGATGACTGTGGGCGTGTGCCTGAGACTGGGAATCTACATAGCCACTGTTCAAGTTGCCTCAGTGACACGTCATCAGTTATTATAATTTTAAAAAAAGCTTGACTGACAGGTTTCACATGTTCTAGGGTAGTGCAGGGTGAAACCAGAGAGAGCTCTCCTACTAGATCTGGAAAACTCCCTCTCCCTTCAGCCAGCATTATGAGTTGTGCTGTCTCTGAACAAGTTCCTACCGGTTCGGACCGGTTTGGCCGAACCAGTAGTGGTTTGGCCGCCTGAGTTGCTGGAACCGGCAGCGGTTCAGTTTGCTATGCCCCTGAACCGGTTGCCCGGTCTCTTCTCCCGTCGCTGGCATGTTTCTGTGCATGCGCATAACAGTTTTCAGTCAACTGTGCATGCGCAGTAATGTGCGGCGCACACACAGAAAGCAAGCAGCACACACGCAAAACACAGTCTCTCAGCGAAGCGGTAGTAAACCGGTTAGGAACCCACCACTGAGTAACTGGATGATGATTTGAAAGGAATATCATTCATTTTTCTCTTTTTGATGCCCAACCGACAGATTACATGCAAGGAGTGAGGCATGGGGTGAAGCTGAAGAGAGCTCTCCCAGCATATCTGGAGAAATCTCTTTCAAAGCCCATCCTCCCCAAATCTTCAGCCATTTTGGACGTAGGCTTACCGGTCTTCAAGAAAATTAAGACCCATGTTTAGAAATAGTCCAAATGTGTGGTCCCAGACATAGTGAAATGGTTCTGAAGAGACTAGTAGTACTTCTTTCTGCCTCACCCTGTGTACTGCATCTCTACCTATGGCCTGTTACTCACATCAGAAGGGGGAACTGGCAGAACTCTTGTTAATTTCACCAGAGTTCCCAAAATTAATAAAAGCTTCAATGAAATGTCAGTGTGGCCACCATGGCAACATTCAAAAGTATCCCACAGAGTTTGCAAGATTTGACTTGATGTAGGCAAAATGATACTCCTGAACTAATTAAAACAATAGAAACGGTTGGCCTACAAAATCTCTTGTCAGCAGGAGCAAGAAAAACCCTCACATAATGGACTAATTTGAGAATAGTAGCAGCAACTTGTGCGTAGCAGCTGGCTCTCTTTTCCTATTTAATATGGGAAATAAATTCCGTGCATAGAATGCTAGCCCTGGTTTGTAATCAGAAGGCAAATCTCTTTCAGATGAACACTAGACCCAGGCAGGTAAGGAGCTTATGGCACTCCATAGAGCTCCAGTCAGGAAAAGTACCTTCCTCTTTGGATAGCAGAGATGCTTGATTACCACTTCAGTCAAAGCTTTTCACACTTATGATTGCTGCAGCATCCCCATGGTCACATGATCAAAATTCAGATATTTGGCAATGGGCATGTATTTATGATGGCTGCAGTGTTCCAAGGTCATGTGATCCCCTTTTGTGATCTTTTGAAAAGCAAAGTCAATGGGGAAGCCAGAACTGTGTTACTAATTTAAAAATTGCAGTGATTCATTTAACAGCTGTGGCAAGAAATGTTGTAAAATGGGGCAAAATTCATTTAACAACTGTCTCGCTTAGTAACAGAAATGTTGGGCTCAATTGTGGTTATATCAAGGACTACCTCGAAATATGGATCTGTATGGAAATATGGGTCTGCCAGCTGGTGTCTAAGAAAGTCCCAGTATTATTGTGTAACATGAAGTGTAGCTTATTAATAATATGTTTGTGAAGTGTGAGTTGTGAATTGTACGTGACAACCAGCAGTCTTCTGTTTTTCTGTTTCTGTGGTCTGGTTTTTAATAGATTATCTCTAGGAACTGATCTGACTTAATTGATTTGTCTATTGATCTTATTGGGTAATAGTAGCTTTCTTTTTCTTTCCATCAAAATTTATGCCATTAGAGATATCTGATGAGTATACATACTTCATTCTTGATATCTTCTCCAGGGGAGAAAAATGGGATAAATCTATACATATAGCCATATAATAGCAAGACAATGAGTTAATACTATAGTATTTTGTGGTCCGTTGTACCTAAAAAAATCTAAATGTTCTCCCACAAGTAAATCCCTTCCTAAATTAGATTGAGTTTAGGCCTACTGTCCACTTCTTTCCTCCCTGTTCTAGTGAAAGGAATGTGACTTTTTCTGCCTCCGTTGAATTTATAAAAAATATTATAGTCATACCACACTATTAATAATAGTTCTCAATGTACAGTTCATTATTTCATTGTTCTTTAGTTATTGCTCAACTTAAAATTGCCAGAATTTCTATTTAGTATAATTAAAATTTCCCAATCTTTTAAAAATCATGGGTAAGAAACCCAAATGAATATCCCTAAAACAAAATCCCATAGATAATAATGTTGTGTTTCTTTATATTTGTATTTCAGGAGGAAATATTCTTTATGTCATTAAATGAATTGGGTGAAAAAATATCCTAAAAAATGATGCAAACTTTTTAAAGCAAGCATTCTAAAAAACTATATACCATGATAAGCCAAGAAGTCAGAAGGCAATCTAAACCTTCAGTCTCTTGCCTGATTTACACAGCATCCTTCACACAATATGAAGACACTCCATTTAACATTGTTCAAGAATATCCTCTCCCAACTTGTTGTCTGACTATTTCTGAGGCTGAAATTAAGCTGAAGTGTTCTGCCATGAGCACAGATCATAGAGAAGAGTTTTCCTTCTTCTGCTGAGAGAACACCTCCTATGCGGACAAAGGTCCCTGGAGAAGGATCCTACAGAAGATGTATCTGGGTCATTGATTTGCCCTGAGAAGGTTTGCTTCATAACTGATGCTCCCATTTGATGGCAGGTCCCCATGTTTGTTCATTTTCGTTCATTTGTTCATTTCTGTTTTGGATGTAGAGAAGGCTGGAATTCCAGCTTCCAAAAGTACTTTTTTTCCAGTTCTTGGTAGGTAGGTTGACTGGTCAACTAGGAGTGGAAGCAAAGAGAAGTTATCTACACTTTGAAACTGACAAAGACTTACTCAGACATTTCTCCAGATGTTTTCTCTCATTACTTGTCTACTGTGAAGAAGGTGGAGGAGTCCTCCTCTTTTCCAATCAAACTCAAAGGGGAGTTCTATTAGTGATTTGGGCAAAAGCCATCAGCAGCACCAACCCTGCCAGCAGTGCCTAGCTAATTTCTAGGCCAATTGAATTGATTCCTCCTCTTCTTCCTTCACAAAAAAGTTATCTTTAAGGAAGAGAATTGGAGAAATTGTGTTTCAATGACACAAGAGAAAAGGAAAGAAGCACTTTCCCAGTGGGGAGTAGGGAGCTGTGCTGCAGAACGCATCGCCCTTTTAGGAACAAGAACAGAAGATTATTTATGCAGCAAAGGCTGGATTTTATTATTACTTTGCCTTTTGGTGAATTGTACTAGAGTAAACAAAAAACTATATGTGAAGAAGAAAAAAAGTGAATGTGCAAGAAAAGCTGTGTGTGTGCATGCAATTACAGGTGCTGCTGCTTCTGAATTTGCTCAAACTGGAGAGGTCTCCAAGAACAGGAAGACATGCTAGACATGTCAAAATTATCATTGAGCTCCAGTGGTACCAAGTCTAATTTGTTATAATTTATAGAAGAGCCAGACAAACAATACAATACAATACAATAGTTAGACTTCTATACCGCTTCATAGGGCTTTCAGCCCTCTCTAAGCGGTTTACAGAGTCAGCATATCGCCCCCACAGTCTGGGTCCTCATTTCACCCACCTCAGAAGGATGGAAGGCTGAGTCAACCTTGAGCCTAGTAGGATTTGAACAGCCAAACTGCTGAACTGCAGTCAGCTGAAGTAGCCTGCAGTGCTGCATTTAACCACTGCGCCAACCTCAGTTAGTACCAAATTGAGATTGGTAAATGAAAGAGATTATGAGCTAATAATATATTAAGAGGCCAAAGATTTATAACATTACCTGACAGGCCTGGCAGCCATCTTTTACATTGGGCCTTCAGGCCTGCCACACTAAAGCAGGGGTGTCAAACCTGCGGCATCACATTGTTGTCACGTGACATATCACGACTCCCCCCCCTTCATTAAACCAGAGGCTGTGAGTTTAACATTCCTGTCCTAAAGGGATTATGGCAAATTATCGGTAGGATTTCTGTTTAACTTTATTTAGGCTCTAGGGTTGTGAGTAGACTCTTCAACAGTGGTGTAGCATATGCCTTGATGGCATGAAATCTAGAGGTGGTATTCTACTGGATTGGACCGGTTCGGCCGAACAGGAAGCGGAAATCATGAGTGTACCACCCACCTGCTCACCTGCCATGGCTCTATTTCGTTCTATTTACGGACATTTTTTGAGCAAATCGCATGCATGGAAGGCCTGGTGCATATGTGGACGGGCGCAGGTGAGTGAAGCGAGTGTGCGTATGTGTGCACACACATTTATGAACCAGTAGGGAAGGTAAGTGAAAACCACTCCTGATGAAATCCCATGTTAAATTCTCAATGAATTGTATGCAAAGGGACAAGTCACAATTTGTGCAGTCAGGATACACCCTGAACCAGTGGTGAAATTCAATTTTTTTTACTACCAGTTCTGTGGGCGTAGCTTGGTAGGCATAGCAGGGGAGGGATACTGCAAAATCTCCATTCCCTCCCACCCCACTCTGAGGCCAGCCAGAAGTGACATTTGCTGGTTCTCCGAACTACTCAAACTTTCCGCTACCAGTTCTCCAGAACCTGTTGAATTTCACCCCTGCCCTGAACCTGTCATCTAAGGCCTTTCTTAAACATGATCACCACACTTCCCTAACCAGGAATCCCCCCAAATCAGAGGGAACATCTTAGTTTAATACAGTTTTAGATCCATTATAACATCCACTAAAGAAAGAATTATAGTGGTAACATAATATATGGCATTGGAAATTTTGAAATGTGAAGTAACTCTCTGTATTAAATAACATGCCATCTGCAGCTCAACTCCAACTAAATACATTTGTAATTCTAGGCTTTAGACATTCATCAAGTAATAGATGGCCCCACATTTGACATACAAAACATTTTCCTAACACATTAATGCTTCTTCTTTTTTTGCTTAAGGTGATTTCATAGAATGTGGCTTGTGCTTGTACTAATGGTGTCCCATCACTGAAATATATGCCCTTCTACAACTGATGCAATATTAACAAGATCAGTGCATTGTGTCTGCTCCTGGGGTTAAGAGTGCTTTCTATCATAGTGCTTCTTCATTGATTGATGGATAATATCCATAGACTTATGGCTTCTAAACGATATGGCACTGTGGGGTTTGGACTGTGGTTATTTGTTAGTGGTGTTTTGCTGAGTTGGTGTGCATTAGCATGAGAAAAAGAAAGTGGACTAAGCTTTCCTTTAACAAAGGGAGAATCAACCAAGTTCCAAGCCTCTTTGGCTCTCCCGTAAGCCAGGTAAGAGGAGAGCAATATCTATCATTAAGTGCTACTGTTTGAGAGAATTTACATTCCCCTTGACAACAATCTTGTTGCCCAGACATGTCAATTGCTTTCTTGCTGTAATTGCACTGATAGGACAATCATGGGTACTTTTGTTGGGTGTATATAGTCAGTTGTGTGATGGGTGTGTTTCTATGAATATAGCAAATGGTATGTTTTGCAGAACATTAGGTGCCCAACCCACTTGATTCTCAGAGTCTTTGATTAAAATCCTGCAGGCATCCTCACCAGTCTTGCCAATGAGGCATTGCTGTGAACCTTATTGCCATGGCAGACCTGCAATAAATGTCCCAATGTGTTTTTTTCTTAGTTAGTTTGTAATTGCCTTCAAGATTTTGCTGACTTAAGAACATGATTTATTTGCCAAGTGCACAAAGCTAATTCTCCCTAAGAAAAATACATATGGACTTTGCCTGAGCTTTTTACACATCTCCAGTTACATAAAGTTCAAGGACACTATTGGAAAAAAAAAGAAAGTAGTAGGAATTAAAAAAAAAGATATTAACAAGAGAAAAAACAGTGCCAGTTTAGCTAATAAATCTACATTTAAGGTATTAGAGAACTGTAATCCATATGAAATAATTCATTTACTGTAATGGTATGAGGGAATGACCTTGGGAAACTGGAAGGAGAGCTGCAGAGTGGACAATCAGTACGTAAAAGAAATATTCTGTGTAAAAGAGCCGAGGTGGCACAGTGTTTAGAGTGCAGTACTGCAGGCTACTTCAGCTGACTGCTAGCTGCAGTTCAGCAGTTCAAATCTCACTGGCTCAAGATTGACTCAGCCTTCCATTCTTCCAAAGTGGGTAAAATGAGGACCCAGATTGTTGGGGATAATATGCTGACTCTGTAAACTGCTTAAAGAAGGCAATAAAAGCACTATAACACGGTATATAAGTCTAAGTGCTATTGCTATCTCATCCAATAAAAGGAAAGGAGGCGTGGGGAGTGTTTCAAAATGGACCCTCCCTAGTTTTTTAGAGGGTAAAAGGAAAGTGGCGGGGGGAATACTTGCAAGATTCTGTTAAGGTAATCTTACAATAAAGAGAGAATCATTGTAAGCATGGTGTGCTTCTTGTATGGACTATCTCACTATATAAAAGATGAGCAGGTTGAACCAGAAATGTGCCATCAGTTTGAAGTCACTACGGTACTCTCCCACAAGAGACCCAAGTCCAGCCCTTTGTGAATTCCTTTGACCTTATCTAGCACCATTTTGCCCTGAACTGTCTGATATTGTGTTTTATGCTTATACTACACTTGAATGATCACTTGAATGTATTCTGTGTTTACAACAGCTCTCTCTCTGGTTCAGGGTGGAAAGTTGTAATAAGTGTCTAGAAAGAAGAGCAGTGAATAACAAGAAAGTCTGGCACAAATCTAAAACATTTGCACAAACAAGAGCTGAGCCAAAATGTTTTGAATATGCAACAATCTGGCAGAACAAACATTATTAAAGCATCTACAGTATTCTCCTGCCATCGAGAAAGCAATTGTTCGGTAATTTTGATTTAATGGCAATTGGTAATTCACACAATGACAATAATTAACTTTGGAGGGCAGTGCCAAAATAAAGCTAAAGTCCAATTAAAACGTTGTGTGAGAACATAAGATTGGACAGCCTCAAAAGCCTTTAGATCACAGAACATGCTTAGCAGTAGCTATTTCTCCTCTGTGACTGCCAATGATAACCATATGGTATTCCATATGGTTGTAATGGGCAGTATTCCTCAAATCAAAGTTTTCTGGAACTGCTGAAAAGCTTTCCAACCTGAGCTCAGCACCCTTTTTATTACTGAAAGCGGAAATGAAACATTCAGAGACAGCTGATGCTAGGACGGCTGCTCAGATGATAATTGTCAAGTGTATCTAAAGCCCAAGAGGTTTAATGCATGTTTGTTGACTGTTACAGAAAGAAGGAAGAACATTTCTGGTTTTCTATGAAACTAGTCCTCAACCTTACAACCATTTATTTAATGACCGTTCGAAGCCACAACAGAACTGGAAAAAGTGTTTTATGACCCTTTTTCATAGTGACCATTTTTCAAAGTAACTTATGACCATTGCAGCATCCTCACAGTCATGTGATTAAAATTCAGATGCTGGGCAGGTGGTTCATACTTATGACTGTTGTTGTGCCCAAGATCATGTGACCTCCTTTTGTGACCTTCTGCTAAGCAAAGACAATGGAGAAGCCAGATTCACTTAACAACTGTTGTACTAACCTACCACCTGCAGTGATTCACCTAACAACTGAGGCAAGAAATGACATAAAATGGGGCAAAACTCACATACATACATACATACTGTTAAGTATTCATTAAATATTCATGATGCCAGCAACACCCTCTGGCTTCTCTGATTGGCTGAAAGCCTCAGAGGGTGTTGCCGGCCGAAAGTTACAGTTGATTGGCCGAAGGACTGACGTCAGCGGTTGCTGTCTAGTCCCCGGCCGGTGATTGGTTAAAAGTTAGTATAAATACCTTGGCGCGCGTTCTGTTGTTGAATCGCTGTCATCCTTGAATAAACCAGTTGTTATCTTGAACCCTGGCTGCCGCGTCGTCCCTCCGCCGATATTTAAAACTGGCGACGAGGGTGGGATCGCGATTCCACGCAAGCCTAGGGTAGAGAGAGAGGTTCTATCAGCCAGCTGCCACAAGCCGCTACTCGCGCCGGCACCGAACGCTGAGGGAAAATTCCTGTCACGACCTCCTCTCCTCAGCCTTCCACTCCTCAGCCTGTCACTAACGTCCTAGCCAACATGAACTCTTTGCCGCCTTTCGCTCCCTTCGGCTCCGCCGGTGAATCCTGGGAAGGGTTCATGGAGCGGTTTGAGACATACCTAATTGCTACCAAGAACCAGGCTCAAACCGATGAGGAGAAGTGCAGTTTCTTTTTATCCTGCTGCGAACCTTCTATGTTCGCCTCAGCCAGAGCTATGGCTGCTCCCAGACCGGCTTATAAATTAGGTTGGGACAATTTGATGGCTAAACTGAAGGGGCACTATGCCCCGACACCTTCCAAAATTGCCCGCAGCTTTGCGTTCCGCAGAAGAGTGCAAAAGCCGGGAGAGTCAATTAGTCAGTTTTTAGAAGCCCTGCGCACGGTAGCGTCCCAGTGCGATTTCTCAAATCTTGAAGAAAATTTAGTTGAGCAATTCGTGTGCGGAGTGCGGGATGTCCATCTAAGAAGCCGCATGTTCCGCCACCACGATATTACTCTCCTACAGGCAGTGGAGATCGCCAGAGCAGCTGAGCTCTCTGAGCAATCCACCGCGGATCTGGAGCGGCTACAGCTTTCCTCACAAACTCCAGGGCAAGTTCCGTTCACTCCACCGGCCTCCCAAATCCATGACATTGACTATGATGATTTTACGCCGTCCGAGGACCCGGAGCCCGACAACGTCGACCAAGTCCGTGCCCAACCTCGGCGAAGACAACCGGCTCCTTCAGCGGCCGCACCGCAAAACCCCAAGGCGTCTTGCCTTAGTTGCGGAGGCCGCCACGACCGCCAGACCTGTCAGTTCCGGAACGCAATCTGCCGCCGTTGTCAGAGGCAGGGGCACATTGCCCAAGTCTGCCGAGCATCCTTGCCGGCCCCTGCCTTCTTCCAAGCCAATGAAAGACCCAAATCGCAGCCGCGCCGCCAGCCACCGAGACCAACTCGCAGAGGGGACGACTGCCACAATGTGTCCGCACCGCAGGAAATGGAGAGTTCAATCAATCAGGCCTCCTCCGGATCCCGGAAAATAACAGCCAATGTCCACCTGGCAGGTCAGCCGTGCCAAATGGAGGTGGACTCCGGTTCCTCCCGTTCGTTGCTGTCTTGGGACATGTTCTCCCGCCTCTGCCCTGCAGTGCCCCAAACAAAGTTAGCCCCAACCCGCTTGCTTTTAAGGGACTACCAGGGAAAATTGATTCCCGTCCTGGGGTCTTTCCCTATTCCTGTCAATTATGGCACTTTTAATGGGAAGCTGCCAATCATTATTGTAAAAAACGCCCTGCCGGCCCTTCTCGGCCTTGACTGGTTTCCAGCACTGGGGTTGTCCATTGGGGGGGTGCACCAGGTGAATTCCTCTTCAATTGAGGACGTCTTAAAGGAATTCTCTGACGTTTTCGATGGTCAGCTCGGGTGCTACAAGGGAACCCCCATCTCCCTTAGTTTAGATCCCCAGATTGCTCCCATTAGGCTGAAAGCCCGCAGGGTGCCTTTTGCCTTGAGGGCCAAGGTTGACACCGAACTTGACAAACTCTTGGCGCAGGGTGTCATCGAGACAGTAGATCATGCTCCATGGGAGACCCCCATAGTCCTCCCGGTCAAGCCGGATGGCTCGGTGAGAATCTGCGCCGACTACAAGTCGACGATCAACTTGGCCCTTCAGGCAAACCCCTATCCAGTCCCTGTTGTGCAACACCTGCTCCACTCCTTGGGGCAGGGTTGCATATTTGCCAAACTGGATATGGCGCAGGCCTATCAACAGCTCCCGGTGGATGACGATGCGGCGGCTGCCCAGACCATCGTCACCCATCGTGGGGCTTTCCGTTGTCGCCGCCTGCAATTTGGCGTGTCCGTTGCCCCGGGGATCTTCCAGAGTCTCATGGAGCGCTTGCTCCATGGACTACCGGGGGTTGTGCCATATTTCGATGATGTTCTGATCGCTGCAACCAGCCGCTCAGAACTCATCGATGTATTACGGAAGGTCCTCAGTCGTTTCAGGGGCGCGGGATTGAAATTGAAGAGCAGCAAATGCTCATTTGCTGTCCCTAGGGTAGAATTCTTGGGCTTCTTAATAGACGCCCAAGGCATTCACCCTACACCGTCAAAAATTGCCGCCATTAAGAACGCCCGTGCTCCCACCTCTAGGGCGGAGCTACAGGCATTCCTAGGGCTACTCAATTTCTACGCCCCCTTTATTCCTCACAAGGCGTCACTAGCCGAGCTGCTGCATCGGTTGCTCGACCGATCCGCGGCCTGGCGCTGGGGCAGCCGCGAAGCGCATGCGTTCGCGGCTGTCAAAGAGACGCTGACGTCATCGGCAGTCCTGATTCAGTATCATGACGGGATGCCTCTGACGTTGGCGTGTGACGCCTCCCCATTTGGTGTAGGGGCGGTACTGAGCCATGTCCTCCCGAATGGCTCAGAAGCCCCTGTGGCCTTCTATTCCCGGACACTCTCCTCGGCGGAGCGTAACTACAGTCAGATCGACAAGGAGGCTCTGGCTGCAGTGTCCGGGATTAAGAGGTTCCACGACTACCTCTACGGTCGGCACTTTACTCTTGTCACCGACCATAAGCCACTCCTTGGGCTTTTGGCGGGCGACAAGCCGACCCCTGCCATTCTATCTCCCCGAATGACTCGCTGGACGGAGTTCCTCGCAGCGTATTCTTATACGCTGCTCTACCGTCCTGGCAAACAGCTGGGGCACGCGGATGCCCTCAGCCGTTGCCCGCTACCGGAGACGGACACCGCCCCCGTCCCAGCCCTCTCCGTCCTCTCCATTGCCTCCTCCGGTTTCCCAATCTCCGCCGCCGACGTGGCAGCCCACACGAAGGCCGATCCAATCCTCTCCCAGGTCGCCTCCTGGGTTTTGAGGGGATGGCCAACAGACAAAGTGGCAGAGGTCTTCCGGCCCTTTAAAAATCGCCAGGCAGAGATCTCCCTCCACGGGGGTTGTCTCGTCTGGGGGGATCGGGTGCTGATCCCCGACGCGCTTCGGCCACAAGTTCTGGATCTGCTCCACAAGGACCACCCGGGCATAGCACGGATGAAGGCATTGGCCCGTAGCTATGTCTGGTGGCCCTTGCTGGACACGGAGATAGCGGCCTATGTAGGCCGCTGCACGACTTGTCAAGTGTCCAGGCCCAACCCCCCTGCCGGGCCTGCTCGAGAGTGGGAGGCTCCGAGAGGCCCATGGTCCCGCCTCCACATCGATTTCGCTGGTCCCTTCCACGGCCAGAACTTCCTGGTTGTGGTGGATGCCTACTCCCGGTGGGTGGAGCTGGTCCTCATGGGCTCTACCACAGCCGAGAGTACGGTCAGGGCTTTACGGAAATTGTTCGCAACCCATGGGTTGCCGGACGTGATGGTTTCGGACAACGGGCCCCAGTTCACATCCACCATTTTCCAGGAATTCTTGGCCGAGCAAGGGATCCGGCACGCGCCCATAGCCCCGTACCACCCGGCCAGTAATGGCCGGGCAGAGCGGGCGGTCCGCTCAGCGAAGGAGGCGCTGGGTCGCATGGACCGGGGCGACTGGCAGGCGAGGGTGGTGGCTTACCTGCTAAGCCAACATTCCACCCCCTGCCCAACCACCAACAAAAGCCCCGCGGAGCTCTTGATGGGTCGACGCCTGCGGACTCCCCTGGATAGGCTTCACCCGCTCTATTCAGGGGATCAGCCGAGCAATCTGGGGGTTATCCCTTCCCGTTCCTTTAAGTTAGGGGATTCCGTATGGGCCCGGTCCTTTGCGGGGGAGCCGAGATGGGTGCCAGGTTCTATCGTTGCCCTGACCGGCCCATGTTCTTTTAGGATCCAATTGGCTGACGGATCCCAATGGAGACGCCACCTGGATCAACTAAGGAGGCGTCTCCCGTCGCAGGCTGGTGGCCGCGAAACCCCGATTGACAACACCGCAGTACCGGGGTTGCCCTGTGAAGCCTTCGCCACTCCAGGCCTCAACCTGTGCCAACCACAACATACTCAAGCCGAGAGACCGCAAACAAGGGCCTTCGCCACTCCAGGCCCCCACCTGTGCCAACCACAAAGTACTCAAGCCGAGAGACCGCAAACAAGGGCCTTCGCCACACCAGGCCCTGCCTACCCAAGCGCCACCTGCAAGGACGCCGAACTTACATCTCAACCCGACCTAGGGAACTTTCAAACATGCAACCACAAACCCGGGGACACTTCCCAGAAGGTCCCTCCTACACCTGGTGACGCGCCCCCACGGCCAAGCCTACCTTTGCAGTTGAGCCCGCCTTCTGGGCCTTTCCAAAATGGCGTGCCTCGGAGCTCCACTCCCTTCGGGGAGGAGCTACCACGAGGAGGTCCTCCTCCGCCGACGACTGCCCCTGCAATGAGAAGATCTGGGCGGGTCCGGCGCCGCCCAGCATACCTTAAGGACTACGCATGCTCCGTTTCGGGCATGCGCAGAACTGGGGGAAAGGGGTGTTAAGTATTCATTAAATATTCATGATGCCAGCAACACCCTCTGGCTTCTCTGATTGGCTGAAAGCCTCAGAGGGTGTTGCCGGCCGAAAGTTACAGTTGATTGGCCGAAGGACTGACGTCAGCGGTTGCTGTCTAGTCCCCGGCCGGTGATTGGTTAAAAGTTAGTATAAATACCTTGGCGCGCGTTCTGTTGTTGAATCGCTGTCATCCTTGAATAAACCAGTTGTTATCTTGAACCCTGGCTGCCGCGTCGTCCCTCCGCCGATATTTAAAACATACATACATACATACATACACACACACACTTACAACCTTTGCCACATCCCCATAGACATGACATTAAAATTCAGACACCTGGCAACTGACTCATATTTATGACAGTTGCAGTGTCCCAGGCTCATGTGATCACTTTTTGCAAACTTCTGACAAAGTCAACGGGGAAGCCAGATTCGGTTAACAACCGTGTGAATAATTTAATATCTGCAATGATTCTCAAAAAAACTGTGGCAAGAAAGGTTGTAAAATGGGGCAAAACTCACTTAACAAATATCCCGGTTAGCAATGGGAATTTTTGGGGTCAATTCAGTGATGGGTTTCCATTTTTTACTACCGGTTTGCTCATGTGTGTGCATGTTTGACCCTTCTGCGCATGCGCAGAAACGTCCGGGTGGGTGGGCGGAGCCTCCCACCGCCGCTACAACCGGTTCACCCGATCCGGGCCAAACTGAGAGCAATGCACCTCTGGATCAATTGTGGTCATAAGTCAGGGACCACCTGTAGCTTTGGTTCTATTAATATCAGCTGTTTTTATTGCTGAGTTTTCTTGTTTTTAAAGACTTCTGGGAAGATCTGCTTAAGCTAAAAGGCAGAATATTGATTTTTACAAATTAAAATTCCAGAAAAAAAGTGTCAAAAGAGGTCATGAGAAATATAATAGGTAGTTCTCTGGAGGGAATCATCGTTGCCTGCCGTTCACAATACAATCAGAATCAGAATAGAATAGAGCTGGAAGGGACCTTGGAGATACAATCTATAGTAGTACACACTCATTCTCAAAGCAAAAGCAAACAAAATGCAGTACAGTAGAATGCAGAGGATTTTTCTGCAAGCAGTTCCAAACTGCATGCAGACAAACTAAAGTAGAATGCAAAGGCTGGTTTGTAAGTACGGTAATCTATAGATCCTGACTTCCATAAAGTAGTGTGAGCTTCTTTGTTGTGGTAAACTAGGCTTTGGTTGTGCTGGTGATAGATTAAGGGAAACGTATCACAACTGACTGTATTGTGACAGCATTAACAAAGATGCATTATGACCAAAGGCTTATCCAAGCTGCCCCTTTGCCAGCACAGACAAGTAGCTGTAATTTCCAGATGAGTTTTATTGCTCTGCCTGTAAAACACTAGTTTTCTTCCTTTTTCTTTTTTGCTTTGGTCACAAGTGGAGCACATACTTTCTAAGAGCCCAACCCTGCACTACAATTGGCTACTCTGCAGAGGCAGGAATACCACCTCACTTCGAAGAATAATTGCCAGGATTTCTAGTGCCTTTTAGATCTACCTTTAAAAGTAGTCCTGCACAGGGCTGTCTTAATACATGGGCCTGATGGGCACTTGCCCATAGGCCCCGCGAGCATAGGGGCCCCATACCAACACCAATTGTTGGAAATGCCAATAAAATAAATATATGTTTAATTTTATTGACCATTTATATTTTTATTTCTGTGAGTAGTTGTCATAGGGGCTTCAGTACACTGCTTAACCAGGGACCGATAATGCTGTTAAGACAATCCTGGTTCTGCAGTATTGATTATTGTAATATTGATGATCAGTATTACTGATTATTAGTAATATTGATACTACTGATTATAATACTTGCTTAAAATGCAAAATGTTGGTTCAAAGCACAGTCACTGTTATTTAAAAAAGAAACACCTCTCTTTCGCCCCACTGCATAATCTACTTTTTCACTAAAACAAAAACCTTGTGCTGTTTCATTAGTTCTCCAGACATTTGAAGTAAAAAGTTTTTGCAGACCTGCAGTAACAGTTTCTGCAGTATATAGTTTATGACGTTATCTATATACTAAGATTCTCTGCAGTGGTAGGATTCAAAAAGTTTTACTACCGGTTCTGTGGGCGTGGCTTGGTGGGAGTAGCAGGGGGAAGGTAACTGCAAAATCCCCATTCCCTCCCGATCAGCTGGGATGCAGGAGGCAAAGAATAAATGGGAGTGGGGCCAACCAGAGTTGGTATTTACTGGTTCTCCGAACTACTCAAAATTTCCGCTACTGGTTCTCCAGAACTGGTCAGAACCTGCTGAATTCCACCTCTGATTCTCTGTTTCTCTGAATTGGACATGTTTGCGTGGACATAGAGTAGGCTGAAAGACTCAGATAATATCTGAATCCACAGTTTTCTCAAGTTTTTCAACATTTGAAATACAGCAAATTCTTTTTTAAAATCTTTTACACATATACAAACAGAAAAGTATGCAAATATAGCAGTGGTGGGTTGCCAATTTTTTTACTACCGGTTCAGGCACGACACTTCTGTGCATGCGCAGAAGTGTCCGGGCGAAGCCTCCCGCCACCTTACTAACAGTTTGCCTGATCCAGGCCGAACCAGAAACAACCCATCTCTGAAATATAGAGAAGTAACCATATTAATTGGACTTTAATATGGGACTAACGAGGGCTCCATTTACAATGAAACCTTTAGACACAAAACACTGGCAAATTACTTGGTACATAGAAACCATATGCATTCTTCCATAGGAGAAAATACTCAGCACTTAAAGTGTAAACTACTCAGTTGTAATTTGATCTCCTTAAATTAATTCAAAAGCATATTAACCATATCAATATTTTAAACATCACTTATAAATTCAGTGCTTATAAATGGCAGCTATACATTTACAAAATCTTATTGCAGTCATCTGGAACATGCTTGGATGTGATGTCAACAACTTGAAAAATGTCTTTTGGAACAAGATTGCATTTTCTGTTCAGCCTAACTGCATGAACAAATTGTCAGAAACAGAACATTGTGAAATGTTCTGTTTCTGACAATTTGGGAGATTTAAGGTACATTCTCAAACTAAATTAAGTCGCATCAGACGTTTAACAGTTAACCTCTGTAGAATTGTAGGAAGTTATCACCCAGCCCTCTCCCAGAAAAATGAAATACCCTAGGAAATATGGAAAAGGCATAAAGACAGAACAGCTCCCTGCCCCCACCCCCTTTGTCAATGGGTCATTAAGATGCCCAAGCCAGTCCCTTTACATAATAAAGAGTTCTCCCCTTCAGCTCAGCTCCCCTTCAGGCATGATTAGCCTTCACCCACTCACCACATGGCATCTGAGAACTCAACCAAACCTGGATTCAAAACACAGCCTAAAGAGTTGCCCCTGGGGGGAAGGAAGAGACATGTCGCGACCTTACAACGTGCGGTCTTGATACTCTAAGACCGCTGTTGACACTTTTGCCGCTGGGGGGTCCATTGAGACCTAAATAATCCCGTAGAGACAGTGATCAGGAAGACAAAGCCTTGCTGGTCTCAGGGATATCGCAAAATCCCTGATAGACCCAAGGGAAGTGCTTCAAGCCCGCGGTGAACAGGCAGCCCCTAGGCTGATGAAGTCGGGATGCTCCGGAAGGAAGGAAGTGAAAAGAGAAAGTGAGTCCACTTGGTGAGGTATTTTTTCTATTTTGCTAAAGACTGCCCAAAGAAATATTTCCTTAAAGCCAAACAAAAGAACTGAGCGGTGAAAATAATCCTAATGGGATCGCTGTGGAAAGTTTTTTTTCTTTGCCATTGTAACTATCACATTCTCCATTTCTCCTCTTAAAGTGAACAGATTGATTATTTTTTCTTCTGCTTCTTGTTGCTTTATTTTTTGACTTCTGGATTAAAACCTTCCTTTTTATTTTAACAATTATTCCTACTACTTGTTATTAAATCACACTAAAAGCAATCTAAAGAATTTTGTTTCCTACAGAAGTTGAAAATTAACTGCCAGTCGGATTTTTTTTAAACAACGTATCTCTTTCTTTATTTGACTTCACTAACTTTGCAGCTGAAGAGTTTGCAACTTGTTTACAGAAGCTGATAAAAAACCAAGGGCACGAAGTGTTTTCACAGGTGCCTCTGAGAACTATTTTGGCAGAGAGAGAAAGAAAGGAAGGAAGGAAGGAAGGAAGGAAGGAAGGAAGGAAGGAAGGAAGGAAGGAAGGTGGGGAACAGAGCCCTTTCCCTTTGAAGAGCATAAAAGAACTTGTGTTTGAGGTCAACTTAAATTAAAAGCTAAGAGAGGCCTGGAAGACTAGACTGGCAGTCATTATTGTTTTTTTTTTTCCCCTTCTTTCTTCTGTTTTGGAAACATGGGTCAATACTTAGATGAGGAAACCTTAACATTCCAAAATATCTTGGCTAGAATTCAAAATCTATTGGAAGGATATGGGAGAATTGAGAAGAAGCTGGAAAGACTATGCTTCCTTACAGCAAAAGATGATGGGGTTGGAGCCCCCAAAATTAAAGGGGAGAATGAAGATATAGAAGATAAAGATAAGACAATAGATGAATTTAATAATGGAGCAAATGTGGGTGAAAATGGAAAGGAAATGTGGAAAAGGGAATTTGATGAATTGGAGCTCTACCACAGATTCCAGGACACAGAAGAGAAAAAAATACTAATGATGATAGACATAAGAAGAGAAATTTGTTCAGAAGCAAGATTGACAAACAAAGACAAGTTAACTTTAGTAGCAACTAGTGGGGAAGGAGATCATCTGAGAGACCTTTCAAGCAACAAAGTGCGGAGAGACGCCTATAAAAACCTTATAAAGGAGACAAAAAGAAGGCTGACTCCACAATTGGCAAGAGGGATAAGACTGTTTTGTTACTGGAAAGATACAGGTTGACAATGAAAGTCGGTAATAAATATTAGTTTTTTTATTATTGGTGATTAATAAGTAGGAACTTTGTAACTCCTAGATTGCTTTAGATTGTTATTAAATGTTTACTCGCTAACAATTAATTAATCATAAATAATAATGATGAAATGATAATGGATACAGTGTAATGATATATACATGTATTGACAATTTAGTAAAAGAAATTTGGATATAAATTGTAAATTGTGACTTGGGAAAAAGACCTATAAATTTTATTAACAAATTTTCATTTAGATCTTGTTATAAAGGTGTAAGGGGTTTTTTTTGGGTGGGGGCCCTGATGAGAGGAGATGGGGCATAAATAGTAAATGATTTTTAGCCATAATAACAACAAGGAAATGTTAATGGTCAGTTTAAATATATATACATGCTATGGTATTGGCTAAAGTAACTTAGATATAAATGTTAGTCAGTGAGTTGGAAAAAAAGGGGGGGGAGGCTTAAAAATGTTATCTATTGACTTTTACTTAAAAGTTGTTATAAAGGTGTAATGTTATTGGAGGATTTTTTGAAATAGCTAATGAAAGCCATTATGTGGTTGGGTCTTTAAGTATGAATGATTTGAGGTAAAAGCATGTTCAAATAATTGTAGTCAAATGAGAATTGTGGTACATTGATAGTAAGATATACAAAGATTTTTGACTTAAAGTGTATAATCTAATATGAACTATACGTAATGACTGTGGAAGAAATGCACGAAAGTTATCTGTAACCAATCGACACGCTTTCTACAAGATGTAATGAAGGATGATTCTTTTTTTGTGTTTTTGTTTAATTAAAATAAAATAAAAATTTCAAAAAAAAGAGAGTTGCCCCTTGCATGGCCCCATGGGAGTCTGACAACCAATCAGAATACAAGATCAAGATCAAAGGCCAGAGAGGGCATAAAACCAGGGACTTTCAGCATCTCAGCCCTTCCTTCTCTTCTTCTCCACCAACATTGAAGCATGTGATCACCTTTTCTGTTCAGGACTCAAGCCATGTGGTCCTGTTCACCATTAAACCATCTTTCCAAGCAGCCTTCATGTCTCCAGTGTCTTTTTCCCCACTTCGAGCCGAATCCAGAAGGACATTTCTTTCAACACCTCTTTTAGGATTTAATTTGTTAAACATGTGGGAGCAAATTGAGCTGCTGAAAGCAATTATCTGAACACCACATACCTTCAAATGGAGACTGTAAAAATGGATCTGTGGGTTGTTCTTCATTTTTTCTGCCTTGTAGATTGAAATTTCTCCTGGACGGATAAGTTTTTAAATGGAGGCTGCTGGCTGGTCCTCTGCATTGTATCTTGAGTAGCATCTTAGCTATGATATATGTAATTGCATGTTTATGTGGGGTGTGTGTGACTGCATATATCTGTGCATGGGTAATTCATTTTGCCATAGAAAGTCAAAGCAATTATTGTGAAGTAAAAATCTGAGTAAAAATTGTTTCAAAGAATTGTTGAAAGAAATGTCCTTCTGGGTTCGGCTCCAAGTGGGGAAAAAGACACTGGAGACATGAAGGCTGTTTGGAAAGATGGTTTAATGGTGGACAGGACCACATGGCTTGAGTCCTGAACAGAAAAGGTGCTTCAATGTTGGTGGAGAAGAACAGAAGAAAAGGGCTGAGATGCTGAAAGTCCCTGGTTTTATGCCCTCTCTGGCCTTGATCTTGAGCTTGTATTCTGATTGGTTGTCAGACTCCCATGGGGCCATGCAGGGACAACTCTTTAGGCTGTGTTTTTGAATCCAGGTTTAGTTGAGTTCTCAGATGCCACGCGTTGAGTGAGTAAAGGCTGATCATGCCTTAATAATCCCATCACCTTGGAGCTGAAGGGGAGAACTCTTTATTATATAAAGGGACTTGCTTGGGCATCTTAATGGCGTATTGACAAAGGGGGATGGGCAGAAAGCTGCACTCTGTCTTTAAAACATGTTTCTTCCTTTTTCACATCCAGGGAAATATTCTGCCTTTTCAATATTTCCTAGGATATTTCATTTTTCTGGGAGAGGGCTGGGTGATAACCTCCTACAGAATGAAAAGGAAACTCATTCCCAAATTGCAATCTCAAATTTAAATGATAGTAATCAATTGTCCCAGGATGGAGAACATTTTCAAACAAACCAAATATTAACAGGACCTTTATCTGATTCCATCAACTGTTGACACCTTGGAAACCCTTTGGTTAGGAGAGCCTTAGCATCCTTCCTAGCTTGGATAAAAGTGCCTTGCATTAACTTTCCAAAATTTTCATTTGTGGCCTCCTTTGGAAAAGAATTCTGAAGCTAAGGATTTGTTATAACAAAGTTGCCCTCATACAGCAAGTGGTTATTCCCAAGAAACTGTTAACGTGCTGGATATTAATCTGACTTGGATTGAATGAAGCTAGATGCTGCTTTGAGACAATTCGGGTTCCGATTAAAGCAAAATAAAACTTGCATTAAGTTAGAAGAAGAAGAAGAAGAAGAAGAAGAAGAAGAAGAAGAAGAAGAAGAAGAAGAAGAAGAAGAAGAAGAAGAAGAAGAAGAAGAAGAAGAAGAAGAAGAAGAAGAAGAAGAAGAAGAAGAAGAAGAAGAAGAGCGGACCATGTTCAAATCAGTGGGTCCATTTTGCAAGTTTGCAAAACTCCGAATCCGGATATCACGAGAGATCCCGTTTCCCCAGCAAACTCTTTATGAAGGATAAATCGAGGGAGGGGAGGAACAGCAAAAAAAGCGTAAATAAATTTGTGGGGAAAAATCCTTTATGTCTTAATTTCTTAATCTTGTGCTTTTACTTTAATAATAACTTTGCACGCCTCGCTCCTGGGCTTCCCGCTTTTTCGAGAGGCTTGGAAAGATTGGCCGCGGTCTCAACCTAGGGACGGAGTTGGGAGCCTTGGCGCGCAGTACAAAAGCTCGGATGGGGACTCGGGCAGGATTGTTGCTGGACACGCGGCCGCTGCCTCTCCCTATAAGCGCTATGAGGCTTTCCCGAACATCAGGCTCCGGGTAGAGAAAAGCGCCTGCGGCCCCTCCTTCCCATCGGGGCCGAGCTGAAGGGTCTCGGCGCCAGAGATCTCCCCTCGCAACCCCCTCGCCGCTGTCCTCAACCAGGCGATCCCCAGAAGAAGTGGTCGGCCGTGGAAGACGAGGGAGGTGCCGTCCCGGCCAGTATGCCTTGCAAGAGATCCAAAAGTATCAAGAGATCACGGGGCTCCTCATTCCGAAACTGCCCTTCGCTCGTGCGGTTCGCGATGTCTGCCTGGAATACACCCGAGGAGTTAACGTGACCTGGCAGTCGACGGCGCTGCTTGCCTTGCAGACCGCAGCTGAAGCCTTCCTCATAGAGCAGATGCCTGCTTTGCCAAGCGGGTGACCCTCCTTCCCAGGGAAATCCAGTTAACTCGGCGGCACCGTCGCCTCCAGGATAGTTTGGGTTAGTTCTCTTTCCCGGTTTTCCTGGGCTGAGGAGGAGGTAAGTTCTGGGGCTACAGAGCTGCAAAACAAACATCCTGGGAGGACTGCTTTGGAGACAGAGAAGAGCCAATTCCACCCGCCTCCAAAATTCCAGGGATTTTGGCCCTTCCTCTCACTGGAACTTCAACAGGATCTCCCTGGTTGACATCTTCCCTCTTCCTTCTTCCCACTGCCCTGCTCAGAAGGGGAACAGGGATCCACCTACCCAGAGGTGAGAAGAAACAAATGGCCCAAGTGACTTTTTTTGGCCTTCCAGCCATTTTTAAAGCCAGTAGCTTTTCAGCAGGGGAGCTTCTGCAATCCTCCATTTGAACTTCTCTCATGCTGATATTGGGGACTGAAAAAATGTTTACTGTTTGTGAGGCCTGTTTTTTGTTTTTCTGCTTCAGGACCGAAAAAAATGTTTTCTATTCTTGAAGCCTGTTTTGTGTTTTGTGCTTCAGAGTTTAAAATATTTAAAATGAAAATGTTTATATAAATTGTTCTTGAATTGGTTATCCTTTCCTTCCTCTTCACCCCATTATTTGATGCCCATCAGACTCCTTCAAGATCTGCCCAGTTTGATTCCCATTGGGGAATCAAATTGGGGATTATCAATGTAGCCACATTTACTTTCAGGCTGGAGAGGGGCAAATGTGACGACATTCAATCTTGCATTTGTCCTTTGCTCCTGGTCTGGTGGTTTTACTTATTTCCCTGATATCCAAACTAAGGCCAAGGGAAGAACTGATCCCCTCTGCACCCCTGAGCTGAGATAGAGCAAAATAGACTAAGTAAACATTTTGAGATTATATTTCAAGTCAACAGCAGAAATGGTGTCATACTAATTACATTGTCAGACTAATTCAAATAAGTACCACACCAATCAAACATCATTACATACAAGGCTTTATACATTGAGGGAGAATAAATATATATTGTATACATATAAAATATACAAAATAACTGGTATAAAGGTCAAATAGACAAGGAATCAATAAGAGAATACCTGTCTACTCTGGATGAGTACAAACTGCAGATGGTTTACATCCCAGGGTTTTGAAGGATCTGGCAGATGTAATTTTGAAGCCATTGAATGTAATCTTCCAAAGCTCATGTAGCACAGGGGAAATATCGGAGGACCAGAAAAGAGCTGATGTTCCAATTGACCAAAAGAGGGGGGAAATGGATCCAGGAGGTTATAGGCCAATCAGCTTGACATCAGTACCTGGAAAACATAATCAGGATTTGTGAGCACCTAGAAACAAGGTAAATACTAGAAGTCAGTATGGGTTTGTTTTAAAAAATCATGCCAGACAAACCTTAATGATTTTTTGCTAGAGTAACTAAATTAGTGGATCAGTGAAATGCTATGGCTATGATGTACTTGGACTTCAGTAAGGCATTATGCAAAGTATCAACCTGGCACCCTAACCATATGAGCCACTGTGTTCCTGTACAAATACCTACTTGTAAAATAAAACAATGTGGGCTAGTCAGTAACAACACCAGATAATTTGCAGCACTCAGAGGAAGTCCTCAGTCAAACTACATCTACATGGAGGCAAGTGGGATATCACATCATAAGTGATCTAGGTGAGGGGATAGAAGGGGAAGAGCCGAGGTGGCGCAGTGGTTAAATGCAGCACTGCAGGCTACTTCAGCTGACTGCAGTTCGGCGGTTCAAATCTCACCGGCTCAGGGTTGACTCGGCCTTCCATCCTTCCGAGGTGGGTAAAATGAGGACCCGGATTGTTGTTGGGGGCAATATGCTGACTCTGTAAACTGCTTAGAGAGGGCTGAAAGTCCTATGAAGCGGTATATAAGTCTAACTGCTAAGTCAGCAAATTTGCAGATGACACAAAGCTGGGGGGAATTGCTAACACTTTGGAAAATATACCCAAGATTCAAAAGAATCTTGACAGATTTGAGCACTGGGCCCTGTACAAGATTTAATTCAGTGATGAGAAAATAAGGTTTTGCACTTAAGAAAAACCAAATGCATAGGTATATAATGGGCATTATCTATCTCAACAGTAGTAACAGCAATTTGGTATCCTAGACCACCACTTAAGTATGAATGAGCAGCTACCAAAACCAATGCAAGCCTAACCACAGGGATAGCATCAAGACAACAATGAGTGATACTACCGCACTGGTGAGGGCACACTTGGAATACTGTGTTGAGTTCCGGTCACCATGACACAAAAAAAGATGGTTAGTTCCTGGAAAGGGTAGAGAGAAGAGCAACAGATAATAAAGTATCTGGAGACTAAATTGTGATAAATAATTGAGGGAGCTAGGTACTTATGTCTAGCCTATTGAAGAGAAGGCGTGGGGGAACATGACAACAGTCCTCTTAATATTTGAGGGGCTGTCACAAAGAAGAGGAGATTGACTTATTCTCTTAGGGCACCAGAGGGCAGGACAAGAAGTAATAGGTGGTAGCTTATTAAAGAGAGATCCAACTTAGAAATAAGGAGAATATTGCTGACAGAATATTCAATAGAATAGCTTTCCTCCTGAGGTTGTGGATACTCCATCACTGGTGGTTTTCAAAAACAGACTGGACAACCATTTGATGGGTGGTGTAAGGTTTCTGCTTTGAACAGGGGATTGGACTAGAAGAGGGTTCCCTAACCCCCAGGCTGTGGCCCACTACCGGGCTGTGAACTATTCAGAACCGGGCTGCGTGAGAAGCGGGCCGGTACACACGCACAGTTCCACTTGTGCGTGTGGTGCCCCAAAGGCTTCTTTTGTGTGAATGGAACTGCATGTGTGTGATGGCCCTCTACTTGCATGGTCTGGTTCTCCTCTTCCCCCCACCCCCAGCCAAGCCGCCTATTCCCGATGCTTCAAAACCAGAGTGGTGAGAGCAGAGGCTGAGTGGAATGAGCACGCCCCACTCAGCTTTGCTGACTCGCCGAGGCTGCCTGTACAGGATACCTGATCAGCTTTTGGAACGTCAGGCACCCTCCATGAGTCTGAAGGAGCACATAACTGTGCCTCCAAAGGCTTCTCTTTTCCGTGACAAAAAGCTTCGAGGGAGGATTTTGCGCTGCTTCAGGCCTTCCGTCCCTTTGCAAAAGTTTTTGCTGTAGAGAAGCCTGAAGGAGTGAGAAATCATGCCCCAAAGGCTTCTCTTCTCTCGTGTGAGTGGACCTGGGCATGAACCACTCACGCCACCTGGTTCCCCTTCCCCCCACTCCCCTCCTGCTCTCCCCCAGCCAGGCCACCAAGACACAAAAGTTGGGGATCGCTAGACTAGAAGACCTTCAAGGTCCCTTCCATCCCTATTTTTCTAAGGCTAGAGGAACTTACCTGTAGCCATTAGGCTTTTTATCAAGCAAGGACTTAAGTACAATTATTTGGAGCAGCTAGTGATTTATAGTCTTAAATCTGGTATAATCTATTCAGTATAAACTCCTTGGTTCTGTACCAGGAATCCAGCAGTTCAATCAGAACTGATCAGAGATAAGACAAGTTTGGTTAGTAATATTTAATTATGGGCTTAAAATTATCTATCAGGCCATTGGTTGCTCTATTATGTTTTCAGTGATATTCACTTGGAAGGAAGCCTATAAATAGAAGTTCCTTCCATGTGGCCTTTCTCAGAACATTTTATTTTGGCTGGTCGCCAGTTGCTTTTACCCGACCTTGCTGTAAAGCCCTTTCTTCAGGACAGTGTGATTCTGGTGGAGGGGAGGGCTTGGAGCCTTTGACTCAGGGTTCACTCCTGGCAACTACTCAACAAATCTTTGCAGTTTTCCTAGTATGATTTCAGAAGTGTTTTGCCATTGCCTCTTCCTTGGGGCTGAGGGCCCCTAGAGCCTGCAATCACATTAGGCTTTGTGCCTAATGCACGACAAGAACTCAGTCTCCCAAGTTTCTGAACTCATTTCTTACTAATAAATCTGCTTATAAGAGAACACAGTGACTCACATGCTTAGGATGCTGGATTGACAATTGGCAATCCTGCATTTGAAGCCCGAATGCTGCTGCATGTTGGGGTGAACCCCCATCATTTGCTCCAGCTCCTGCTGACTTAACAGTTCGAAAGCATACAAACATGAGTAGATAAATGGGTAGCACTTTGGTGGTCTCATTAATGGACATGAAAGAAGCCTCCAACTGGGCATCCCCTGGCCAATGGTGATGTAATCAACTGATCCTTTCATCACACAAGCACTTTGGTACTTCGGATATGGAAGTGGTAGTAGGCTGCTCATACAGTCTACATACAACTTCGACTCTACTAATGGATGGTAGAAAATTTCTTCCTATCTGTTTGCGATCTGGCAAGACTTATTCAGCGCTACCACATAGCAACCCTTTGGGAGTACTTCAAAGCTGTTTTGCTTCCCTTTTGGGGCCATCTTATCCAGAGTACTTAGAAAAATCTCTCTTATTTTCAAGCATAGGATAAGAGAGAAGAAATTTCAGGGAGTGTTGTATAGAGAGAGAGCTTGGTTCTAGTGGATTTTCACAGGGAGCTTGGCTCCTGGGGCTTCATGAAAACATCCATGTTACTTTCTTCATAGTAATACAGAAGTGACTTGCCACTATCTTACAGGATGTTTTTCCAACTTCCCAGTCCAGTACATATTCCTTATATTTCCTGGGAATATTCTATCCAAGTAATAATGAGATTCAACCCCATTCAGCTTTTTGGAGACCAATGTCAAGCACAAAGAATCAGGACTACACATGAAGTCCCAATTAAGCCGATGTATTGCTCATGCTTATACACAAATATCAACTAAGACTCAACACTAAATTGGTGCTAGATAAGAGTTAACAGGATTCAAGAGGGGCTGGACTTGAAGCACTTGCAGGAACATAACAATTCTAGTTCCAGTCCTCTCTTGATTCTGCCTCTGCTTCTGCTACAACTAGGGTTGATCAATAAGACAGCAATTAAATTATTTGCTCCTAACTGTGGAGCTTCTACAACTCCTTCTCCAAATGATAATAATCTCACTAGAAACAATGTTCTAGCATTAAATATTAATATTTAATTATTTTAAAATAACAAGCATGTCTAAAGTCCTTTCCCCCCGCTCACATTTTCTGTACATGCGTGAACCTGGCTGGAAGAGTGCTTGGAGGGGATGCTACTTCTGTGCAGGCTGTCATTCTATAGTGCTTAAAAGCCCATTGGAAGCCAGGGTATGAACAAGCTGCCATTCTATATTACCAGATGGAGAGAAGGAAAGGAAGCACTTTATGTTTGAACATCACCGATATGGAATAAGGATATTTATTTATTTATTTATTTATTTATTCATTCATTCATTCATTCATTCAATTTATTTATATACTGCCTTTATTATTTTTACAAATAACTCAAAGTTCCGGCAGGCCTGGGGCTGTTGACCCCAAAATACGGTCCAGCCCCATTTAGAATGGAGTGCATGGTATGCTGTTTTTAAATCTATCTTTTCTTTTCCTGTATTTTATTTTTTTGATTTATTTCTGTACTGTAAGCCGTCCGGAGTCCTACGGGATTGGGCGGCATATAAATGTTATTAAACTTGCAAACTTGCATATCCCACACAACATCCTCTTCCTATTTTCCCCACAGCAGTCCTGTGAGGTGAGCTGATCTAACAGAGTGATTAGTCTAACGGTCATCCAGCTGGATTTCATGGCTAAGGTGGGACTTGAACTCATGGTCTCCCGCTTTCTAGCCTGATGCCCTAACCACTAGACCTCCTTTTGCAATCTTCTGACAAGCAAAGTCAATGGAGAAGCCAGATTCATTTAACAACTGTGTTGCCCACTTAACAACTGCAGCGATTCACTTAATCTGTGGCAAGAAAGGGCGTAAAATAGGGTAAAACACACTTAACAAATGTTTCACTGGGCAACATAATTTTTTTTCCTGCTCAATTGTGGTCATACGTTGAGGACTATCAGTACGTACATATAAAAATACAAAATAAAAATAAAGACAGATTTGCATGGAAAAAATCAATAATAAAATGTTTTCTTAGATGCTGTGGTCCCAATATTTTCAAAATAATTAATGCTAAGCCAAAATCTAGGAAATCCAGGATACTGGAAAACCTGGAGAAAAGATCATACATAGTGCATGAAAACCCAATCCTGTTCATTCCATTCCAGGCTTACTTTCCCTCTATGCCTGAATATCCTGGAATGGTCAGAGCAAGAAAAATGTAACATTTTCATTTAGCTCTTAATATGTAAAAATTATTTTTAAAAACCTGTTGTTTTTTTACCAACTACTAGACCAAACTGACTAGATAACATTCTTATATGCATATTTCGTAAAAACCTATCTTTGTAGGCCTTTCAATAATCATAGGTAGTTCTTTGAAATTAGTAGAAATATACTTTTTTAGAGAATATATGAAGTTCAGAGCATCACCAAACAGTATCGTTATAATTAGTTGCCTGTTCTTGTCAACTCCTGTTCAGCAGTCCTATAGATCCTTGTTAGCACTTTTTGCCTGAGATTGTGGAGGTTAAAAAATAAAACAAATGTCTGTCAGTAGACAAATTTATCTGTGACTAGGTATAGATATTTATGGATGTGACTGATTTTTCCTTCTTTACAATTTGGAAATATCCTTTAGATTTTCATTGTGGCACATGTGTCTCTGTGTGTATAGGGGGAATCAACACAAACTCCAAGCCACACTCCCCAAGATTCCTATTGTTTCACAATATACAAATTCATGGCTCATCCTGATGCAGGATCATGACTGACTAGAGAGAACATTTCTCTTTTAAATAGTAAAACCAGACAAGAGACCAGGAGACAGCCCACTATGAATCTTGAGGGACCAGATAGGATGGATGTTTATGACCTATTTGGCCAAAGCTCAGCTTTCAGGAAAGAACATTCACAATGCCAATTATGACTCAATAATGGGATCCAGAGGAATACGTAGATTTGGTGCTATTTCTTAAAGCAAAGGCAACATGATTAAAAAAAAACATTATGTACTTTTTATGAATCAAATGAATGCTTATAACGCTTTTAATTTTGAATAGAAAAGAAATTGAAAGGAACCTTGGAAATTTAATCCAACCCACTGCTCAGGCAGGAGATCTTATACTAGTGATGGCTAACCTTTTTCTAAATGTGTACCAAAATTTCACATGCATGCGCTATTGCGTGCACACAAGTGCCCACCCACCTGCGCATATGTGCATAACTACCCCCACCTGCACATACACGCATGACCCCACCATGCATGCACGCACAACCCCCATGGGGTTTCCTGAAGCCTGGGGAGGGCAAAAAACAGCCCAACCGGAAGTGAACCTGTTTTTTTGCTCTCCCCAGGCTCCAGAGGCTTTCCTGAAGCCTGGGGAGGGCAAAAATGACCTTCCCCCGACCCTCCAGAAGGCTGAAAAATCAGCTGAAGGCTGCCATGCCCGTAAATATGGCTCCGTGTGCCACAGGCTCAACATCACGGCCGTATACCATTCCAGACAAATGGCAACTTCTGAAGGCAAGCAATTCCATTAATTATTCCCACTATCAGAAAATTTCTCCTTAGTTCTAGGTTGGATCTCTACTTGGTAAGTTTCCATCTGTTAATTCTTGTCTTTTTTAGGTGCTTTGTAGAATAGGATGGCTGACTCCCTCTTCTGAGATATTGGAACACTGCTATTGTGTCACTCTGGTCCTTCTCTGCATTAGACTACATATACTCAGTTCCTGCAACTGTTCATCATATATTTTAGTCTCCAGTCCCCTAATTATTTTGTTGCTCTTCTCTGCACTTTGCATTTCTTCTCTGCACTTATTTGCTTTTATTCTGTTGTAAGCTGAGATGAGCAGCATATACATTTGATGGATGGATGAATAAATTTCATACTCCACTTCATTGGATGCTCTTTCCAACATTAACAGGAATATTTCTTAGAGGACTATATAGTGGTAACTCTTCATATGGGCTATCTTTATAAATAAAAAACTGAGAACATCTTAAGCACAATATGTTAGCTAAACTTTCCTAAGTTGTGTGGCCAGGTGGCTATATTTTAAAATATGTAGCTTGTGTAACCATTTAAGGTTAATTTGAACGAAGATTAACAAAAGTTTCAAGAGATACAAAATGAAGTTGCACTATTTACTTAAAGTCTAAATCAACGTTTATTGATTCAAATCTTCATCCATTGATCTTAGAATAGATGTTTTCTTTTTCTTTCTTAATGTATGTTCATAGTAATAATTGTACAGTTGTTGCAAATTGTACTGGAACAATGTTAATTTAAGTTTAGCTAACATATTGTCTTAATATGTTCTCAGTTTTTTATTTATAAAGATCTCCACACCCGTTTTCAACTCAAAAGACCTCCAAAACTACAGTAATGAAGATACCCAAGTGGGACTTTTTTGTTGATCCCTATAATGTAGATTTCTTAGAAATTAATAAATAGTAGCTGTATAAACATCTCAGATTAAAATATTTTAAAGTTCTCAATAAGACACAGAACAGGCCCTTTGGCATAGGCAACTTTCTTAGACATGGAGTTGTGGAGGGATTAGCAATCTTTTGAGGGCAATGGCCACACCTGAAACATTGGAAACAAATCCCAAATGTTCTCCCCAAAATATCTAGCACAATAAGCATGGCCAACTATCCCATTTTTATGAGCCAATGTTATGAGGTTCATTAATGATTTAAAACATTTTTAATCATCTATATCTTGCTATATCAATTGATCTATCATCACTTCTAGCGTTTCAGAAGGTTGTCTATCTACCCCAATTTATTTGTGACTTTCTGCTAGACAAACAGGCACACTTCCAAAGCACTGGGCTACAACCACTACTACCTTTAATTTTGCCTATTTAGTCTGTGTGGGCCTCAGTAAATAAAGACAATACAACAGCCTGACACACTGGCACATTTCGTGTTTTTTTTTTTTTAATTCAGGTGGGCAGGAAGGTTGGAAGGTACCTGTGGCCACCGAGTTGCCTCCCCACGTAGTTTTTCCCAAAGGTCTCACTAGACAGTGAGGTTGAAGGCCCTTTAAATATCCTGTTGCTGAGCTATACACAATGATGGAGCCCTTTAAATTGCACAATCAAGGCACACACTAATGCAAGAATAACCTGCTTTGAGTACAGGCCCCAGTCAGCACCGGGTGGCAGTGGAGATTCGTACCCTCACCACCGTCCAGACCTTCCGCACAGCCCTTAAGATCTGGCTATCCCGTCAGGCCTGGGGATAAGCCCCTAATTTCGCCCCACCCGAATGCTGAATGAATGTTGTGTTTTATTGTTTTATTTTATTATATTTCACATTTTCTTTTTGTGTTTTGTCTTGCACCCCCTTCCTACAAATTGTAAGCCGCTCTGAGTCCCCTCAGGGAAAAGGGCGGCCTATAAATGTCAAATAAAATGAAATAAAAAAAACGAAGTATCATTACGGTAGTTTCCAAATGTTTGCCAAAGGCGGCAGAAACTTTGTTCCAGTCTATCTTCTTGAATGAAAGTTAACCAAAAGGAGTTGTAAAGGTTTTTAATATTTGAAGAGAAAAGGAGATGATTTTAGAAAAAAGAAAAAGAATTTCCCATATGAAGCTACTGTGGATAATGCTATCAAGGGGTACCGTACTCTTTTTTTAATGAGCTGAAATAATTAAATGGCTAATGACTGCATTATCAACAAAGAAAAATAAAATTCCAGCGGGGTGGGGGGGATAAGTACAAATTGAGAAATTAGTATTATATATATTGATATATAAAAATATAATTATAATGAGCATATTAAGGTCAGAAGTTGGAAGACAAAATCTATGTGTATGTAATTGTATTGTTATTGTCAGCACTGTGCAAAAATGTATTGACCCAGTCATACACTGTCCACAAAATATGTTGGTTGTTAAAACTGCAAATAAAACATATACAAAAAACAGTAAAGAAAAAAAATAAAAGCAATGATTTATTACCTACTAGTTCTAATTAGTATTCTTTATTGTAGTGTATGTAGAAGCTGTAAGGGGGGGGTAGATTAACTAGCATTTCACAGCGATCATCCCAGTGCGTCTTGCAGGCAGGCCCATCCCGTTCTACCAACGGCGGAGCCCAAACTGCACCCCGCCCGCTCCACCGCCCATCCAAGCCGGCTCCCCTTTTTAACCGGATCTATTTAGAACCGCCGCCACCGCTGCCACCTCCCGAGACCGGGCGGGCTGCATTGTGGCCCCTTCCAGAGCCGACTGCTTTCCCTTCTCTTCCTGCTTTCCCGCAGCAAAACAGCTCGGAGGCAAAGTACGAACGGAAGAAGCTGCAACAGCCTGAGCTACTGCCGACTCCGCCCGGCTCCTTTCAGTCTTATGCCCTGAAATCCGGGCCAGGGCTCTCTAAAGTGCCAGGGTGATCGAGCAGCCGGCCGGCTCTGCGCCTTCCATCTTCCACTGCGCCGCTGCTTGCTGCTGCTGCATCTCCAACTCCGCGCGGCGTGGCCGGCTAGGGGGGAGACTTACGGAGAATGCCTCCCGGATCCCGGGCTCGGGACAGCCGAGATTAGCTCCCGCCCCCGTCCCTCCCCCTCTGGTTCCCTCCCTCTCTCCGCTTCCCTGCCAGTTCAGCTCCGGATGCGGCTTGGCCAGCGCTCGGCAGGCACGTCTAAGCCGGGTTCTGCCCTTCTGCAGCTCCCCCTCTTTCTCCTCCAGCCGATCGAGGCTTAGCTCGCTGCACCGTGTGAACAAGATGGCGGGGTCGGTAGCAGAGAGGGACGCGGCGGTAAGTGGTCCTTTCCTAATTTCTTCTCGGCTCCCGGGCGGCAAGGTGAGGGCCGGGCGTTTCAGGTGGGTCGGTGGCGCCTGGCTCTTGTGGCCTCTCGCCGTGATCCCGCCTAGCGACGGATTCGAGCTGGGAGTGGGGAAGCTGCGGATTGGGATCTGGAGAGAAGGAGGGGGACCTGTTTGCAGCGGCGTCAAGAAAAGCGCCTCGGGGACTGAAAGGCTGGGGAGGGCTGGATTTCTTATTCCTTCTCCCTGCCGGTGTGTGTTTGTGTGTTGAGGGGTGGTGGTGGAGATAAACCTATTTTGCGTTTTTTTGTACCTGGCTGATCAGGTGTGTGAGATGCCCAGATGGGGAGCGGGGGAGGGGTGCATGGATCTGAGCAGTCAGACATGAATTGTACCTGGAAGACTTTGCTGGGGAATTGGGAGGCAACACCCTTTGTTTTGCGAAAGGGCTGGAGGAAAAAGATGGATTCTCTGTTCAAGACTTAAAATGAAATTGGCGCTCTGTTGCTCAGCCTCCCCCCCACCCCCACCCCTTTCTTCCTCCTCTTTCCATCCTCCCTGGGCTGAACACAAAGGGTGCCTTCTGGGTCTGAATGTGTTGTTTTGTTTTTGCTTTTAGAAAATAGAGGACAGACTTTTAAACAACTCCTTGGGATCCCCAGTTCAAGCCGAAGTGTATTTTCCACGACTGGTAAAGGATTTGCTTTCCCCCTCTCCCTCTCTTTATTATATTGGGCCTGATCTGGCCCCCTTCTCCTTCCACTCTGTAATCAGAGGCTACTCATTTTGACTCCCTGCAATCCTTTTCCAGATTGTCCCTTTCTGTGGACACATCAAAGGAGGAATGAGGCCAGGCAAGAAAGTCGTGGTAATGGGCATCGTGGATCTCAACCCAGAGAGGTAATAAGACACAGGCCCAGCCTGATTTCTTCTCCTGGCAGGGCTTTTCCATCCCTGTCCATGCATTCCTTCTCTCTCCAAGAACCACAAGAAAAAAAACTGTGTTCCCACAAGAAGAATGTATCTGCCCAACATCCCTCATTCCCGAGGACAGTTATTTTTATCTGTAGTTGTAAATATAGAATGTTGGTTTCTCATTTGACCTATAGGGAGGAGGCAGATATAGATGTAATATTTATTTTTAAGGGAAGACTTCTTAGAAATGGGCACAAGGAGGGATGCTTCACACATGGTCTCTGGGTACAGAGTATCTCCTTGGTAGGGGTGAAGGAACTAAGTATGTTGAGAAATGGCAGTACAGAAGATACAAGTGGTGTACTTGAAACCTAAACAACACCAACTATAATTACTTTTGGCAATGCTAGCTAGAAAGACATTTGTTTAGCCAGAAGCTGCATCTTGGATTTCATTGCTTCTTTTGGGTGAGTGAGGAGATATTCTTGCTTTTCACAGTTTTGACATCAGTCTTACATGTGGAGATTCAGAAGACCCTCCTGCGGATACAGCAATCGAACTGAAAGCCATATTTTCAGATAAACAGTTCCTCAGGAATTCCTGCATATCTGGAGACTGGGGTGAAGAACAGTCGTCTCTTCCATATTTCCCATTTATCCCTGACCAGCCCTTCAGGGTGAGTACTGAGAGTTTATTGACTAACCACTGACACTGTTGACACTGATGTAACTTTGATGGTTTTGTTCTGGGTGTGCTTCAGTGCTCATTTTTGTCCTCTAAATAACACTGTATATAGACTTTATCTGTAGGAATGTAATATTAGGCAAAGACCAAGAATACATTCATTCTGATGGCAATTTATTCAATCCAGATAGAGGAACATGACAACAAATAAAAGATGGCAATATTTAGAAGCACAGGAAACTTTCTTGGCATGGTTATTATAAAAATAAATTAAAAACAATCTATGTCATGCCATTATTTGAAGTGGTTGCCATATGATTTCTATACTCAATTGGTTTTTTGTTTTATTGGGGTAGGTCTCCCTATTCTAGGTTGAAGTGCTTTTCATATATTGCTACTCACTCTCCTGGAGTGAGTTTACCTTCTTATATCTATAACAGTTATAGCAATGGTGTTTTTTTAAAGCACGCTTAATGTATTTGGGTCTTATTCTGTTCTTTTACATCATCTCATTATAATAACAGAAAAGGGATGTAATACAGGTAGTCCTCAACTTAAGACTACAATGGAGCCCAAAATCTGTTCCTAAGTGAGACATTTGTTAAGTGAGTTTTGCCCCATTTTATGACATTTCTTGCCTACAGTTGTTAAGTGAATCACTGCAGTTGATAAGTTAGTACCACATTGTTGAGTGAATCTGGTTTCCACATTGATTTTGCGTATCAAAAGGTTGCAAAAGGGGATCGCATGACTTTGGGACATAGCAACAGTCATAAGTATGAACCAGTTGCAAAAACATTTGAATTTGCATCACATGATCCTGGGGCTGTTACAAAGATTGTAAGTGTGAAAAAAGGTTATAAGTCCCTTTTTTCCGTTGTAACTTTGAATGGTCACTAGCTGAATTGTTGTAAGTTGAAGACTACCTATATAATCGGATGCACATTCAAATGAAAAGCACTCTTAGACTCTTCACGTAGAGATAATCAACAAAACAAACTATGCTGTCATAGCATTAAATTCAAATGGAAAGATAGATTTTAGAGCTGCCTGTACTTTAAAAAACATTCTCCATTATTCATTCAGCCTTCCATGATTCTTAGGAAAAAAATGCTATTGATATAAGAGCAGCATTAAAGATGCATTGTGAAAATAATTTGACTCATTAAATCAGCTACTTTTTTTTCAGGCTCATACAGAAGCCTGAAAAATGGAAATAATAAATACCTTTAATAAATAGCAGGAAAAAAGTCCCATATTCATGGTTGTGTGAGGTCATGAATTACTAGATTCCTCTCCTCTTTTGACTCCATATACATTCATTGAAGATACCCATGCAAGACCAGGAGGAAGGGCATTGGATTCCTCAGATGACACTTCAAAATATTACATTCAGGTGGTACAGGAAAATGTTGGGAAATAATCAAGACCATCTGCAGTGGTTCCTCTGGTGTTTTTTTTTTTGTCTCTGAAAATGTTTGCATTTGATTTTCATAAAATAAACTGCCCCCTTATAGGGATCATAAATTAAAACTTCATTTAATGAAACATGCAATTTGATTACTTACTTACTTTACTTATTCACTTAATTTATTTACTTACCTTAGTTTATTTCTGAAGATCCTGAGTGACTTATAAAGATATTGTTGGGGAGGGCTAAAAACTTGTAATAAATTCAGTCCATAACAATTTGCAAACAATCTGATGAGTCATCATTTAAAACGGGTGTTAAACTGGCGGCCCGTGGGCCAGATGCGTCACACAAAGGCCACGCCCACTCATTTCGGCAAATGGGGAAAACATCACAAAATGTTACATGACATTTGTGTGACACTGCAAGACAAATGTGACACTGCAAGTTTCACACCTGTGATTTAAAGGTCTTATTTGTCCCCCAAAGCCCTCATATTTTCACAGCTATTCCAAAATAAGGACAGTGTGGTTTAGAAATCAGGAGATAGAGTTTTCCAAAGGAAGGTGTCATAGTGGGACGGGATTCTTTTAAACTCGAGGCATATTTAGGCTTGGAAGGATGGCAATTGACAGAGAAAAAGACAGTGGCAAGATCTATGCTTTCTTTTACTATATATAGTGAAGCCATTTTAATAGTAAACATATTTATAACATGTACGTACAACACAATCCTGGCTTTTGCTCGTTGTCAAATCCTAATCTGTCTCCCAGAGATTATTCTCTAATTCTCCGGCTAACTGCTTCACTTCCTCCCTCTTCATTCTATCTCCCTCCCATTTCTGGGCTTATTACAGAAAGTGAAAAGAAAAGAATGGGCTCAAATCCTTCTGGATCCATCTGGCTGGTCACCTTCTCCCTTCTTGGGGGAAGAACCACCTTCAGGGTTTTCTGCCCAGGCCTTCCCCAGAGATCAAAGCTTTTCCAACAGTAGCTGGTTCTCTGCTTCTTGGTTGAAGATGTCATCTCCCTGGGACTTCCCTTCCCTTCCTCCACCATGGATTTCTCTTCTCTCTTACTGGCCATAGATGGAGAAGAGTTCTGTGTGCTTATATAACTTCACACTTCACCTTTTCTCTCCAGCAACTCCCATTTTGCATCTTCTTTTTCTCTCCTCTCTTTCTTCAATTTTGGGTCAGAACAAAATGGAATGTCCCCCAGCAACTGAGGAGGTAGATGTCCCTCTAGGACTCTAGTCTCCAACAGTATATACCAGGCTGGGCCAATGGAACTGCAGTTTCTGCATCTCCCCCCAGGTCAGCTCAACAGCCCTTGTGACATCACAGCTACCCCTTAAGAATTGAACTTCTCCCTTTTTCTTTCTTCATTTGCTGACTCTCACCAATACAACAGCAGCCATAGCGAGCCACTAAGAACCATATGCCATACAAGGCTATCACTGAGAAAATTTGACTATATGTTTCCTCTGTGGTTAGACTATAAGCAAGTCACATCTAGACCTTAGTAGACAGGCAGATTCAACCATGAGTTGTGTATGGTTTTAAAGTGATCACCAGCATGTTGAATTGCGTTCAAAAGCTAAGTGGCATCCAGTAAAATTCCTATACAGGTAGCAATAGCACTTAGACTTATATACCACTTTACAGTGCTTTATATCCCGCTCTAAGCAGTTTTACAGAGTGAGCATATTGCCCCCAACAATCTGGATCCTCATTTTACCCACCTCGAAAGGATGGAAGGCTGAGTCAATCTTGAGCCTGGTGGGATTTGAACTGACAAATTGCAGGCAGCTGGCAGCCAGCAATCAGCAGAAGTAGACTGCAGTACTGCACTCTAACCACTGCGCCACCGACGCTCTTAGGTAGGCCTTGGCTTATGACCACCGCTGAGCCCAAAATTTCTGTTTCTAAATGAGACAGTTAAGTGAGTTTTCCCCCATTTTACAACCTTTCTTGCCATAATTGTTAAGTGAATTACTGCAAATAAGAACATAGTTGTTAAGTGAATCTGGCTTCACCATTGACTTTACTTGTCAGAAGGTCGCAAAAGGGGACTCACATGACAAAGCACAACTTTGTCATGTTATCTACCTGCTGTTCAAACATGGACTGCTAGTATAAAAGGTACTCCAGGGTGTAAACACAATCTCACACAGGGCCAAAGATAGACTACATCCAATCTCAATCAGATTTTTGATCCATAGTCACTTTGTCTTACTGAGGTTCAATGTTAGTCTGGTTTTCTCATCCAGATGCTGATAGCCTCTTAAGTACTGGGCTTGCTGTGATGGAATATTTAACTGGATATCATCTGCGTATTGATGATGCCTCACTCTGTGCTCACCTCTTCAAAAACTTCACATAGTTATTCAACAGCATTGACCTTATATCTCAATGGTGATCGCATACTGATCTTTCCCCTCCGCTGACTGGAAGGACATTCATTCCTAGATGACTTACTGGGCTGGAATGAGAAGAGAAAAAATAATTGTGTTTTTTTTTAAACTTTTTAAAGTTTTCTTATATATCTCATATATTTATTTTACAGTCCTCCCCTGGGGGACTCTGCTCTGTAGGATAATGACAAGAAACAGTGCCATATAAGGAACAGCACTGAAAAACAGAAACCCATGCTATTAAAAGTTTATACTTTGCAAACTGGGCTTTAATTCCTTTGTGAATAGTACATTTTGGGATTATGTGATTCCTTGTCTGTTGGTGGAGGTCATTTAGATCTATTTATATATAAAATGCATTGCTTTGTTCTTAATAAGTACTCAGTGGAAACTTCAGAGAAACCAACATTTTAATGATAGTTTTCAATATTGTTTATTGCTGTTTTATACTTTTTAAAAAATGCGAGGAAGAAAAACTAGCTTAAAATACAGGGTAAGTGGTATGCACAGATATGAAATTAGCTCAGAATAGCTATCAGAACCCAACAAGTCCTGCATTAATTTCCAATGGCTGTATGGACTTCTCCAATAATGTCACTGTTATCCTAAGAGCCACATTGCATTTGCTTTGCAACACTGGTTTTAGGACATGAACACAATATATTGTTTAAGGAGTCAAGAGCAAAGGAGGGCATCATTTGGCATTGGTCAGTCAGTCTATCAAAGGAGCTGGAATGGCAAGGAGCCCAAACAAATAGAATCAAGAAATCCAATCACAGTCAACAAGCATAAATCTGAAACATTGCCAATAACTACCAAATCCAACATTAAAAAGGCGAAGAATTAGTTCAAGTGGACAAGCAAGACAATTGGGAAAAGGTCCCTAAAGTGGAATTAGTGTGTTGTTATTTTAAAAAATATGTCCATTTATTCATTTTATCAATCATTTTATCAGTTGTCAGAAGACCCTGCCACAGAGCCTTTGATGCTGATCCCAGTGGCCATCCATCAGTGACGTGCGGTGAGGTTTATGGCTGGTGAGGCACTGATGTCATCATAATCAGATGCTCAGGCATTCTCTCCTCTCCCCTGACACCTCACTGACTAAAGCACTTTCTTTCACCCGCGGCAGAGCTCAGGCGGGCGAAAGAAAGTGCTTTAGTCAGTGGGATGTCGGGGAAGAGGACAGAATGCAGGCGGGCGAAAGAAAGTCCTTTAGTCTGTGGGGTGTTGGGGGAGAGGAGAGAATGATACCCCACTGACTAAAGCACTTTATTTCGCCCGCGGCAGAGCTCAGGCGCTTCAGTCAGTGAAGCACTTTCTTTCGCCCGCCTAAATGTAAAGCACTTTCACCCGTCTGAGCTCGCGGCAGCCCGCCTGAGCTCTGCTGCTAGCTCAGGCGGGCGAAAGAAAGTGCTTTAGCCAGTGAAGCACTTTCTTTTGCCCGCCTGAGCCTAAAGCACTTTCTTTCGCTCGCCTGAGCTCTGCCGCAAGCTCAGGTGGGCGAAAGAAAGTGCTTTAGTCAGTGGGGTGTCGCGGGAGAGGAGAGAATGCCTGAGCATTGCATTTATTAAAGAAAAAAGAAAAAAAGGAAATTTGAAGGAAAAGAGGGAGCGTGGGGTGGGGGGCATCGGAAACAGAAAGAGAGGAAGAAGAGTGAGCGCGACCTTGCAGCTTTAAACAGAATGACAGAGTTGAAAACAGGCAGTCATTCAGGGGGAGGCAGCAGCTAGCTAGCCTAACCTCAGCACTCGCCGTTTACATTTTTTTTCCTTTTCATGATTGACAGTGGTGAGGCTGTGCCTCCCCTGACTGCACGTCACTGCCATCCATGGATTAAATCACCATCTAAGAAGGCAGTTCCTTTGGTACCCTGGTCATAAAGATTTGTACCTTAAAACTAGTGTATTCAATTTGATTTGTTGGGAGTAAACATTGTAGCTATTTGAAAAGTGAACCCTATTACATGGGCCATTGAATAATCTTGTTATAATAAGCTGTTAAACAACCTTCAAAGATAGCCCTGTAGAGAGCACATTTTTTTATAATCTAAGCCAGTGGTTCTCAAACATTTTAGTCTCAGGACTCCTTTAATTCTTAAAAATGATTGAGAATCACAGAGAACTTTGGTTTACACGTATGATATCTTGATGTTTACTATATTAGAAAACTGAGTAATTTAAAAATGCTATTTAACTTTGTGAACCCCCTGAAAGGATTTTAGGGAACTGGATCTTGTTGTCTTATAGTTGTAGAAATGAATATAATTCCTTGTATGTGTTTGGCATAGTATTCTGTGAATCATAAACGCTCCCGCCAATTATCAGTGATGGTTTTTTCAGCAAGTGATTATGCTTTTCAATGGGCTTCCCCAATTATAGGGTATAATATAGGGCCTTGATGGCGAACCTATAGCACACGGCCTTGCTTGTTTGTCTTCTGGGTTTCTGGCATGCGTGCACCTGCGATGATCAGCTGTCCTTCGCACATGAGGCAGTGCTGAAAACCAGTGTGTGCATGTGCGCTGGCCAGCTGATCATTTGGTGGGCATGCACGCTAGAACCTGGAAGTTTAGCTTTTCCAGAGCATGATCTCTTTGCACGTGTAGCAGTACCAAAAACTGGTCTGCACATGTGCGCCAACCAGCTGATCGTTGAGCTTGCATGCGCACTAGAACCCAGAAGTTCAGCTTTTGTGGAGCGCAGCCCCGATGACTGCGGAACGTGCAATGTTTCTGTGCAATCTTTTCTGCACTCAGTGCCGAAAAGGTTTGCCATCACTGTTATGGGCATCTTCCAGATCTATTGGATGATAGTTGCTGTAATCCCCAACAGTGTGATCATTGGTAAACTACTCCAGCATGTTAAATCATTGGTGGTCTGTACTTAATTTGGAATCCTAGAGATATTCATTGTCACCAGACAAGGAAATCTCATTTGTCAGTAAGAAAATTTGGGGAATCATCTTGAATACTGTTCCAGCTTCTAAATTTTGTAGGGGTTGAGAAGAAATTTACGAGTTAGATGCAATTCAGGATTTCTTTTTCATTTGTATGGCAAATATTTGCTTTCAGGTAACTGTATATGAATAATGAAGATGAGACCAGAACATTATTTATGGGTATTTGGAGAGCTTTAAAAAAATTTTTTAAAGACTCTAAATGAAATTTTGCTATTGTCTTCCATTCAAAATGATCATGGTTTAAAAGTGCTTGGTTTTGATTGATTATGCCCATCATCACTGAGTGCTCTCTTTCTTTTTATTCACTGATACAAGAAGTGAATGTCCTAAACCTTCAGGGTTGTGCAGAGTCCCAAGAAATAGAACGTATTACAAATTGTAATAGTTAATGTTACAATAAAGCGAGATTATTAACAACATATAGTAACCATAGTGTAGTCATATCAATATGCTTAATTTTTATTAAATAGAGGCAAAATAAAAAGTTTTATTTCTGTCCTGGTAGCAGCCAGTATTTTTGGAAGGAATAAAATCTCCATATTATCATTCAAGATTTGGGTCCATTTAAAAAAAATAATCATAAGATTTCACAAAGGACATTAATAATTGCTTCTATAGTTACTAAGTTACTAAGTTCTCATATACATAGGTTTGAATTTGAAATAGCTGGCATGAAACTTAAAAATTGTAGTTATTGCTTCATTGGGTTGTACAAGTAAAGGCCTTTGTGATTAGTGTGTTAAAGAGTAAAGAAAGTTAGTACAACAGAGCACTTAAGATTTTGCACTAGGCTTGTGGAGAACAAAACTACCATTAGACATGAAAGCTTGAGGGATGATCAGGTGCTGGATATTTTCTCTCAGTGTAGTAGTGGTGATATTGTGGGGTGAAACTGAGTGAAAATCCTAAGTTAGATATACTGCTTTCAGTCCCTGGAAGAATGCAGGATATTAATTTAACAAATCTTCAACTATGTTCAACTAGTAGCAAAATGATACAATTGGCAAATAAAGCTCTCCTTTTTTCTTCTGCGCCTTTCAGCACAAATTACAAGATCTACACAAATTAACTCCGTTTAAGGAGACCATGGGAAAGTCCAACCACACCTGTAGAAGATGACTTGCATGAGGTTGGATGCAATCCTTTATTTGCATCAATTAGCTATTAGATCCTGTCTTTTAAATACTAAATCAGAGAAAGATTTATATTCACACCACAGATTTCCTTTAAATACTCTGAAAATATATATAGTGTTGCTGATGGAATAATTTTGCAAAATCTAAGTTATGGATATGTTTTTCCCTTCTAGTTATGGGAGGCATTTAAGTATTAGACCTTTGCACACTTATACTTGCATTAGAAAAAAGGCCAGAATATTATCTATGAGATTCATAATTAACATGCTAAAGAAGATACCCCAGCTATTCAGTTGTACTTATATTGCATGATCTGCATTGTTATTGTACCATACTGCCTTTTCATCCTCATTTACACCATGCACCCAATGATGCAATTTTAACCCATCAGTACTTTGATTGTGTTCATTTTACTTTTCCGTTTGCTTTAGTTAATTACTACTTGAGTTAATACCTGGAAAACTATACTTATTCTCTGACTACAAATATGAAACTGAATTTGATTTGGGGGCTTTAGTAACATCAATCAAAGATTCTGTGAGAAGGTTTTCTTTCCTCAGCTGCAAATAGCCTTTCAGTTCTGCATAGATCACTTATCTGTTTACTTGGATTGCAAAAGAGATCACTCTGTGAGTGATCTAGTCCAAACCACATAGGTGGTCAAAATGATGTAAGATAGATAGCATTTATTATATCAACACTACTTGTGAGTTCTTAAAATGTTCGTTCCAATTAAAATTGTGGTCCTCATCCATACTTTATTTCTTACAGGTTGAAATATTGTGTGAACACCCTCGTTTTAGAATATTCGTGGATGGACATCAGCTTTTTGATTTTTACCATCGCATTGAGAAGTTATCAGCTATTGATACAATAAAGATAAATGGAGACCTCCAGATTACTAAACTTGGTTGACCTAGGTTTTTCAAATTATTATTAAAAAAGAAAAAAAAAGAAAACCAAAATTTTAGATTCCAAATTGGCTCGGGTTCTGTTAGCCTCTGTCTGAAGAAGCAATGAGAATTTCGTTTGGGACACCCAGATACCAGACAGGGATCATTATTGTCTTCTCAGCAACAAAAGACATGTTGATGAATTGAACTATTGTTTATTTGAATGAAGAAAGCACTTAATGATAAATAGATACTGAGCCGTCCTTCTTTTATGGAACAAAAAGCCTACCCCTGCTGGATAATCACATTATAATGGATCTTGAAAGAGTTACTTCATTGTCTAAACTGTATAAGCTATCCATCTTCCCAATAAGAAGGCAGGTTTGGAAATCAACTGCTAAATCGATTACAACAGTGACTTTTCTTTTTGCAAATCATCATCATCATCATCCTAAAAAAGTTCTCCTGCACTTAAGGGGATTAATGTAAGTGTAACACCAATCACAAAATTAGGCCAAATATGGAAGCCATTATTCAACGCCTATAGTTGATTTTATTCAAACCAATAACAAAGGATCCACAGATGTTAACAGTGCAGTCTTGGCTGGACACTGTGGGCAGTGGTCTAGCACATGCTTATCTCCTTCATCCCACAGAATCAAGGGAAGACAGCACACCTAATTACAGGATTGTGACCACTTGAATTGCCAAGGAAAAAGAGAAACTGAGTAATGGCTTCTGAATTTAGCCTGCATATTTTAGTCAGGGTATGTGTATAGAATGTAGGTCATTACATGTTTTGCACAATGTAATATTAATACAATCTTTTAAGAGCTTTCCTCTAGTTTATTTATTGGTACTCATTGTGTTAATGTATTAACAGAAAAAAATCAAACAATATTATTGAAGCTTTAGAGGGGTAAAGTATAAGCATTCTCAATATACAATGTTATAGTAACATATCATTTTGGAAATACCTGCTGTTTTATCTTAAGGTGGTTGGGGATATTTTTGTGGTGCCCTCACAATGTCACAAAAGATTATTGTCATGTTTTCACCAGAAATTGTTTTCAGTATGTTGTAATTTTGCTGTAAATGGTACTCAGAATTCACTCCTTCCCTCAGCTAATAAGGATTTCTAATTTGATTGGGATATGCATACACTGCAGTCCTGTTATACTCATTATCCAGGAGTAAGCCCCCTTCTGGGCAATGAAATTGATTTCTAAGTAAACATTATAAGAAAGCACTGTTTGAGTTTGAGAATACCATGCATTTTTTGCAAACCAATGCCCTTGGTGGCTGCTGTCCTGGTTGAGGAAGAGGATGAAATTCTCAGCTCATCTAAGGACAAAAAATTAGCCCTTATAAATGGCCCAATTTATAATTTAATCTAATTTTCCTAATAAAGGAATATTGGATGTTCACAAATAGTCTTCATTGAAGAGCATAACTGTGTTATTATGATTATACTACAGAATGAGTGAATGAACACAGTGATTCTCCCCCTCCTCCCTTTGGTGCTTTAGAAATCAGTGCAATTTACACACATGGGACCATAAACACAGTGAACAACAAAGGTTTATTTGAGTGTTACAGTGTGAAGAAAAAGGTGTATTTGCATTATTTTTAGAATTTGTATTATAGGGACTTTTAAAGACATTTATTATGGAGACTTTTGTAGTATAACTTTTTTTAAAGGCAAAAAAAGGAACAAAATAATTTATGCTTGAATCATAAAGAAGGTCTGTTTCCATCAATCAGAGCGAGAATCTTCTTATTTAAGATTATCTACAATAGCTTTATTGTGCATCAACTCATTCTATCTGATCTTTGAGTTCACGTCTATAACACAGTTAATGAAGTGGAGGCATTAATTTGTCTCTTTGTCTAGAAGTCTGTAGAATAAACATGGCTTCCATTATTGATCCCAGAAAGAATCATTAGTTGTGTGCACTCCCTCTACGTTGGGATATAGTGATATGGAGTGTTGCAGAAGGGATCCGACCTAAATGGTTTGAAGTTTAAGAAAAACTGGAACTGCATCCTCCCCCCCTCCCCAGTCTATTTGCATGGTCCTCTAAAAGGAGTAGCAGAACTTTTTGGCACTCTGGCACAAAATAGCTATAGCTGATGAAAAATTGCTTGAGAAAGGGGGGAACAGTTGCTGCCTTGTCTTTAAGAGGTGGAAAAGGATTCCAAAAGATTCCTTCAGGATTTGCTGCAGCCAAAGGAAGTACCACAAAGTAACTAAAGCCACGGGTCTTCACCAATTTACCTCCTTGTAATTTTGCTTAATATCACTGAAATTGTTGTTGTTAAAATGTGTTGTGAAACACACTAAAATTCATTCATTGATGGATGTAGGATTTATTTCTACAAAAAATATACTTAGCAGTCATGCCATAAGACTACCTTAAGCATATTTCTTTAGGACAGGCCAATTAGACATGAAAGTAATTCCCAAATAATCATAAATAGAAGCAGAATAGGACATGTTTCAGTCTTAAGAATAGAGGTGATTGTTTTCATTGAAAGTGGTGGGAAAGAGGGGCCACTCCTGACAAATTCTAGCTAGGATTGGAAAACATGTTAAAGCCACAATATTTGGTATTCTTAAACATTAAACCTATTTATTTAGACAAAGAACATACAATATTGTTAAAATAGCATATTACTTCTGAATTAATATAATAATTTGCAAAAATCTGCATATTCTTGGGTAATTCATCCATTGCATGCTTCTTTAAACAAATATTGCACATCGGGGTGAAAACCATACAACGAGATGAGTGGCATATAAATTTGATAAATGACTGAAGTTGGACTCAAGCTACTATCAAGTCCAGTAACATGATGAACTGGTCTGCAAACTGGTTTACAAGTCAGAATTCCTGAAGCTGCGTGAAACTAATCACAGTTTTAAGTATGCAAATTTTCACTTTGAAATAAATGATCAGATCATGCACTAGAATCCCACTTTTCTAGGTAGATTTTTCAGAAATTTTCACATTCTACTTTCCTATGCTAGGTATGCTTTTATTTCTGTCTCTGCTAATTATTGTTGGTTATTTGTCCCTCAAAAGTCCATCTATGAAAATAATTGACATCCCGAGTTTTTGAAAGATTGTTTTGCCACCATAGTTAGGCCTTTGAAGATTCATTAAATACAGCTACACCGAAATGTGCTACTGGAAGAAGTTTAACTTTGAATACCCTGATTTACCCTTATTCCAAAGTAATATCAATGCCCTCAATTGACCTTTCCAAATTTTCTTTGATGAGTTATTTGGGGAGGTGTAATCTGACACATTGGGGGACTAAGTTGGGAAAGACTAATTACTTTTCAGGTTACAGTTTCCACTACTGCTTCCCAGTAACTTCTTTTGAGTCAATTTATGTGTCATGTTCTCTTTGTATTTCTATTAGATTCTGTGTGGGATTTTTACCAGGATTTATACCAACTATCTATCTATCTATCTATCTATCTATCTATCTATCTATCTATCTATCTATCTATCTATCTATCGCCATTTTTAATGTCTTAAGAAATCCAACAATATTTCTATATAATACAAAAGAGAACAAGCAAGAAAGATATTCTTGAAAATAAAAGCCAAACAGAGAGGAAATTATTTTATTTATATGTTTGGATTATTTTTTTCTACCATGGTGCAGACAGGCTAATGAACTCTTGACTGATTGATCTCTAAGGTTTTAGAACTGGATTTACTTTTTCTGATTTCAACTAAATCCTTAGATTACGGCGATGAAAATGACATAATTTTTTGCATGTGAAATATATGGAAACTTTTAATTTTATCACTTCACAGCAAAGAATTGGGGATCTCTAGCTTTCTAGATGTTGCTGAACTAATTTTCAGCATCTTAGCTGTGCTATCTCTGTAACTTATAATTTAGCTATAATAATTTCTGCATAATTTCTATCTACAATTAGATGAGAATGTATACTATAATGACATAATTTTCTGCTTTAAGCATCAGTCTTGAACATATTTTCTAGGGATTGAGCTTTGTTGGACATCATGGAGTTTAATACTGAATTAAGATACATAAAACTACTCCATAAGTAGAGCTGCAATTCTGTACATATCTGGAGCAAGTCCTATAGAATCAACTGAGAGCATTGTCTGATTGGATATGCATATGATTATTTGCTCAGTTCCATGATACAATAGATTTCTCAATTCACTAGTGGTGAATCCTTCTGAAGAGAATACTGATGAGTTGACCTAAAACACTGGAAATTTGATTTTTGGTGATAACAGAAAGATCTTACAACCTGAGGGGTTGGTTGTTTTGGCAGCTCTTGGCTACTTATGAATTTGGCTGCTTAACAAATCAATTTAAATCCTTAAGTATCTTTTCCATTGTGCATGAGATTCTTCTGTATCTGGTTATGCTATGTGGTGATTGGTCATGATATCCCTGACTGAGCCAAAGAGAATACACCAAACACCCCTTTCTGTAGCATGCTGCCTCTTGTTTTAGAAGACATGCTGATCCCTCTGAAACAGGACTGCGGTATTCATTTGAGGGGTCCTTGGTGCTCTCTAAAGTTGGTGGTTTTCTTTCTTTTTTTGTACTAAGATTTTATTTTATTTTATAGCATACAAAAATTCCAATTTCAATTGAACAGTGTGTTGTCTGGGTACAAGTCATTTTAGGAAATAATAATTAAAATGTTCACAACAATATTCCTGTGTTAATATCAATTATATGATAATGATAATCACAATATTTGTTTAACCAAGTTAACACATCTTCCTTATATCACAAATGTGAGAGCGTGCGCTGCCTTCTGCCCATGCACAGTGCTTGTGCACTACGTTGGGGTAGGTGGGTGGAGCCTCCCACAGCCACCGCTACCGGTTCGCCTGAACTGGAGAAAACCAACTGAATACCACCTCTGATATGTAAGAGGTCAGTTTTTCAGTCAGTTTTCCGTGCAGCACAGGGAACAAAATAAAGCTCAACTCAAACTTCAGTATCTAATGGTACACGGATACTGAAGTATTTCTCAGGTAAGATTGACTATTTCCTTTCAACATAGATGGAGTTGAAAGAGGTTAGGGCTTAACACTTTGTATCATGGTGGTTGAGTTCTCACAATATACTCTATCAGGCTCTACGTTAACCTGTCTTCTGAGTTTGCCCCATAGACTAGTCAAATGGGTTTGGCTTGCATAATATACATAGATTGAAAAAGTAAGCAAAATTGTACTATTCAGTTCCTGCTGCTACGGCTGTAACATCCATGTACAGTAAATATAGGACTGCTATACAGTATAATACCTGGGCTGCGTATATCAACCCCAACCTGGTGGCAAACTGGGACTTTCTGCATCTCTGTTGACATCTAGTGATTCTCCAAGGAATTGCAGTCCATGTACAACACTGAATTGTGGAGAGAGCACAGCTGCTATATATGTACTGTACAATAGAAGCTCCAATCCAGCTTGACTGTGCGCTAGGGTAAATACTATGAACTTTTCCTGATGATTTTTTTTTCTGAAGCTGAGCTCACAGAGGGATGCATTGCAGTAGAATGATTCCATTCCCACTTGCAGGGTCTGGCCAAGTACTTTTCTTAAGTATATACATATACAGTGCATATGCATATACACGAGTAATAATTGAAAAAAGTGCAAGAAAGTAATAGGAAGTAGAATTTTTTTTTAAAAAAGGAAAATAAAGGCAACTTCCAGTCTTAACAGCAGTTACACCAACCCCCCCAGGTTGAAATATAATTTCCTTCTTTCCATAGTCTACCCTTTCTAATATTCAGATCCATAAATCACAAGCTGATTCTTTGTTTTGTTTTTTCAGAAAAGGCCCATAAGGATTTCCCGGTCACTAATAAATATAGTTATTATCTTTTTGCTAATCAAGTCAATTTTACCATCTGTCACTTCTAATTCTGTCACCTTCACCAGCTATTCCTCCTTTGTGGGTATTTCAGAATGTTTCCATTTTTGTGCACATTATAACCTCCTAATAATTATATATAAAACCATTTTCCCATAACTTTTTGCTAATTGTCTATCCTCCCTGATTTTAAATATTTGTTTCAGCTTGTTAATGAGTTTCTATCTTGGCTTGTAGTAGTTATGTTATTTTCATATTTTACGAAAGTACGTCATTAAGAAACCTATCTGGGATATAAAAAGTAGAGGCCGAGAATAAGAAAAGGAGGATTATTGGATTTGTTCAGTCACAAAATCTATTAGCATTAGCTTGGGTAACCCTCTGTCACTTAGTTAATCTTGCTGTTGAATCAAGAACAAAACCAACACTTGATATGTCTAAAAGTACTGAATAATTTTCTAGCAGCAATCAATAGTAATTTATAATCATTCGTCACCTATTGTAACTGAAGTGTATGCGAGGCTAACTTCATTTCAAAATTAATGGATCTTGAAACCACGGAATATTAATTCTAAGCTTTTAATAACCCACGGGGAGTCACTATGATTGCTCTCTTTCAAGGAAAAGGCATGTATGTGGAAATCAGCGTTCTCAGGATGCAAAAGGACATACAGTAAGTATAAGCTTGCATAATGTAATCTCAGTTGTGAGTGATTTTCTTTCCTTTAGGACAGTGTCTCCAACAAGGGAATTACAGTACATCACCCAATGAATTATGAGAGTTCTTGGCCAGCACATGTAGAGAGGGGCATTTTACCCTTTAGTTCAGTAATAATGGTGCTTCCCTATTTGTATAATGCTGAGTGCTGGATGCAAACTTAATGCTAAGATGCAAACTTAAGAGCAGTTGCCTGTAAGTACCAGTAGTCTTCCAATTGGCGCCTAATGGGAGGAGACCAGTGACGTGCGTTGAGCTTTACGGTTGGTGAGGCAAGAGTGCGGCGGCGGCGAGAAGCAGCGTCCCCGCAGCTGTCCCCAACAGAGGCATCTCACATTTATGTCCGCCATAGATGCGAGATGCCTCTGTTGGACACAGCGGCAGGGACGGAGGAGGCAAGGCAGAGCACGGCTGCAGCAAGAAGCAGCGACCCTGCAGCTGTCCCAGACAGGCGTGTCACATTTATGTCCGCCATAGACGCGAGATGCCTCTGTTGGACACAGTGGCAGGGACGGAGGAGGTGGGGGGGCGAAGCGGAGCATGGCGGCAGCAAGAAGCAGCGACCCCACAGCTGTCCCCGACAGAGGCTTCTCACATTTATGTCCGCCATAGACGCAAGATGCCTCTGTTGGACACAGTGACGGGGACAGAGGAGGCGGGGGGCAAGGCAGCAGCCGGAGAAGAAAGAGGAGAGGAGGAAAGGGAGATGGGAGCAGGACGGGGCTCCCAGTGGGGGGTAGAGGAGAAAGGGAAGGGGGGCACAGCAGGCAAAGGAAAGAAAGCGCCAGCCCACCAGCAGAGGTGGGTAAAAAACCCGCCTCTGCTGGCGGACTGCCCCTCTCTTCTCAAACAAGTCTGCCCTCCCTGTGTCTCCCCCTTCCCTCTCTTCTCAAACAAACTCTCTCAAATTGAGAGAGAGTTTGTTGGAGTGAAGTGAAGAAACAAACACGCACACACACACACACACATACAAATTACTCACAATAAAAAATTACTTACAAATTACAATAATTTTGAATTCCTCCCCCCTCCCTCCGTCCGACCCACATACCTTTTCCAGCTGTGTCACAGAGTATTTCAACTCTCCTCTTGTCTGCCATGATGAAAATGTAAAAAGAAAAAGGCAAAAGCTGCTGCTGCCAGAGCAGGAGGAGGCGAGAGAACTACATGCCTCCTTTGCATAAGGAATTTTTCGTCTTTTAACCCTTGCTTAACTCTGCTCAAGTGATCATAAAGATAGTCTAAAGGAGGCACGTGGTTCTCTCGCCTCCCTCTGCAGTTAAGCACTAAGCAGAGTCATCCACTGTGAATCTGGCAGCAACTACAGTAGCCTTTTTCCTTTTAATTTCCCTTTTCTTTTCAGGATGACAGTGGTGAGGCCCTGCCTCCCCTGACTGCATGTCCCTGGGGGGAGACATAATGGATCCTGCTTCCAATTATTATCATAACCCGATTACCTGTAAAAAAGACATACTTCTAAATCATTGTCCTTTTCATTCATTAACCTGCATGGGATATTAGAAAAGTTCAACTTTAGCACTTCTTGCTAATAAACCTCAGACATTTGGAATACCTTTTGTGCCTTACTATAATTAATGATACAGTATGTCAGTTCTATTCCTGCCTTAGGCATGAAAGCCAAATCGGTTACTCCCTCACTGCCCAACCATCTCATAGTGTTATTGTTGCAGGCAAAAATGGAGGAGGAGAGAGTATTAAGTTATCTGTAAAAATAGCAATAAAGGAGGGATAAAAACAAATAACAATAACAATACAGTTGTGCTATCTAAAATCATGGTGCTCACTTCATATAAGTTTTGTTGATATTTCCCAGAAATATATAGGCTGAATGGGATGGTTTGGAGAGCCTTTCTTGAATCTGATGATCTCCAGGTCTTTTGGATTATATCACTCTCACCAGCTTGGTCATTGGCTGGGAAAGATAGTTTTACATGAATCAAAAGCCTGCTGTAGAATGTGCCATAACGTATAAGGATTCTTCAGAAGATTTCTTAATTTAAAAATTACTGGAAGTTTAGTGTTATGAAACTGAAAAGTTTTTGGTTTGCATAAGTGTGTGCTTGTCCAAAGAGTTTCATTCAGTTTTGGCCTTGTCTTCTTCTGTGGAGCTTTGACTGGAGGCCTTTGCTCCTTATGTAGTATAAATTGGATTCCCTTAGACCAGCGGTGGTTAACCTTTTTGGCACAGAGTGCTGAAAAAGGAGCATGTGTGTTAGTGCACACGCCAGAGCACTGAAACCCGTAAGAGAGTGGCTGGCCAGTACACATATGTGCAGCGGCCAATCACTCTCTTCCGGGTTCCACCATGCACATGCACGCCGGCTAGCTGGTCTTCATGCATGTGCGCAATGGAACCCAGAAGCGAGCAGCTGGCCGTGCCTGCATGTGTGCTGGACTAGCTAGTTGGTAGGCATGCGCGCAACAGAACCCAGAAGTGCAGCTGGTGATGGTGCACGTGCCCACAGAGAGGGCTCTGTGTGCCACGTCTGGCGTGCATGCCATAGATTCGCCATCACGGCCTTAAACTAAAGAAATGGGAGGCATTTTTTGGTTATTGGAAAATATATATTCATCATATTTAGCTTTACCTCATTTTTATGGTGTCACATTTAGATGAATGTAGCTGAAGATAGATTGGATTGTTAATGAACTTTCATCTGTTAAGAAAATGCCTCAGAGGTTTTAGTTAAAATTAATTGAACCAAAAGCAAAAAAGTAAAAGCAAGGTGCCTCACGTGCTTTATTGTCTCAAAGCTCTTGATGAATCATACAATTAAAGTAATAAAGTATATCTCATGTCAAATTTAGCAATATGTGCAAAACAATATCATGAACTCTCATTTGGCTGCATGTCTTCTAAAGTTTCTATTGCTAGATCACTCATTACAGATTTTGAAAGTTGCACAAAAATCTTATTAATAGCTACCGTTTCAAGGTAGAAAAAAATGGGGTTTTTTTTGTATAACGTGCTTATTGCAACCTTCCCCCAATGTTTGCCTTTAAATGTGTTGGATTACAGTTCCCATCACTATAGGCATGCTAGCTGTTAGTGATAGGTTTTTTTAGTCATCACGAGGGCACAGGTTGGAAGAAAGCTGTTTTACTGCAATAAATTAAAATGGATGGAATTCAACAATTACCGTAATAAACTAAACCTTGCACTGAAAACAATAATTATGCAGCCCAGACAATATTTGTCTCAATTTAAAGTTCAGCAGTTAAATAGTGTCAGTTTAGGAGATCCTTGAATGAAAGTTGAAGGCTCATGACATCAGGGGCCATATTCCTAAGCATGAACTTGCCAAAATCTTTCCTATCTGTGGTACTTTATGTACTTTCTATCTCCATAACTTCAGTTGTGTTCCAGGTGAGTATGACAATTTTCAACACACACACACACACACACACACACACACACACGGCAATTCAGAATTGCCTTTAAAGATAATATGCAGTGAATCTAGCTAGGATTCTGCCCAGTTCAGTGAACCCCCAAATGCCACCCCTGACTGGCCCTGCCTGTCCCTGAGCCCCACCTCTTCCATCCCAGGAGTCTCCACGCGGCCCATTCATCATGCCAGGTAAGTGCAGGGCCCGCATGAAGGCTTGGAGAGGGGCGGGGAAGAGACCTACCAGGGGTTCCATAAGTCTGGAAACAGGCCTGTTTCCAGCCACTGGACGGCATCTGGAGCCGAGGAAAAGCAGTTTTCACCCTCCGGGAGGCTCAAAAAAAACCTCCAGCGCTTGGCCAGGGTGAAAAATGCCCCCCCCCACCATGGTGCAGGAGGCCATCTACACAATGCCTACCATGGCCATGCCCACCCAGCAACGGGGCAGCGAACCCCTTGCAGCAATTTTTGAAGCCCACCCCTGGGTTCATATTCAGAACTGTTACAGGACACTGAACTTCATTACAGGAATGATGTCAAAGAACAGTCACAGATGAACACAGAATAACAGAGTTGGAAGGGAGCTTGAAGGTCTTCTAATCCAATTCTTGCTCGAGAAGAAGACCCTGTACCATGAGATGATAAACTAAGGAATGAATATGAAGTAAGTTTCAAAGACAAACTCTTTTAACTGTTTCATTAATCTAAAAGTAACTACTGGTTTAAACTTTATATCAGGCCTTTAGGGTGCTGAGCAACCTGACTACCTCCTACTACTGCACTTTATTTCTGCTGTTCTCCAGAGGAAAACAGGCTGAGAAGTTTGTTTGATGAACTTGCTGTGTTCACGATGTTATATCTATGTAAAGGTTTAGAATGACAACCTGCGCTAAAAGAAATCTGGTTACACCTTTTCTGACTAATAAATTGTCTTAAAAGACATAAACTAAATTCATAAAGTGAAGGACAGCTGAACATTGTCCCTCCCTCTCTCTCCCCCCCCCTCTCTCGCACACACTTCTTTTGGAATGATTGTACAAAATTCAGACTTTTCACCTGTACTTTTCTCCTATACCCCTTCATCCCTGGGCAATTGTGGTAGCCAACAAATACCATATGCACCCATAAATCGGACTTGTCTTGGTCTGTAACACAACCCCAGGGCTTCTTCCAGATTTGTGTGTACTTCTATAGCTGTAAGTACAAAGACATTAGCAATAGCAATAGCAATAGCAGTAGACTTATATACCGCTTCATAGGGCTTTCAGCCCTCTCTAAGCGGTTTACAGAGAGTCAGCATATTGCCCCCAACAATCTGGGTCCTCATTTTACCCACCTCGGAAGGATGGAAGGCTGAGTCAACCCTGAGCCGGTGAGATTTGAACCGCTGAACTGCTGATCTAGCAGTAGCCTGCAGTGCTGCATTTAACCACTGCGCCACCTTGGCTCTTGTCATTAGATGACAACAATTCCTTTCATGTCTTAACTCTATATACTTTTTTATTTTCCATTTTCATAACATACAATCACATGTATACTATTACATAGCCAGTATCCTATTGTATTAAGTAGTAATTACATCAGTTCCTCTTGTCATCAATGCCCAGAAAGATAAAAACCCATTATTAGTTCTTTTGCTCTCCATACACCTCTTTCTTCTACCTCTCTCCTACCTCCTTTCTTCCCTCCATCATCCTTTCCTACTCTACTTCCCCTTCCTTTCTCCTTCTCCTCTCTCTACATTCCACTCCTCCTTATCCTCCTCATCTTCCCCCCTTACCCTCTCTCCTATCCCTTTCTTCCCATCTTTCTTCTCTCTTCTGTTTCCCACTCTTCCTCTCATTGGTGTATTTCCGCTTCTGAGCAAACTCCAATCTATGTTGATGGTATTTATGCTTCCATAGCAATATACTTAACATATCCTAGTTTTAAAGAAAAAATAAGAGAAGACAGTATACATGTGCAATCATATTACATTAAAATCTAACACCTCTTGTCAAGCCTAATATACATCCCTCCCTCCCCCCCAAACACCCCCCCAGCCTTCACTCCCACGACTTCCCAGAACCCATACACGGTATAAATCTTTAACAAAAACAATCTAAAATATATTGAAAAAAAGAATAGAAAATTGATAACATCTTTACATTGAACTTAGCTCCTCCTTGCTAAGCTAGCTTTAAACAATTTATATCATTCCTGATCTTAATCATAAGCTATCTGGAATTTCTTAGTCCCATATTTATTTTGTATAAAATCAATCCATTTTTTCCAGTCTCATTTATATCTCTCGTTTGAGTGATGTATAAGATATGCAGATATTTTAGCCATCTCGGCTAAATTTGTGACTTTCAATGTCCATTCTTGAATTGTAGGCAAGTCTTCCTTCTTCCAGTATTGCGCCACCAACAATCTAGCTGCAGTTATTAAGTGCAAAATCAAATTAATTCCTTTCATGTCTTGATGAACTCTTCCCTACATACAAAATTTGGTAGTAACAACAGATGTATATAAAAGATAAACATTTAACATCTTTGAATTTTCCCCTCAAAACTACTATGGTGGTTATTGAATTGATCTTCCCACCTTAGGCTGTCTAAAAATGTATTGCATCTCTCTTCATAGGTATATCAACAATTACTCCATAAATTGTTTTTTCTCCTTACCTTGAATTAAATTGCCCAGTAGTATAACTGTATGTCATTTCCATGAGCTGAAATATGTACCTGTTCAGCAAATCAGGTGTTTGATTATCAGTACTTTGTACAAAACTCTGAAGAAAGGAACAGTGCAAGTCTATGTTTTTTTAATCATTGTGTTATCAACTTTATTGTTTTCTTTTATCCAATGTACCGGTGGTAACTAAGAAATGGAACCCTTTCTGCTTGTTAAATTGTTAAACGATAGCAAACAGAAACAGTCTTAGAAATTGAGACTTTGAGTGTAGCTGACACGTTATAAATGCTTATATTAAATACACAGCGAGGAAAATTCATTCATTCATAATCTTCTCTCTTCACTGGTCATCTATTGATGCTGGTAGGAAAGGCCACATGACAAAGGCTGATTTATCTGGTGTGTGTACAGAAAAGGCTTCAGGGTTTTATAAGTCAGAGCAAATTCTCTGGGTCAACTGAGGAAATCTGGCTTCGTCAGATTCAGAGCATACGTACGCATTTTTTTGACCACTTGAAAAAAAATAACATAGAACTTGTCTATTAACTTCGAAATGCAAATGTTGGGAAAAACTAACTAAAATAAGCAAGGAGTACACTGAAATATTGTATTGCTGAAAAGTCATGTACAGTTTACCTTAACATTTCTTGTGAGAACATGGTAAGAAGCACTGATTTAAAATGGAATAGTTGTTCCAGTTTCTATGAGATCTCCCAGATGCGCTGGACTACAATCCACAATCCACAATCAACATGCCTAAATGGAAGGTTCGTGTTGGGCAAAACTTTCAGAATTGTACGGTATCAAGCAATCTACTGAATATTCCACATAGTCAGCTAACTTTTTACACCAAATATAGTGTTCAGTTTAGTGGGACAGGGGAAAATATTCTTGCGTAGATGATGTGTTTAGCATGCCTGGGATGATTTGTCTTTAAACTATAAAAAATTGTATTAAATCTCCTAATATATTTTAACTTAACTGATTTAGTAAGCAGTTTTTATATGTGCTTTGCATTAGGACAAATATCCTAAAATTACTGTCAGAATGCCCTGGGAAGATGAAATGTTTCTGCTTGCCATTATTAACATCAGACTTGTATTCATTTATTCTTTTGCAGAGATTAACCAGGTTATGCTGCATAAAGTGTGGTAGATGGATTACCGATGGATTATGCCATTACTGATGGATTATGCCATATTTCTCATTAGAAAATAGGCAGGTGTACAATTCCTGTTGTTTAATAGGTCAGAGTGGTTTTCAGAGCCAACACAGTTGACATTAAGATCAGCTGCAGATTAGTTCTTACATTTGCATTATTGCAACTTGTTAGCATATAAAATATTTATATTTGTTATGGGTCACTAAGCTAAGATTGTCACCAATAGGTATCAGTGGTTTTAGCTGGGACAGAGGAGTACACCCAGGACAGGATGGTCTTATTTATTTATTTATCTTTTTTTTTTAAATTCATTTGATAGACATTGGAATTTGAGAAATGTCTGATTTCAAGCCCCTGGCTGGGTATTTTGATGAAGTGAGCCTGAAAAAAAAAGGAAGTGAATTGTAGCTGTAAGCAGCAGAGTTTATGATTTATGGTGAATTTTGATGATAGAGATAGTCAGGTCTTGTATGACCGTTGTGTAGTTTTATACCCAGACCAGTTTAGATTTAGGTTGATGGAAAGGTAAATATTCTCAAAGCATTGATAGGGTTTTGATTGATGGGACCTTTACTGATAAGTCCAACTAAGAGATATCAAAATATCATGGGTAAATATAGACAGGAGATAAGAAAGCTTTGTTCTTCAATGATTTCCCAGTGAAGATAACTGCCTTAACATGATGAAAGGAGAAAGACAGTTTCTGAATTCCACATTGGTAAGGATTGGCCAGTTTACTGTCAGGAAGACAGTGCTTTTCTCCACCTCTTCTAAAATACACATTAGAGGAGATCTGTAAGTTTAGGAAATACTGTCAAAACTGTCCATGTCCCTAAGTTCTGAAGACAATCCCTAAGACACTTGAGCCCTCTAACGGCACCTCGAACATCTATGCAAATCCTATGCAAAAAGAGGGTATGGATGGATGTATATGGGGTTTGCTTGGGTATTCCCTCAATGGGCAATTCAAAAAGTTAAAAGCATATGTATAATCTCATTGTCACCATGTTCCAACATGCAGCACAATGTCCTCTATTGAAGAATAGTGGCAAGAAGATCAAGAGGTAAATTGCTGTCATTTTAAATATACATAGACAAAGATTCATCTTCAAACTTCATTTCAGCAATACTACTTATTTGTTCTGTACATCTATGATGTACAAAAAAAATCCAGCACATAATCACATGTTTATGATCTTATGCAGCATGCAACAGATTGCTGATTGAAACCATCCAATTTTTCCCAGGAAGAACAATCCAGTGATGTAGGTCGGGCTGAGAGTAGCAGTCCCAGAATCATCCCGTGCACTTAGTATAATGAGACAGTAACGGAGCTACAACCCACTTGTAGTGAGGAAAATGGTCTTCTTCTTTTTGGAGATGTTCTGTTATTGGTTCTTGTCTGGTTGGCAAGAGAGGTCCTGTTTAAGAGGATCTAAACCTAGGGAACATAGATCCTTGTTTTTCAAATAAAGCTTACCTTGGTGTTTAAGACTCAAGCCAGCCTGGCCTGAACAAAACAAAATAAATTATTGATCATTGTTAATTTTAATTCAATTTTTTTTTAAAAAAATGTTATTGTCAATTCTAATTGGGTTTGTTTGGATATTCTATTTAATTTTTTTTAACTTTTGTATTATGTGTTTCTTTTAATGTTGTACGCCGCCCTGAGTCCTTGGGAGAAGGACGGCATATAAATCTAATAAACCAAACCAAACCAAACCAAGACCCAATGGAAACATTATCCCCTTGTAGGAAATTTATAGTATTATAAATCTTATCTTGTTACTCTGAAACTCATCAAATTTGGTACTTGACACATTTTGACATGAACATTTTATCCCGGTAGTGATTGTTTGTTTGGTACTCAACACACAAGCTATCAACGTCAATTGCCTCGTGATTCACTACCCTTTCCAGCCAAAACAAAGGATCATGCATTAGTCACGTGGTAGCTCTTGTCCTGTACACATCCGCTTGCGGTCTCTATCTTAACTTCTATGGTCATTCTGTGTATTTTTGTGCCTTTTAAAATCTCATCATGGGTCTTTGGTTTGGGAACGCATTAAATTTATTTACATTATTCCTTCTGGGGAAAATGTTTTTTGGTACTTGTCATTTTTGGTACTTGTTGCACCTCCCAGAACTAATTAACAAGTACCGAGGTACCACTGCACCTGGTTATAAAGTAATCTGTTTCAACTGGATTAAATCTGTTTCTGTTTTCAGTCCCTAGCTTTGTTGTTTCCTTTTGTTATTGGCATATTCTTCTGGGAAACTCATTTGACCATAAGTACATGACGTAGCAACCCTGCCTAAATTACATAGGCCTTTATAAAAATGATGTAAATTCAGTTATTAAATGTTTGCATGGTGAAATGTTTTTTTTAAATGGAATGCAAAAAATCCTATGGCTTCCCGCCAATCTTGTATAATAAATTAACGTGAAAAGAGAAATATATTTCTTTTAGTCAAGCTAGGAAGTACTTCATATTTTTGAATTTCTAGACATAACTTTTAAAGTCCCTTTTTCCTGTCTCTGCTGCATTAAAGCAGCTACATCTACACATATCTCTTTAAATTTTTTGTGATGTCTAATACATTTTTCCCTTCTTTCCTGAGTCCTATGCCCTTCTTATTCACATACTGAATCCAATTATCCCTTTGTCTCAGTTCTCACCAAAAGCATTGCAGCTTGTTTGCTTCTCCCCCTTCTCCCCCCCCCCCCGCACTCATAAACTAGTTGCAAGCTATCAATTTTGAAAAGTTGTCAGCTAAAGGATGTATAGCTGTGCAGTTTTCCATATTTTATTGGCCCCTAAAACTAGGTGCATTTTCTTTTTAATAAACAAATAACCAGTATAGAATCCAATTTGTCATGTCATTTACTTACTGGACTGATTCATAGAAACAATATATGAAAGAAATGTGGATGGGTTTACAAGGAATGTGAAGATGAAGAAGGTCAAATAGAATGGAGTTGGTGAGATCCTCAAAAAGAAAAAAAAGGTAAGAAATTTTAATAAGAAAAGTCAATGAATGAAGTTGGATACAAACATGATGAAAACAACGATACTTCACTAAATTATGAGAGCCTGTTTGGTGTAGTGATGAAGATAGTAGCCTAGAAACCAGGAGATGGCAAGTTCTAGGCCTGCCTTCAGCATGAAAAACAGTTGGGTGAATTTGGGCCTATCACTTTTCCTCAGTTCAAGGCACCTCACAGGATTGTTGTTCAGGGGAAAGTAGGTATCAGAAATATTAGGTCTGTTCACTGCCTTGAGTTGATCAAAGTATTTGAAAGGTGAGATAAAAATGTAATAATGATAATAACTCAATTTGCTAGATATGCTTATTATTTCATGTAAATAAGCTGTTAATTTCGTTAGCTTATTATTCTTTTCTTTCTGTGCTTTGTTTAATATTGCTTATCAGAAAGGGAATAGTGTGATACATATGCTTTTAAGCTATAGTATTGGAGTATCCTTATGACCTAAATTTTGTCATGAGCCTGACGTGATTAGTGAGGGGAAGGAGGTACCAAAGGATACATCAAGCCACAATTTTCTATTCTTGGGTTCACGTGATGTTCCTGGAGCTTATTGATCAATCAGATAAGGGGTATAAGCATTTGAGTGTTTCCCCAGATACTCAAAGAATAAACTGCCCTACACAGGCCAGTGACTTAATCTATTGTAGCCAGCCAAGAATAAACACTGCTGGATAGAATGCTATCAATCCCCCACTGCTCTCATTAATGTAAAGATAAGAACCTTACCATGATAATGAACAATTATTTCAATCTTCTGAAAGTGACAATATTATATTCAAATAGATTTGTGAAAGTAATTTGGATTTACAAGATGTTTGGGGCCAGTTTCTATAGAAATATTATCCATTTTTATCAAGGAAAGTCAGACAAGGACATAAATAACATTTTTAAATTGACCAAACTAAATACCAGTATGCAGTATTAATGTACTAAAAGAAAAAAACATGTCCTGTGACAATTTGGACTTCATATATATTAATGTATTTGAGAGTTGCTAACAAAGTTAGACTATCTTGGAATTTGAGGGGTTTTGATTGTATTTTGAAAATATTGTCTTGCCCTTAAAGTTTTTTAAATAAGTGAATATAGTTCTGAAATTTAAAGAAGTGTCTCAGCAGTTACAGTATAATATATGGCAATCTCACTAACCTATTTATGTAGTTTCAGGTTACTGGGTTTCCCTGTTGTGTGAATTGATTGTTTTCTGAAGTAGGTCACTTGCAAGGCTCCCTGAGTTGATTTACAGCTCCAGAATCCTATGTCAGAAATTATGAACATATTTTCATATTGTCGAACGCAGTGGATTCTTGCACGTTTGCCATTCATTGAGCCACTGTGACAATTGGCTGAAATTCTCACTTATATTAGCATCAACATATGTATTGCATATTAATAATAATAGCAGACCTTGCTGGGGAGTGAATGTGATCAGGTGGCATGATAATGCTCTCCCCACACCATTTAATGAAACCAAAAGAACATTTCTGTAGTTTTAGTGGTATTATCAGAAATACCAGGGAATTCTGGTATCGCAAAAAATAATAATCAATCACTATGGCCAAATCTTTCGTGTAGCAGAGTCTAGTTGTCAGATAGGGCAAAGATGTTACAATTAGTCACATTAAACATAGGGCTGCATTAACAAGCCAGTTGAGCCACAACTTTTCTCAGTCTTTTCAGAGAAGACTTTTAAAAAGGCATGGTGGTTTTAAGTGGTGCTGTATTCACACCCCTTCATATTCCCAAATAATATCTTCTTTGACATCATTTAGATCAGTGGTGAGTTTCTATTATTTTTACTACTGGTTCACTCATAGACACGCACATGCTTGCGTGCACGCATAATGTTTCTGCACATGCGCAGAAGCATCTAGGCAGGTGGGCGGAGCCTCCCACCCCACTACTACCGGTTTGCCTGATCTGGGCCGAACTGGCAGCAACCCACCTCTGGTTTAGATAGGTGCCATGGCTGGGGCAAAGGATAGGAAATATCAAGTTGAGAGAGAAATGTAATACTATGCAGATCCTGCTCATTATCTACACAGAGTGATTATGTGCCATCAGTTCATTTTCAATTCTTAGAAACCACATAGACATATATTCTCCATGATAATCTGTCCTCAAATCTCCCAATGGTACACTCATCGCCACTGTAACTGACATCTTCTTCTCTTTCCTTCTACCTTTCCCAACATTAAAGCCTTTTCCAGAGAGCTGGATCTTTGCATAATGTGTCCAAGTAGGATAATCTTTTCTAGCTCAGAAATAAGCAAATCTAGAGGAAGAAATTTTGGAAACTATAGGCCAATTACCTATTTACCCACCTTCTCTCCTAGCACATACAGTCATCTCATCACATACAGACCAGGAGAGATAGCACTTAAAGACGCAGAGTTAGTTCCTTCAGAAGCCCAGTTCTCCAATCAGGATGGGATTGTAGAAATGGCAATTAAATCATACTTACAAAGAGATCAGGTGTCAATGACCACAAAGTGGACAAAAGCCAACTCCAGTTGTACTGTGCCATCAGAATGTCCCTAATGGTAGTTTTCATGCTGCTGCTGAAACTTTTCCTTATTACATGGCCCACAAGCACATTTTTATTATTAAAATGAGCTACTTCATTTTCAGGTGATGGATTATGACAGGTCCCCTCTTCTACAATCTGCATGTGGTAGAGCCGTTTAAATGGGTCAGCTACCTATTTAAATTCAGCGTCTTCCCAAGCCCCATCTCATATCACCATTTTGATGGACAGATGGTTTCCCATCAAATAATGACATCCAGAAGGAGGAAGAGCAACAAAGTCAGGGAATTTGGCTGATCATTTTGGTTAAGGTGCCCTCCACACTGAAAATCAGGACTCCATAATTTGATAGAAAGTAAGAACAGAGACAATAGGATTCTTCTCACTGTAGAAGATGTAACGTTTTATTTACAGTCACTTTAAAACAGCTATACTATTTTTTTTTCTTTCTCGAGATTTTTCTTTTAGATAAGACCATGGAAATAATAAAATATGGATAAAAAAATAGTACACTTTGGACAGGAGTAATGAGCAAATTAGTCAAGGAAATGACAAATAGCATGTGAGTTTTACTCCCTTCAAGTATTTTGACCAATTACAATAGCAGACCAGCTGGCAGGAAACTAGACAAGCCTTGAAACACAAAGCAACATATTTGTTGTATTAAGCAACTTGTTGAAATGTACACAGAAGCAATGGATGGTTTTTTTTAGCAAAGCAGCCAGATAACACTGGCTGTTAGCTGTCCAGATAAGTCTATTTGAAGAAAACATTAAGCATGGCTTCCTTAGGGCAAAGAGCATGCCCCATTCCAAATCCATTTGCTATGACAGGTTAAGGCATAGAAATTATTGAGATCCCACAAAGGGAAATAATCAATAGCAATGAAAAAAGCCGCACTCTGATGTTTAGATTTTACATTAGGTTTTGAATACCTTGTTTATTTTCTGTAGGTCAGTCTTACATTTATGCAAAGAATAGATAGAGATCTGAAACAATGAACATATCATACACAAATATTTGCTGGCTGTAGTAGATTGAGACAAATAGGCACATTTTATACTGTTATTTCATATATTCCATTTTAATACATTACTAAAATTAGTTTTTAATCTGATTACAAATTCAGGAATAATATACAAAGATAACCTATGTTAATAATTCTGAATGCTTCTTTCCAGCAGGGGAGAGCTTACTTTAAGTCATCACATTTAAAACATTTTCTTAGCTGAAACTAGAATTAGCTTTGTATTACCTTGCATTGTATTACCTTGCAGAATTTTATTAGCTTCAAAATATGGGATCGATCCATATTCAAAATCAGTGTTATGCATAGCTAATCTAAATCCTTTTGATTTCAGTGACTCTATTTTAATTTTGTCTCAATCTGAATCTTAACCTATTCCTTTTTGTATTTTCTTCATATTACTCATTTTTTGTGCTTGTAGATATTATGTTAGTGTCAATATTGCAAATGGAAATATTGGTGGTGCTAATCTGATTGTTGAAGAGTTGTGTAGTAACCAAAATGCTTTTGTAAAGACTTAGCTTAGTATTATTTCCAAATTCACTATCAGCCATTACAAATGAAGAAAGCCATAGAAGCTAAATTGATAACTGAACAGATATATCAGCTGGATGAAAGGAAAGCTATTTTTCAATAACACCATCTGGAGTTTCTAGATGAAAGTTTATGAATGTTAATTGAGCATCTAAGAAAAAAGAGCTAGCTAAGAAAATCTTCTCAAGACTTCACTTTCATTATTCAACAGAAGCAGAAGCTGAATAATTGATGTATGGTAAGATACTTGAAGACATTCAAGAGTGTTTATTAAAACGATTAAGCTAATTTAACACATTTCATATGATTTTTAAAATAATTCACATGTGGCAATGTAGCAATGAATTACCATTGGATTACAGAATACAGTATGCAATATTTGCTTCAGCTGACAGACATCATAATGACTCAGATTTTTTTTTTTTTTAGATTTCCCCCCTCCCTCTCCATATCTTCCAGTTTGGAATATTTACCAAAGATTTTTTGCACCACTTGTAGATAAAATTGTCCTAAGAAATATTCTCTCAATTTGACAATGGCATTAAAAATAGGAAAGGAAAACATCATATAAGGAAATTCTTCTATATGGTTGTACGTATGACAGTCTTACCTTAAGCAAAATACCTATTTCTATTCTTTGGAGAGCGATGACTGCAATTACTGAAAACCTGATCACTTGACAAGAGAAACAGGAGCACTTATCTGTTTATAATAGCTAATGCACTTCCTGCCTATCAATTTCCCATTCTAGCACATGTATTGAAAAATTTCTGAACTAGTTCTCTATTAAATATGAAACTAGTTGCTTCATTCTTTATGTAATGGTTAAAAATAGAAGTGGTTAAAAAAAAGAAGAAAAAGTGATCAAATAAATGTAACATTTAACATATACATACATATGTACATACATACATACATACATACAGTATATATAATGACACACTATTTTTTCTTTTATGTTGTTGCTAGCGTTTAATGTATGCTTTTGTTTTGTTTTGTTTGCCTGTTTTCTATTTTACTTTTTATGATAAAACTATAAATCATATTAAAAATAATAGCAGTGACCCTCATGGAAAATACAGGAGCAATTATATTATTATTTTATTTAATAATGCCAGTAGACGGTTTTATTCAGAAAGATGATACCTCACATGAAAGAATCATGGCATGTTTGTTCTTTGTTCAGTATGTGATGTACTTTTTCTGAAATTACCAAAGTGATCTATTATTATTATTATTGTTGTTGTTGTTGTTGTACAATTGTATCACAGCGGCCAGTTGTTTCGCCGGATTTGGCATTGGTTACTAGTCGGGCCCCACCCAGGGGCCTAGGACGTCGTAACGTATTTTCGTAATATGCGTGCAGATCCAAGCAGTGCGGCTTTTTGCATTTGACTGATGGTGAGTTATTATTATTATTATTATTATTATTATTATTATACAATTGTATCACAGCGGCCAATTGTTTCATCGGATTTGGCATTGATTACTAGTTGGGCCCCACCAAGAGGCCTAGGACGTCGTAATGTATTTTCGTAATATGCATGCAGATCCAAGCAGTGCGGCTTTTTGTATTTGACTGATGGTGATTTTGTCAATTTTTAACTGTTTTAAATGTAATTCCAGTGCTTTTGGAATAGCACCCAGTGTGCCAATTACCACTGGAATTACCACTACTGGTTTGTGCCATAGTCGTTGAATTTCGATTTTTAAGTCCTGGTATTTTGGGATTTTTTCATGTTCCTTCTCGGCAACCCTGCTATTAAATCATGGCATGTTTGTTCTTTGTTCACTGTGTGATGTACTTTTTCTGAAATTACCAAATTGATCTATTATTATTATTATTTATTTGTTTGTTTATTTGGTTAATCTTTGGTGAGATTCACAGCCTTTGGGGATAGCTCAACAGCTCGAGTCCTAACCAAGGACCTAGGAACAGTTAAGGTAACGTCGGAGGATAATAATAACAACAACAACAACAACAATAATAATATTTTGAGATCAGGATTGCTGAATAACTTTTAATCATGCATTTAAACCAAGAATCACCAACGTGTTTTGTAGTATTACATGCATGAATTCCCATTTGCAATTAAACTCTCAACAAAGAGAATAGAAAAACAATTTGACGTGCATGTTCAATTTTTTCCCTATTGATGTAGAGCTACTACTACTACAGGCAATTCCACCAAGTTTTCTTATAATTCCCCTAGTCAGACAGAATTACAATTAAAATTATATCAGCTGGTAGGTGTCGATGTTAGGGAAGCAAATGGAGAACTAAACCAAAATAGTCTGATTTAATTTTAATCCCTATCTTCCATTCCATATTTGTTTTATTATTTTTGTTAGTCTATCTAGTCCAGCTAACTGGGTCTTGTCTTTTGAGCTGTGGCAAATTGAAAACCCAGCTACAAAGTACTGAATCATTCTGACACTGGCAAAATAGATAAATCAAAAGCATTACAGTACTGCCTAGTCTAATTTATAAACATACTATAGGTCAAACTCCATGGGCTGGATGCATCATGTGCTGGCCAAAGCCATGCCTGGTTTAACAAAGGGGGGAAAAGACTGAATATGTCACATAATGCCACCGTGACGACATGCTATAGCTGTTAAACAAAAATGTAGGCTGCTACTTTTACAATCAGGTTTTTTTTCCAGCTCATAGATCTTTAGTCCCAGCTGCAGTCCAGTAACCCTCCAGAGGTGAATCTTTTAAAATTATTTTGCTAGAACTGTGGTAGAGAATTGAAAATTGGATCTTTTGTATCTCATACTGTGTTTTTCCAAACATAAGACAGGGTCTTATTTTCTTTTGATCCCCGAAATAAGCGCTTGGCCTTACTTTTGGGACGGTCTTACTATTTTTGAGGTGCAAGAGGCGGCTAGTTGCAATATTTTTAGGGAGGTCTTATTTTGGGGGAGGACTTATTTTAGCACATGCGCTCAAAAGCCTAATTGGGCTTATTATCCCGGGAGGTCTTATTTTCGGGGAAACAGGGTATGTCAAATGATGGGCTATCCCATAGTGTTGCTAAGCTAATAGAGCTTTTAAATGATCTCAAGCCTGCTTTCTTCACTGTTGGCTAAACTCAAGCTGCCATTTTTTCAGAGTTGTCAAACTATACTGTAGGAAAGTCCTTGCGTACCAATCAAAATCAGTGTGTGGCTTCTAATACTGGTTTACAAGCATTAGTTTGCGGGAAAGACCAGGTGGTAATTATACTATACACAGTAAGGAGAGAATATCTTTCTCTGCTTGTCTAAATAGCCCTAGTAATAATTTGGTTTCACCAACATGAGCCCAGTATTTACATTTCAAAGAGCTATGCCTGGAAGCATTAACTATGATCTGCCTTTCATTTCACACATCTGCCAAAAAGCAATCAGTGAAAGCAGTGAGAGAAAGGGTCCTAGGAATCATCTGCTTTTTAAATTATCCAGTAATCTCTAGGTAGCCAGCTGTCTCTCTCGTAATAGTTGAAGCCCGTTCTGGTTGCTTTTTGGTTACCAGCAACTTGAACAATGCTGCCCTGTATTTCTTTGAGACAAGATTGTAAAGGATTGGGTTGATAGCAGCACTCAAGTAGAAAAGCTGCAACGCAAAAACATTAAAATACTGAGTGAAGAGCATCATCTTGAAATTCTTTGCGTTGATATACATGATCCGGCCAACATGGAAGGGCAACCAGCAAATGAGGAATGCCAGAACCAGGATAACTGCAAGTGGGTAGAAAAGAAGGAAATAAGATGACTTGGTGCAGTTAAGCCTAAGGCATGATTAGGAGCTTTTGGAGTGGATTGATACTCACACTTACTTTGAAATATAGATAAGGTAAGTCAGAAAACAATAGCTTTTCATCTGAATAAAAATTATTTGAGGCATTCAACAATAAGTGCCTTGATAAAATTAATATACCATTGACTCTTTATTGTTCAGTCTGGCTAATATAAAGAAAATATGTGAATTTGGGTAATGGATGGGGGAGAAGAGGCTTCAACTGAACCCTGGCAAGGTATTTTGGGGTCCTTGATTCCATAGATTTTTCATCTTTAGCTCTGTGTGGGAATATAGTCAAAGATGGTGTGTGATTTGAAGGTCCTCCTGGATTCAAGAGGGCTTGTGCAGAGGCTCATGTTGTGCCCATTATTGGACCAAGAGGTCTTGCTTCAGGTGACTCATGCTTTAGTCACCTCCCAGTTGGATCACTGTAATGAACTGTACATAGGGGTCCCCTTGAAGAACATTTAGAAAATGCATGTGCCAGAGGCAGATTTTGTCATTTCTCAATACACCCACATGATGAGAATATATGAGCATATCATTACACCCACAGGGAGAATAATATCTGGAACCCAAAAATCCACACCACTCTCATGGCTCCATGTTCTTTCTAACTCTTTCTAAGTTGATCTCAGGTAACAACAGCAGACAGTCCAAGAGTGGAATAAGATAAACATGCCATTGACTGCTAGAGATCTTCCAATACATAAAATGTGAATGTGACTTTGGGGAGAGGTTTCAAACTTTTGCTTTTTACTGGGCGTAATTCCAGTGTTTGGTCAGAGCCGGAATTACACCAAGACTTTGCCAATTTGATATGTTCCGAATAAAAAGACTGATGGAATATGGTTGCTTTGGATTATTCAATCGAGGAACATATTACTTGGAAGCTTGACATTTAGATTTTCTACCTTTCGCCAGGCTAAGTATAAGAAACCAATTGAGGATAATATACCACAGTTTTATAATCTAGAGAAGGCACCTGGGATGATTTCATCGTAGCCATACCAGAAGCAGTTAGATGGTTCGCTTCCTTAGATATCAGATTATAACATCTATCCCATTATAATTTTGTGGGTCCATATTATGGTGATTTTATTATGGGTTTATCTTAATTTAATATTTTATCTTCTATGTTTACACTGTTATGCTGTAAGCTGTACTGCCTTCCATTAGGGTTCCTGGTGTGATTCAAGATGCTAGTTATTTTCTATATAACTTTCTATAGCATAGGACTAGACTACTTATGGGAACATCTTTCTCCCATGGTTTCTGCTCAGCCACCAGATCTAGCATTGAGAGCATGTTCTGGGTCCCTTCTATCAAACAATGTTATCTTTTGCACCTCAAAGTTGTGGCCTCTCAGTGGCAATGTCTGTCCTGTGGAAAAGCATCTCCCTGAAAATTTGGATAACCCCAACCCTATTAGCTTTTCAATGCCAGGGCGTTGAAAACCTGGCTGTTTCCCCAAGTATTTAAGTCAGAAGTTTAGATCAGTTCTGTTCTTGTCACTGTCCTTTTTCTGCATGATTGGGGTTATTGTTTATCTTAGGGTGCTGGGGATTATAGTGTGTGTGGGGGGGGAGGGGGGAGATTAATCCCTCCATGCTGCCAGAGTCACTTGGGTGAGATGGAGAGTCATGTAAATCAAATGAATAAATAAAAAAAAATAAGCAAACAAGCTAAAGGACTTAAAGTTGCTGGCTACTTTGTAATGACTTCTGGCTATATAAACAATTGGACATAAATCACATTTCCAGATAGGGCTACAGAGAGGTAGGAGGAAAATCTATTAGATGGAAATATAACCATGAAGCACACTCCCAGAGACTAACTGGGAGATTGAATCCAGAACTGTCTGGAGAAGAATGGTACTGAAGAACAATGAGAATGGTTTTGGTCCCAGGCTGTAGATCAAGATGCAGTTTATGAGACTAAAAGTATCACCTGCATGTTTGCTTGGTCCCCATGCTCAACTTCAATATATGTAAATAATGACAAATGTATGAGTTCTCTCTCATTCAAAAGAATTGGCTCTGGGACCTCCTGTACTTTGAAAATATTCCCATGAGCCCTAAGCTTTCTGTGTTCTGAGATTCTGAGGAAGTGTTACATCCCCACAGAAGTCTGCATTTGAGGGAACGAGCAACAAAATTTTCTTCAGAGTAGGAGTTCATCCTTATTTTTTTTAAAAAAAAATTCTGGGGCTGGAGTGCTATACAGCTCCCTGGGCTATGCAAACCTGATTACTTGTTTACACTCATTAGACGCAAGAAGGGTTAGCTAGACATTCTGTAGGATAACCCTGGATAATACTTGGAACTAGATCGTCCTCACTCACTACTTTTGGACTCCACTGAGCATCTCCATAGTTGCTTATTATACACCAGGTTTTTTGGGTCTCCATCAGTTCTGGAGCTCTGATAAGTGGTATAGTAGATTGGGAGGGTTTTAGATTGTCAACCTCTGCTACAAAATCCATAACAATGGAAATCTGCTATGAATCCAAAGGTTTCCTAATTCTGAATAATGGGACTGGAGGAATTTCTTTGATAAGGTAAGGGATGGACAGGACATTGGAGCGCTAAGATAATGTTTCTTCCCCCGTTTTAAGATACCCTCCATGTACTTACCCAACATGCGCACTGTTTGCTGATGGTTCCGGTATGAAGCCACACCAAGATGTGTTTTGCCAACAGACAAAAGTTCTCTAGCAATCAAGCTGTGGAGAATGTAGAGACAGAAGAAGGGGAGAATGAAGTAGCTGGTGGTGACCCAGAGCATTGTCTCCAACAGCCCTGACTGTTGGGCGTACAAAGTAGGGCCACATTGACGGCTGAAATCATCATCACTGGAAAGGTTGCCAGCCTGTCGGACTCCCATAAGGAATAGGTAAGGTGCAGCAGAGAGCAGTGCCACAGCCCAGAGCACTACCAGCAGGGCTTTTACCCGCTGTTGGGTCACCAGGACCTTAGCCCGCAGCGGGAAGCAAATGGCCAGATAGCGCTCAGCTGTCAGGGCTGTCAGATGCAGGATGGAACAGTAGGCACATGCTTCACTTGACCAGTGCCACACACGGCACAGCACAGTGCCCAGCACCCATGGCTGGAAGCGCCACAAACGGTACAGATCCATGGGTAGACCCAGGAGGAGCATCAACAGGTCAGAGACAGCCAAACTGCCCAGATATAAACTGGTAGTGTTGTGTAGCTCTTGAGAGCAGCTTGTTACAATCACAGTCAAGACATTGCCAATTACACCCAGCACCAGCAAGACCAAGCAAATAGCTGTCACTGGGATGACAATGCATGTGTGCAGCAATGGGCAGAGGTACTTGTTGCAGGGTGGAAGGTGGTCCCAGTTTTCAATGTCAGGTTCTTGACACACAACTAGAGTGCTGCTGTTGGTCAAACCCATGTTGCAGGCAGTACTGCAACTGGTCTCCACGCTGCTATTACAGAACATTTGGAGTACCTCTTGACGGAAGATGTGAATTCCCTTCTAAGGCATCAGAAAAAAGTTCCTGCTTTCCTTGGTCTTGCTTGATCTGATGTGTCCTCCTGCAGCTTTTTCTGTTCTGTCCTTTCCTTCTTTCCTCACCTGGTCTCACTTTGTACTGCAGCTCTCAGCAAAATCCCTTGGAGTTGCTGCCCCTTTGCCTGTGCAGTAAAATGAAGTGCCAATGTTCCAATCCCAGTCTGACAGATATCCATGGTTACTAAAAGATAACTCCTCCCAAATAGACAACAAATAAGAAATCGATGGTTTTTATTTGCTCCAAATCAACTCTCATTCTTTCATATCAGAACAGAAGCAGCTGTTGAGAAGCAAATAAAGATCCCCCTCCTCAACCCAAAGTACAAAATAGCTGCTGAGATGTGAAAGAGAAAAGATCCCCCAAAATAGGAGTACCTAAAGGAGAGATTCTTGGATCCCCGAAAGAGATCAGATTTAATACAGAGTATGCTTTTCATTTCATCACAGACGTGACATCTTATTCTCAACTGACTGATATGTCTATCAAAATTCTCATTCATCCGGGTCATAGTTATCCCAAAGGTGGTTTCTTTTAAAAAGGTCACTGGACTTTCTTTGTTTTTGCTTGAAGACGTTTTGCAGAACTGAAGAAGTTTCTTGGATGAGAAGCGAAACAACTTCAAGCAAAAGCAAGAAAAGTCCAGTGGCCTTTTGAAAGAAGCACCTTTGGGGCAATTGACTGATATATGTACCTGCTCATGGGAAATGGGGAGGAACTGTAAACAGCTTAGCTTGTGTGTAAAAAGCACAATGTGTGTGACTAGAAAATTACAGTGTATGAAAGATGAACACTAATTTCTAGGAGCAGATGTTCCACTTTTGCTATGTACTTTTGCACTTTATAGTGTGAGAAGATATCTACGGTATATCTTGAGATGAACTACAGTGATAACATTTCTTAATAAGCTTGGATTCAAACATTTCACACTTTTTGTTGAAGAACAGCCATTAATCAGATAATTTTATTTTCAGGGCGATTCAATGTTCTCCTGCTGATTCCTAAACATTGATGTTACCACTAAGTGATGGTACATACAGTATGTCCAATTTACTTTGGGGTATAGTGATTGGCTAGGATCATACATATATCATGTTAATTTATTATGTGGTGGTTGTGGTTGCTTTTACTGGAAGTAAATCATAAATCCAAACATTGTCAACTATGGTTGAGAGTGAGATATGCAGTCACTTATTAGACAACACAAGAGTATAGTTATACTAGATCTAGTGCTACTCCATCACTGACTTTCAGTGGGGTTGAACATTCAGCACTTGGGCACAATAAGAGGTTCTTCTTGAACCTCAGTTCCTGCTTGAAGAACAGCTGTAGCCATGAGGACTTTGCACGGTTATATCTGGTGTGCCATTTGTACACTTTCCTGAATCAGGAGGCTCTTCGGACAGCCACACATACTCTAATCACTTCACAATTGGATTACTGTAATATATCCCACTTAGAACTTAGCATTTACATCTGGTCTAGAATATAGTGATGAGAGCACATGATGCATAAATCATTCCACTGCTTTGTGAACTGAACTAGAAACCAGTTGACTTTGGATGGGATTTTTGATGCTTACTATTCACCTTGCAGGCCATTCAAAACCTGGCTTAAGGATTGCCTGTCTCCAGTGACTCTGCCTGTCCAGTAAGGTGCAGCAGGTTGGTTTTTCTCCAGCTCTCATTAACTAAAGAATGTAATCTTGGTGGGACCCAGGAAGTGCACCTATTTTGTTCTAGTTACTGCTTTCTTGAAATGATTTATGCTTAGAAATTTGTGTGGCTCCCATCCTTATGTCATTTAGGAAACTACTGAAGACCCAGTTGTTTTCGCAGGCCTTGGGTGATTATGAGCCCTCTTTTGTCTTTTAGTCTGTTTTGTTTAAAATATTTTGATCTTTTGATTAGTTGTACATTTTACATGCTTCCTATCAGCTATGCTAGCATGATCAATAGACATGAGAGTTGCAGCAGAAGGGACATACTGTACAAGGTATTCCAGACTGCACCACTTTTCCCCAAAAATAAGACAAGGTCTTATTTTCTTTTGAAATAAGTGCTTGGCCTTATTTTCGGGGAGGTATTATTATTATTTTTGAGATGCAGGAGGCAGTGTGCATGGTCACTTCATGGCTGCTGCTGTGTTGCAATATTTTTGGGGAGGGCTTATTTTCAGGGGTGGGCTTATTTTAGCGCATGTGCTCAAAAGTCTGATTGGACTTATTATGCGGGGAGGTCTTATTTTCAGGGAAACAGGCTATCTACAACCTTATTATATAAAAGTGTGAACAACAAGAAAGAGACAGTTTGCTTGGTTCTTGAAAATATGAGGGCAACCTATTTCAACAAAATTTGTGCCAAAGCCCAGCTTTAACAGAAGGAAAAGATTCCTGAGACAGGTTCCTGAAGTATCTTAATCAAGCATGGACATTTGTCCATAGCTGGATGTCAGATTGGAATTATGGTAAAAAGAAGTCATGCTGTACTCTATGCCGGAAGATAATTGGCATTTACACCTTTTTGTCACATGAATTAGGATGATCCCCTTTGCCTGTCCAGGTAAGCCCAGTATGGCCAGATGGTAATGCAAGTGGTAGAATGTCCTGAAATCTGTCAGAGCTTAAAAGATTGAGATTCCCCTGCTTTCCTTACTGTCTTACACTTATTATTCCCTCGAGACACTGATCCCTTTAAAAAAGTTTAGAATGATTTGCTCAAGAGTTTAAAATGCTATATTCCACTATTATCTTTACTAAGCACAATTTATATTTTCCCATGGATCTACTTCAAATCTATCAGAAAGGATGGGGTTCACAATATTGGGACCTTTTGAAATAAAATATATTTGGCTTTAATGTAAATAATTTTGGAGGTGCATATGATCTTCTTACAAATTAAAATATGTTTTCCTTTGAGGTTAAGTGAAATAAATACAATTGATTTTTTTTTTGTCTGGAAAAATATGTTAATGCATAGCCATCGTTGCTTTAAACATGATTCTGTCCTTGCTTGATAGAAAATATTTCTCTCTACCAAATGACAAATTATTTACAAACATCAGCTGGATCTGAAGAGCATATTTTTTGCTCTTTTTTGTAATAGTAATAATTTTATTTGCAAGATTTATTCTTCTATACATTTTGCATAATTTGCATAATTTCTTTTTCAAGATTTTGTTTCATTTGATTCATTATAACTTTCTATGTACGTACTTTAATCAACTGTTAATATATATGCACTGTACTTGTACTGTATTTCATAAAAGTTCAGCAAAGGCCTTTCTTTTCAGAATAAATATATAAGAGCCAGACCTACTATCCACATTAAAGAAAGAATAAATAAAATCTTCCACAATTTGACTGTGGAAGGTCTGCAAACTGTGTTTGCTTTATAAGAATTGGTGAGCAGGTAATGGTGAAAGCTTTAAATTTGAGAACCTCTGTCACTGATTTCTTTCCTGCACCTCTATGATCCAGCTAAACTCATTAGCATGTTCTCTTCATCTAATATGGAAAAAAAAAGTGGTGGCTACTGAGGTTTAGCACTTTGGGGACAGATGGATTCATTCGGAATTCTTAGAGCACATTTTGGAAGTTCCCAGCTTAAGACACTTTTTATTTTTACAGTACAGATGAGAAAAAGAAAGAGGTAGGAAACCCCCACAAAAATATACATTTTTATCTTAGAAAAATTATTCTTTCAATGTGCATTCCGGTCACGAACATTTAAATTAATTCACAATTGGAAAAAGGGGGGAATTAATCATATAAACTAGGAAACACTATGTAGAGAGTGAGAATAAATATATAAGAGCGAGACCTACTATCCACATTAAAGAAAGAATAAATAAAATCTTCCACAATTTGACTGTGGAAGGTCTGCAAAATGTGTTTGCTTTATAAGAATTGGTGAGCAATTCTTAGCTCAGTGGCTAAGACACTGAACTTGTCGATCAGAAACATTGGCAGTTCAGCGGTTTGACTCCCTAGCACCTTGTAACAGAATGACCTCCTGTTACTTGTTCCAGCTTCTGCCAACCTAGCAGTTTGAAAGCACGTAAAAATGCAAGTAGAAAAATAGAAACCACCTTTGGTGGGAAGGTAACAGCGTTTCGTGTACCTTTGGTGTTTAGTCATGCCGGTTTTGAAACCGAGATGAGCACCGCCCCCTAGAGTTGGGAACAACTAGCACATATATGTGAGGGGAACTTTTACCTTTATCTTTACCTAGCATACACAGTCCACATATCTAAACAGCCCTCCAAATTATAAAAAGCTTTTTCAAAAAGCAATTTGAGATTGTTCTTTCTTGCTCATAGGAGGTTTACATGTTGAGAAGTCAGCAGTCATAGTGTTATTGATAACAAAATCAACATTTATCAAAAGACAACTGAAAAAGTTGTTCCTTGTCACAGTTGTAGCCCCACTTCAAGTGCCTTTGCCCTTCTAACTTACCTTTGCCTATTACCTGTTCAGATAAGTATCCTTCTAAATGAATTACTGAGCAGACATCATGAATTGTTTTTATTTTCTAAGAAAGATTCTAGCGTTTTCAATTACGCATCATAAAATCCCTTCTCTCTTTTTTACAATTTTCTTTTCGCTGCAACCTTGTATCTTCCTTTCATTTCTCTCCATATTACTTCCTACTAAGTGAGCAAATAAATGTAGGATATAGATTGTAGATAAGTAAAGCATAAATGATACACAAATTCAAGGGGAAAAAACTAGTCCTTAAAATTTCCTTCCTGGTTTCAGGTTTGTTTGTTTTTATAGTTTGCCATTTGCACATTGGAAAGGTTGCAAAACAGATTTTGCAGATTGTTCATTTCTCAGTAACAAAAAGATATTACTGCTAATATTGGAGACCAAAAAAACCTGCAGTTCAAGCTCCACATGCAACCCTCAACCTAATTTTTAAAGCCTTCTGCAATCAGCTAGATCTCTAGTGAGAGCTCCAAGTCATCTCTACCTGGTCAACTGCTTTAAACGTTTCATTATTAGTTCCATACTACTTGCTTCCCCTTGTTCAGCACAAACTTTTTTATTAGAAAATAGCAATAGCAATAGCAGTTAGACTTATATACCGCTTCATAGGGCTTTCAGCCCTCTCTAACCATTTTACAGAGTCAGCATATTGCCCCCAACAATCCGGGTCCTCATTTTACCCACCTTGGAAGAATGGAAGGCTGAGTCAACCTTGAGCCGGTGAGAAAAAAAATGTTGCTGTCCACAGACTCACCTGGTCAACCCCTAGCCGAAGAGGGAAACTAAGACGATCTTCCAGATGTTGCTAAACTGCTACTTCCAGCAATTTGCACTGAAGTTGAATTGGCTGAGGAATTACAATTCAGGGACATCTGAAGGATTCTTGGTTCCTTCAGAAGCTCTTAAGACATCTGGAGCAGACAGCTACATTCGCACAACCAGCTGTCTTGGTAGAAACCTAAGAAGTTTACTCAAGAAGAAATTCTGAGAATAAAGAAGGAATGACTCAAAATAACAAATAAGGAACGGATCATTTTGAAGGTAGTGAAAAAGAATCATCTTAGGTTTAATCATTATGCCTTAGAAGAACTTGTAACTTTGTCAAATATCAAGAGAGCAACTTTTAGAATTAGGCATTGAGTCATTATTTACTTCTGTGGTTTATGTATTTGTGTATTTTATGTGTGTAGTTTCTTGCGCCAATCCCACAGATGACATTGAGTAAGAAATATCTTATGTCTCTGTGTTTTCAAATATCTTTCAGAGGAATCATTAGAAAAACCATGAAGTAGTGCTCCAGGCCATGTTTTGCTAGATGCACCAAATTTTTTGTGGCAATTTGAATTATCCAGTTGTTTCTTTATCCAAATATTTAGATACATATTTTTATTCTTGTTTTGGTGTACCTGGAAATTGTTAGTATAAACTGAAATTTTGAAAGTCTATATTTTATAAAAGTTCAATTAAAGTTTCAGGGCCCCTAGTGCTTAGAGGGAACAATGTTCTTACAAGAAGATTAGTGACATTTGTTTAAACAGTTCATCTGTTTCCTATCAGTTTTAGGGAACTGCTTTTGTGCCTTTAGATTTCCTAGTCAGACTTCCACATGATCAGTGATGTCATTCCAAATCAAAATATTGTCAGAGCTATCTGACAATGGCCTGTATCCCAGACTACAGTCATTGCAGGGAAAAGCAAGGTTGACTTGCACTCCTTCCATCCAACCAGGGGAGGTTGCTGCCTGCATTACTGCTGGTTCAGTGCGCGCAAAATTTTGCTCTGTGCATGTGCGCAGTTGCCCATAAATAGGTCTGCGCATGTGCAGAACATTTTAAAATGGGGAAAACCCATGCTGCAGCGACCAGGAGACTGGTTCAGAGGCATGGCCGGCCTGGGTTGCTGCCGGTTCCAGCAACCCAGGCCGGCAAACCATTATCGGTTTGGCCAAACCGGTCCGAACCAGTAGGAACCCACCTCTGCATCCAACCAGTGAGGAGCACAGAACTCAGTCATCTGCCACTATTCACTGCCCGCCCCCCACCTTGCAATGCTGTCTTTGCTCATGAGAAAGAAAAAACTGCCATTTTAATTGCAAAAAGACTGACAGCCAAGATGGACAAAAGCAGAGGGCAGCTTTACAACTGGAAGATGAAGATTGCTTAACATTCCCACCAGTGGGAAATAGATCCAATGTCCAGCCTCTTGAAACTGAAAATAGTTCAGTTTGGGACTTTTGCACTATGAGTTTTTGGCAGCTGAGACACATTCTAAAAAAAATATCAAATAGGTCAACTTGGCTGCCCACTAGGAAATGTTAGCGTGAGAACCAAGAGCTTGTGTTCCCAACAAGGCAGAGATTGGATTTGATAGTTATCACTTTCTTCTCTCTGTGTTTCCTGCAGTCAAGAATTCTGTGGCAATTTATGGGCCTCCCACAAACATCTCTTTCAGAGTTGGGAGATATTCTGAGGAATGATAGTGCTCAGAGTAGAAATAGCCTTACAATAGTTGTAGTGAGGCTGCAAAAGTCCAGATGATTACTAGAAATGGAGAAAACTCTACACCTGGATGTTTTTCAGACTACATATGATAGCCTTACATCATAGGAACAATGCCAAAGCCTCATATGGAAGTGTCTTGTCTCTCCTTGTTGTGTCCATTGATCTACACACACACATACCTCACTCCATCTCTTTGCCTATTGGGACAAAAAGGATACATTAATTGTGTCTGTCATCAAGCAAAATGAGCTCGTATTGAAAGCTCGTCATGCAAATTTTGCCTCTCAACACTGGTATAATTGGGCCAATTTCCAGGGCCCTGCAACTAAATGGCAAACATTTGAGGCAACATGCATAGGCCAACAGGGGTGGGATTCAGCTGGTTTGAACCGGTTCAGGTGAACCAATAGCTCCAATCATCAGCTGGAAAGAAAACCAGTTCGCTCTGACAATTGGGTAGTCCCGCCCGCCCACCCTTCGCCCCTGCGGATTGCCATGCCTCAGTTTCCAGGAACCACAAGGCTGCACTGCCCACATTGCCCCTCTGCCAGCTGGCCCTCCCTGGCTGGCTGGCTGGCCCAAACTGCCGCCCCATGCCCTTTTGGTTGAGCACAGCAGGCCTGGAGTGGGTCTCCCTCCTCCACCATTGGCCTTACTTTCGCAGGCAGCCACGGAAAGCCTATGGGCTGGAAGGTGCCCAGGGACCACAAGACTGCATCACCCACATTGCCCCTCCACCAACTGCCCCCCCCCGGCCCGCACCCTTTGGCTGAGCATGATGGGCCCAGAGCGGATCTCCCTCCCTCGCCGTCTGTCTTACCTTCCATCTCATGGGGCTCACATCCCTTTGCTCACTGCAGCTGTCCACAAAGATAAGACTGATGGGGGAAGAAGAACCACTGCACTTGGCAGAAGGAGAAGCGGTTGGGAGCCACGGTAGGCAAGGCGCCTCCTTCCCAGACCCCTGTCCATTTTTCCCCCAACAGCCAGACAAACCTAGGCAAAAGCCATCCAGGAGATGAGTGGCTGGAAGGAGAGGGGCAAGGGACAGGGACAGCCAATGGTGGGATTAGCCAGTTTGCCAAACTGCAGAAAAAGCTAGCTATTGGTTCAGGTGAACCGGCACGAAACAGCTGAATCCCATCACTGGCTTTCCCTTTCAGAAATGCTGGGAGTATAACTCCCACCTCTACTTTGTGAAGAATGAAATTTGGTAATGTCCTAAAAAGTATGACTATTTAGGAAACTTTGAATTTGTGGTCTTAACCTATCTGGAAAAAATCTCATTGAGATAACTGGCCAATATATTCCATTGCAGAGAGCCCCTTTGAATCAGCTACCTGGAAAAAGTTTCAAGCTGATCCCTAAGGTATCAGTATTTCTGCAAATCTCAGAGTATTTTATGATCATTGTAATATTTGTCTTGCCAGTAATAAACATTCATCTTTTGGAACTAATGGAAAATGATAGAATAATCTCATGAATGTTGTTTCCTAGATATATTTGTGTTGATTAGGTGGGATGACACATCTCCAATACGTAGCATGACATTAATGTGGTTTTAGTATAATTAGAGTCCTAATAATATTACAGATGAGAAAACAATATGGTAAGCATCCTGTGGAGAGGAAACTCTAATCAAATAGTACATATTAATTAAATGATACATTATATAAATAAAGCCATAAAAGTCATCTTGACTTTGCTTCACAAATGTTTGTCAAATGCCCTAATAATAGTTAAACTGCTAATAGGTACTTCATAGAGAAGGGTGATCCAAATGAGTAGTAAGGACTTGCAATCTAGATATTTCACAGAGGAAAGGAATTGGGGCTGTCCACAGGAGGCTAAAAAAATCAAATTTTCTTTCATTTATCAATTTAGCCAACATGTTCACATTTCTCTATGATTTCCCATCCATTCTAAGCAGTTATGACCCTATTTAGCTTTTTTGAACCAATATTTAACAAACAGGTGCTATCTTTATTCAGAGTAGTGAAAGTGCCACAAAACAGCATTCAAACTTTTGACTTTCAAGAGCAAATCACTAGAGAAAAAGGCAGAGAGTTAAAAGAAAAGGGAAAGAGCCCTGTCCATATAAAATAACATTTTTGAAGAAATTGTGTCTGTTTTGACGTTCAAATTAGGTGTTTGAGATTGTTGGAATGATGCTATGTCAGCGAAGTCATGCTTCTTGGGTCACAATCAATGTCACTGTTTAACTGAAGAGACCTAGAATGCAAACTGCATAAGTTCTTGCCTTGGAAGAAACAAGAATAAACAAACACTATTGTTTTAATATCAGGAAAGCCAAATCATAATATGGATAAACTTAGTGGTGGGATTCAAGTAATTTAACAACTGGTTCTTCCTAGTGATCGGCTGGGTGGGCATGGCTGGGTGGGTGTCATGTGACTTGAGTGGGCATGACCAACTTGATGTCACTCACAGCAAGGCCTGCTGCCTCACTGCCTGCCCACTGGCAAACAATGGCTCAGCTGCTGCAGAGACAAGCCAATTTCCTAGATACCATTCAGCAAAAAGCCCATTCGGTCTGTACTCACCAACACTATGGCAAATCTCTTTTCCAGCTCACCCAGTTTGGGCATTGGGAGCTTGAGGGGTAGATTGTGTGCCCTGAAGTCCGTCTGCTGAGAGTCCATGCTTCCTGCATTGCCCATAGTGGGAGCTCAGTCTACCACTCTGTCTGGATTTCTTCTGCTGGATTTCAAGCTCCAAACCAGAGGTGGGTTCCTAGCGGTTTGGCCTGGTTCGGCTGAGCAGGTAGTAACTTGGCCGCCCATGCCTGCAAGCTGGTTTTATCGGCACCACCGTAGGCACCATCTTATTTTTTGCTTCTGCGCATGTGCAGAAACAATTTTTTACTACTGTGCATGGGCGCTTAGCACATGCGCGAAGCACATCCCTGAGCAAACCGGCAGTAACAGAAGCCGGAACCCACCCCTGTTCCAAACCATTGCTTCTCCTCCACCAAGCTCTGTACGCTGCAGCCGAGTTGTTCCCTGACTGCTCCGGTATGCCTTCCCCACCCAGTCATTCCACACTCTCCTCTTCTCTTATTCCATGCGCCGATTCCCCCAGTGTACAACCCCCATTTTTTTTAAGAATTAGAGCCGCGAGGAGGCAAGGCGCACAGATCTCTGTCTCTCTCTAGGACTGGCCTTGGAAATGCCTGCCCTCTGCCTTCTCCTCCCCACCACAATCAGACTCCCTTTCTTCTATTGCTCGTGCGGGGAACCTGGGAGCTTAGTGGCAGCATGTTGCATGCTTTTCACTCCAAACAGCTCAGGCTGGAAAATGCAAGGCTGGGGCAGAGCGGTCCTCCTTAATAAGCCTGCTGGTGGCCTCTGTTGGCTGCAGCAAGACCCAGGCTCACCTCCACACTGCAGTGCCTACGAAGTGCAACCCACAGGAGAACCAGGCACCACACTCTACAGACACTGCCCGCTGCCACCACCTCATTGCCTGCCCGCTGGCCTGAACTGCATTGTGTCTCACACTGCTGCCGTTGCCAGGGGTGAGTGATGCAGAGTCGTATTGTGGCTCTGAGTTGTAATGGGCTCCAGGAGGCGGTGGGGATCCTGTCTCCCCCATTGTGAAGCATGCTAAATTTCAGTGTGCTGCGTAAGGTGCTGCGCAAGCAGTGGGCAAGGTTCCTTCCATCATACGTTTCTAGGCATCTTATAGAATAACACAGAATACACATAAATTTATTAAATTATATGACAATTATAATAATATAGATTATCAACATATCACAAATAATAATAGTATCATAAAACCATAGTATAATATCAAGCAGCTACCTCTGTATTATACTGATCATCTTTGTAAACTATGTCGGATTACAGCATCCTCAATTAGTAGAAAAAGTTTACAGTATCCAATCATTAGAGGTAGCTATCAGTACTTTGTCAGAATTAACAACAATTTATTAACTTAATATGTACCTACTAACAGAAAAAATGTTTGTGCAAGCCCATCAGAGGTGGGTTCCTACCAGTTCGCACCTATTCGGTAGAACCGGTTCGTCAAATCTACCGAACCGGTTAGAAGAGGTTCCACCAGTGGACCCAGAAAGCAGGCCACACCTACAGAAGAGGTTCCAATTTTTTTTGAAACCCACTACTGAAGCCCATGTATTTTCAGTTGACACCTTATATGCATAAAACCACAAATCCCAGCTCACCTCAATGGAAGAGAATTCCATATGGCAGAACAGCATCTTCTGTTCCGCTTCCAAATGAGCTTTAGTTAGCTTTTGAAGAGCAAGCAAGACATTCTCTAGACTATGTACAGAATGGATACATACAGAGAAAGCCAATTTCTCTCCATGAAAGAAAGTAGCTGACAATTGGTTCACATCTGCTAAATGAACATCTCATTCATTTTGTTCAGATATCATCTTATTTTAAAGTAACCTTCAATAATCTTGCTTCTGCTTTTGGTACAATACCAAACCAATAGACCCGAATTAACAGGACCTTTTCATTGGACATTGAACACGTTTCTACAAACTTTTCTAAAGTTTACTAAGACGATCAACATTAGGGACAAAGTAATAGACAAGCAATCATGTTTCCCACAAAATTACTAGTACCAATTATTATCCGTGGGAACTCATTATCAATTGTTTGCAAATGTTTCAAATCCTAATTAAATCAAATCAAAGCTGAATCAAGTCTAATACCAGATTTCCATTCTGGTATTCAATGATTAAGCTCCTGTTAATTAGAGCCATCTCTACAATGTGTGTTGCCTAAGGCGGAAAAAAAGCACACCCTTGGGTATAAAGGGAAATTCCATGGTAGTGGGATTTTCACTTCAATTCTGAAGACTGATATTTTCAATTGTCCCTGAGAAACCTAGAAGATTATTTGACACACACCTCTGTCCTCCATTAGAGAGATGCTCAGGAAGAATTGCTGGCAGAGACCTGCCTCTGTGGCTTCCTAAAATCTGCCATTTGAGGTAGTCACTTCATTCTGCCCAATGTTAGGGGTAGCTCTGCCATCAACAGGATCCAAAACCTACGTCAGACCATTTTTCTTTAATGCTCGATTACCTCAAATACCTTATTTTGGTATCATCAGGAAGGTGCTACAAAACACTATGAATGTTAAGCTCCCCATTATGCTCTTTTCCTCACTCTTCCAGGGCCTAATTGTGACACAGCAATCTGAATTGCACACATTATGCACCTGCTTTATTTCCAGTTCCTGCACTAATAAGGCCCACCGCATTCTCAATTGACTTATTCATCACACTGTTTAGTTCAACTTCAGTGTAGTCTATGTAGTCTGAGATTGCAGTGATTTTTAGATTGTTCAAAAGTTTAGATTTCAGGTGGTGTGTAGCATAAAACCAGCTCCCTCCAAACAGAAAAAGGCAGCACTTGTTCAGTTAAATTATACACAACCTGGTGTCTTCAGTTTTTTTAAGACAAGTACTAAGCTTCCATACATACCTCGTTAGCTGAAAACACCTGGAGGAAAACAGATTGGCTACCCCCATGTTTAATCAGTAACTAGTATTATTGAAAGTATTTTGTTATATAGCATTGTAAACTTGAGGAGGACCTCAAATATCATCTCTCTACCTTATGGAGGGTATGGACAGGGAAAGGCTTTAATAAATGATTTAAGAGAGAATTTGTAACAGTTAATTTGAATTGGGCTAAAATGAATAAATAGTCCATTAAAATATATCAATCAGAATAGAGATGGAAGAGACCTTGGAGGTCTTCTAGTCCAACCCCCTGGTCAAGCAGGAAACTCTATACTATTTCAGACAGGTAACCATCCAGTCTTTTCTTTTCTAAGAGCATATGAGAGGTGGGGGGCAGTGTTTTTCTTTTCCTTCATACTTTAATTTTTACATGGAATCTTAATTGTTGGTCATTCAGTAAGAGCAATCATGTTCTAAAGCTTTTCTAATTCAGTTTTGGGTGTTATCAATCACCCAAAGTAACTAACTTAAATATTGCAATCTCTGGTGAAGATTTTTGGATGGTAAACAAAATGATGATGGTGATGGCCATGTTAATGTCAATGACACAGAATATGAAGACTATTATATGCATGCTCAAATTGGTTCATCCATTCCAATCCACTGACTCATGATGCAGATGCCCCAAAGTGACATATAATAATCAGATGAGTGTTTTGATCTTAGCACTAACTACTACAACATGGTTGGTTTTAAGACTTCCTTCTGGAAGAATGTTAGTATCATAAAATGCCTCATAATCATGCTCAATAACATTTATTGTTAAAGCATCCATGGAAGCTGTTTACAAAGTGCTGTTCTCTGGCATGTTGGAAATTGGATGGACCTCAAGCATAGGGTGCCATCTTGTGGCATTGTACAGCCACACAATACAAAGCCTATGTTGATTGTTTGTGGAATAATCTCTTAGCAATTCTATCCAAGCTGTGTTTTTATAAACAAGACTATGAGCATGGTCTCAGTCACTTTGGGAATTCCTGATCTGGGCAGGTAGGTGTTTCCTTCTGTGGTGGGAAATACTGCAAAGTAGGAAGATAATGGCAAAATCATGTATTACAATTCTTGATCCAGATCATTTAACATTTTTAAAACCAACAAATTCTATTAAGCTAAGCCAAGCATAAAGACATAATATACAATATACAAACCACAATTTACAATTACCCAAATTGCTTCAAAATATATGAACATCAATCTAAAGAGTATCCTAATAGAGTTACAATGTTTATAGGGCAACTACCTGATCCTCAGACCAGCTATATACTATACCTATATAATTTATGGACACATCTAATTCTGTTTAATGCTGAGGATTTTTTAAAATTAGGACTGCAATCCCCCTTATGTTAAATTTCCCAGTTATTAAAAAAAAACCTCTTGAACTTTCTTCTGAAGTTATCCTATGGTTCCTTTTGATTTTCCCCTATGGGTATATTCTTGCATTATTTCAACCTGATGTTTTGGGAGATATATAGGGAACATAGTTGGACAAGTTGGAGAAGGTTCTTATTACAGTATGCACTGGAAAAAAAATTATTTTACACCTCAAACTTCAGAGTTTAGCCAACAAGCAATGTTAACAATGTTAAAATGCAGAATTTCAATCTACTGTCAAGCATGGAGAAAAATATCCCTGTTGGACTCAAGAAATAATCTGCAGAAGTTTGTTAATCATAAAGACTGTCAGATGTACCCAAACTATTTTAAAGTGTCGTACTGTGAAACTAGAATTAAATAGAAAACTGCAAACCCTGTAATCTGAAGTCCTTCAGATAAGAAGTGAAAAAATGTTCAAAGAATAGCTTTGAAATTCCATGGAAGGGATTTCAGGAACATCTCAGCAAGAATTTTATTGGTTTATTAGTGCTTGAAACAACTAGGAGTAAAATCCAAATAAAAGTCCTTGCTTTATTTTTGTCTTCTCTTGTTTTTCAAAAATCCTATAGTTGAGGATAGTGAACAAAATTTAGATGAAGCAAGGACTTTAATAAATGAAATCTTAAAAACAGAAGGAGATATTTATTTCACAATCATGATAAAACTACAATATTGAACAAGTCAGTTTCTTGAGAAAAATAACCATCTCTGCAGAAATATCTAAAATTAACAAACTGAACTGAAAACTTCTGAATTCAGAGTAGTGATAAAAACTTAATTTTGAAAAATGGAGTTTCAGTGTTTTTCATACCTTTATATCTGCGTGAAGAAATATAATTGGGAGACTTTCTGAAGTAAGACTAACAGTGAATATGTTACTGTAAAATGCAGACATTTATTAAATCATGCAGTTTAATTATGTAATTAAATCAAACTTTATATACTGTATATAAAAGTTTAAATAATATAAATGGGCAAAATTGTTCTGCTACTTGCCTCTCCACATGCAAGCAGTGGTGAGCTCAGCTTTCATACTCAACTCAACTCATACTCAGCTTTCCCTAATCTGTTGAAGTTGTAATCCGTTACATGAAAAGTCAGGGTTTAGGAAGTCAAAAAATATATATGATGCCTGTTTGTTGATTCTGGCTGCTCTGTATAATCCTCCTTTTATTACTGAATAGTGAAGACTAAATAAGGCTACTACCCATAAGATTATTTTGCATGGATTATTGATATTTTTCCATCAGTAAAGTTGTACTTTTGTAATTTTCAGGGATCCTAACCGGAAGATCTTCCAAAAATGATTGCATGTATTGTCTGCTTTTTTTAACTTCTATTTTCCGAAAATGGGACCACTGTGGAATAAGCCTTGCTACAAACCTCAAAGTCTATCAAGCAGTTGTGCTAACTACCTTGATGTATGCCAGTGAGACTTGGATTGTATATAGTAGGCACTCTAGGCAATTAAACCATTTCCACATGACCTGCCTCCACAGACCTCTGAGGTTCCAGTGAGAGAACAAAGTGCCAGACACAGAAGTCCTCTCCAGAGCACCCCTGCCACCCGTTCCCACCCTGCTCAGGAAAGCCCAGACATGTTGCAAGGATACCAGACCCCCTGTATCCCTAAACACTCCTCTATGGTGAGCTGTCTCAAAGAAAGCAATCGTCTGGGGGACAAAGGAAGGGATACAAAGACAAAAGAAGGGATACAAAGCTTCCCTCAATATCAACACCACCTCCTCTAAAACCCTGGCACAAGATCAATCGACATGGTGCATATTGATCCACCAAGGCTTCCAGACATTTGAAGACCAAGAACAACCATAGCACAAGATAAGCCAGGGCTGCAAATGCGGCAACAATGATGCTCACATGTCTGCCCAACATGTGGCAGAACGTTCCGTGCCGTATAGGCCTTACCAGCCACCTGAGGACACACCCTGGACAGCCCACAACCTGTTAGATGTCAAGGTCCTCTTCGAAAACGATGGTCGAACATCATTCCCAAAATAAGGAAATTACAAGCCACAAATTTCATTTATTTTAGAGCACTTTTAGATGCCTCTGGTTTTCAAATACATTTTCTAAGTACTTAGGCACTTAAATAGTGCCACGTAAGAATATTTGTTGCCCTTCAGGAGCCAAGTAGTACTTTTTTGAATAGGCCTTCATGAAATCATGGGCGTTGCGGAGGAATAAGCATTTCCCCATAAGAATCAGAATAGGCTTGAAAAAAAGCTTCAGAGAAGCTTTCAGAATGAACTATTTTGTTCTGAGCTGGCCATGGTAGCCAAAATCAACATTGATGATGGGCAGGCCCTGCCTTGCTGGTTTGACTATAGCTTGTAAAAATTTAGATACAGTCATCAGATTTTTCAGTGATTCAGAAAGGGCCCGGTTTCTTTATCACTCAAAGTGCAGGCTGGGGTGGGGTTGTGGTGGAAACACAACTGCTGATTCAAGGCACTAAGCTATATCAGCCATACAAATACAGAATAGTAGTCCTCCATTGCATGTGTAGCTCATGAAAACTATGTCTTTTGATTAAGTGATTCACCTAGAAAAGATGCTACCAGACTGCTCCTGAGTTTTTAGAATAGTCCCCTCATAAATGTGGCGCTGATAGCCATACGGTAGCTAAGGCTCGGGAAAAAGGTACTGAGAGGTGATTAGAGAGAGGAAACTAAAGGCAAAGTAGAAGGGATATTTAATCTTTCATTTGCTTTAACTTTGTAACTTAACTCTTTTCCTTACTAGGTTTTACACTGCAAATTTTTGTGACTGTGTCTAGTTGTCTAACTGGAAGAAGGCCTCAGAATAAGAAGGTGGGTAACTGAAGAATTATACAACTTCCTTCTATCATTCCCTTTTGATGCCACTGTGTAGAAATTGATATAAGAGACTGTGCTTCAAAAACACAAAGTAGAGGCATTCTAGGTCTATTATGGTTGTATGCCCCCCTGCACATCAAAACTACTTCCTGGATATGGAATCAAGACCTGATTAACAATTGGCTGGAGAGCCCATAGCAAAATTGAAATTCCCCACAACTCCTCCCTATTCAGGTTAAAAAAAAAAGTGTTTTTATCCTTTTGGGATATAAAGATTCAGCAGGAAAGAGAGAATCTAGAAGAAATTAAGGCTTATAAATAGACCCAAGATAATTATTGCTTCTAAAATTCAGATTTATAGCTCTGATCTAGAAGAGTCAAAAGAAGCAAATAGAACTTTTTTTTTGGTAGTGACCATTTCTCACAGGTCTAAATAAACATTTTAGCCAGGAATCTACTATTAGATCTTTGATTTCTTTAATGTGTGCACTGAGATCTACTCTATTTGCACTCTTTTTATAGTGGAGTTCATCAAACTCAGAAATTTTTCAGTATTATGACAAAAGATGTCTTTTCAGAATCTTGTACCTTTCTGTGAGAGATCTTTTGAGGACACCATCTGTGAATTGAACATGGTTTTTTAAGGTCTCTTATTTTTAGCCATTTATACCTCATGCCAGAACAATTTAAAGAACATAAAGCAGGAATGTAAAACACACTGGATCCAAAGCCAAAAAGATGCTTTAGAGTAGATACATGCAGGCTATCAACACTTCCTTACCTCAAACATATATTTTTGTGGAAATCTACATCTACCCGGTCAGTTCAGGAAAAGATGTATATTTTTTAAAGGGGTGGCAATTTGTGTGCTTTATGATCCTCCAGCCATGCAAAGCATCTTTTCACTGCCTATTATTCCTGTTAATTTAAGTATTCCTATTCGTTTTGAAATTGCTAATAAATGATTAAAATAAATTAAGTTGAATGATATTCTTTGCTTGGGGACAATTTAGGGTTTATCCAAAAGCTGTGGATACTGAAACTTGTCAAGAATAAAAACATTCCTCATCCACCAAATGTACCAATATTTGCCAGCAATATGACATTACTACTCAGAAAAAAATCCTTATTTTTTAAAGTCAACACTCCCATTTCATGCAGATGCTGTAGGGCAAAACTGAGCAAATTGACTTGCATATTTTCATGCTTATTAATGGAAGACTGTTCATTTTTTAAATCTATCAGTATCAAAATCTTTGTAATGTTTATTTAGCTGCCTCTCAAATGGAGGTATCCCTGCCTCCTGCAGAGATAAATATTTACTCTAATAGTTCTATTTGCAGGATTTTTAAAATGTATAGCCTTCTCTGGCCAGTGGCTCTTGGTCAAACCAGTGAAGTCACAGGCATTGCGATCCAAAATCCATATGTGAGGGAAGGCTAATATTAGAGTAGACAGGTGATTCCAATACCAACTATTTTTTCATAGAAACTATTTTCATCCTGGCCATTGGGTTTATCTAACAAATCTGAGTTGGAAACATCTCAATGATCACTTGGTGGCAGGAACAAGATTCAGGTACCCTTGACTCTGCCCCTATCTAGTGGCCACCCTTGCTTTCCAGGCCAGTTTTGTTAGCTTTAATGTATCAGGCATACCGTGTTTCTCCCAAAATAAGACAGGGTCTTATTTTCTTTTGCCCCCCCCCAAAATAAGCACTTGGTTTTATTTTTGGGGAGGTCTTATTATTTTTGAGGTGCAGGGGTGGTGAGCATGGTAACCTCATGGCTGCTGCTGTGTTGCAATATTTTCAGGGAGGGCTTATTTTGGGGGGAGGGGTTATTTTAGCTTATGCACTCAAAAGCCGATTGGGCTTATTATCCGGGGAGGTCTTATTTTCAGGGAAACAGGGTAGGTATACAGTTTTTTCTCCAAGGTACAAGTATCCTCGGATTATGATGGTAATAAGAACTAGAATTATCGACTGCAATCCTGGCAGTTCCAGTTGCTGTTGTTAAGTGAGGATCTTATGTGACTGTAACTTTTCAACAGGCAAAGTCAATTTGATCCCAGCCAGATACTATGAAATGGAGACAGGGATGTTACCAAGTGCTCAAATTGCAATCACAAGCGTGCTGCAATGGCTGTATCTGAGGACCATTTTTAAGTATCACTTGTACAGTAGTCACAACTTTGAACAATTGGTGAATGAATGGTTGTTAATGAAAAATTACCTATAAATGCCAATTGGATTGTAGCTACATATAAAAGGCAATATTTCCTCCAGTAAAGTCCAACAACTTCTACTGACTATTGTGGACATGCCAATGTAGCTTTCCTGGTAATAAAAAAAATGTTTGCCATTGCTATTTTCCAGGATGATTCTAAAGTACCAAGTCTAATCTATATTTATTTTTCACATCTATATGGTCACCCATTTCCACCAGAGGTGACATTAGACCGTTAGGATTTCCAAATGGTCCGCTACCCATATTCTGGGTGGACTCTGCTGAACATTTAGAGACCGCGGCAAATGGTCTGGACATACCTACTTTCCTCTTTCCTAATCCTGCCTCTTCATCCCATTTCAACTGATTAGAGCGACATTCCTGAGGATTACACTTCTGTACAAATATAAGCCACAAAATTTTCTAAAAACTTTTAACTTTAGAAATGCCTGTAGTTACAGATTCTTATTTTTTTTTCAAGATCCTGACTTTAGACAGGGCTTCTAGATCTGGATAAAAGAAGATGGCAGCAAAGAGAGGTTTCAAAATAAAAAGAAATCCTAACTCTTTCTTGCCATCCAGTTGTTCAGATTTTGGCAGCCCAGATAAAGATGGGATAAAAAATATAATCTATATAAATAAAAATGTAAATGTTCATTTATTCAAAATCTTAAATCTCCAAAAGTTCTTCACCAATTGCTTTGAAATTTTGACCCAACGTTGCATTTAATAGTGCATGTGTTTTTATATACCTATATTATATAGATGTCACACCTGCGACAGGTAAAAACATGCTTTTTTGAAAACCAGCACCATCCGTTGGACGTAAAAGCAACACATGCTATACTAAATATTTCAGGATTCCATTTCAATGTTTCTGATAGCATTGTTATATTGAATTTTCATAGATTTCGATTTATTTTCATTTTGATTTAATTATTTCGTGTAACATTGCGTTGGAATTGAGCTGTGTCGTTTACCATAGCATTCATTTCGTGAGTATAGTATATTCGGAACAGTTCGGCCTCTCTCCAGCTTCGTCCCGATGGTCCCTTTATATGTGTGGCTGGGCTGCGGCTGCACCCTTTCCCCTTTCCGCCCCTCCTCCGATGAGCTTCAGGCATTTCTGCCAAGGGGAGCCAAAGCCCTTCAGCCTCCCCTCCCCTTCCGCCGGGCCTTTGCTGTCTGCAGCAGGGCGGCGCCTGCGCCATCCCTCGGCTGCTTCCCCCCACCCTTAAGCCGCCTCCACCCCGAGGCCTGACCAATGGCAGCACCCACCCGCCACCTGACTATGCCCACAGGGGAGACCCCCAGCCTCCCTCCCATGCTGGGGTTTCCCCGTCCATGTCCGGAGGGGCCCTATCCAGCCCGTCGCTCCGGAGGCTGCCCATCACGGGGAGTTTGAAGGGCACCAGGCTTGCAGGGGCCACCATGGCTCACTTCCATGCGGGGGCCGCCTTTGCCGGGGGAGCCACGGCCGGTGCAGCAGGTGGCAGGGCCCGCCGGGTGGGCAAGACCCTCACAAACCTTGCCACTGCTGACCCTGCCTGGAGGGAACCACCCTGGGAATGTTTCTTTCTTCACATGCTGTTGGTAAATGTGCCCGGTCCAACGCCTTTCCAGCAATTGAAAATTGTTTCTCACATGGACAATTATATGTTGCGTGTTCTAGAGTCGGCAAACCAGACAACCTCTATATCTACAGACAGTGGAACAACAAAAAATATTGTATACCCACAAGAATTGTGAAATTAAACATATTAGAAACTTGCACTTTCTCTTTTCTTTCTTTTCCATTTAACCAGACTGGGCCACAGCAACGTGTGGCCGGGTACAGCTAGTAAATAAATAAAATAACATGATTAGCAAATGAAAGTAGTCATTTGTATAGGCTTAAGTAAAGGAGGAGAGTGTCCTTTGGAGTCAGCTTTTGACACCTGGTGACTACTTGCCATGCCTCTTTTCTAGGGCTGTAAGTTGATATGTATTTATTGGGGAGGGGGGGTGCACGAAGGGAGGCTCAGCCAATCTCATTGTACACATGCTGTGCATTGACAATAAAGGTTGAATTGAATTGAAGTAACTGGCCCAAAGTCACCAGCTGGCTTTGGCCCTAAGGCAGCACTAGAACTCCCGTCTCCCAGTTTCTAGTCGGGTGCCTTCACCATTAGATCAACCTGCTAAAAATTTAAACCCACATAGTACGAAGCCCGCTTTCCTAGTACAAGTGGGCAGAGGCAAGCATGACTTTGGTTTGCTTTGCCCTTCAAAGTTGGAAAAACGAGGATGGGGAGAAGATCAAACTTTTCTCCCTGGACCTCGCCAGCTTTATCTTATTAATCTACAATTCTCTTTAAGATCTCTATGTATCTCATGCTGGGCTTTGTAGCGTTCACAGGTAAAACCCGACCATAACGATAGTTCGGATAAACTTTAGGATTCCCGGGCACCGCCCTCTTCGCCAGCGATCCGAGCAGCCCCTGGAGCGCATGCAGATGTCAGAACTGCAACTGTAGCAGCTGAGAGACCAAGTTGTACGCGAGGCGGGGCCCGACGTAGACTGCGGGTCCGAAGTCTCCCCCCCCCCCCGCCAACTAAGGGAATTCCGGCCTCACCAAACATGGCTGCCTATGCACCGATTCAGCTTCCTTTTCCCGCAGACTTCAAAATGGCCATCCCGTTCCGCTATGGATCAAGCGTGCCCACATTTGATATGGCGGATCTCGCTTCCTTTGGCAAATAGACTGGGGCATAGGGAAAGTTAAGAGAGAAACTCGGCTTCTGATGCTTTCCGATTCAACACCACAGAAGTGGGCTTTTCCGGAAGGCTCGGGATTTATAGAACTTTATAGATCTCTTCATCATGGGACCACTAGATCCAAAATAATTACGGCGAACTAAGTCGACGATCTGAAAAAAAGCTTTTGCCACCTCGCTCCCACCAGATGTGACGTTGGCACAGGATGTTGCGCGGTGGAGGGACACGCAGAGCTAGGGGAGCGTTTAGCCGCGCGGCATGCCGGGAAGCGGCGAACTAAGTGGGCGGCGAGGGGAGGTGGGTCAGTCCAAGGCGTTTCCTGGGCTCTTGGGGCGGGAGGGGGAAGTTCGAGATGGATTCACCTTAATGGCGGTTGCCGCGGGAGGCCTCGAGTCACCCTCCCAGTCCCGTCTGGCCCGGCCATGCCCGGCCCAGCTGCCCCTGCAGGAGCCCAAAGGTAAGAAACCAACGGCTGCTGCCGCCGCCGTTGCCTGATGTGAGGAGGCGCTCAGCCGGACGGCCAGCCGGGACCCTTCGCCTCAGCTGCCTGCTGTCTCCCATAGTCCGGAGCGTGGAAGGGAAGCCGCCGCCACCTGTACGCCGGCCTCCCTCTTCGCTCCGCCCCGCATCCTTCGGGTCTGAATAGGGGAGTGAGTCCCCCCCCCGTTTCGGGTGGCGGGGTACGAGCCAACAGCCCCTTTTTTCCCGGATGCGGGGGAGCGTGTTGCTGCGAGTAACGTGTCTTTGGAAAAGTCCAAAGCGGGAAGGAAACCGCCATGTATCCCGGAAGGTTCCCTCTTCCTCTCAATTACTAGACGAGCGCATTTCCTCCCTTTGAAAGTTGGAAGAAAACAACCAGGGAAGGGATGGAGGAATGAGTCCTGACGTCGTGCTTCTTCTTCTTGGCCTGGTTTGTGCAGTCAGAGGTGTTGGGTTTCTTCTGGAGTTGTTCCCAAGCTTGTCTCTTGTCTTTGTTCTCCTAAGGCAGGAATAATAATAGCTGCTGCATCGCTGGCCTGTAAGTACCGGGGTTTCTTCATCTCTTCTTTCCCCTCTCTCGTTCCTCCATAGGTGAAGACGGGTCAAGCAGTGGTGATTTTATGCTAATTGGCACTGTGCCATATTAGTGTTTTTTTTAATTGCGGAAGTGTGACACAAATTAGGTTGCTGGAATTGCTTCCCACTACCTATCCACAGTGTTGTTTTAACCCTTAAGATGAGTGTATTAGGGGATTCCAATCTGAAGGATAGTATTATAAACAGCAGAGTCAAGATTCTCATTCTCCTCATTGGAAAAGTGCTGAAAGATAATAACTGTTCATTTTGAAAGCAAAGAGAGAGAGAGAGTTAAAACAGCTGTTTAATGCCACAGCAACATTGTGGAAGTTGGCACTTATCGTCTTATTTTTGTCCTTACATTAAAGGTTAAAAAGTAGGTTTCAATTAAAAATTCTCATAAAAATACTGAACTACTCCCCCTCTAATCTTTTGTTTCATTGGAATTGTAGGGGGCCGTGCATGCCTCATTTTGGCTGCCAGAGGCACCGCAGGCCGGTCCTTTGCTATTTCCAGGCCAGCCCCATGGGCCACATTTGAGCATTTCTGGATCCGGTCTGTGGGCCTTGAGTTTGACACCCCTGCACTAGATTCAAGAGATTTGCTGTTTTTCTCAAAGTACTCCTGTGGTATTCCTATTTTACTTCTTTGTGATATCAGAGGAGTACTTCCTGCAACTGGAAGAGAGATGTGAAGTCAACTATCTCTATTCAAGAATTGACTTCTTTTACAGAAGGAGAAAAAAGCTACATTTGTGAGTTCTCGCCCAGTCACCAAATCTCTCTATGATATTTTCACTGACTTTTTAAAAAAACAAAATTTAATTCTCTATATTTGCCATGTAACCTCTCCTTTTTAAAGTACATTTTCATATGAAGAAGAAGAGAAGAAGAGTATGCCAAAATTCCTGAACTAACATGTTGTAAAAATTCATATATGACTTTAAGAGAGCAGGACTTTATACTTTTTGTTTTGATGTTTCATGCACTTGTAAGCAAGAGAGAATGCAGCAACACAGGTAGTAATGAGGATGTTTTAAATGCCCATGTGTCATCAGTGCTGTGTGAATTGCATTGGTTGCCACATGACTTCAAATACTGATTGTCACTTATAAAGTCCTTCATGGAAGAGGACTTCATCATTTGAGAGACCATGTTTCTCCAGTGTTTTCTGCCCGTCAGATAACATTGGGAAGAGTAGGGGTGCTCCAGTCCCTTCAATTAGTCATCTAATGGGACCCTGAAAGCACACTTTCTCTCTTGTCATCTGGAACGGCATGTCCCTCGAGATTTGTATGGCTCTCGCCGTACAAGAGGTACCTATGTCTTTGAAAATGGGATTTGCTCCCATTTGAGGTTAGGTTGTTGAGTCCAGGATTGTTTTCTTTCGTATTACATTAAGTAATTTTGTCTTGTGCATGTTCTTTTCTTTTTTGTCTTTTTAAATTATGTAGGCCACCTGGAATTACCTCAAATCAAATAAATAAATGAAGTTGTAGAAACAATCCTGTGAGAAAAATTAAATTTTGCGTTGAATCACACTAATAACTAGTAGACCCACTGAAATGAGTTGGTTATATAATACTTTGGATTTGTTAAGGGGATTTAAATTTCAGTGGGTCTGTTCTAAATATGTCTAAGCTTAAATCTGTTCCTGTTAATTTACATTAAATATAATACACACATCTTTGCTATAGAACCAGCTAAAGGTGTGGTACATAACTTCAGTTTGAGTTATAAAAAGTTCCAGGACAGGTACATTGTATGAATGCTTTAGTGTTTAAGGCAAGGAAATTCCAAAATGTGTGATTCTTCTCTAGATATCTTGGTTTTCCTGTTAACTGCCTACTACTTTTTATTGCTAATTATTACAAGGTACTCTGCCAAAACTTCAAAGCTATGTTTTTTAACTCACTTCAATTTTGATGGAATTTTTCTTCCATCAATCCTGTCTAATTCTTGGGGGCTGCCTGAACAAGTCCTTGCAGTTTTCTTGGCAAGGGTGTTCAAAAGTAGTTTGCCTTCTTTCTAGGACTGGAAATAACTGGCCCAAGGTCACCCAGACGGCTTCGTCCCTAAGGTAGGACAGAACACACAGATTCCCATTATCTAAGCCTGACACCAAATTAAGTCTCAAAAGTAGGATATTTTTCTTTAACTTGCTCTGTCTCAAAGTCCTTTGTGAAACTTTGCCTCCAACATGCCATTTGCCAAACTTTTCCTGTTTGTTCAAAACAGTGGAACTAGTAAAGGGCATTAGGGAAAAACAGGGAAATACTGAATTGAGGAACCAGCACATCCATCCTCAAAATACAGGTCGTCCTTGATTTAAGATCACAATTCATTATCCACAGTTAATATTACCCTAAATTGCTGACCAAGCTTTCAGTTTTGATATTGAATAAATATTGAAATCGAATATTAATATGGATGAGAAAAGCCATGAGTTCCCAACCATTTGTTATATTATGAAATAGATATCTCTGTAAGTTTTTTCTTTGATCTCAAGAAGTGTGCTGCTATTTTCAGTGTTGGTTGAACAATGCCATCTATTTTCATGTATTCATACATTCTCATGAAATATATGTAGCTACAATTCAGTAGAATGTTGCACTCTGAATAAAAACATTAATGCACTAAAGATGATAGCCACTAAATATAAGGTATATCCTGAATTCATGTTTCCATTATAATCAAATGAAATATATCAATCTTTATATGATTGCAACAGTGTTTCTAAGAGGAATCTTAGCTGCAATCAAATAATATTGTAGATCAGAGGTCCCCAGGCCCAGGCTTGGTACAGGGCCATGACCTGTCCACCAGGCAATTGGCAGACGAGCGCATAAACATGCACAAAGTTCCCCTTGTGCAGCCACTTGCACAAGCATGCAAAGCTCCCTTCGTACAAGTGGTGGGCGCTCGCACGCACCTGCCTATCACACACAGGGAACTATCCCCTCTCCCCCTGCTGTGCCCCAAACCGAAAATGTTGGGGACCACTGTTGTAGATTATCTAAATTTAAATTGGCTAAGCTAAGTGCAGGAGGACTTGACTTAGTTTTAGTAGGAATTACCATTTAAGGGGACATCATTTACCACCTATAGCTAACTACCTCTCAGATTTTCATTCTTTTTCATTGCCAACAAGTGGCAATGAAATCTAAAGAGAGAATACACTGTTTACCCTCTACACTCAAGGATCAAGTATCCAAATAGGATTCACACATTTTATATCATTTAAGGTAAACCCCTGCTTAATTTTGTATTATAAGCTATTTAGTCTTTTAAAACTAAAAACTAATACAAATATAAAACAAGGAACAAAAGCGAAAAAGAAAATCAAAGTGATAGCAAAAAAGGCAAGAAAAAAAATAAAAATAGAAAAAAATTACAAAGTGGTTTCCAATATTTTTCACAGCAGATTTAAGCACAATTGTAATTTAGCCTTTCTCTTTAAAGTTACATGATAGCAATAGCAGTAGCACGTAGACCCAAATACCTCTTCAAAGTGCTTTATAGCACTTTCTGAGCAGTTTACAAATGTCAGCATATTGCACCCAAGAATCTGGGTCCTCATTTTACTGACCTTGGGAGCATGGAAGACTGAGTCAACTTTGAGCCAGTCAGGATTGAACTCCTGGCAGTGGACAGAGTTTGCCTGCAATACTGCATTCTAACAACTGCACACCACAGCTCTTTCTCTTTTCTTTAATCTGTCCTGTAATTATCAGAGCTGCAAATCACAGCTCTTTTTTTCCTTTTATGCAAAAACTCCATAAGAGGCTTCCACTCTAATCAAAAAAGTATCTCACCAAGATCTGTCAATTTTACTAATTTCTCTATAGTAGGTAGCTTGAATTGTTCCATCTCCGTGCATATAATAATATCACCACAATAATCATATATTGAAATCATCCTCCATGGCTTTTTCTGTTTATCCATTAGTCCTAAAAGGGAATTGTTCTGACTTTAAAAATCTTTAAATCTTTAAAATCTTCTGTGTATGTTTGTGATGCAAAAAATAATGGAATGGTAAGTCTAATCACAGAGACGTTTGTGATTCTGCCAGTGGGTAAGCTGAGTTACCAGAAAGTGCCAAGTATAGAGCATTTTCTATACACATTGGCTGTGATAAGAAATGTTTTATTTGGTGAACTTTGATGTTTTTATTGTATTATGCATTATAAAATATAAGGAATCGTTTCAAATATAGTGGTGTAAATGATTAGTATTCAACACCTAGTCTGTTTCAATGAATTTCTATTTTATTACAGGTGCAAATTAATTTTTATAAAGAACTAAACAATGGAACCAGACATCGTTCGAATGTATTCTTCGTCCCCTCCCCCATTAGATAATGCACCAGATGAAGAGGAGGAGGAAGAGGAGGAGGAAGAAGAGGAGGAGTTTGGTGATTTTGGTGGCTTTTCTGATGTTGGAAATACTAGTGTAAGCTTTGATTTTGCATCAGAGTATTCCAGTTCAAAAGAAGAACATAAGTCTTCATTTAACTCCGATTACTCAGGAAGGGTAGATAGTGTTATAACTTTTACCACAATAAGATATAGTAACAATAAGGACAGCATTGCAGAACTTCCTACTTCTATAAAAGAACTTCCTGATAGTACTAAAGAAAAATATGAGTGTAGAAACCTGGGTACATCATTTGAAGATGTAATTCCAGTAGAAGTAAAAAGAGCTGGAAAACTGGAATCATCATATTCTGAAATTATTAGGACTGATCTAAAAGTTCCAAATGATGATCAGCAAATAGACAGCTGTAATGGCGAAAGGCTACCGCGCCCAGAAGTTCTAACAAATGGATTTTCAGAACCAGATACAGCAAACTCTCAGGGAGTCGAGGATCTGGACAGTATCAGTGACCCAAAGGGATTAAAAACAATTAGCACTGAATTAAATTTGGATTCTATACCCAGCACACATGAGAATTTTGCCACATTCTCACATAAACAAACAACCCAGGTAGAAGAAACAAAAAATAAAATATGCAAATATTTTAGTGGAAAAAAAGTATTAAATGCACAGGAAAATTATGTAAATAGAATTGGAGAGGCAGAATCTATGAAGGAAGAAAGCTGTGAATGTGAAGGGGAAACTTTCACTGAAGGTGAACACATCTGCATTTCAAAAACTAATTCAATAAATAATGTGAAGGTTGAAAAAGACTGCACGGAATTGGAATCTAATGACACTGTCACTTCTGTACAAACAAATGTGAACTCAATAGGCACAATTGAAAATCCTGAAGGAAGTAGAGAGCATGGCACGGGAAACAACAAAGAACATGCTTTTTCTTCCACCAGCGATGCTGCAAAAACAGCAGACCTCAGCCTAAGTAGGCTTGAAAGTCTTAGCAGTCTTCCTAGTGGCGAGAAGGTACATGTTTCTGAAATAGTAAAAAATGGTGAAAGTGACCCTGGGCATGCATCATTTAATGATGTTAGTGAAGATGATTTTGGTGATTTTAGTATTGTTAGTAATGGATCTCTTGCTTTTGCGGATAGTGTTCAAATTTCTGCAAGCCAAGAACATTTTCAACCCCCTTTTGAAAACCTCAGTAATGAATGTAGTGAGTTCACAGCTAGTAGTCTTCATCAGCAATCAACAAAAATAGCTCCTGGTCAACCAAATGAGATTTCAAGTACTCTGTTGGAAGAACATCCAATGGTTGCTTCTGATTTTATCAAGAAGATACAACCCTCCGTAGAATTGGAAAATGGGAAAGAGAATGAGTTTGGAGATTTTGATTCAGGGTCAAAAAGATTTCCAGACACGGATGAATTTTCAGACTTTAGTTCAGCTGGTGGTAACCAAGCTGCAGAGTGGAATGCTTTTGAAACTGAACAAAAAGAAAGCTGCTTGTGGGCTACTTTTGAAGATGAACAAACAGTAGAATCTCATCTTAGAGAAGATGTGTGGCCATCCCCTACAGTTAGCACAACCTATAGTGCTGAAGATTCAATTAATCCAGCTGGCAGTGAACAGTTGCAAGAATTACAAGTTTCAGCTCAGGTAACTATCATATTTGGTTTTTGTTTTTCTTTCTTTCTACAATAGAAAAGCATATGCTATTGGTTTGACTATCCTATGTTAAGTATGTTTGGGACTAGATGCAAGATTGCCAGTTTTTCTTTTTGGACATGACACTGCAGGAAATGCCTTTATAGCCACAGCCTTTGTGCTGTATTAAATGCTGTTAATCTAAATTCCACAAGTAGTTTTGCATTGGTGAAAGGGATCTATGAAATACAACAGAGGAATACCTTTCCAAAAGCATAAAATGTATGTATGCATAAAATGTATTTGTTTGTGTCAAACAAAAGGGCTACTAACTATCTACAAAGCAAGTTTGAAATAATATTTATTTAATGTACTTTGGAAAGCACATATTTGTTCTGTAACTGAATTTAGTACTGTCTGGTAGAATAGAAGGTATGTATACCTCTTATTCTCCACTTTTTAAATGGAAGAATGTTTGATTTAATTTTAACTGAAATTTTAATTAATTGAACTAATGTACATTTCTGATATTATAGAAAATATGTTTACTGTTCCTTAACAAAAAAACCAACAGTGGATTGTATCAAGGAAGCAAAAGTAATGTTCTGTGAACTTTAAAATGCTACTTCATAATATAGCTGGTATTTTGATAGAATAAATACACTGGTAGTTTAGACCTGTGTTTCTTAAAGTGCGTTCCTAAGACGTCTGGGAATTCCCCAATACTTTCTCAGAGTTCCACAAAATCAAAATTATTTGTCAACTTAAGTTGAAAAATAATATATTAAAGTGCCATCAAACAAATTGTGAAAAACAGTACTGCCAGCAAATGCATCACTTTTAATTTTTCATATAGAAATAGCCACAAATATAACCCGGCTCTTTTTGGGTCCTCCATGTATGTACTACTAAAACTCTCATGTTTGTCTATGTGTAACTTTTAACTGGGCAAAACAATTTTTGAATCAATGTAGCTCAAATGGGCTAATTTAGAGATTGCATCAAAAATCCAGAATCTCTGACTTTCATGGAATTGAAATTCATCAAACTTTATAAAATATTTAATGACATAATTATTGTTAAATATAACTTAATACAAAATGTCATAAAGCATTTCCTGTGGTCAGCTCCTGATGTTTGGCTGTGCTATATAATTCAAAATGAGCTACTTTCAAAGCAGATACATATTTCAATATTTCTGATTTTTTTAAAGAACTTTGCCATTGTTGAAAGCATTGAGGAATCTGATAAGGAAATGTTTCTTAAATGATGACCTAATAAGTCATGGGTTGTCTAGTAAAAGTAAAAAGTGCAAAGTTGTCCTAAGAGAAACAAAAACTAAGAAGCACTGGTTCAGATTATACAATTGGATCATTAAAAAATAAAAATTCAATAGAGAACAGATAAAAACTTGAATATATTGAACAAGTCTTCATTTTTTATCTTTGTTTCCATACACAGTGACCTTAAGGGAAATAAACATTGTAAACATCTATATAATATTTCTGCCCAAAATGATGTTTACACAAGCAAAATGTATTCTGCTAGGAACAATATGGTTAATACAATTCACGGTTGATCAGATTTGTAGAAAACTATTTTTGTAGTTGCTTCATTTTTTTCTTTTTGCTAGAGCAGTTTTCCACATATTAAAGATTATTGAGCCAAATATTTTAATTTTCTGCTCTTTTGTGATAACAAGCTTGGCAGCTAATGAGAGGAATATAATTAAGTTCTTATGTTGCCATGATGTATATGTGCTAGAAGAAATACAGAACCTAAGCCAAATGAAGGGTTCATTACAAAAGTGGGATGAGTGGTTTTCTTATGTTCTTCAAAAGCTTACATCCAAAAGTTGAAAAAAATCAGTGTTGTCTAACATAGTTATGCATGGCAAAAGAGTCAACAAAATCTATTACAATTAATGTAAGAATTCATTGGTGGGATTTCCTTGTTTTTAAATAAAAATATTTTATTATTATTTTCAACTCTGTTGAATTAGTTAAGTTGTATATGAATATTACTTCAACAATATAGTGTTGAATTAATGAGATCCTAGATACTTTATTAATGAATAATTATACTTGACTCATCTGAAATCAAGTTAGTACTTGTGAAATTCATTTTAAAAGGCTTACTTTTGAAAGAAGGCAAGGGCAAACAGTGTAATCGAGGAAATTGCATGGCTTTATTTTATTTACTTAAGAACATTTACAGTATTTTTGGAGTATAAGACGCACCTTTTGCCTCAAAAAAGAGGCTGAAAATCTGGGTGCATCTTATACACTGAACAGCATTTTTTGCCTCCCGAAGCCCGCCCCTTCACCAAAATGGCCGTGCATAGCCCTATGAAGGCTTTTAGAGAGCTCCTGGGGACTGGGAAGGGCAGAAATGAGCGGGAAAAGGCCTGTTTTTGCTTCCCCAGTCCCTAGCAGCTTTCTATAAGCTTCCTAAAGGCTATACATGCAATTATTTTGATGAAAAATGGGCTGTTTTTTGCTGGTTTTTGGCGCACCCCCCCCCCGGACCACTCTGCAAGCCCCCTAAAGGCTATTTGTGCCTCTCTTTTTTTGAAAAAAAAAACGGGCCCATTTTTGCAAAAAAAAAGAGGGGGGGACATATTTGGGAGGTTTGCAGAGTGGAAAACCTTTTTCCTTTTGGAAAGCTCTTTTGTTAGAGTGGTTGATGAGAATTACATTGATCAAGTGATGTGTCTGCAGAAAAAAAGTCTTAGGTGCTGCAGATTGTCAGCGATTTCCTTCTCCAGCACATGGATAAATACACCTGGAAACCTCTACCTACCTACTGTATTTCTTTCTTTCTTTCTCTCTCTCTCTCTCTCTCTCCCTCTCTCTCTCTCTCTCTCTCTCTGTATGTATGTATGTATGTATGTATGTATGTAAGTATGTATGTATTTGTTTTCGTAGATTTTCACGGGTGTATGTATGCTGGTCTTGTTGTACTCTGGTCTTTTCCCGTGTAAGATTAACAATCCCTCTATCTACCTGCCTACTTTCTCTCTCTCTCTCCCTACCTGCCTACTGTAATTCTCTCTCTCTCCCTCCCTCTATCTACCTATGTACCTACCTACCTACTCTCGCTCTCCCTACCTATCTACTGTATTTCTCTCTCTCCATCTCTCTCTATTTCTCTCTATCCCTCTTCCTACCTACCTTTCTTCTCTCTCCCCCCCACCTACCTACTGTATTTCTATATATATATATTTCTCTCTCTCTCTCTCCCTCCCTCTATCTACCTATGTACCTACCTACCTACTCTCTCGCTCTCCCTACCTATCTACTGTATTTCTCTCTCTCCATTTCTCTCTATCCCTCTTCCTACCTACCTTTCTTCTCTCTCCCCCCCACCTACCTACTGTATTTCTCTCTATATATATTTCTCTCTATATATATTTCTCTCTCTCTCTCTCTCTCTCTCTCTCACCCTTTAACTACCTAAATACTCACTCTCCCTACCTACTTACTGTATTTCTCTCTCTCTCTATCCTCTATCTACTTACCTACTTTTTTAAAAAAAAAATGCCTATTCAAAACCTTGGTGCGCCTTATACTCCAGTGCGTCTTATACTCCGAAAAATATGGCACATGGCCATTCAACTCACACTCCGTGACTACAAGTGGTTTACAAAGATAAAACCTCCTCCCACAGGGAATCATTAATCGCTGTCAGAATCTACCTGCATGTCACCTCCCCAGAAGCTTTCACAGGCCAGGTAGGGCATGTGCTAATACTCCCTGTCCATTTCCTCAGGAGCAGTGGGGTGAGACTTTTCCAGGTAACTGGACAAGAACTGCCTCAGGTGCTTTCACCAGATTAGCAAACTTGCTAGCATTTTACTGGGAACAAATTTGAGCAATTTTGTCTTCCAGAAAATCAGAAAATTCCTCAGTGCGCCTCTTCAGGTGAATCGCTGTATCCTCCTTCCCTAGGAGGAAGTGATTCACCTTAAAGAGGGTTACTGGCCAATTATCTACAGACTCGATTAGTGTGGAGAAGTATTTATGGTTTACCCCCGAATCATCATGCTTTAATAGCAGCTCTTATGCATGTTCAATTGAGTTTTTCCCTTGTCTTCTTCCAGCAGCACTCTGGATGTCTCTTTATCCATTTCATTCATCTCAGTTCCTCCATATATCATGGGAGACACAGAGGTTTATGAGTTAGGAGAGGTCACATGGGTGCAATTCTATCCAGAGCCTCAAGTCATCTTCCTATTCCAAGTGGTGACTAAGACTTTGGCAGGACTATACATAACATCTGCAGTTATAACGCCAGTTTCTTCTGAAATACATCTAGGTCAATTAGTCGCTAGGGACGGATTGAACTAACAGATCCTGCCTCCCTGCAGGGGGTGTACATTTCTAGAGAAACTGATTACCACCAGACTGATCTGACCATGACAAGGGGACAAAAGATAGATTCACTAATTCCAGATTACATCAAGAACATCAAAATCCATGTAAACACTTAAGAATTCGTCTATTTTTATTTAATAGTTTATCTTTTCACATTTAAAATGACAATTCTGTGACAGTTTTTGAGGGACTCTAAGAACTATGCCCAAAGCTTTTAACAGGGATACAGCAGATCATACTTTTAATGTAAAAATTATGATAATTTTAATTTTAAACGATCATAATTAAATATACAGTCTACTTTTCAAGCCATGATGAAAGAGTAGATTGACATGAATATAATTATTAAGCAAAATAATGTGGGCAAAATAAAAGCCTTGCTTTAAGGTCAAGTGTCCTGAAACCTTTGGAAGCAGTCATCTAGGTTCTTTCAAAATTGTTACCAAGTTGTAATTTTTGAATAGGAAGAATAGGAAAATTATTAATTACTTGGCAAATAATTATGTTAACTACATGTTAAATTAAAATATCAAATTATTAATTACTTGGCAAATAATTATATTAGCTACATGTTAAATTAAAATATCAAATTCTAACAATTTTCTTTTTGTTGACCATGCCTGTTCTGGATTACTTAGCCTCTGCTTTGATGCTTAAAGTTGCTTTAATTTCAAGCTGTGTACCTCAGCCAGGTAGCATTGTTGCATTATTAAATTATTCCACAGGTTTTACTCAGAAAGTGTGTCTGGATAAGAAATAGTTGGCAGAGCAGAAGAAGAAGGTGGATAAGAATGAATGTTGATTCAAACATACTTTTTAAAGAAATCTGCCTCTAGCACTGACCAGCCAAATGCTTTTAACATGTTTAGAAGCCTCTAAAAGCCTAAGCAGAAAGTACAGAATAGCACAGCAGGTATAATTTTATCATCATTGCCCCAATTTTTCATAAAACATGTAATATCCAGGTCTTGCCTGTGTGTTGCATACTTAAAATACATGCTGCCCTGATTTATTTTTATTTTTAATTAGTCATAACTTTTTCAGAAAATTATCCTGACTATTGCACTGTTTCTAAGAGGTTTGTAACTGAAATTCATTGAAAATTTTTGCTGAAGATTTTTAACTGTAGAAGGCACTTTGAGGTCTCTTCCTGAATCACAGGGAAGCAATACATATGATCCCAAGATATTTGTCATCCCTTTAAAATAGTTCAGGCCATGAAATAAACTCAACAATGACTATTGAAGCTGTATTATATAAATGCATTGTATTCCCAAAAAACTTTGGAAAGACTTGCAGAGCTCTCAAACCCCCCCCCCCCTGTAAATAGAATCAAGGCAGAGCAATTTTGACCCCCCCCCTTATTGCTACCTTTCGGAATTAAATAGGTGTTTATCTACTACCCATTGCTGAATTCATTCAAAGCCTTCTCCATTTTCTTCTCATCAGATACTCGTCTGAATATAAAACTAAGATGTTTTATCCATGAACACATATTTCAAAAATATTGAGAGGTTATAATGTCTCAAGAAGGTAATCACTGATAGCAAAAAAAACCATCATTAGCTACACTCATGTAAATTGCAATGGAAAGGTTGCAGGCCCTAGGATTAGGATTGATCAAATTGAAAACTCAAGTGCAGCTATTCACAAATAAAAAGACATTTCAAATGCTTGGAAAATTCTGACAACAGGTAGTCCTTCCTTAACAATAGAATTGGGATAGGCAACTCTATTGCTAAGTGATGCGGTCATAAAGCTAAACTTCACATGACTGTGTCAATTTAAGACAGCAGTTGCAGCAGTTCCATTTGCATTTATTAGGTAAATCCCATGTAGTTGCAATGTCCCACATTTGCATGATCATCATTTGTGATAACCTGTCAGCTGCTTCACTGATTTTACTTTCAAAAGCCATTTAGGTACACAAATGGTGATCACATGGACAGTAGATGCTGTGGCCAATCTAAGTACCAAGGGATGCTGTGACAACCACATTTGTAAGGAACAGCCATAAGTACCCTCATTCAGCACATTTGTAACTTCAAAGAGTCACAGAATAGGACTACCTATACAGTCAAATATGGTGTGTTAGTGAATAATAGAAAACTAGATAAATTCTTGTTCACATTGCTTATAGGAAGTGTTTCTGCTTGATGTTCTACTGCATTCTCAGAGAATCCTAGGAATTCTGTATAGACAATTATACCTGAAAGTTATATTATTTTTCCTGTAATTAAAAAAGATACTTGCATGGTTTTCAGAATCAATTTGGTTTTCTTTGTCCTAATACAGGTTGTGCTTCTAAATCGTCTTGAACAAATATTCAAGGCCTGTTTTCCTCCTGTACTTGTTTCTGAAATGAAAGAGGAAATTCCTCCTTTAAATCTCATGTTAGAAGTGGGCAGAAAACCAGAGAGAACAGTGGAGAACTTTACAGAAAGGTATGGAATATTTAGTGAAGAAGACATTTACATTTTCGGGAATATTTTCTGAGACAAACTGTCCTGTTGGACAGAAATAGATAATTTGGATGTGGGGTACTGCTTATACTTACAAAAAAGTATTTATTATATCTAGTGTTTTCTAAGTAGACACCAGTCTATTTGCTGTGAACCTCATTTTTTTCATTGTATGGTAAAAGAATAATTGTTCTTAAATATCAGTGTTATTTCCCTAGCGATTAAGTGCTTGGGTGGGATCTTAATCTGTACTTTTTTTAATATGCCAGTCATTTAAAAATGCAGAAGAAAGGAATTAAATCTGCTGAGTGCCAGTGTTTTTCTTTTTTGCTGTTTCTCTTGACTTATAACATGATTTGTAGGGAACTACTTGATGTGTGGGCAGAGCTTCAGGATATCCATGATGCTTATGGACTGAGATACCAGTGGGGTGGCTCCCATAGCAACAAAAAGCTTCTCTGCTCTTTGGGAATCGACACAAGAAACATTGTGAGTTTTCAGTTAAGGTAGAAATTCTTTCATTCTTCTGGACTGCAGAATAGTGTATAGTTTTAACTCTTGAGAGTATTTTACGTGATATTATATATTTCATAAGTAAACCTACAAAACTGTTGGTCTTGTTTGAAAAATGGTTCTTGAGACTAATTGAATAACTTTGCAAATAGCTTGAACTAATTAGATTGAAATGTCTTTTGTTTTAGCTTTTCACAGGTAATAAGAAGCAGCCCGTCATAGTTCCCATGTATGCAGCAGGGTTGGTAAGTTACAACAGCTCAATGCGGTTACATCTGCAAAATAGTCAAATCAAATGCTCTTTCAGGTCAAATGCAATGGAACCTCCAAGTCATGTATCGGTTATTTAAGTTTTAGATAAATTAGAGTAGCATTTAATTTAATAGCACACTTTATAATATCATTTCTTATAATATTATTTTACTGAGGGAATGTATTATTTAATGTAAGATTCTTCCACTTCCCTGCACATTTTCTCATGTGTGGTGGGGCAGGTCTGATATTGGGGAATTATAAGGAGCTCGATTCTGTGATGATTACTTAGCTCATAATAGAGCTTTTTGGGTGCATCAAGTTTAGATAACAAATCCTGTTGCACTTTTGGATCAGTTATTTTGTGTGTAAGGTATGGAGTAATGTTCTTGAATTCCATTGGCTCTGGGACACAAGCTTTGTTCCATTTTGTAGGACATTTGGTTACAAACACCTGATAATTAATTGTAAAAAATATCATACCTATCATTAGATAGGTCTTTCCTTAGATTTTTCCATGACTCTTAGAAACTTAAGGAAAAAATAGGAGCCAAAAAACAAACCATTTTGATTGCTTAGGCTCATTCAGCCCCTGTCCTCCTTTGCATACTCCAAAATCTTCCATTTTCCCAAGTTCAGAAAAAAATCAAGATTGAGGTAGCTTGAATTAAACAAATTCTGAATGTTACCAATTATATTTTGCCTCAAGATCAAAATGGGAAATCTCAGTCTGAATTGATATTCACTTATGTTTTGGGAATTGATTACAAATTGTTGCATAACTTGCCTGATTCATATTTGATGAAAAACTATTTAGTAATAACCAGGAAATGATAGAGCTAATCTCAAAGCTATAAAGATATGACAATTCATTCTCTTTGGTAAAACTGCTATTCCATCTTTAGCCAAATCATTTCAAACAGGAGCACTAGTACTTTTAATGATACTGATTATAGATACTGATAATAAGAGTTGTAGAGCAGCTGTATCACATCACATACTAGAAAGAGTCCAGTTTTTTAACTGAGAGACGAGCTCTGCAAGAGCTTAGGAATTGACCTCTTATGCGCTTCTCCAATAACAATGGTTTAAATTAACACATGAATAAAGTGGTATGGACTAGAGGGTAGATGCTGTTTCTGTACTAATTGGTCATCTGGGGAAAAACTCTGAGGTCCCTTTCATGTTGAGGACAAATGTGGGTGAGCCATAAATGTGTGTGTGTGTCTAGAGTAAAATGGTGGAGATATGAAAATGCCCACTCTACATCATTCAACAGCACACATAAATTACAATGTTATACTGTAATGTAAATCACCTCCATACGACCCATTAGATCTCATCGTTTAGGCCTCCTCCGAGTTCCATCCGCTGGCCAATGCCGACTGGCCACCACGCGGAGGAGAGCCTTCTCGGTGGTAGCCCCGACCCAATGGAACGATCTCCCCGTGGAGCTTCGTACCCTCACCACCCTCCAGTCCTTCCGCACAGCCCTTAGAATCTGGCTATCCCATCAGGCCTGGGGCTAAAGATTGTTACCCGCCCGAATGGTATGAATGTTGCGTTTTAATCATGTACTGTCTTATATGTAAAAGTCTGTCCCCCCTTCCCTTTTGATTGTGAGCCGCCCTGAGTCCCCCCAGGGAAAAGGGCGGCATATAAATAAACAATCTATCTATCTATCTATCTATCTATCTATCTATCTATCTATCTATCTAAATATAAATACAACATGCTAATTGAATATATTTATGCAATGGGTGCAATGAATTCCTTGGGAAGTAGGATTAAACAAAAAAAGACCTTTATTTTCAGTACTATGCAATCATATTTTAAAAAGTAAAAAATGTTTCTATAGTTTTGAATGCAACAATAAAAATAAATATAACAATGCTAGTATTTTTTCTTTTCAACCAGAAGTAAACGTTTCTTTATGCTCAATAGTAGATAAACTAGATAGACATCATTGTTTTAAAAAATGCTTAGTGTTTGTTTATTCAATGTTACTAAAATGGTATGTATTGTGTTCATAACAAAACACAATAAGTTTTTTTATTGTGATAGATTTAGTTGGCCATATGCTGATTTTGTTTCATTGTTTTTATAGGGTTTTTTTTTTAGTTTTCTGTTCGTGTACATGCTTTTTGAAATCTTTTTTAACTTATTTATTTTATATTTTTACCTTTTAAAATTACTAATTGTAGCCTACCCTCCTTATTTTTGCCTAAGCATAATAAAGAGTTGATTGATTGATTGTGTTCATTTCTAGGGTATGTTAGAGCCTACGAAGGAACCCATGAAACCAATTTCTGCTGCAGAGAAAATAGCTTCAATAGGACAGACTTCTGCTATATCACCAGAAATGAATATATGTACACCTGATCAATTGCAGGTAAAAAAAAGAAAAAGAAAGAGTAAGACCGGTTACTGTTCAGTCAATACATTCTTAATGACAATATCTAAAATTCTGTCAATCGGCCTGTGAAATATAAATCTTCTTCTGCTCAGAGAAAGCTGCTGAATTTCTCAGAGCTAGATTCATTAGCACTCATCTGGTGATGGAACAACATTTCTGAGTGGGAATGAATTATTTCTTGATTGTCCCTTTTGTTGAACATCTACCAATCTATTACTAGACCAATGGTGTGATAAAAGGATAGGCTCATTAGTCAAAGAAACCTGTAACATAATTTGGATGTTGCATAATACATAATTTCAGTTTCTAATGTTATCTAAGCTCATGTGTCACCTCCCCAACTCTTCCCTACATGGATTTTGTCCCCTCGTGAGTGAGTGAAGCCTGTTTCCAAAGTCTTGCTTTACCAGAGAAAAGAACAATCTCTGTATTAGACTGTAGGAGTCTATTCTGTCTTAACAGTTGTCTACTTTTTAACAATAATAAATAGATGAACAGTTATACTAACAGATAACAGTGGTTTAACAAATAGTTTGGTGCTTGTTCATATTGGTTCTCTTCTGTGCTAAAATTGCTAAGCTTTTCTTATAAAAAAACTTATCAGCTTTAATTATGCTTTTCCTATTATATTAACATTTTATTTAAACTTATATATCCACTTTTGATTTTGAAAAAAGGTCACCTAATTGGTGAGAGGAGCCGCATATAAATTTAATACATAAATAAAATAAATCCTACTGCTGTGATAGAATGGCTATTTCTGCTTAATTTTAAAATAGTATTTTGATAAAGATTGTATATATTATATATGATTACATGTAGTCCTCGACTTATATCCATTGTTGGCACTGAAATTTTGATCATCAAGCAGTGTAGTGGTTAAGCAAGTCATCACGTGACTAGACCTGATTTTACAACCATTTTTACTGTGGTCATTAAGTGAATCGTGGTTGTAAGCAAATCTGGCTTTCCCCATTGATTTTGCTTGTTAGAAGGTCACAAATTGTGATCATGTGGCTGCAGGACACTAACCATCGTAAATGTGAGCAGACTGCCAAGCACCCAGATCACAATCATGTGACTGCAGAGAGGGTACGATAGTCAGACTTGCAATGGTGGGTCATAACTCACTTTTTTCAGTGCTGTCGTAACTTTAAGCCTTTGTTAAATAAATGGTTGAAGACTACTTGTATTGGGTGTAATTCAGGGAAAATGTTCAACTAATATTGAAATCTTTTGAGAATATGAACAAAATGTAATGTAGAAGTAGTAGATATTTATTTTATATCTAAACAACAAAATTTTAAAACAAAATATATATTGAAATAGAAATATATTTCAAATAATAGAGTGATTAGATGTGTTTCTTTGTAAAGTACATAGAAGTTTTGAATCACAGAGGCTTGGCCAGAAGATAGTGTAATGAGCTACTGCTATCTTATATTTCCTTTCAATTGAAAATTATAGTAATAATTGAAGAAGTACTTTTTGGCATTTCAGACATTTCACTTTAGGTAAAAGCAACAATATCTTGAGCTATTTGATTCAAACGCTGCTGTATATAAGGTTTTTGTGATAGATGATGGTAATTCTGTGTGAGTGCTGGACTCAGATATGGGGATTGTCCTAATCATCATCAGGTCTTAGAAATATGTAAATATAGCCAAAGCAGTGCTTATTACATTGTGCTCTTCTACACTGAGTAGGTTAGAAGTGTAGTGTTTTGTAATTTTTGCAGGTCATTGACTGAATAAATATAATTGGTTGATTCTATTAATAGACAATTAGAATAAATTAAAATTAAGCATTCTGTCATAATTTAAGTTATATGAAATATTAAGTAAAGTCCTAAATTGCTTTCTTATACATTCAGTATTACATTGTGCAGTTTTGTATGCTTTAATTTTAGTTAAAGAAGATTTAGTGAATTTTTTGACACACTTTGCTCTTGCTTTGCATTTATGCCTTTTTGCAAAAAAGAGATAAAGTTCAGAATGAATATGCTAAACAGAAGGTATCAGATGGACAAGGCAACACCTGTACAAAGAGATAAAATATACAATAGTAATAAAGAATAACGGTGTTTGCATTTGCTTATTTTCATTTAAGCATCATGAAGCTCTAAAGCAGGGGTCTTGTAGCTGGCTGAGGAATTCTGCGAATTGAAGTCCACAAGTCTTAAAAGTTGCCAAGTTTGGCGACTTCTGCTCTAAAAGACAGTACAATAGTTTTATTTTCTTTGCCTGTCAAGGTAAACTTAGAATCTAGAGATTCTTTGTGATGTTTAGTTAGTGTTAGGTCAGGATTTCTTTTCAGAAGATTTGTGTTTATTTTAGAAAATGTTAATTTTTGTTAACTCCCCTTTTTTCAGCATTGTCCTATAAAAGTTGCTATGGTTCTGCAGAATTTTTAAGAGTAGCATGGCACTGTGGGAGTACAAAGGAAAGGTGTAACCAAAAAAAGTCCCTTGTCCTTTCTTTAGTAGGAAGTTACTGCTGGATCCTTGATTCTTTTACAAATGAAAGTAGTCTTTTTATTCTTTGAATAGTAACATGTGCAACTTTTTAAAAATGCAATAGGCATTACTAGTTATTAGTGTGCATTTGTTCCTTTGTCTTATGTTTCAAAATTAGAAATTTAGGTAATAATAGTCTTCATATTTTTGTTGTTTTCTTCATTCTAATTTATTATTATTCTTAATACCTTAGCTAAGTGTACTAACCATTTTGAAACATAAGCTTGCTGATTGTAAGAGTTTGCTTTTTAGTGCAATTCAGTGGTTTTTTAATTATTAAATAATTATGACTTTACTATAATTATTGAGAGAGTTCTAATAACCCATTTTTGCCCTTTTATTAAATATACTTCATTAAATACATGGTGATTGTCCCTTTGCATTTTCAAATACTGAAGAATTAGAAAATTGTATTTTGCTGTTACTGTTCTGCTTCTCTTGTATTCATCATTTATACTTTTTATCTGCCTGTTGTGCCAGAGCAATATCCCTGTCTGAAGTAATATATTGTAATTTCTAAATACATACACCCATCAGACATATCTAGACACCCCCCTTCCCCCCCAAATACTAGGAAATGATTAAACCTTTTCATGGGTTACATGAACTGCATTTTAAGGATTTCATTTTAAACATTTTAGCATTGTGCCTTGAGTCTGTCTTTTGGCTTTTCAATGGTAGCCTTTTTTCTTGCATGCACAAGAGCACATAAGACATTTTATTATATTATGACCTAACTATTAAATCTGATTTCTGACTTTTCAACTCTAGGAATCTCTACCACCTGTCCAGTTTGACTGGAGTAGCAGTGGCCTTACTAACCCTTTAGATGGTACGTCTCTCCGTAGAGCCTCTAGCACCAGAGCTAGAGTTAAGAAAGCTACAAAGTTCAGACAAACGTCTCTCTGCTGATAGCTTAAAAATATATTTTCTTAGCTTTGGAAATTCAGGCTTTCTTTCTGTTTAACTATGCTCAATTTAAAGCAGTCTGTAGTGTTTTAAGAGCAAGGTAAGACATATTTTTGCTCAATTTGTGTTACATACACATCATTGTGTAATATTGTATTAATGGAACATAAGTTTGGAGTAATTATTTATATTTAGTTTATAGCTTTCATCTCAACAGACTGTTGCCTATTTAGGCTTCTTTATAGTTCTAAATAGCAAAATCACATGTGTAGTAATTGCTTCCAAGGTTTTTTTTTTTTTAAATCAAAATATGTTTGTAAAACATTCACTTTTTAAAAGCTACTTTTCAACCATGTACAAATATTGTATATGATAAAATGCTAGCCCACTTTAAGTTTTGTTCATTGTGAAATTTTACTAGAGTAAATCTTTTTGTTAATGGCTGCAAACTTGTATTGTCATGATTTTCTCTAGTTAAGTGCCAAAAATAAGAACAAAGCTCCAAAATGTAAAAATATGTACATTAAATACATCTGATAAATTAAATAAGATTTAGTAAACATGGCATCTATTCTGTTACAGTTCAGTCATACATCATAATTACCAGCCATGTCGGGGAACTGAAAACATTGCTAAACAGTGTTTGAGGATGTTACGGTTTTGTGATTCATATGAAGGTGCTGAAGGAAAGCCTGGATGGACTCTCTTGCTGTTGTCTGGTGTCTTATTTCTTCAGTCAATTCATTATGCTTTCCTTTAAAAATTTCTTTAAAATGTATTTCTGATTTTTCTGTTTCAGTATTAAAGGGGAACAATGTAACTTCACACGAAGGAGTTGGTTGTAATGAGAACTACTACTACCAATATTCCTATATATTACTTTGCTATTTTATTTATTAAGTTGATAAATCATTCTATGCCTGCCAAGCACCTGGGGCAATATATAATGACTTACTATCATAGGGGAAAAAGTAACAATGCACAATAAAATTTCAAAACAATACATGAGAACATACAGTCCTTACTGTATTTTTATAGACAACGCATTAATCATTCTTCATGCAAAGTTCAATTTAAAATGGTAAAGATATGCGCATTTACTACAACTCATACTAATTTTGTACAGAAGTATCTTTTTCATGTAGAGCAATAGCTTTGAATTTGCAAAATTGTTTCCCTTTAATTGGACATACCCTTCTGATTCTCTCTGGTTCTGTCCATTGTTCTGAAAATGTGGGCTAGCTTTTAAGTTACTAGTATTGGGATCTCTGCTGCATTTGTACATGACAATGTACATTGATTTGTTAACAGCTATAGAAACTGCAAACTAATCTTGTAAGCACTATTATATTTTTTTATAAAATGATGTAATAAGTACTAATTATAACTGGCATGTTCAAGTGTGTGTCTTACCCCCTTTTTACACATAAATCCCTCCCTTGGCTTACCTTCTATATGGCTGCCTACCAACATGGTCACTGAATTTCAAGCTAGTGGAGGTTCCACTCTTCTGAACCTTGATTTCTTTGGGCCCGTGGATGACAGTAGCTCTAGCACCACCACCTCCATCCCAGGTCAGCCAAAACACTATAAACACTGCAAATTTAATCTCTTTTGTACTAAAAGCATGAGCTGCATTGTGTGACTTTCCTACAAACAAGAATATATGAGTTTTGATTTATTCTTGGATGCCTATCTTTGACACATAGCTTCCTCCATAACTTGTTCCAGTTAGCAGTTAATTCTTCTTTTTTTCTACAAGCAAGTTTGATAATTAGTTTGGTTAATATATCTCAAATGTGTAGTTTCTATTGATGTGCTTTAGCCAGAGATATCCAACTTTAAAAAGTATTTGGGACAAAATACGAGTATCACTAAGAATATTTTCAGTTCGTAATCTTTCTGCTTGAAATTATGCTCATTGATCTCAGTATCAAACGCTATAGAATGTAGCAATAGGCAGGTACAACTAATGAAGTTGCATAAACAAGAGCTGGCATCTTGCTGCTTGTAGAAAAATTAAAAAGTTGATATTAGGCAAAAGCTTGTGTTGTAATTCTAAACAGCAGTTTAATACTTCTGAAATGTTTCAAAGCTGAATATGGGAAGATTCTGCCAGCTTAGAATGAAATATAAGAAGGGCATGTTAACAGAGTGCATTTTGCTTCTGTTTAGTTCTCTTGATGGGTAAAGGTTTCAGTTTACGTGAAAGATTAATCTGTAGCAAAATAAATTTTTAAAAAGAAACGGTCGTTCGTCAAGGTTGTTCTGTTAAATGTTGCAGATGCAGCCTTGCTCTAAAACTCTTGTTTTCTTTGAATTATCCGTATGGATCTTAAACAGCTCACTGCTTGAGGCAAGATTCTCCTCTGTGGATGAAGCAGTCATTTTAAGATGTAGCAGAGGCCTCTCTTGCCTAGTATTGTTCAACGAAAGTCTGTGATGAGACTGAAAGATCTTTATATAGTGTGTCTCTTATATCCCTTTCTAATACTTCGCTGGGAGTTCAGATGTCTTTCCGTGGCAAAGCATTGCCTCTGTGTACATATGAGACGGGTAGAGGAGTACACGTCTCTGTTAAGCTTTGGTGATCAAATATCTAGGAAGAGCATCCCTTATCTTTGTTACTATAGAAGCTTTTGGTGGTACATTGTGCATTTTTAACTCTTTAATATCAGAATTGATAAATCATCTTTCTTAGAACTTGGTGATTTAATTTTGCATGAGGCATACGTATTATTTGAAACATTAATTTTATCCATCAATTTTAATTTTCATAGTATTGCTCAGCAGTGCAGTTATTGGCCTCTTGTAAAATCAAATTTGATTTCTGACATTAATTTTCATTAAAATTTTGTCCTCAAATTAATAGAAAACATATAGGAAGTAGTGACATCTATCTTGTTTCTTGGAAAGTCATTTGCCTTCTACCCTGCAATTCTGAGTGTTGAAAGTGGATGTAACAGTGTATGTCTGTTCCTAAGCTTAAAGCTCATTCTTAACTTAGATCCTGAATTCACTCAATCTCATTATAGTTTTTCAATATGACCATTTTTATATTAAAATGGGATGGATATTTCTAGGCCTCACAGATTAGTTGTACTTACACAGTCATGTTTCATATTCATTTTATTTCAAAGGCCTTGGTTTAAAAGTAGTAAAATCAAATTTAGAACAACTTTATTTCTTAATCATATGTGAAGATAAACAGTTTTAGCTATTGAATGTTGTTGGCTTATGGCTCGAAAATGTTAATTGTAACAATATGTTAAACGTATCAAATGATTTCATTGGGACTTTTAAATTTAGAAATACTGGCAGGTTTATATGCTGCCATACTTTAATGGGATTTCTGAAAATCCATTAATTATTTTTACAATTGTATGTTTATGTTTATTTAAGAATTCTGCAAATATCTGAAAAATTTAAAATACTCTATACCCTGAATTTAAAGTTTATATGTTACTTCCATATTTTCAGTTGAGTAATAAGTCTACAGTGGATATAGGGTGACAAGGGCCTTTAACTAAAAGGTTTTTTTTATAGTTATAGAAAATGACAAATTGTGTGTACTTTAATCTTCTCAAACCCATTCTGAAAACAATTGGACACTTTCCTCGGAGCCCTCATGCTACCAGTATATTTTCCTCTCTTTGGATTGTCAGTTTCTACTCCTAGATATGGCAGTTAAAAAAAATACAGAATTTGGAGTTTTCCAGAAAACACTACTTCCAAAAATTGATTTATTTTATGGCTCCTATTGGTTTTCAATATCCATGCCTTTCTTAATTGCATTATCATAAAAGAGGAGAAACCAAAATATTTTTTAAAAAACTATTGAAACTTTTTTTCATTACTAACATGGAGAAAAAAATGGCATGAGAACTCTAAATATTACTTGTGAAGTGATAATGGATTTATACGGTAATGTAGAATTTAAACCACTCAAAATGTTCCTTTTTCATTTAAAAAATACTATTTAATTTAGGATAAACTTCTGTCTGACTTTTATGACATTTTATCTGCTGATCTTGACTCTCACTTAATAGAATGTGATGGAAATTAACAAAATGTCTATGATTTGCTTATCAGGAATGTTGATAGTTCAGATGTTTACAGACAATGCAAATAAAAATTCCTTAACTGAGATTATATGCAAACAATTTCTGCTATCTGCTATTAATTATAATTTTATGCTATAAGGTGTCGATCCAGAATTGTATGAGTTGACAACTTCCAAGCTAGAAACTTCCAAGACCACCAGTAAAGTTACTGATGCATTTGCAAAGCTAATGTCTACGGTAGAGAAAGCAAGTACATCAGCAAGGTAAATTGCATTGACTAATGACATTTAATGATTCTTGAGTATTGATATATTTTGTAAATTCAATGGATTGCCTGTCTCACAACTAGGTGATGAACAAGGACTAAAGAGATAGCTACCACCAATAACCCATGATGTCTAAAATAAAAACAATACATCCCAATCATGAAAAGCCACATCAGATGTAATTATATCCAGGAAAAAGGAGAAATTTTCACCAAATTTCAACAAATCAAATCAACTATCATAGCCTTAAAATTGTTTTCTTTTGAAGTGTTAAGATAGCACAAGGGATTGCACAATGTGCAGTAAACACTGAAAGTTCAGCAGTCCAGGCCAAGCACATCAGCAGAATGCCTTTTAATGTACAGTAACACACTTAGATTTGAGGTGCAAAAAACCTATATGTTCTGAGTCTCGCGTTACTCTTTTTAGTTTTGCCAACTAGTAATTGGACATTTGTAGTTTTTGATTCAGTGTTTTTGATTCAGTGCGCTTGACAGTCAACAGGATGCTAGTGCATATATTTTAACACTCTAAAATACTCAACATTCAATCAACTGTCCAGAGCAACATGGAAAACTTTCTGAAACAACATTATGTTGTTAGATTGATAGGCCTGGGGAGGGGGGTATATCTGTTATGTATGCTCTTATATCCTATAGATTGTGGAACTTTCAGTTTGCCTTTGAAGATACAGTCTCACCTCATTTCTAAAGATAACCTAAATTTGAATATCACTTACACACACAAATATGTTCATACTCAATAAGACAACTAAACCAAACCGGCAACAATACTGTTTAAGCAGTGGTTCCTACTGCTTGTGGCTTGGTGGCCCAGCTGTAGCGGAGAGAGGAACTGGTCTGCGTGAACAGCAGAAAGGCAGGCACATGCATGCAACCCTTGTGCAAATGGTGGGCCAGTGCACATGAGTACAACTCGACCTGCGTGAGCAGTGGGCTGGTGCGCATGCATTGAAGTGGCTGCCAGCCCACCCTTCGCGCAGATTGAGTTACGTGTGTATGCCTTCTGGCCAGCCATTCACACAGCCCAATTCTGAATGGGCCATGGCCCAGTAGTGGGTCACAGCCCAGGGGTTACAGGCCACTGCTTTAAAGTATGTCCAACACGTAGCATTGAATTAGAACACAATTGTGCATGGGCATATATTCAGTTTTTCATTTCCCTGCCACCTTCCTGTAAACCTGCCCTATCAACTATAACAGTTAATTCTTTTTACTGAAAAAAAGAATAGTAGTCTATGTTCCAGAAAAGTAGACAATGACTTTATAATACTGGAAGTCGAATACACCCCCATTTCTGCCTAGGTTATGATTTGAGAGTCAGAGCAACACTTCATGCATTGTGTATACAGTGAAGTGAGGCCTCACAGCTAGTGTACTGCAGTTGTTAGATCTGGGTCAGTAAACAGGACCCAGCAACCACCTCATTAGCTGTATAAATAAAGCATGGAAGTGGAGCTGAAGGTAGGTAGGGAGGCTATTAAAATATCGCCTTTGGGGAGATGGGCAGCATACGTATTTGATAAATAAAAGATACAATTACAGTGATAATGCTATTTGGGGTATCCAGCTAGTATGAATATGACAGATGTTTTGTTGTTATTTTTGCAAGGAAGTCCAGACAAGAAGCACCAGCAGGTGTCTATCTTTATTGTGTGGTTATATTAACAGAATCTTGCAAGTCTGAAAGTTCTCCACCTATCCCTCAGTTTCTTTCTCCTGAAATTAGGGAAGGTTCCTTCTGGGATACTTTTTGCCATCCCTTCTCCCTTTTTCAGATTCTAATTTATCAGACAGGCTGAGGTTCCTCCTCCTGTCCTCCAAGGTAATTTCCAGTTACCATTACAGCTGTTCAGGAACTGTGAAAGATGCCAGAGTGAAAAATGTGGACTTGTGGGGCCCTTGTTTATTATTAAATTATCTATTGCCTTTCTGAATATTCCACTCAGGGCATTTAAAGCTATAAATCATAAGGCAGCAGGAGTGACTCACAATCTAATATAATTGCTAGTCCTTTTCAGTCCTTTCCTTGTCCATTCTGTCTCCTATGACTTTTAATCTAAAATGACTCACTGGGCCATGTGCTGGTTAAAGGTCTGCTTCTTCCTTCTACTATTTCCCAGCTGCCTCTTGAAGTTAGTTGGGCTGAGAGAGAACTAGCCCAAAGTTGCTCAATGAGCTTGGTGCTCAAATGAGGAATTAAACCTGGATTTTTCTAATCTAAGCCTAAAATTATAATTGCTGGTCCCTGACACTGATTTGTCCTGGTTGCTGTATTGATCCAAGCAGAGAAACTCAAAAGTCAGTTGTTGGATGGAAGAGGCTAGACATCACTCCATTTACATTGCCCAGAACAGCAGTGAAAACTAGAAGCAGCTCAGGTTGAACTGGGACAGTTGTGTTCCTCTTATGAAATGCTTGAAACAGCCATTTGAAGCTCAACACAGTTCATGCAGAGACTGTTTTTCACACCCCTATTAGCACTTCACAGTGCTTTGTACAATTGATTTTCTCATATCTCTATTTATAGGGGTGTTCGTGTGTTGCATTATAGTGTATAAATTGTCCCGGGAGTGCCTGATCATGCTTCTAGTCTGTCAATTTTCTGGTATGCTGCAAAAATTTCCATTTGAATTTTGTATAAAACTTAAGTATTTGATTTTTAAGAGCAGAATATAAATCATAACAATATGACTAGTGCTGCTATGCAAAATAAAAGTAGAAAATGACAAAAAGAAAAGGGTTGCAACTGGTTTTTTTCTTGTTAATTGCTGGAATTCTTGCATTTAATTGCATGATTAAATTCTGTCCACAATTACTGCATGTAAAATGAGGATATGTTCGTCCTAGAAGTATAACATTCATCCCTCACAAGAAATGTATTCCAAATTTCAGAAACTGTTTCCTTAGCAACTGAAGCATTCTAAATTGCTACTATATAAAATAGACTTCTCTCATCCCCAACACATCTGGATGATTTGGGCTGTTAGTATCTAGCCAGTGTGAAATCTCACCTGAGTAGAGAGCACCAAGCAGAAGAAAGCTGGACTAAAGTACTTACATTACTTTAATATTATGCCACTAGGGGGAGTGCTAAGCCTCAATGATTTGGGGTTATTTTAAACTTTGTTCTTCATAAATACAGGGAAGTTTCCCTTCTGACACACAGTTCAGTGTTTGTTTGTTTTTTAGATAACATATTAAAGGCTTTAGCTTTTCTTGCATTGAGACCATTCCTTGATTTCATTACTGGAACCTATAGATGATAGATGGTCTCCAAAAGCAGCTTTAGTTGCATATTATTTTTGTCAGTTATTTACCATGTGGGTTCTTTCTGCATTTGGACTAACACCCACAAATTTGCTCTAGGTTGTCTGAATTTTGCTCTACTGGTATATTAAACTTAACAATATTTTTCATTAAAATTACAGTTTTTTTAGTATAGTCATTTAGCTGATTTTTTTTTATGTTACAGAATAAATAATAGTGGTTCAAATAAAGCTATGTTCGGACATAAAAAGTTAGGTCTCCAAATTTTCTGTGACTTCACATCCATATCTCTGTAGTTATCTTGGCAACAGTATGGAAGTAATTTGCCATAGCCCCTTCTGGGATATTTTTTTACCTCTCATCCTAGCCTGCAGTTCTGGTAGTTCCTAGTGTCTTCCATCCAGATACTATCAAGATACAATGCTGCTTAATTTCTTACATTCAGTGGACTAAAACTTAAACAAATAGTTCCTTCCCAATTATAAGAATTAGTAAGTTGTACCTGCCTCAAAGCATGATCTTATTTTCTATTGTTTAACATGTTCTTACCCATAAATTTGTAATTGAACAGCCAAGAAAAGAGTTAACATTTGTTAGATTCTGCTTGTTGTAGAAGAAGAATTATAAAAGAAAATTGGAAGCTGCTTAGTTTATGGACTGTCTTCCTATAACTTAGGAGCAGCTGGAATAATAAACACATTTCCAGAATTCCTAGTTGGGGAATAAATGTTCATTTAGAATTAACGTTTAGCATTTAAATCAAATGTTGCTGAAAGAGAAAAAAAATACAATTGGGTGTTTCAAGGATCAGGAAAAAAAAAAAACAGCATTCCTGATAATTTGATATTTTGCTTGGAACTGGAATGAATTAAAGTCAGGATTGCTCATGCTACAAAAGGAATGTACAGTATGTGAGATACCAATATGTTTATGTCATTTTAGGGGAAACATAATTTGTTTTCATAATCATTACAGTAGCTAAAACCTAAATATTAGGTAATTTTTATAAATTTAAATAATATTTTAAAAGTTTTGTTAAGCAGGGCTATAGTTTAAAGAAATAATTATGAATGTTGAGCAGAAACTCAGAAAGAATGGATAGAGTGAATAGAGAATTTGAAATAATGAGATAGTTTTGGACCAATGTCTAGATATAAAGGCAAGGGATCAGGAAAATAGAGGATGAAACCAAAAGTATGTCGAACTCATCCCTGCAGTCCTGAACTGTCCTATTGGTTAATTAAAACAACACACCGGGGGGAGGGGGATCCATTACGATGAATTTGAATACTTCTGGGTGAGACAGTCAGGTACTTAAAAAATAAAATTATTTGCAAAGAATCAAATGACCTTGCATCCTGAATGAAGCACTATTTTGAGAACTATCCCTGCTTATTGGTGATTTTAAAAGAAGCATTTCTAAATCAGAGACATTTGGGGAACCAATTGTGACACTCTTCTATTTATGAGAACCATTAGTTAAGCTTCCCAAAATCACTGTAGAGTAATTGAGCAAAAATAGAATTATCACATTGTGGCCTAGGGTGGCTTGTCTTAATCCCTCTCTTGAGATATATGGCCCTGATCATCATTTCATCTGCTTATTCATACTTTTGTTCCACAAGCTGCATCACAATAGGCCAGTGATACTGTGTGCCTAACACTCTACCATGCTCCATCTTGCCCTTCTGCTAGGTTTAATTAACTGAATTAATCTACTTTTGGTATTCTTATACACACATAACTTCGTATTGCTCAATGAAATGTGCCATGGGAGTAAAGCCATCATCCCATTTTTAGTGGATACCTGAAATAATTTGGTTAATTGATTTACATGATATGTTATCATCATTTTAGCCATTGTCTATCTACTGCAGGATGAAGGCCTCTTCTGCATGTTTCCTACCAATATGGTCCTAAGCTTTCTTTGCCAATTTGGGCCCACATTACTTGCTGATGTTGTCACTCCATCTCATTTTATGTCTCTTTCATGAACACTTTTTATCAAGTGAAATCCATTCTGTGATTGCCTTGGTCCACCTTCTTCTTGCCAAGTTGACCAGCTCATTTCCATTTCAATTCTTTAACATTCTTGATGATTTTGTATACTTTTGTTTGTTCTCTAATCCATGTGCAGGTCTTTCTGTCTTGTCTTGTAATGCTGAGCATGTATGTTTCCATGGCTCTTTGTGTCACTCGTAGCTTTTGTATTGATTGTGAGGTTAGTGTCCATGTTTCACTGGCATATGTTAGAGCAGGTAGCACAAACTGATCAAGGTTGTTTTTGAAAATTATGGTTAGCTTGCCAAATGCCTGCCATACACATTTAACACGCCATTCAATTTCCTGTATTGTATTATCTTCCATTGAAATACATTGGCCAAGGTATATGTAATGATCTATTAGTCTAGTTCTTCTCCAGATATTTTTCTTTCTTTCTTTGGTAAATTGATTAAATATTACCTGGTTCTTTTTCAGATTTATTGTGTACATTCCAAAAATAAAAATGCATTTTTTTTTAATATTGAAGAAAATGCATTAAAGCTATGTAAAAAAAAGTAATATGCACTTTTATTAGAAATGATTATAGATTGTTCCTAACTAATCAATAAATTGTGATTTAAGACAGTGTCTCAACCTTGGCACCTTTAAAATATGTGAACTTGTGGAGTTGAGTTCCACATATGTTGAAGTTGCCATAGTTGAGAAGCACAGATCTAAACCATTAAATTAAATCTCCCTTATTAGTAATTTAAATTAATATGATTGAAATCCACCATACTGCTGGCAAGCAGGATTAATAAAAAATGAGTAAAACCAAATGTTCAAGGCACATATTATATTATACTCTCAAAAATTGGTGCCAGATTAGATGAAGTGCAAGTAACAGCTGACAAATTGACCTATCATGAAATCCAGTTTTCTTCATTCTTGATTGTTTACCATCTTGTGTGTTGAACTACAATCCCCTTAACCCCAACTATTACATGAAGATGTTTACTGGCTGGTAAGAGTAGGTAGGTTACTGCAAAGTTTGCAGATTTAATATAGAAATAGCTGTATTTATATGGAACAAGTTGTGATCTTGCTTGGTCTTTTAAAAACAGAGAGAAAAATAAGAAGTTGTGTTACTCTGTGGCTAAGTTCCAGGTTTTGAATGAGTTAAACTTGTCATTCAAACTTGCGTTTGGCAGCAAAATTGGAGAGGAAGTTAAAACCTGGATCAAATGAAATAAAAAGAACTATTGTGATATTTTATTACCTGATTTTTATGGAGACAAATGAGAGAAACAAAGATAGTTGTGTAATGTACCATATATACTTGTGTGTAAGCCCCTCCATTGATAAGCCAATTCTTAAATTTTTAACCAAAATACCATGAAAAAATGTGCCATCTGCTGATAAGCCAACCCTTGAAATTTTCATATGTTTTAATTTTCACACTTAGTTTATCTGCAGGTAGCACATTTTTCACTGTATTTTAGTTTATCAACAAATATATACAGGGTATGGTGGCACTTTTAAAAAGTATTACTGTAAATATTTGATGAGAAGCCTGCCTGCACGTAACCCAAACTCATTTTTTAAAATGTATTCTGGCACCTAAATTTCTCAGCTTACCTGAAAGTATATATAGTAATATTATTACTGATAATTTGAGAATGCAGTTACTCCAATTTGAGAGGATTTATTATATCCTATTGTATCATTTAAAAAGCTTTTTTTTTTTTTACTAGAAAAGGTTTAGGCAAAGTTCATAGAGAAGTTTATGGAACTTTTAAATCAAAAACTATTGAAAGGTCTGCTACTTTTTTCTTCAATATATTTATGAAAAAAAAATAGATTCTCAGGACTTAATATAACTTATACTAAATATTTAAAAACAATCTTTAGAAAAATTGTATAAAAATGGGTTTTAATATTGGGAGGAATCAGCTGCAATTATTAATTTGTACTGTCCAGTATGGTACAATGCAGTTCTCAGTTTTTCCCTTCTTATAGCAACAACTGCTTTATCAAAGAAACCTTGATAAAAGGCCCACTTTTTCCAAAAAAGAGTTTTATATTTACAAGCAACAAGGTCAGAGTCGGGGGAAACTCAGCTTAATACCAACTACATTGTTCTTCTCTTCATCTTGCATGATGAAATCTTCTTGGAAACCTCAGAGCTTATTTTGTAAACTGTTTTTTTTTTTAAAGCATTACCTCAATAGCAATTTTTGTCTTTTTTCTCACTGTTAACTGCTTTTCTCATTATTAAACATACCTGCTTTTGTTTTTTAAGGTACTGGCAGGCAAATAAGAGAAATCTAAAAAATGCCCATAAACTGTTCCCACTCCCAAATAATAATTAGCCATTAAAATCTGCACAAACATTATGAACAAAGAAAATGTAGTTGTCACCTTCCTCCTTCAAAAATGTAAACAGGAGGAACATTAGTTAGATTTTGGCTCTGCAAATAGCTTTAAACAAACAGGAATATAAATATACTTTTGTATTGGAGGAATGTATTTATACTTTGGTATTGTCACTTGAAAGAATCCCATTCTTAAAAGAGGAGTGCTAAGTCTGCGTTGTCAGTAAAATATGCAGACTTAAATTGCAGCTACAGAAATCTCATGGTACTTAAGTAAATGTATGCATTTGGGATTAAATTAAGCAGATTCATAGATCTTTTGCACATATTTGTGCACAGTTGCATATGTTGAGGTAACCTGAAGGGACTTGTGTCTACCCAAGTGCACAACATGTGATTCCACTTAGGTCTTCTTCACTTAACCCACAAGGAATGGGTTAAATGTACATTTATACTTTCATTTGCCTGCTCATTCTGATCAGAATGATGACCAACAGAGAATGGCAAATTTGAGATTAGCTCTTCATTTATGATATACTATACCCTCTTCCATCCTGATTTGAGCCTTATGTCATGAATGTAGACATTTATTTGCATGCTTTACTATAAGGAGATATCCATTCCAAAAGGAAATGTAAGGTCTCTCTGTGTTTAGTGAGGCATGTGATAGTAGGAAATAAATTTAAAATTAAGGGTGGGTCTAAGCAAATTTCTTGGTCTTCATGCAGTTCCATTTGAACAGTGAAGAGCAATACAACTTGGTGTCATATGACTGACTTGAAAAGACAAGACAGTAATCTTGTTATCAAGCTTGGCAACAGTTGAACTTGAAATGTTGTACTTACACAAAAGAAAGAATCTTCTTCTTCCCGCTTTCCCTCCCAATCATGGCCCATGGTTGCTCTATAATTGTACATTTCTTGAAATGGATACCCCATCCTATCTATGGAGGCTTTCCACATAAACGATAGTTTTCAGAAGTTAGGATTCTTAGTTGATGGGAACAACTTCTGCAAACATCATCTTCAATGAAGAAACTGTTGACTCAAGACCCACACATTTTTGATATAGTTAAAATCAGGATGTCAGAATGAAATTCTAGTCCTCAGAACAATTTCAGATTGTGTATGTTAGTGCAGAATCTATTTAAAGTTAGACTGGAATTGACTCTCTTGCACAGGCTTTACTTGTACAGCAGTGGTAGTCAACCTGGTCCCCACCGCCCACTAGTGGGCGTTCCAGCTTTCATGGTAGGCGGTAGGGGTTTGCTGTAACTCTGCTTTATAAATTTTATAAAGTAAAGTTACTTCCCTACTTTATTAATCACCATTACTGTGGAACTGGTGGGCGGTTAGAAAATTTTACTACTAACAGAGATACAAAAGTGGGCGGTAAGTATAAAAAGGTTGACTACCCTTGTTGTACAGTATATGCAGGATCGATTTAGCAAGACAAAGTCCTGAATGGTATTCAGAATAGAATAGAATAGAATAGAAAATAATTCTTTATTGGCCAAGTGTGATTGGACACACAAGGAATTTGTCTTTGGTGCATATGCTCTCAGTGTGTGTGAGGTAGTGTGTGAGGAGCAGTATCATTTTCCTTGTTACAATACCAGCAGTAAGCCTTGCCCCACTAAAAGGTGTTGCAAATAGAATTTGTCAATGGAAAGATTTTCTTTGAATAACATTCTTCGGTAACTGGTTCCAATTATATTAAATATTAAATCTTTTTTTAATAGAAAACCCCCAAAGGAAGAACAACTCAGCGACGAAGCTGCCAAGGTGATTTCTAGCCTTCCTGACTTATCTTTCATGCATGCCAAGGTGTTGATGTTCCCATCTACGTTGACACCTTCAACAGTTTGCCAAGGCAAGGTAGACTAAAAGTGGAGTGGAGTGGACAATTTGTATTAATTTTACCCTAGCTCTTTTCTGTGACCTACAAATTATCTTGCTTTAATTAAAAATCCAAGTTCAGGTGATTTGTTGGTAAGCAGCACTAGAAAGATATACATAATAATGTATATTTATTTACATACTGGAGCCCTGGATTTATATTAGAAAAAAATGTAAATAATTGGGGAGGATTGCACCTTTTTTGAAAACATCCTTTTTTCTGTGTGCTGGGGTGTAAACATTTGTCTTTGTGGAATACACTGGTTGTGTCCTTCTTATAAAACTTTATAAACATTTTTTTAAAATGAAAACACCCAATTTTTGCTCTTCATGAAATTTTCCAGGTTTGTTTGTTTGTTGTTGTTGTTTTGTTTGTTTTGGTCAGAATGAATCACTTAGCATTTTATGATTTTTTTTTCCAAAAATGGGTCAGGCCTTTTGTTTTTGGGGATTGGGTTTTTTTTTTTTAAGCAAAGCCCTTTTCATCTAATGAGGCCTTTCCTTAGGGACTTGATGGTTGATTTTTAGTTTTCTGCCTTCTATTAATGTGGCTTAACATGATCTTTTAAGAGTTTACTTTGGGTTCATTTTAGAAAAGTAATAGATCACTGCCTAGCCATTTGATTCTTGTGATCTATGTAGTAATCAATATGGTTTGGGATGGAAGGACCAAAACTATCTGAATGTCTTACAATGAAATATACTTGTTACATTTTTTGTTGTTGTACCACTATTCTTATGTTTGATTTTGCACAATGTAAATTTGACATAATCATAGGTTGCTATGGTTTAGGCTGTATGTACAGAAAAAAACTATGGGTTGTAAATGTTTGGGGAAATTCCTATGGAAAAAAAGAGAATGCTATGTAGAACAACCTCTAACAAGGTTCATGTGCATGCCTGAGGTCTTTTTGAAATTTCAGTGTACAAATTTCTCTTAGCCTAATCAAAATAAACAAATAAAGTTATATAGTCTGTTAATGCGTGTACTGATGTTCTCTCTATGTTTTCAATACTGCTGAAGGCAGAACTGAAGAATCCTTTTTTCCATACATGGAAAGAAAATGTGTACCTAAATGACTTCTTACCCCAAAGAAATAACAAAACATACATTTTTTAATTTAAAAGTAATATATTTTTATTTCCTATTGGTATGTGGAAAATTGTTTCCTCCTTCTTGGGATACCTGACTGTAAAGAACTGGATCTTTTGGGAGCTTAGTTACAGTGTCTCCTGAGGGCCAAAGCTGTCCCATTTTAATTAGGAAGCTTAAGGATTATCCAAATGCTTCAGTTTTCTCTGACACATATATTGAAGAGCTATAGGTAAGTCTATAAAGAGACAGAAAATAGGAAATGGGACAGAAGTATTACTGTATTTTTCGGAGTATAAAACGCACCTTTTCCCCCAAAAAAGAGGGTGAAAATTTGGGTACGTCTTATACATCAAATGAAGCTCCACCCCCACCCCCCAGAGGCCCAAAACGCAAGCATGGAGGCAGTGATGGTCTGTGGCAATCCCTGCAGCCTGGAACAACTAATTGGGGGTATTCCAGCAGTCCGATCCACCCACCAATCAGCTGTGCTGAATCAGGCTGCAATAAGTGCTAAAGCTGACTTGGCCGGTCAGAGTTTGCAGCAGAAATCACTTTCAGAAAGTACACAAACTAACTGATTCAGCAGGATTCAAAATAATAATAACAACAACAACAACTTTGTATACAAACAGACAAAATACTGGCGCATAATACACCAGACGTTTGAAGTTTAATAACATTTGTATGCCGCCCAATCCCGTCACACTGGTTGAGAAAAATAAGGTTACAATCATAGACATCACAATACCAGGTGACAGCAGGGTCGACGAGAAGGAATATGAAAAAAATTGCAAAATACCAGGACTTAAAAATCGAAATTCAACGATTATGGCACAAACCAGCAGTGGTAATTCCAGTGGTAATCGGCACACTGGGTGCTATTCCAAAAGCACTGGAATTACATTTAAAACAGTTAAAAATTGACAAAATCACCATCAGTCAAATGCAAAAAGCCACACTGCTTGGATCCGCACGCATATTACAAAAATATGTTAGGGCATCCTAGGCCCCTGGGTGGGGCCCGACTAGTAATCAATGCCAAATCCGCAAAATAACTGGCCGCTGTGATACAATTGTGTAATAATAATAATAATAATATACAATACAATATCAAAAGCAGGTTTTCCAAGGTAGCAGTAAAATACAAGCAAAACACAAGCAGTTTCACTTTCAGTTCTCAGCTAAGCCAGGGTCCTTTCTGTTTCCTTGTTGCTCACACAGCAAATACTGTTTCAGAGTCCAAATAGCCCTCATTGGCTGACTTAGTTGCTATGCCTGTTCATTGGCTGACCTTGTTACCATGGGTTCCAAATCATGAACTCTCTCACATTGACAAGAAGTTAGCCAGCTGAATGCCATGGATGCTGGTAGACAGAAGTAGAATTTTTTTTCTTCTCATTTTCCTTCCTGCATCTTATACTCCAACAAATACAGTACATAACAAAGAGCCAATTTGGTGTATCTCACAAAAAATGGTGCTGTATAGTAGAATTTTTTATGAAAACAGTAAACATGTCAAATACACTCATATTTTTTAAAAAGGGCTAGTTACCTTGGGCTAGTCAATTTTTTTCAGCCCTAAGGAAGAAAGAAATGGCAAAGAATTTCTTTAGAACATTGCCAGGAAAACTGCATCAACACTGACTATATATCACACAAACAAAAATATTAGATAGCAATATTCAGTTGAAAACTCTTGGCAACATTGTATGACAATATAGCAAACAAAAGGGTAGGGTGTGATAGGAAAGGAAAGGAATTTCAAGTAAATATTAGAAGGAATTTACTGAGGGTTATGATCCATTTGACAATGAATGGATTACTTTGGAAAGGGGCCGACTCAACTTTGTTAATCCAAAATAGTACTGTGCACAGTATACTGTGATAATGGGCCTTCTGAGTCAGTTTGAAGGTTCAGCTAGGTGAGATCAGCTAGTTGATTTCAGAGATCCAATTCACCTTTGTAGTTGTAAAGTATGGAAATGATGTTCTCTAAGAACCAGACTTTCCATATTCATAAATGTTGATTGTCAGACATATAAAAGTTCAAGGCGATAGTTGATATAATATAGTATTCCATTCCTTACTATCCACAAAGATGGACTCCTCATCATCTGATGCTGAGATCAGAAAAGAGATGGAAAGCGCCTTAGACTGCAGATTTTAGCTTAGTGAAATCAAAGAGATCACCACTTCTGCAAAGAAGCAAAGACAGCAATGTTAATTTTGTAATGTTTAACTTTGGATAAAGTTTTTCATGGCTCCAGTATCTGAACATTCTCACATCTCAGTGGATTAATTTTTTTTAAAGATCACCTTGGTTTAACATTTGATTTAATTTGATTAATTTCAGGATAGTAGATGAAATAAAACTGAGCATGCAGAACAGAGACTGCAACAACTTAAAATCAGTGAGCTAGTCAGCAATCATGAAAAGTTACGGGATGCAGAGTAACTTGGAAGCTTATTGGGTTGGATTAAACATACCATCAAGCGTGGAAACGGCAGAAAACTTTTCCAATTTTCAAAAGTGCTGAAATATGATCTGATAAACACATAGAACTGATCAGATACAACGTGCCATATTCAGAGTAAAAATAAAGTACCAGCATAGGAAATATCAAAGAATTTGATTCATAAAGGACATACAGTGTAATATACTCAGTGAATGGGATATTTTTCAGTATGTGCCCAGAAGCAAAATTGGTGGCAAAAGGTTAAAACAGGCATATATGAAGTCTGCTGGCTGATTTGCAGAGAAAAAGTTCCATATGAGTGCAAAACCTCCTAGTATTCCCAAGGCTATAAACAATTGGAACTTGACTCATATCCTATATCCCAAACAGATCTGAAAAGGACTTTGGTTTATAAATCCTAATAAAATTAAAAATTCAAGGGAGAATCTCTGATAGATTTTTTAAAAAGAAAATGTAGCCTACATTTTATTGATACGATTGGATTGATTTGATTGCATTGTCCTATGTGAAAGGTAAGGCTACAAACTGGGTAACATATGTCAAGACAGCTGTGTGTTGATGCCAGCTTTGAAAAGGCACTGAAACAGTCCAGAGATCCTATGTATAAATTTAAGTCAAAATCGTTGTTCACTAATTAGGAACTTGCAAAACAATTAGCTGTGAAGAATAAACCTTTTAGCCTCAAATTAAGAATGAATGAAACTTTCAAAATATCCCCCTTGGACTACAGGAGAGTATTTTGTTGCAGGTTTTTTCTGCAAGGCACAGAAAAAGCTTTTTTTTGAAGTAAGCATTTGCTTATTATTTGTCACAAAAACATTGCAGGAAATTGCAGTAAAGCTCTGCAAAACTAAGTAACATTTTGTGGGATTGTATGACATTGTTAACTGATAATACTTGAAGATCATTTCACAGAGGTGAAATGCTTAACATTATTTCTCTTCCCTTCCCACTTAGAACAGCCTTCTGCATGGTAACCGCAGTTGCTTTTGTTGCCATGGCCTAAAATACCATTTTTTTTTAGCGGGGTGGGGGGGGAACGGGGACGGACAGCACTATAGCTGTAGGAAAGAACTAGATGGCTATTGTCTCAGAGCAGAAGCTGAGAGTTAACTCAAGATTCAAAGCTAGTCGGGTGAGCTATGGAAGCGGGGGGGGGGGGAGAGACTGGAGTGGAAATGCCAGCTGCAAGTTGGGCTGCTGAAAATTTTGCCTTTGGGGGCAGCTGCCCAATTTCTCTCAATGTGCAGGGCTGCTAGCTGAGCAGAAGCCAAATGCAAGCACGGCTAGGGAAACCTCTTAGATAACTCATTGTAGTGTGGCCTGCCATTCTTAGCTAAAGTTGTCCATAAAGGGCTCCTCTGCATTAAATTATTATTTTTTTCAGCTCTCCTCTTATTAACCTCCCCCTTGCAACCCTTTTCTTGTCTAAATTGCCTTTTTTAAAACAAAAATGCTTGGATTCCTTTTTTGCTTCCTTGTATAAAGGGGCTCTGCATCACACCTGCCCTGCAGTTGTTGTAACCTTGACTTGTACACAGTATATGTTGCACCAAGCCTTCTGTTCTTAAGCTGTTATTGAGCTGAGCCTATTGCAAAATTTTCAGAGTTGCTCACTTCCAGGAATGCCTTTTGCTAAGCAAGAGCCCCTCTTCTGTAATCCCTACCACAGGCAAAAATGCGGTAGAAAAATATTATTTGTGTGTGTGTGCGCACACACACACACACACACACATTCCTTTTTGATATGGACAAAACCCCGGCAAAAGTTACTCTTTGCATCACTAACATTTCATAATCATTCAAGCTACATGTGATAGTTCCTCATCTATTTTCTGAAGGAGATCACATTGACTGGATGGAAAGGGAAATGATAAGCAACACGAAGGACAAACACCACCAGGAAAGAAAAAAAGCCATTATATGCCTCTAATGACCTTCCAGAACATGCAAAATATAACTATAACCTTGCCATGCCAGCCATATGTGAATATTTCTCCTCTTCCATATTAAATAAGTTTTCCTATTTACTCTCAGTTTTGTTTTAGAAAGCACATGAGCAGGGCTACCAGATCTGGACTGCAAAAGTCCAAATGGCCACTAGATGGCAGCAAGGAATTACAGAACTCTTAACTGTTGCTAGGCTAGCCATATTTGGGTAGTTGCAATGCAGATCTGATTGTTTGAGCATCTGAGCAAAGAGCATCATCTCAGTTTAAAGATTTGTTGCTGTTCTCCAAGCCTATATATGTATTCAGGTTAATTTGGTATAACTAACATTGCTTGTCAATTCAGTCCTTGTTCATATCAAGATAGAGCTTCTTTTTTAAAAAATGAGTTGCCAACTCAGGATTGATCAATGTGAGTATGCATTGTTCTGCACTATGTCTAGACTTAGTCTGGATTATGCCGCTGTGCATATGTAAATGGAAAAATATTCATTTGTGTATTACAAACAGGCATATGGCTGGGTGCCCGGTAATCACTACAAAGATATTTGAATTTGAATACTACTGCAATGTGTGTACATCTCCAACCATGGCAGTGTAGAGGACACATTTGTGCCAAACATCATGGAACAATTACATTATCTAGCAAGAGTTAATTCTTAACTCTAAACAGAATCTAACTTGTTTAACTTTTTTGTTAAAAAAATATTTTTTTCCCTTTTGTAAAAAAAGGGGGATAGAAAAACAGTTTGCTGACATGACTAGTAACTTTTGGGGAGCAGAGCCATTGAGTGCATTGCTGAGAGCTATTTCTAGCCTCACAAGGTAATTTTGTGGCACAAATTTCTTTGTATCAGGTGATATTGATCTGAACTGCCCTTGAATAACTTTGAGGTGCCAATGGAAAGCTGATTAGAATGTATAAATGAATAGGCTTTCCCCAAAGGCAGCAATAATTACATTTAAAACACATGTCGGATTATTTGCTGAGTAATCTGGGTTTTTTTTTCTTTCTGAAGCTTTGTGTATTCTGAACGGTTGCACCCTCAAAGCTTCTGTAGCAGGAAAGATATGACTGACACTCTTGGTACAGAATGATTTCATCACAGAAACCTTATATCTTTAATTCAATATGCTGATCAAAGAATTCAAAGAGCTGCCGTATATGATACAAAATCCTTGAAAAGCAGAATATTTATTTTCATTTTTATCAATATACAAACAACAAAGATGTTGATGCTACTGCATCTGTTAATTTGGGTATAATAAAATTTCACAGTTGTTTGATATATACACTTTGGGGGATAAATTAATCACGCCAAATTAGTCAAGGAACCTATTATATATTTGCCCATTTGTGGCCTTAAACACTCTAAGATTAGTTTCACAGCAAAGGAATGAATGGAAGAAGCAATACATTTGCTAATTATTCTTTTTTTTTAAAGCAAATGAACAGTTGCAAAATGTATTCATAAATAGTTATTACTTATCCAACCTAGCAAGGTTTAACTAGTAACTGGTCTTCACTATGGATTTACATTATTTCTGCCTTTGCTAATAGAAATAGACGTCGCTCTGTTTAACTATATTAGACTCTAGTTTCCTTTTATTTATTCTCCACTCTGCCTCACTTATTTTCTACAGATTTGTCTAATCCTCAATTGTTTTGTGCTTCTATCACTAATGTTTGGTTCCCTAGAAGCTAAATAATTAAAACAATATTATGTTCTTGGCACTTAAGAACATTACTATAGTTAGATTAGATACCATTTGCCTAAGTGAATTGTGAATCTGTTCATTTCTCCATTTATCCTATAGCTGAACCATGAAACTTCTTTCTCTCCTCATCCTTCTGTAAATGCTGTGCAAAATCACTGTTGGAACAAATGGAGATGGATGGGAACCCATCAGCCTGATATGGAAATGGGTTTAGCTTTAGTCCCCAAAATAGTAATTAGCTCATTGTCAAACCAATCCAGACAGCTCTTCAAAGCCCACAAGAAAATAAGCCAAATGTTTCTCTCCAATATAATCCGGGTCTGTCTTCAGAGACCTGCCTCTGAGAAACATGGCCTTGGGAAGTAAAAAGCCATCCTGCAGTTTGGTTAATCCCATGGATCCCAATGGGTGGGATTATGTTTTATTTCCCTAATTTCTGAGGATAGTTTGCTAATGTAGCTATGTAGCAAATTGAAGAAGAACCATCACTGTTTCTTTGGTAGGACATCGTTCGAAGAACTGACCCATGTAAAAAAATCAGCCATGGGAATGATTTCCATCCCAACCCCATTCAATATAGCATCTCTCAAGGATCCCAAATTGGGGTAGGCTGAGATTGACACTGAGGGGCTCCTGGTTTTTAAGTTAATCTATCAATTCTGCATGGTATGGGGGTGGGTGGGAGCTTGGTGTGCCTAGAAATCTGAATCTTTGAGCTTAGAAAACAATTGCTCTAAACCAGTAGTTCCCAAACTTGGCAACTTTAAGACTTGTGGACTTCAACTCCCAGAGCTGGCTTCCCAAGTCCCAAGTTTGGGAACCACTGCTCTAAACCTTCACTTACTAAAAGAAATGTAAATGACCTACTTGCAATGGGTGCACTTAAGGACTGGTTATTCTTGAACTGGAACCCTGATGTTAATTCCTTAGCTTAACACGTGGAATGGCAGCTATGCAACAATCCTTCCCAAAACAACAACTCTGCTGATGTGTCTCTGCTCATGTCTTTTGAACTGTCATCATACAGGATGGCCTGACTCATAGAGATGCGTGATTTGGCTGGCTGGTGTAGATGCCGAGTGGGAGGAGAGACTCTCTTTAGCGCAAAACCCCATGGCCACTAGGGGGCAGCAAAAGGGGTTTCTGTTTGTTGCCATCTGCAGTGCAGATCTGGAAAGCCTTCCTCACGAAATGCAAGGTGATTGACAGACGTGTCCATCTGCTCACCTAAGGAGAGTGAGCCCCCAAGCTATTCCCTATATAGTCAGCATACCTTGAAACAGGTGCTATCATAAAGTGGCTTTGGCTGCTGCTGTGCAGGATGGGATTGTGTTACAGTGCTGGTAAGGCTGTCTTCAATCCAAGTGACTATCACAGGGAATAAATTATCTCTCTGCTCTGCTTAAATTGAAGCAGTTTAGAAAATAGGGAGAGGAATGAAAGGAGGGAGGGAGGGAGGAGCAGTCCAACTGCAAATGTGGTGCTGCATGCTGCTGTCGTGAAGATAGCAAGTTTAAAGCGGCAATGCTGAGTGAAGTCTGGAGCCATGTCCAAGTCAACCAGCCGCCCTGTCATCAAGCACTTCAGCAGCCCGCTTTCCCTCCTCTAGTTTTTCCGCCTTTCTTCTCCTCTCTCTCCTTACGCATCAGGAGCTCTGTGTTCCTACCCCTGTCCTCCTTTTTGGCTGAAAGAAAGGAAAGGCTGGGGGGAGTTTGTTTTCAATACCGGGGGGCCTTGTGGAACAGTTTTCCCTTTGAGTGAATTCCTTTCTGCCCACCCATCATTGGATGGCTTGCCAGAGCCCTGGATCTGTTCGTGAGGAAGTGAGACATACTCCTACTGTTGGCATCAGGGCAGCTTCTGAAGTAGAAGCTGTTGAGAATTTGGTAAGCTAATGCCAACACTTGGAATGAAGCAACGGGCTGGTATTAGAATAGAAAGAAACCTTCATTATTTCTCTGGCTGTGTTAGGATTCAAAAGCTGTCAGTTTTGTGAGATAGACCAGCCTGGAAACTGGCTAGATGAGCTAATTCTACTTTATTTTTTAATGGTTTAACATTTTTAATAAAATTAATGAATGGTATTAATTCATTTTTATTGAATTATAAAATATTGTAAGATACAAAATGCAAAGTAAATAGGAAAACAGTGGGGAGGAAGAGGGGGAAGAGAAGTGAGGCAGGAAAAGAAAGAAAAGAAAAAGAAGCATTGACTTCTGACTCTCTCTGTTGCAGTAGAATAAGGCATTAACATCAAATCACAACTTTTGGCTTTTTCATCATATGGACAAGCCATTTCTACAAAGATCTATAAATCTACTTGGTAAAACCCAAAATAAAAGTCTCATTCTTTTCCACCTCAAGCACAAAGTTCAGAAGCCGTCTCCATGTGGAAATAAAAGCATTTATGTTCTTTTCTTTAATCAAAGTAGTCAATTTTGCTATTTCAGCCAACTCCTTCAACTTCTGCAACCATTTGTCCATAGTAGGAATAGAAGAGTCCTTCCATTTTTGAGCATTCAATAGTCTTGTTGCTGTCAACATATATAGTAACCAAGTTCTTTTTCCAATAGGGCCAAAAGGAAAATATCTGATTTCATTTTTATCTTTATTTTCAAAATTTTCTGAATCAAAATATGAATTATACTCTTCTTTTTTTTTTTTTTTTTGCTTTATCACATGTCCACCATAGGTGATAAAAACTCCCTTCTTTACTTGTTATTCTCCCCATCACATCACAAGGCGACTCTGGGTGGCTTGCAATGTTAAAAGCAGTAAAACCATAATAATATACAGTATATATCTAATAACAATAAAAATGCAAATTATTATTAAAGGTTAACAATTTGAAAGTATATTCCCCATCCCTTTTATATCGCAAGAAACTAGGGAGTCCCTTGCCCTGAGAAACACCATTCCTCTGAGATTGGCAGGTCCCCAACTTTTAAGCCTCCTGAAAAGCCCTAAAGACTGCTATTCTAATCAGCACTCGGGTGGTTTAAGGCTGGAGCCCAATAAAGTTGTGGGTGTGTGTTCTTTCCCCCCTTCTCGGCTCGATAACAAACGGCAGGCAGACAAACTTAAAAGGAACTCTCTTTATCAGTTCTCGGCTCAGACTGGCTGTGAGCCCAAAAATAACATAATTACAGTCTCTGCCTGAAGATAACGGAATGAAAAACAAATCTTTCTTACGGCAACACAAGTTGAACAAAACGAAAGCAAAGCACTTCTTCCAAAGTCTCTACGAATCAGGATTACAGAAAAACAAAGCACTTATCCAAGTGTATCTTACATAAACCACAACCAATGATCAAACCATGTTGAACGAACCAAGGAACGTTGACTCCTGCAACTAGGGCGTGGCACCATCCGTCCTTTTATCCCCAGAATATGCCCCTAACGAGCCCCAGCTGCATAATGAATTTTGCATCCCGAAAAGACTCACAGAAGACATCTGCTGAGTCACAACAGTGTGTATGGGAGATGTTGCTTTTGGGGGCACCAGTGTGGAATTTTTGTGTTGGATTTTATTTTCCTTTATTTATTTTCCTTTATTGTCCTCTTTATTTATGAGACATAAAATGGGCAACTATATACCGTATTTTTGGAATATAAGACGCACCAAGATTTTGAAGAGGAAAATTTAAAAAAAAGCTTTTACACTCTGCAGACCCCCCTAAAATGGCCCGTTTTTCATGAAAGGGCATGCATAGCCTTTAGGAGGCTTGTAGAGTGCTCCTGGCGGCTGGGGAGGGGGCAAAACCAGCAAAAAAAGGCCTTTTTTCCACTCATTTTTGCCCTCCCCAGCCCCCCAGGAGCACTCTATAAGCCTACTAAAGGCTATGCACGGCCATTTTGGTTAAGGGGTGAGGTTTCAGGAGGCCAAAAATGCTGTATTCAGTGTATAAGATGCACCCGGATTTTCAGCCTCTTTTGAAGGAAAAATGTGGGTCTTATACTCCGAAAAATACAGTAAATCTTTTAAATAAATATATTTTAAAACTGCTCTCATCTTTTTTACAAAATGTTTTGGGGATTTCCTAATGAGAAATGGTTAGCAGGTAATTTAATAAATAAAAACAGGGTTGTGCAATTCTTCAGTTAGGAAAAGATGCACTGAGTCGAAAGAGTTGTGCTTTGAAGTAGGTTTTGCCTTCAAATCCTAAATCCCTCTCAGAAAATACAATGCCTTGAATTCAGCTGAAATTATGGAATATTCCATCCAAGGAAGTACTATGAGTTACCCAACAAGAGCAAGACTACATTCAGAAAAACAAAGTTACATTTCCATTGAGTTCCAGGAAAAAAGGGAAAGTTTTGTATGTGGCCAAACATCAGTAATTAGATGTAGATTGGAATTAAAATTACATGTATTTCAGTTTAAAAAGATAGTGTTCTTCTTCATTTACTCTGCATGTTTCAATTTACAGCAATATACAGTCACAGAGTTTCAGATGAAACCTAAGCTTGGGTGATATGGAAAATCTAAGCTGTTTCATTTATTTGTTTAATTTATTGATCACATTTTAAAACTATCCATCTCTCTCACAGAGGGACTCTGGGTGGTGTACAATAAGGTATTCATGCCGGGTTGAGAAATACTGGGAATTCCCAAAATATTAGACTAGACCTGTGTTAGCTTGTTTTTAGGCTTTAGATTTTAGACACCATCTTGATAAGAATATTGTTCGTGCTTTTCTCTCCTTTTCTGATTTATGACTGTTTGAAATATTTGCATTTCAATCAAGGCAGTTGGATGTGAGGACTGGTCCTTGATGATCTCACAAAGTTGCTTTACCCTGCCCAAAGGTAAAGGTTAGTCTTTTGTCTTGGGCCATGAGATGGCACTCTGCAGAACAAAGAAATGCCAAGTAAAAAAGTCTTTGTTTTGGTACTAAAGATTATAATAAAGAATAATGGTTTAAATATAAAGGGAAACAGTGTACATGTATAAAGGAAGACATGTTGGCGTTATTAACTCATCCAAAACCATAATTTCACCCTGCTACTCACAGGGCTGGAAGGGCCCGTCTAGTTCCATCCCTGAATCCCCAAAAGATGGCGATCCAGCTTCTTAATCATATGCAATCAAAGGGAATTAATCACTTCCTCTTGAAACTGCTCTCACTCTGAGGATATTTTTCTTTAGTTTCCATAAAAACGGTCTTCCAGTAACTTCTGACCCTTTCATGACTTGCATTTTGGAAGGACCACAAATAGGTTTTGGTGTTCTTTTCTGTGACTTTTCTTCAGGTTCTTGAAAAGTCCAACCATGTTCCCTCTCGCTAAACAAGAATCCAACCATGTTCTCATGGTCTGTTAAACAGACCAGTAAGCCCAGGTCTCTTTCCCATTGAATGGCATTTGCCCAGCCTTTGGTTAATTAAAAACCACAGTAAGTTAAAAAAAAAATCCATTCCCAAGTCCCATCCTGATTTAACTTCTGGCTCACTGTCAAATGGGGCTCCATCAGTTCTGTGTTCATGAAGCGTAAAATAGTTCCTCTGGATTTTGCCTTCTCTTCTTCTGCACATAAGCAGTTGGTGGGAAAGCAACCAATCATGGCGTTGCAAAAGAAATGGGGAAGTTTGGCTGTAGATTCTATCACTTCTAGGGTCTTTCCTGCGTCCTTCCTCTAACATCATACTCAAGTGGTGACTCAAGTGCAATAAAGTTTGAAGACAAGATTGGAATCACGAGATCTGAGTCATAAGAGGCACTTCTACTGAGATTGCTGTCTACCATTCTTTCTTCATGTACATAACAAATCCATATTCTTCCATGCTGGGTTGCAAAAGCAATGCTAAGCTTGGTCCCATCTCTACATTATTAGTAACAGCCACAGCGTAAGCACCCTCACAGGGTTGCCAGTGGCATTGCACAATTCTGGTAGGCCCATGCTACATCTAGTGCTTCTGGGAAGCAACAGCAGAATAGCTCCTGGGACTGAGAAGGGAGCAGGCCAGAGGTGGGTTCCTACCAGTTCGCACCTATTCAGTAGAACCAATTCATCAAATCTACTGAACCGGTTAGAAGAGGTTCCACCAGTAGACCTGGAAAGCAGGCTACACCTACAGAAGAGGTTCCAAATTTTTTTGAAACCCACCAGTGGTCCTTGGAGCCAAGGTGGCGCAGTGGTTAAATGCAGCACTGCAGGCTACTGCTAGATCAGCAGTTCAGCGGTTCAAATCTCACCGGCTCAGGGTTGACTCAGCCTTCCATCCTTCCGAGGTGGGTAAAATGAGGACCCAGATTGTTGGGGGCAATATGCTGACTCTCTGTAAACCGCTTAGAGAGGGCTGAAAGCCCTATGAAGCGGTATATAAGTCTACTGCTATTGCTATTGGATATGATTATTCTACACTATCATGCTCCTATTTATAAAACTCAGTGCCTCTGTGAAAGGTAAGGATGACTACGGCGTTTGTGGTGCAATCAGAACATTGCGTGTGTTGAAGTTGTTTTAACGCAAACCAAAGATGCCTTTTAAAAAACAAGTTTACATCATATTCTTATGCATGCCAGGGCTGTGTGTGAGGTAATTTAAAGTGGTTCTGACAAGTGTGGTCGGCAACTTCATATCCGGTCACATGGGCGGCAAGCCACTCCCACAAAGGAGGCCACACCCACAGAGTAGGTTCAAACAATTTTTGAAACCCACCACTGGAGCAGGCCCATATTAGAAGTGCCACTCTTGGTCACTCGACTTTGCCTCCCATAGAACAGATTTTACACATCTCGAGGCTGTACTTGGAGGTATCAAAATAAGAAGGAAAAATTCATTACTGACTACATAAAATTAAGGCATCTTACATATGCTGGGGGTTAAATGAAGGCAGTGTCATAGCAGAAAAAAAAGATGTTGCTAAAGTTTGTTTGTACAATAGCTAAGTACAAGGGGGAACCCAACCTTGAATGTTACCATAAAACATTTTGTAATCTGCCAATAATAATACAAATTAAATTGACAGTAGCAGCCATGCCACACTACTGACTCCTATTTAGCCTATGATCAATTATTGTTGCAAAAGTCAGATAACATCAGCTTTCAGCCCCTGTGGCCTTGATATCTGTTTCTTAAGAGAAGAATTTGCATTTTTCTCTATTCAGTTTTGTACTATTATTTTATGCCCATTTCCCTAATTTCTAAAGGCAATTCTGAATCTTGAAATGAATCCTAGCCCTGTGTTTGTAGAAATCAGCCAAATGTAAGTGTGGCTGAACTATCACTGATAAACCTCCAATGCTATTCATTTGAGTCTGCAACTGAATTCTTCCTATAACTACAGAAAGAGACAACTGAAAATATGTGTCCCATTTCAGTTAATATAAAGGCTCTTCCAGATGGCAGACTTAACTTAGAAATCAAAAGATAGCAATTCATTTCTTTACTCCTTCCTTGGGGCTGCCTGATCTGGATTGCCAGCACTCTCATCCTTGTGTACGTTTTGGTGTGTGCGTGTATTAAAAGAAGCAACAGGTCATTTAGAATGGCAAGATGTTCTCCAGGACCCTATAAATTCTGCATACGGCAAAACAATTGCAGAATCAAAGAGTTATGTGAGTAACTCTTTCTGTTTGCATGTAACTGTAGCTACATGAAAGTTTTTCCACAGAATCAAAACTCTGGTATACCTTGGCCATTTCTAACTGAGAAGAAGGCACTTAATGTACATTTCCTCCATAATACTTTTACGCTGTAAGCAGCTGTAGAAAGAATATCATTCCTGTCACAGCAGATGGCAGCACCTAGCCAGCTTGGCTGATCTTGAAAAAGCTATTCAGGATTGGACTGGTTTAATAGCTAGAATGGGGGACCACTAAGAAATGTCTATAAACTAGACTGGAAGGTTAAGAACAAAACCAAAACTCTCAGAAGAAGACAGTGTCAGATTAATCCCATGTTGCTACCTCCATAATTACATGGAAGTGTTCATATAGTTAATTGGATGCTTTCCAAAGTTTCCACAGCCTAGCTAAGGCTTGAAGCCAAACAATCATAATTGTGTAGCTCATGTTTTTTAACCATGGTGCAAGATATTCATAATGGCTAGAGACTTTGGGGCTGCTGGGGAAATGGGTCAGCCTGGGTAAGACATCTCATCTGGAGCCTTGCTCTAGCCTGCCACACCCCTACTGCTACCAGAGGAGGAGATCTTCGCATCATTCTCTTGTTGTGAATTTTTGTCATGCTCTGCCACCCACACTTAGGCCTCGCCTGGTTCCCTCAGGCCAGGAAGCAGTGGGAGGGTGAAACAGCTGCATCCATCTACACCAAAGGCTGGGGATGAATGAAAAGGAAAGCAAAGCAGGAAGGAAGACAAAGGGAGCCCCTAGAGAGGAGAGGGAAAGCCTCCCTCAGAATGAGCAGCATCAAGATCCAAGAAGCAAGAAATCAGAGCGGATTGCCTTGGAGACGGAACTGGATGGTTTAGAGAGCATGGAATCAAGCATCCTTCTGCCCAACAACACTTGAGTTACTGACATTCAGAAAACTGACAGTAGCTAACAGTTCTTGAGTGAGCTTACTGACTCCAGATCTGCAGTTACTACGCTAAGTAGAAGAGAACACAATCATGAATGTCTAAAAATGAGATTTCATTGGGGCTGGGAGGTGGGGGAGAAGAATCCTGTACTTCTCCTATATCTGGTCAGTATTATACCAGAGCATTCATTACCAACAAATATGTGTTTTCAGAATATGGGGCACATAAAAGAATTTGCTTACTTACTAAATCAGTATTTAATTCTTAATTAAAATTATTTAGTATTAAAAGGCCTTGTAAAATGGAAGGGAAGACATTCGCAAACACTGCTATAACATCCACATGGGCTTGCTGCTTTGGTCAGAATGATTTGTCAGCATTGCCATGTTTTGCCACAAGTTCTGTCCTCTAGATGCAAAGTAAGAGTGCACATTGAAATGGGCAGAACTGGCATCTCAATCCAGCAACATTCCCATATTGCTTACATCGCTCTGACTGCCTGGCCCCCTGCACCCTGACCATAAGTATAAGCTTATTTGCCAAAAATGTACAAGGGAGGTATTTGTTTAATTGGATGTCCTCCCACTTGTTTTGAATGACGATTTAGTGGCCCATGGCTGCAGAACGTTTGAGAAACACTTTTCTAGCCTAAGAAGAAGAACAAGAAATGAGTTACAGATATTTTCAGGAACTTATTTTTAAGCCATTCTTATTACATGTAACTTCCTGCATTCCTGAATAAGTAATTGGTTCTTTCTATTATATGATGTGTTCAGATGTAAAATTCTGTTATGTGTGATAGAATTTGACAAGTGTCAGCACATAGCACCACTAATTTCAAATCTCACAAATAATCTACCTTTGATTTCAGTTGATTTTACTATCAAGTCACCATCTTGTGACCAAAATATAACCTGGAACTTTAAAGATTTTGGCATGGTCATTCTCAAGGTAGTCCTGAAAGTGTACTGGCAGAATATCATAAATTTTACCTAGGGTCAAATATTAAGAGGCAAGCAAGCTGTTGTCATTTCCTCTGTAAGGATTGTTAAAGATGTAGATTACCTGAATATTATGCTAAAATTCCAGTCTCCTAAGGACTATTGCTGTGAAACCACTGGGCATGTTGTGCTCTTGATCATGTAATGTTAGGAGGAAACTAGGATAACATCTTAGCAAGATCCCGCTCGGCCCTTTTGAATTCTAATGCTGCAGCCAGTTGACTTATAAATGTGATCTGCTTCTAATTGCTAATCTTCTACAACTTGTACATGCATGCATGCATACATGCATAAACAGAGTTGCTTTTCCAGTTGACATGACCTTGATTATTTGTTTTGGAGATGATCAAGATGCTTGGATAATTACACTAATACCACAGCAATATTTCTTCGGTAAGTGAGCTGAACAGTAAATATAGCTGACTTACATATTGCTACTAAATATATTCTAAATTGTACACTACGTACAAATGTAAGTAAGTTTCATGTGGCTTATTCTGAGATAAATGGAGAGGATCTGGATAGTAGGACTTACTCCTAAATGTATTTGATTGATTTAAGAATATATGAAAGCAGGATGAATGGGGACATACTGTCTTGTCTTCTAAACATTTTCCTTTTAAATTCCTTATGTGTCTCCTTCTAAACTTCTAAACTTATTTTTTCTAAGATTACTTTTTAGCCAGTAAAAAACATACATTCTACCCTCAAATCTGGAATTTGACAATAAGACAAACTCATAGGGAAGACCTTCTTAATATAGTAACAAGGCAGCAAACACACAACAGTAGATTACATACCATTGTTTCATTTGTGCTATTCTCCATCCTCCCCCCCAAAATATTAAATGGTGTATTGAATAGACTTCCCACTGACAGCCAATGGGTAATTGTGAACAATATAGGAAGGAATTGGGACAATATAAGAATACATTAGCATCTGTATTGGATAATTATGCAGTCCTGTGATTTAGCATTATATTTTGAATGTGTCTTATCAGTTGTTCTTATCAGTGGGAAATTGCTGTTGCAAGTCTCTGTTGTGTTAACCCTCAGGCTTCTGAAAGTTACACTATATATAAAGCATCTGCCTTTATTTTGGAAATGAAGAATTTGGGCACTTGAGTTTCCCTGCTTCCAGCAATGTAAAAGAAGATGGGGGAATGAACTGTTTTTAGACCTGGGCAAGCTTGAGGAAAGACAATTACTATTATGCTAAAACAGTGTTTCTCAACCTTGGCAACTTGAAGATGTCCGGACTTCAATTCCCAGAATTCCCCAGCCAGCATTCGCTGGCTGGGGAATTCTGGGAGTTGAAGTCTGGACATCTTCAAGTTACCAAGGTTGAGAAACACTGTGCTAAAATAAATTATGACTCTCCAATCTTCTTAAAGCCCTCCCTGTTTTTGTAGATCTGTTTGGAATTTTGAGAGCCCTTGTTCACCCTCACCAAATGGTTAGTCTTATGGCCTTTCATAAAACGGATCGCTTCCATGGAAGCCAGAACCAATTTCCATGTATTGTTTCATAAGAAGGCTACATGCCACCCTCTGTAGGCTCCTCAACTGCTCGATGCTCCATGTGACACTTCTTTCCTGGGCAACTGGCCCATTTACAAATAAAACTCTGGGCTGCTGCCAGCCAGCATTTATATTTCCTCAGAACACTTATGGGATCTTTTGGGCCCTACAGGTATTTCTAGAAAGAGCGCATTTGGAAAACAGGGCTCTGCTATGCAACAGATAGGTAATCCTCAACCTATGAACAGTAATGAACCCTGCCCATTGTGGTCCCAAGTGATGACAATTGCTAAGTAAGGTGGCCTTGCTTAACAACTCCCTTCCCCTGCTCTCCTTGATGCCCTAGATAAATGAACGTGGCAGGTTGTTAAGTAATCATGAGGGACCACTTAACTTACTAAATGATGATGATTATACAGATAGTCCTTGAGATATGACCAGTCACTTCAACCATTCAAAGTTACGATAGACCAAAATCTGCATACTGCATCAATCGTACAGCAACTACAGTGCCTCCCTCGTCATTCACCCTTATAACCGACCACAGGGATACTGCAATTCTCCCCCATCTCTCTTCTCTTCACATCCTGCTCCAACAAGACCCCGGAGCATTTGGAGCTGCTCCCATGCCTTCCAGAAGCAGCTGCCATTTTCATGGCATCATTTTGAAAACCCAAGGTTAAAGCAAGAGGAAAAGAAACCAACCTTAAATAAACAGTGGGAACCAGCAGAGCAAAGGAAGAGACCTGTTGGAGGAAGGACTGACATGCAGGAAAGAAGGATTCAGAAAGCCATGTCTCTGTGTAGGAGAGCCAAGAAGGGGGAACATTTTCACTGAGAAAATGGTGTGGTGGAAAGAGGGAACGCTATTCCTCAGGGCAGCGGACCCAAACTATACACACATTTCAAGAATGATCTTACTGGTTTTATTTGAAAGGCCATATATCTGCTTTTTCTCTGAGAAATTCCATGATTTTCTTTGGGGAATGCAAAGAGATGAGAGGTCCATTTGTGGATCACATAACCTTGCTAATTTGGCCTTATGGTTATAATTCTCCAAGGAGAAGCTGTCTTTTCATTTAGAGCAGTGTTTCTCAACCTTGGCAACTTGAAGATGTCCGGACTTCAACTCCCAGAATTCCCCAGCCAGCATTCGCGAATGCTGGCTGGGGAATTCTGGGAGTTGAAGTCCGGACATCTTCAAGTTGCCAAGGTTGAGAAACACTGATTTAGAGACACGGCCAATAGGATCCAGCCACCCAGATATTTCTCTTGATCACAGGCCCAAGCCCAGAATTAAACCAGCCCTCACTTCATATTCTTAATTAAGAGAGGTTTTGTGCTTAATTAAGCACATTAATTAGACATTAGTTTTACTAAACCTCAGAAAAGTAAATTATGTTGTAGCTATGCTACTTAATAGCCCTTTTAGTTGCTGCAAAAAAAAAAAATCAGGTGGCCTGCTTCTGAATGTTAGCAAGAGCAATAGCACTTAGACTTATATACCGCTTCACAGTGCTTTACAGCCCTCTCTAAGCAGTTCACAGGGTCAGCATATTGCCCACACAATCTGGGTCCTCATTTTATCAACCTCGGAAGGATGTAAGGCTAAGTCAACCTTGAGCCGGTGAGGATCAAACTCATGGCAGTGAGCTGAATTATACTACAATACTGCATTGTAACCACTGCACCACCACGACTCGTTAGCCATATTCAAAGTATGATCATGTCCCCTTTCAGTCACTAAATGGCATCTCTTACTTCAATTTCTCTGTGGGTGTTTGCCCTCTTATTTAGGACTTGGCCCCTGGATATCCCTGCCAGCCCTTTTTGAAACAAATCACTTTACCTGCTCAGAAGCTCTGCTATTTTCCCCCGTGACCCGACAAATGTGCGAACGTCAAAAGCGCGCCAACAAAACTGCGGCGCTAAAACCGCGATGTCAAAAGCGCGCCGACAACAGCGCGCCAACGACAGCGCGCCGACAGAAGCGCGATTTAAGTTAAGGTTAGGTTTAGGGTTAGGTTTAGGGTTAGGTTTAGGATTAGGTTTAGGGTTAGGGTTACAGCGCGCTTCTGTCGGCGCGCTGTTGTCGGCACGCTTCAGCGCTCATTCGTCGGCGCGGTTTTGTCAGCGCGGTTTTGTCAGGCGTGCTTTTGTCGTTCGCGCATTTGTGGTGGAACCATTTTTCCCCATCCATTCCTGTTTCTCTGATTCTCTTTTCACCTATACAACCTACAATCATAGCCACCTACCCAAGAAAGTGTAAAGCTGAGGCCTGCACAAGGAGAGAAAGATGCCTGATCCAGCTCAGTGGCTTCAACCTGACACAATTTTGGTGATTTTGCCACCCAGTTAAATGTCCAAATGTTTTGGCCCACACAACTAACAGGTGCTTCTACGGTGGAGAAGAGGTGGAAGGAATCCGGAAGAGAAATAGACTTGCACAAAGTGAAATGGCACAAAGGTGAATTGGAAGTGGCAGGGATACGGGAGCCCTGCTTTTCCTTGTTGTAGCATTTATGCAGTGTTTTTGCTCACAGCTGAAGTTGCTGAAGGAAAAGAGCGACTGCAGCAAAAGAGAGAAGTGGTTAAAAAAAGGTATTCTGGCACACCCACAAATCAGAAAAACACAATTTGGCAAACAATCTCTCCCAACTCGAGTGATCTAGACAACCAAATTTATGAGGGTATAGTTTTTGCTGACACAAAGAAGATATTATGGTGCGTTAAGCCAGGAGTGGGGAAATGGCCTTCACCTGCCATAACTTGTAAATTGTACTCTGGGCTTGCTCTATTCAGAAATCTTTTCCTAAAATTCTTGTCTCAAGAAAAAAAAAGCATTCTATGTGTGTGAGAAAATGTGTGTGTGTGTGCGCCTGTGTGTGTGTAAATATTACATGAGGAGTGTAAATCAATCCAGTTGTTTGGTAACACAACAAATCCCAAATGCAAAAGTATGAAAAAAGGTAGGAGCATGATTCCAGATTGCCCTGGATATCTAGGCACAGATACAAGGCACTTAATACAATGTTCTGTATTAAGAAGAGATCATATAGATGCTAATATATTTTCTAGCCTTGGTGACTTGTGGCTGGAAATGACACCTGCACAATCACAAACAGAGCACCTCTCCATAATCAGCTTTGATGTTTATTTTAGGTTTTCTTACATGAGTAAACTTCTTTACTCCACAAAAGGCTCTCCTAGAGTTACTCAAGGAAGGAATTGCCTCAAATTTAGCAGGTTTCTGTAAGATTTTGAATTGTTTCACTAACTTCGGAGGCCCTTTTTCCTTTGCACACCTTATTCTCTCCTAGACCAGTGGTGCAAGTTATTGCATGTGAAGGAGACTGAATCACAGTTTAATTTAGATTTCCTTAGCTTTCTGAATATTAACATAACTTGACACTCATGAAAAATCTCAGCAAAAAGTCCAATGATCTTTCCATGAAATTGTCATTTAACACTTGGAAATATCTAACCAATAGTGCAGAAAGAAATAAAGAATCAGGATTGATATGTAGCCCTTCAGGATTCAATTTGGGGCCCCTAGGAAATGTCAGCAGTATGATTTCAGCCTATTTTGAGATTCTGGGGTAGTTTAGGATGGCAATGAAAATGATTTTCCTGGCAGGGAGGATCTTGTTTCCCTCTTCTTCTTTAATTCCTCTGAAAAGACCATTCAGCAAGTTTGTTGGTAGACAAGGAGCAAGCAGCTTTAAAAAAGATATAACTATCGCCTTGCTAGATTCATCATTTTTAATTTTTCCTGATTAAATGATTAATATGATTAAATGTTCTCAGGAACAGAAATGCTATCCCCGAAGTATCCGTCAAGAAATAAATGCAGCTGGGACTGGATAGTGATGTGTCTGCCCTTTCTGCGCATGATCCCTTACCCTGGAGGGATGATCTAGAATAGATCAAAGATGGGGAACTATGGCCCTTTTATGACTTGTGGACTTCGACTCCCAGAATTCCTGAGCTCAAGAATTCTGGGCGTTGAAATCCACAAGTGATAAAGGAGCCATAGTTCTCCACCTCTGACCCAGATCATCCCTCCAGGAATGACAGTGTGACAGGAATCTTGAAGAGTCAAAGTGGCACTGTGGTTAGAGTGCAGTACTGCAGGCTACTTCAGCTGACTGCTAGATGCAGTTCAAATCTCATCAGCTCAAGGTGGGCAAATGGTGGGTAAAATGAGGACCCAGATAGTTTGGGGGAAATATGCTGACTCTGTACACCATTTAGAAAGTGCTGTAAAAGCACTATGAAGCAGTATATAAGTTTAAGTGCTATTGCTAATAAAAGCCTCTTAGTCTAGAATTTTCTGTTGAATTGACTGTGAGAATGTTATATCTCATGTGGTAAGAAATAGCAGGTTAATATAGAAAACAGTACCCGAAAAACAATATCGCACATTTGCTAATGGATCTTTGGCATATTATGGGAATTTTAGGATGAACAATTGGAATCCAACTTTTACCTTACCTGTGTTCAGAAACCATCAACAGTTGAATATGTATACTATTATCTTTGAATGCCAATGCAAGAGTTGTGGTGTTTCCCCCACAAACACACTTTTCTCTGGGGGGAAAAAGTACCACATGTGGCTGGGTCTATTTCTCCCCCCCCCGCCCCAAATCTAGAAATCTTCACTTTCACTCACACTTCTCTATGTGGGCAGTTTGGAGTTGAGGACTCCTATTAAAAAATGAAGCAAAACAAATGGGCTTCTTTTTAAACTGTTTATTGTATAATATAAAACTACAAAAGTAAGACTGCTCATTTCCATGTAATTTGCCCATTTTTATTATTATTACAGCCCATACCTACAAGTGAATACAGTAATCTGGTTTCAGATGTATATGTCTGTAATATTGCATAGAAAAGGCACAGCTCTAAGGTCTGTCGCGGGATAGGAATGGGGGCAGAGGGAGAAAATATCAGCGTTTTGGACAAAACAAGCCTTGTTTTAAAACAACCATGCACCAAATATATCCTCCTTTTTACATCTTTCTCTTCCCCCTCCCCTGAAATCTCTGCTTTAGAGCAGTGGTTCCCAAACTTGGCAACTGTAAGACTTGTGGACTTCAACTCCCAGAATTCTCCAGCCAGCTCTGCTGGCTGGAGAATTCTGGGAGTTGAAGTCCACAAGTCTTAAAGTTGCCAAGTTTGGGAACCACTGCTTTAGAGAGTCTTGTGTGTTATTACAATGTTAAGCATCTGCAAGGTTTTAACTTACAAAAAAAAAGCCCAAAGTTAGCATTAGAATGATTTTTAACATTGAAAAAAAAAAGACTATAAAATGAGTGGAACCCCCCCCCCAAAAAAATAATTCAGACACATTATAAGCATATTAATAAAAGCAAGGTCTTGGATTTTCTTTTTCTAACAATCACATTCTAGATCCAATGAGCCATTTTAGGAGGGTGCACGCCCATTTGCTCATGGTTGGTATCGAACTGTAAACTTTAGATTCACGGGTCAGGTTCCACAAGACAATTTTTTTGGGGGGGGGGGAAATCATATGGTACAATTTATTCTCATCCTGGCCTCTCTGAAAAAGCAGCCTTAATTCTGTCTCTTAATGTAAAGCAGAGCAACTAGCAGGAAGAGTAATGTTGGTGGCAACAGTTCCCATGTGCAAGTCTCTCTCTTGCAAGTAACTGGGAGGAAGAGGGACTTCAGGGCACTTTCCTTGGCATGATCTACAAAGTGCCCACAATTCTGTCCGAGAATCCTAAACATTGCCTGCTTAGACTCTGCTCTCTGGAGCCAAGCCCAGGCTGGACCTCCACCTTGTTTCCCAGCACAGTTGATGTTCTGAAGAAGGGTGGGAGATGTGAATCTGGGCCTTTGACTCAACAGTTCATCCAGCCTATCAAATATTCTTCACTCCACCCAAGACACTAAAATGACTCCCCTCACAAAATGCTTCAAACTGTAGCATTTTGCCCAGGGTCTTAAGGTCTGTTTACGCTTGTCTAAAAACACTTCCCTAGGAAGGTTGGAGGTTATATGATCAGATTTGCCTCTCTGTTGACGAAAATGTCTTAAAAAATGGAAACAAGGATCTCTCTTGGAAACCAATAGGAAAGCCTTCCACAAAGCCTGTTAGCTTTCAGCATGGCTTACTACACCTACTATGTGGTATCTCCTTAAATCAACTTTGTCATGGAATTCCACACTTTCCTTCTCCCACTATTGTTTTCTGCATTGCTTTGTTTTCTCCTGAGAAGTCTCATCAGGAAATGCTACTGGATACAGGTGTATCCAATACACAATAGTGCACTGTACATTCATCATATTTGATCTACAATTTTCAACAGTGCTCTTTAAACAACTACTTATGCATAATCATCTGAAGCAATAGAGGGACAAGGTATAAATATGCATTTTTGAAATAGGTTGTGTTATGCCACTTTACACTCTCTCTGCAGAAGAAAAGGCACACTTATGTGTAAAGTAAAGGCTAACCTTACCTTAGGTTGGTTAATTGATTTTGGCACCCCCTTCTCCCCCTTAAAATTTCCCGGTTTTAAGCACTAGCAGCTCAAACTGAAACTCAAGTGGGGGGGGGGACAACACACAGATTGCTGTGATTGTGATGGCTCAGGTTGCCAAAGCAATTGAACTTTTCAGTCAGAAAACTGCTTTACATCATCTTCCATTGCAAGAAGCCAGCTTGCTCTGCCCAGTCTCTCTAGGATGAATAATATGGTGCACGCTGCTTCTGTGCAACTTTGATGGAAGAGGAATCTTAAACACTCTTCCTTTATTCATCAGCAAACATATACTTCAGGCTAACTTGCATCCTTATTCAGTTCCAGGTACCAGAGTGAGAATATATCATTTTAGGCCTTTTAAGACTGAAATTCTGCACATGCTTATTCAGGAGTAAGTTTAATTAAACTCAGGACTTACTCCTGAGTAGACCTTACACAACAAAGTCTCACTGAAACCAAAGCTGTATTTGGCTGTTTGAACTAGTATCTGGCCCATTTGAAATACCCAGTGATACCAAAAGTTTGATTTGTATAATCAAGTTTATAATTCTTTTTTTTTTGCACATCCTACAGAATCAAAGTGACTCTCAGTAGAGAAAAGCAGGAGAGACGGGAGAGAGATCTGATGAATGACATGTATTCTGAACAGAACCCAGATAATAATCTCCAAATCTAACTTTCAGTTCCCTCTTGTATAGATTTCACATTCCTACAAGAGAATACATTCCTACCATACATTCTGTACATGTTACAATCCAGATGTTGTTAGCTTCACAATAAAATAAATATATTTACAAAAGAAAAATAAAATGGAATAAATAACTTATGAAAAACAAAATGGAAAAAAAATCACTTCAAATTCAAACAGCTCTTTTTAATTCTGCTCTCTTCTTGTCACTTCATTGCACATTTTGTCTCATCAAAAATGTCCCCAGCATTCAAGATGGAATTTGGAGAGGGTGGAAAAGAGGAATTTGTAGTCTGGTAAAATCTAATCCTTTAAGGGAGGAGGTTATATTACAGAGACAGAAATATTTAAATTGGTTTTTCTGTGAGGCCACTCATCATACTTGGGTGTCTAATTCTATGGGGTGGATGCACTATCTGCCACAATCGTACTCATTTGCATCAGAGAATGTTGCAATCAGGACTGGTTTCTGCTCAACATTTCAAATGGCTTTGTTTTTAGGGCAAGGTTAGCATTTGGAAAACCTACTATTCCTCTCTAAAATGGTATTAATTTGAACTTCTGCCCAACATGTGGTACTTGTTTACGTACTCCATTACCTCATCCAAAAAGGAAAGTATTGTTTCTGGATTACGTGTAAAATCAGATTTTGACAATGGTAATGGTAATGACAATGTTGTTTGTTTATTTTTTTTCCTTGATATTTTAATTTTAATCTAAACCTAGACTGTTCCAGCAAAGGCTTGGGATGCTGCCACTCTGATTAAAACTAAATTGAGTGTTTTCTAGCATTGCACATATCTGCACCCAAGATTATCCCAGTTGGCTAGTAACACATCAGTAACTATCTTATTTCATCTTTTCTACCACATCTGGCTAGTTCTGCAGAGATCTGGACAACCAAATGGTGAAAGCATGTGTGTGTGTGTGTTTTTGCTACAATTTGGTGGCATTTTGGATTTCTGCAGCCCAGATTTGAAAGACCTAATCTTCTCAAATCCACAAATTCCTAATGAAATTGCAATTCAGTGTTATTTTATACAATATCAGCCATATTCCTAGTGATTACCAAACTAACAAAAGAGAAGAGATCCTTGTTCAGGGCATTTTGTAATCTAAATCAGTTGTAATGACTTCTAATTAAATTTTTTGAATATGCCAGCTCTCTTTTTCCTTCCCCACAACAGGATAATTGGGGAAAATATGCTTGCTTATAAAGATGAGCAACTTCAAATTATAACTATATTGTTATTTGAATGAAATAAACTTTTCAAAAAAAGATAGCAAAATATGATTAATGTATTAGAATTTAGTTGATAATTTGGCATGGCAAATTTAGTATAGGCATGCAGCACTCTAATTACCCAGATAGTTTGGACACAAATGAAAAAGTTGTGGTGTGTGCATTATATATAATAAATTACATGCATTTTAAATAAATATATATGGCCCATTCTAAAGTGCCAGTTTATAAAACTGCCATCTTAAAGGCAGAAAAGACCCAATTTTCAAAAAATCCATGACAAGAAGTAAGCAGAACCAACTGAATATTGCCAAATTACATAAACATAATTTAAATTTTCTTAAATAAATATAAACGTTATTCCTAAAGAAGCCATATGCATATCAACAGTATAGTTTGTAACTTGCACTCAATTAAGTACCATTTAAAATTAATATGCCATAGCAATCTCGGCAACAGGCATGAAAACATTGCAAGTTTTCTTTAACACAAATGTACATCACAATGAACAGAGAGAGAAAAATTGCAACAGGTGCAGAAATGAGACGACTTAAGTGGGGAGGAAACATGCATAGAAGATTGCAGTTTCAATACATTGTCAAACAGGCCATATAAAGTATAAAGCAAGGAACAGAGTGGAATCAAGAAACCAACCCCCTCAAAAGATACTAAGTGTTCAAAGCACAACTAGCTCCAGTTTTAAGAGCAATGGATACTTGAGTGAGTCCATCCAGTGCTGATAAGAGATGATTTCACTGCAGTAATACTGAAGTTAGATTTTTTTTTCAGCACTTGCCAACAGAGTGAATAAGAATATTAATGTTCCAAGCAAAGGGCAAGAATCATCATAAGAATGATTAGAAGAAATAAGGTTACATTAGAATTATACTGTTACAGAGACAAAAGGCCTTTTTCCACTCCTGTTCCTAAACTCAGTTTCTTGGAAGGAATCTCCACTGATTTCAATGCAACTTACTTTCAGGCTTTAAACAAAATAAAAATCCAAAATAATTAAACAAAATAATCTGCTACAGACACAACATGCTTCTCCTTAAAACTGGCAAGTGTCTCAATTGTGACGCTCTAAAACTAGATGTCATTACTATGGTAATACCTCAAGACAGAGCAAAGTATACCAAAGCTCACCCATTTCTACTGTTTGAATCTGAACGGGGGGCACTCTGTCAACTGTGCACTCTGTCAACTGCACTTACTGAAAAGAAATATATTTCCAGGAACACAACTTTCTCACCAGGAAAGCTGTAAAATATGAGAAGGTTGAGCTCAACAGACTTAAGGACACTCTACTCTGTCAGACGAAGGATGGAATCTGTTTTGCACATTTTAAAAAAGCTTGGTTTGAGGAAATATATTTTTATTTCTTGATCCTTTTGGAGTGAGGGAAGGGAGAACAAGGGAGTTTCATCAGAATAAAGTTTCACAGCTATTTCTTGCCAACTGTTTGACATCAGTGTTGGAATATACATGGCTCTAAGGTTTTTGTTAATCACAGTAGTAGGCAGCAGGGAGTAAATATCTGTGAAACTTTTAAGGGAAGAGCCCTTGGTCTTTTCCTTCAAGCATGGTGTCTGGATTCAGGGAGGCCAGCTGCAGACTGATTTGATCCAAACTTCTCTTTGCACCATTATATGCATATAAAACACTACAAGTCTGTATAAAACTACAAGCAGTTCTTGTACATCAGAAGGTATATGCAGGAATGGGGTGAGCAAATCCTACCAAAATAACTATTTCCTTTTTTGTGTGTATGTGAGTACAAACAGCATTTTGTTTTGTTTCTTTTCCTTTTTTCTAAGAAAAAAACCCAATATCATAAATTGCAGAATCTATACAAAATATAAAATAAATTTGGGTAGCAGTTTCTAAAGAGCCATGTAAATGCAACATTTAAAGAGGAATCATTAATACCTCTAAAAAGGCTGGATTGCTAAGTCAACCTAGACAGTGCTAAAATGCCAAAAAGGTACTGCAATTATCTAAATAATATTTTAACCTCTTGCAATAAAACTTATAGAAAAAATAGACAAATATGCACATGCAATTTACAGCTTTTTCCCAACATAATCCTTGTGCTTAGCTTTTACATTTTTTTGTCAAACATATTTATGTTTTACAATATGCATTTTCTTCCTATATTAGGATTTCAGGTCTCCCTTGAGGAACCACTTTCAGAAATACATTAAAAGTGGTCATACATGAATGAAGGCACTCCAACTCTGCTTGAAGCAAAAACAAGTATGATCCTTAAAAAAAAAAAAAGACAAGCAAAGACGCATGCACAGTGGTGTGTGTATTTGCGTGCGTGCATATATGTGTGTGTCTATGTGTTTCTTGGTAGGTTTGGAAGGAGAGGGGGGGCCTTGTGAAAATACTACCAAGGATTTATACTGGTGCGTTTAAAAAGTTGCTATTGATTTATGACCCAACAAGCACCTCCATAATGTGATCCAGTTCTGTAAGGTCCATTTTGAAAGGCTGATTGGGGGTTACTGGCTGGGTACTGTAGGGTGCCAGAGTTTTGAGGAGGTCATCTGCGGAGACAGGAGCCATTTTTGAGGCAGCCCCTGTAGAGGATGTGCAAGGGTCAAAATCATACATAGACGTATCAATGTCTGCAAAGAGAATATCATCCAGGGTCAAGTCTGTAAGAAAACCTGTAGAAGTTGTGATCTCAAAATTGCCAGGTAATGAGTCCATGAGTTTAGGCTCACTCATTCTGTTTTCCTGTATACCCTCAGGCTTTTGAATGCTGGATTCACTGGAATTCTCCTTAGAGTTATCTGGTGCAGTTGTATCTGCTGCTGCTGTAGTTACTACTGCCTCAGCGGAGGTAGGTGTTGGACAGAGCTCCTCAATTTCATCCAAGGCTGAGGAGAAGCTGTCCTTTACTGGTTGGATCGTTGGAGGTGGTAATTTTGGAGGACCATCTAATGAGATAGTCTGGGAAGTGCAAAAAGTGTCATCCTCAAGCAGAGAGGCAGGGGTGAGGCAAGACTCCAGTGGTGTAGGGCTTGCTAAGTCAGTGGGGTGGACTGGCGGAGAGGCCAGATGGCTAAAGGCAGGCTGAGCTTCTCGAAAGTTGTCTCCAAGAGGATCTGTAGGCTGTGATGGGGTGAGGAACATAGGCCTCAAGCTGCCTTCCTGTTTGAGCTCCTCTTGGATCCGCCTCAACATGTTGTTAATTAAAACAGTCTTTTGCAGGCTCGGCTCTGTTAAGGGCCTGTGGTTATAAAGTTTCATAAGGGAAATGTTGAAGATAGTCTGGCGCTGTAAGGTGTAAGACACCTTAGATGGACCATCGGTAGGAGACACCACTTTGCCTTCCAGCCCATCTTCATGCTCATCAAATTTCCGTTTTCCTCCTTTCCCCAACATATATCTGAAAATAAAAGAAGAGAAATATTGACTAGGATAGAACAATCCATCGGTATTGTAGCCACTCTAGTTCAGTCTATTCAAACCTGAAGCCCTTGTGATGTGTTTAAGATATTTTTCGCTGTGAGCTGTAGTACCAACCTATTGGAGAGAACAGATATAGGAAGCTGGCTCACAATCATCTTAAGAAGACACAAAGAAAACAAACCCAAGTATTGTCAATCTATTTATCTTGCCTTCAAAAAAAAGTCATCCAACTATTTAATCAACCTGTCAATTGCAACCTAATAGTGAACTAGAAACTGAACCAAGACTATAATCTCAGAAAAACTGGTTGATAGAGATAGATGCAAAAGCATCAGAGTAAGTAATTAACAGAGTAACAGTAATCCTGCATACTGTTTATCTCAGACTTCATATTCCAATTCACCAGGAATAGAAAGAGCAGGATGTGAATCCAAGAGATTCTTATTCTAACTCATAGCACATAAAAAAGCATCACATGGCCAGACATGGATAACTCACCACTGCATTTCAGATCTTTTTGCCACCAAGCAATTTAACAAAAGCAGTAGATCTTTTTCCTGAAAGCCTGCCAAGCAGCAAGAAATATATGAGAGGCATGTAGAGAAGAAGGTGTAAACAGGAGGTCAAAGAAAAACAAAATGGCTTTAGTATAAAGATTCATTATTTTATTAATTTAGATTACAGCCTATACTTGGCTTTTGAAAGATGTATTGAAAGCTGCACTTCAAAACCACAGATAGAGCCAAAAGTAGACTTGGTTTCCCATGAAGATTACTTCCTAACCCAGTTAATAATTGTTCTCTTTAAATTAAATAATATTGAACATTAAAACATCTATTTAGCAACACATTTTGAAGGTGACAATCAATATTTTCAAGGGCTACTTATAGCTTTAGGGCTCCTTCTCTGCCATTTGCTTTAGCCTCTCCTTCCTTAGTACTACATCCTTCCTCTCCCCGATAAATTACCTCAAAGGAATAGAAAAGACACACCCATCCGTCCAGGAAGTCCCTAAATATAATGGCAATAACAATAGACTTATATACCACTTTACAGTGCTTTACAGCTCTCTCTAAAAGGTTTACAGAATCAGCCTATTGTCCCCAACAATCTGGGCCCCAATCAGCCTATTATCCCCAACAATCTGGAAGGGTGGAAGGCTGAGTTAGCCTTGAGCTGTGAGGATCAAACGCCTGAGCTCCAATGAGTTGAATTAGCCTGCAATACTGCATTTTAATCACTGTGCCACTATGACTCTAATACAATGGCACTCCAACTATTGAATCAGTTAGTGATGTTGCTACATTAATAAATAATTATTAATACATTATTTATTAATAAATAATTGCTAATTATAAACCAAAGGGACACAGTGGCTCAGTAGCTAAGATGCTGAACTTATCGATCAGAAAGGTTGGCAGTTTGATGGTTCAAATCCCTAGCATGGTGTAACGGAGTGAGCTCCCGTTACTTGTTCCAGCTTCTGCCAACCTAGCAGTTCGAAAGCATGTAAAAATGCAAGTAGAAAAAATAGGAACCACTTTTGGTGGGAAGGTAACAGCATTCTGTGCACCTTCAGCGTTTAGTCATGCTGGCCACATGACCACAGAGACGTCTTCTGAGAGTGCTGGGCTTTTGGCTTTGAAACGGAGATGAGCACCGCCCCCTGGAGTCAGGAATGACTAGCACATAGTGCGAGGGGAACCTTTACCTTTACCTAATTAAAAAAACCACACTCCTTGTGACCCTCACAAGAGCAGAAAATGCTCAAGAAATTCAAATCTTCAAATGCAAATCGAAATATGAGAGTCCATCTGAAATTGGTGGTTTTCTTGAATGTCACACGAGAGCAAGAGCAGGAAATGCCTTTCACATTATGGCCACATGTCAGAGCCAGCTACAGTGTGAATGTAAAATAGCCCTGAAGGTTCCAGGGCTGGCCCATTCTGTAGTCCGCCCATCAGTCTTTAACAAATTGCTCATATAAAGTGGAGGAATTTTCCAGCTCTGAGAGTTACAGAGAGAATGCTGGACTGAACCTGGTTTCTATTAAGACAGCTGGAGCTTTTCTGTGATGATTATGGAATGGGGTTTCTTTTTCTAGCCTGGTTCTGCTAAAAAACTGCCACTGTCCCATGATATCGAAAGAGTCCCTATGCCCCACTCCTGGCCCATGACTTAGGAAGTGAACTACTGGGGAAACTGGCAAGGATGCACTCTGAAACAACAGGACCTCAAAAACAATCCAGGTGAACACCCATCACTGAATTAATTCTAAATATCAGTGGACATGCAGGTTATAACACTAGGAGTTTCTTGGGGATTTTAGATTCTTCATGTTCTTTTGTAGGTAGCCCACAAAAGGGGGACTATGTTGCAGCTTCTTAAAAGTTTACAGAGGAAAGCTGTAAGCTACCAACAGACGAAGAGATAATAAAAAAGATATTAGATTGTGCAGAGATGAATAGGTTGACAATGAAAATAAAGGATAAAGAGGAATCGGAATACTTCATGACATGGGGAAGATTTTATGATTGGCTGGAGAAAGCAAGCTAGAAAAGAAAGAAGGGAGAAGATGGGCAAAAGAAAACACCAACACCAGACTATCCTTCCTGGATATCCTCATCAGCGGAGGAAATGGTGGCAAATTAGAAAGACAAGTCTATCATAAAACCACCCACACTACCCAAGTGATCCACCTCAAAAATGCTATCAGTGACAATGTTATCTAGCCAGGTAATGACACCTGTATGAACGCAATCAAACCCAGAAAGCATCAAGGACTCAAAAGTTCAACCCTGTGCTATAGACATTCTTTTTCATTCTTTTTAAAAGGTATATAACATGACAATACGCATGATTCTGAATTATTTGGCTACCCGCCTAGCTGAACCCTGAGTTGCTTTCCCATTTCAAATACAGCTGCCTGCTTTATATGTGGTGGAATGTTTCTTAAGCTCCAACTATCACAGCTAGAACCCAGGGCTGTGAAGTTTTTTAAACTATCTCAACTGAATAAGGTACCTCAACCTTGGAATTGCAGCTGTAAAAGTTCTCTCTGGAATTATTCCAAAGCAGAAAATACAAGCACGCACAAAGCATTCCTTCAACTGCACACACCACATGTAGAATAGAAATGAAAATAATTATGAAAATGCTAACCTGATAGCATATAAGAAATACAAAACGTATATTGCAAGTAGAGGGAAAATAACAAGGATGTTAACTGTAATATTTTTAGCATTGACTTATTAACTTTGTTGAGAACTATCTATAGGCTTCTTTTCAATTAAAAACTCTTCACAAAGAAATTTATAAATTAAGCATGCAAAAAGCTGAATCAATGCAATTGAAGCAACAAATGAAAAATAACGTCCATACCAAATATCTGGGCCAACACAGACAGAGGTTCTAGGTATAGAACAGATTTTACTGCTCTTATGGAATATGAAAAAAAAAAGTTCTCAAGATTCTAACTATCATTTAAGCAAATGTATACAACATAATATTCATACAATGTTCTTAATATTTCTAGAAATAAAAATAGTGTCAGTTATAGATTACCCAAACTTAATCAAATACTTATTTAGGTCACAGAATGAGCCGCAATTTCAATAATAATAAAATGCTTTCTTCTCTTCCCCAATGTATTCAGCTACTGCTTCCTTTGTTTGGTCTCCTTAATGTTCAACATCAGGACCATGCTTTAAAGCTGGAGCTGTTTTGCCACCGCTTTTTGCAAAGTTTGAATTCATTTCTGGAGAAAAAATAAAATGCATGAAGTTGTCTTCCCTCATGCATTAGAAATGCTATTTATAAGAGCGAATGGAAGTGAGTAAAGATAAGATGCTGGACCCACAATCACATCCACTTGAGCCAGAGAAGAATGTTGTAAAATAAGGGCACTTCTTGTTCTTAAAAGAGGAGAAGTGTTATTATATTTACTCTCTGGCTCCTCACAGGGTCATAGTTAGTCAGGATGCCATAAAAATAACAGTATGAGTTTAAAAATGGGCTCAGCTAACTAGCAAAAACATTGATATGGAATTTGGTAAGCTGACAGACTGTCAGACTAAAACTGTTTTTCCATCAACTAGTAAAGCATGGAGGAGGAACAATTCAACCTCATGGGACAATTAATTATGTAATGCAGTCATGACCACTGAGATGGTCCTTTCTTTTATCCCTGTGGAAAATCTGGTTCTGGGGGGCATTTATGGTCTTAATTGTTGTTTATCTGTAAGGATTTTCTCCTGTCCTCCCTCGAGACTTCTCAGTGAGGCAGAGCCACATCTGACAATTATGATGTAGAATATGGACCACATATCAACCATCCGAGGAGAGATGATAGAGGAGGAGAAGGCATCTATTTCCCTATTTTAAATGCACACAAAAGGTCTGACTCCAATGTCTGTTCTAATACCCAAGGATAGTTTTTGGAGAATGAAGTCAATAGCAAGATAGAGACAACATCGGGGTGGGGGGCTGAAAAATAACTTGTGGAGGGGAAAGGGCTTGTCACTCTAAGGCCATCAGAAGATCATGAGAACCAGTATAGCATAGTGCTCAGTGACTAATACGTAAGAGTCCTGAGAAGGCAACTCAAGGAAACGTTCAGTGAGACAGTCATAAAAAGGAGGCACAATTTATTTGGGGAGAGGGGAAACAATGTGTGTGTGGCATCTAAACTTTGGCTAAAGTATGTATAGGTCAGAAAGTAAAAAATGCAGCTGAAGTGCAAGATTCTATACAGAACTGGGAGAGAAACCTGGATGTATCTTTCTGGCACATTACATACGACCAACTTCATTCTTTATGGACATCACATGAGGTTCCTATGTGTGCATCTTTTTGCCTTTTATGTCAGTATCCAAGCAAGAGTACACAAAGATCACATGGCTTTACTTACTTCATTAAATGTCAGTAATTCCAAAATTGAATAAATGAATCTTAATCCTGAATGTGCCAACCTATTCCTGTATATGCTAATGTACTACCTGAGGAGGAAATGGGTTTATTCTCAATTTTGCAACTGTTCTTGTTGGTTTGTTTAAACTTTCCTGAGGCAGAAACATGGAGAGGGAGAAATGCTCAGATATAAAGATAGATGTTTTAAATAAAGGAATAACATCTTTGGAAAATACATATGTAGATAAGAACACTGTATCAAAAATACTATGAAGTCTTCTCTTGTAACAACTTGAACTAAAGATATACATATTTATAATGGCATATGAGCCACTTCATGGAGTTGACTGGCTTATATACAGATCCTTGGTCAGGAAAGTCAAGAGAAGAATTAAAAAGTTCAGACTACAGCAACTACATCACAATTAAAAACTTAATGTATGAAAAATCATTACTGTGGCCTTTTATTCTTAAAAGATATACAACCTTAAGTATTTTCTAATTAGGAGAAACAAAGGGCACTGTGCATCCAAAAAATCAACAAATTTATTATGCCATACATTATTGTGGCATGCAGCAGTGGGCTCATGTCCACTGCTTTAGATGCAATTAGTACTGCTTTTCAAATTCTACTACAATTAATTCACAAAACCACAAAAATTATAAATCTTCAGAGAAATTATCTACAGGAAGGAAAAGGTTGCTGTGGACTATATTAAGAATAAGAAAACTGCAACACTATTAGGTTTACTAACTTCATGAGAACATATTTATCACACATTAGAATGAAGTTTACATCTTTCCCATTTAGCACAAAAAAGAAATCTTGAGGATTAATGCAAAAACAATTTGAAAACTCCATGATGTAATGGAATGTGCCTTAAAAAAAACCCTCACTTCTTTCCTGCCTTTATGGTGAATCAAAATGTGGCAGATTTAACAGTGGCCTCTAATGTATGATTTATTCCTTCCTTCCTTGTTCTAATAGCAAGAGATGCTCCCTTCCCCCAATGGCACACTTCTTGCTTTGGCTTCAAATGGGTGTACTGACAGCAAAAAACACAAAGCACACAGACGCTAAGAAATGACCCTGATCCTTGTTATTTTGTATTGGGGTGAAAACTGGGTATGCTGGGAGAAAAATTTTTAGAACATTCTGATGTGAATGCAAATGCTTGTCGACAACAACTTGCATTTCTTGACAATGGTACAGAACGAACATTACACCACCACATAATATTGGGAATGACACTGAATATATATTCTGGTGGAAGGTTAAGGGAGTGACTTCTCACTCCCACATTCTCTCACAAAAAAAGTCGCTTCCGAAATTCTGGGGACCACTAGCTTTTCTTACAGAATCTCCTCATACAACAGCTGCAAATCCCCATGAAGCATTTTAAGAGCCGCAGCATGGATCAGTTGAATAGACTGGAGGCAGTTTTCTGGGAGTTTATCTTAGCTATTGCTTTGCTTTTTAACATTTAATAGATTATGTAGAAATTGGTTTCATCATTAGAGAAACAAATGTTTTACAAAACTAAACAATTTCTACATAGCCATTGAATTAGATACACTAATGCAGAGGTGTCATACTCAAGACCCATGGCCCGGATCTGGCCCTTGGGGTGCTTAGATCTGGTCCCCAGGACTGCCCTGGAAACAGCAAAGGACTGGCCCACGATGCCTCTGCCAGTGAAAACGGAGCTCAGAAGGATAGTGTGTGGCCCTTCCGAGCTCCATTTTCGCAAGCAGAGGATTGTAAGAGGCCATTGAGGAGAAAATGGAGCTCAGGAGCTCATTTTCTCTGCCAGAGCACCCCCACAGGCGGCGACACGAGTGATGTTGATCTGGCCATGCCCACTCTGCCCCCCTGAGGTCAAACACAACCCTGATGCAGCCCTCAACGAAATAGAGTTTGACACACCTGCTCTAACGCCACAGGAATTGCCATCCAATGCAGGTAGCTTTATAATGGCAGCTTCGCCCTAATTTTTAACTGAGCTGGCTTTTAAATAGGACATAAAAAGTGCAGTACTTGATAGTTAAAGAGTTATTATATTCCTCTCCCTCCTTTCTTTCTCTGGAAATTTTGGTGGAAGGAAATCATGCACTTCTAATTTACAAGACTGTTTGCTTTCAACTATCTGTTTTTTTATTAAAATAAAAATATATCCTGCTGAAAATTATTCCTTTATCACAACTGAGACAAACAGAATAAAAAAGCACTATGCTCCTGACATACATACAATTACAGTAACTGCACCTTCAAATATCACTTATAGAATTATATAGAAATAAGATATGGAGGTATCCAGAAAACACACTGAACAGGGAAATCTTAATTAATACTCCTCTGAATTGTCCCCTCTGTAAAAGGCCCTTTTGGGAAATTAGTCAAAGCATGTCTAATTATCTTTTAGCCAAAATTCCTTTAAATTCCTTTTCAATGGCAGGTATCCAAAGAACTTCCCCAAATCTCAAACTTAGGGCCTATCTTAAGGGATTTCTCGACTTCTTTTTTCTTTGAACAGCAGAACTTCTGTTTCCTATCCGGTAATCATATCCTGGTTTTAAAACTGTCACTCCATTTAAGTTTGTTAAAAGTTCTTTCATCGAAGTTTGTGTTATTCCTATTGTCACACAGGGCAACTGTTCCTTCCTCTCCCTGTGGCATGTCTCCAGAGCGACTACTACTGTTAATATACAGTAGTTTTCTTGGCAAGAAAATGTGTGGTGTTTTATTTTAAACTTCCCAATGTATATTCCTGGAATTCTGGTAGTCTCCTATTCAAGAACTAGCCAGGTCTGATCCTCATTAGATTCCAAGCCCAGGTGAGATTATCAGGTGCAGCCAACTGTTGATCTCCCTTCCAAATATTACAGGGTTAATTTGAGATACACATAGAGGGCGGTGAAAGAAGAAAATGAAGAAGAATGTGCTCCATGAAGCAGAACCATTACAAACTTTAAATGAAATTTGCTAAAAATAAAAAAAAAATGAGCTAGTCTTGAGTAAAGTCATAGTACATTATAATAAAGGAGTGTACTGTAGAAAAAGAAATGCAGCATAATCTCATGATGCTCCAAAATTATTTATGGAGGAAAAGTAAATATTGATAAATACTGCACTCCATGAAAAGCTGATTTTTAACGTTAGACGGAAACGTTTACACCAAAGAGACTTTTTTAAAAAAAAAATGTTTCTTTTGCAGTGAAGCGAAATTCAGAATAGGTGGTCCATTTCTGAACACAATTGCACAAGAAATTCCCTATTAATTCAAGATCTTGACAGAGAAGAAATAGGATTGAAAAGCCACAAAAAAACCTTCCAACAATTAAATACATTTTTGTCTTATTCCAGTTGGAAAGGAGGGTACGCTAGTACCATCAAATGTCAGCAAGAAATATTTCACAGAGGAAGCCAAAAGATGCAGTTAATGGCCTGACTTTCCCAGCAAGCTAAGTCATATTTTAGCAACTCTGAGGAAGCAACAGAGCTGGGTTGCTTCCTTACTTTACAAAATTCAGATATGGCATGTGGGGAGCAGTGATTCAATCTGCTGAAGGATCTTACCAGGTATAGCAAAATATTAAATTGTGCTAAGGATTTCCCAAATTTTGCTGCAAACAAAATATTTGTAGATTCTCCATTTTGGGGGATTTAAAGTAAAATATAAAGTGGTCCATCCTACCTGAGCCACGTGGCCCAGAATTCAATTCTGATGTCTCCAGCAAGGAAAAGCTGAATATTTTGCCGGTTTCTTTTTTAATGCCCCACCTTTATACCTATGAGGCCATATGAACTGCTTTCTGTGATTCATTCATCACATTCCTGCCATCTTCTCCTTGACTGGCTGAGCAGGAATGGGCACAAATATTTTCAACCTTCTGACTTCCTGCTTCTTTTTTATTGCAACATTTCTACAGGACTCTTCTTTCCTTTCTCTGGATTTGCCCTCTGAAAAACAAACTATTAGCTGACTGGGTTGCTGTCTCTGCTTTCTGTTTCTATTCTCAGAAAAGGGAAAACAATTTTACACCAACTCCTTCCTCCAGGCTTTCTGCCTTCTTGCAAGGCTGATAGGCCAGTTCTTTCTCTTTAGTGAACCGGGGAAAACAAGTTACTACAGTTCTGGTTAGTTTGATTTCTGATCCTGAGCACATTCACAGGACACCCAAGCCAGTTTGGGTGGCTTTTTTTTTTTATTTGATGGGAGTTTCACTTCTAACATTGGATCAATTTCAATTAAACAGCCCGGTTTTTCTATCTTGAACTATTATTTTCTAATGTGCTAGTTTTCCTAGCTTGACTTTCTGTGTTTCCCATTTTGGAAGTAATTCCAGAAAACATTATATTGATGAATTTATCCCATTAAAGTTCCATACAGTTAAAGATACAAACCACCCTATCAAGTTTAGTGAGAGATTTTGAAAATGCACAATGGTCATTAAAATGCTTTATATATATATATATATATATATATATATATATATATCAAATGCGGTCAGATTAAATTCTCAGGTAGAATATTTCACTATTTTTTTTTTAAAGACAGAAATCCACTTAGAAAAAAGAGAAAAAAATATCTTAAAGTGGGATTTTATAGAATCTATAGTTTAGAAGCAACAACTTGTCCTGTTATTTCTTAACTGGTATCTTCAGATACTTCAAAAAGGATGGTCCTAATTCTAATGAAAAAACATAGCAATTTTAAATTTCTATAAACAAAGCAATTAAATCTCAGTTAAACACCAAAGCATACCTATTCAGTTTGCAATACACCTTGAGGCACTAGCTGAAGTAGACTTTAGTTTGCAGCCAACTAGGAAGAAGTCAAAAATAATAAAATAAGTATTAAAACTAGTATTTGCCCCCCTCAAACACTTTGTTTGCAGTCTTTATATGTCTATCTAGAAATAAATCCCATTAAATTAAATGGGATCTAAACCTGGGTTAAGTGAATATAGGACTGTAAACAGAAATACTGCCTTATTTTAACCATCACTGGAAACAGGTATTAGAACTCAAAAGATGTAAAAGAGGGGGGAAACCCCAGAAAAATTCACATGATTAAAAGAAACACTACAGTACCCTGGATTTCTTTTTCTTTTTTCTTTTTAAAGGAAAGAACTGTGTCAGAAAACAGGAAACAAGTTGGACTACATAAAATCATGAAGAGTAAATAAACTCAACAAAAAGAAGCTTTCTCTTTCTCTCGATGTGAGAATATAATGGTATGTGAAGACTGACTTTGAGAAACATGGCGAAGAGATAGATACTGCCTGGGGAAAGGTCAGATAAGGGCACATAGCCTGCAGTTGCATAATGGGCAGAGAAGAAGCTTCCCTGACTTCTCAGCTGTAAAGGAGCTCGAATAGGAGATTCAAAGTTGCAAGATTGTATTAATGTAGAGCCTTGAAATAAAGTAGAATTAGTTCATCCAAATCACATTTTCTATTGGCATACCTGGGGAATTTAGGTCATCTCTTAAAACCGACTGTGGGGAGATTCAGACTGATAAAGGCAAGAAAGCGCAGCATCTCTCTCTCTCCTATCATACTTTTAAAGGTAAAGGTTCCCCTTGCATATATGTGCTAGTCGTTCCTGACTCTAGGGGGCGGTGCTCATCTCCGTTTCAAAGCCGAAGAGCAAGCACTGTCCAAGGACGTCTCCGTGATCATGTGGCCAGCAGGACTAAACGCCAAAGGCGCATGGAACGCTGTTACCTTCCCACCAAAGGTGGTCCCTATTTTTTCTACTTGCATTTTTACATGCTTTCGAACTGCTAGGTTGGCAGAAGCCGAGACAAGTAACGGGAGCTCACTCCCTTACGCAGCGCTAGGGATTCAAACCACCGAATTGCCAAACTTTCTGATTGACAAGCTCAGTGTCTTAGCCACTGAGCCACCGCGCCCCTGTCATATTTTTATCCTGCCCTTATTACTTTATAAGTAACTCAAGCTGGAAAACAGCTTTCCTCCTCCTATTTTCCCCGCAACAGCCTTGTGAGGAGGGTTGGATTGAGAAAGATTAACTGGTCCAAAGTCGCTACCTCTTTAGTTTTGAAAGGGGACAGAACAAATTCATGGAGCAATCAATGATTACTATTTTTGCTGGTTCTGGAATCACAGGCAGAATTGCCTTGAATATCAGCAGTTAAAGAGCAAAAGTGGGGGGGGGGACACAGATAGTCCTTGACTTACAACCATTCGATTAGTGACCATTTGAAGTTACAATGGCATTGAGAAAAGTGACTAATGACCATTTTTCACATTTATGATCCTTACAGTATTCCTGTGGTCACATGACTGACAAGTGGTTCATATTTGACAGCAGCACTGATCCAGGGACACATGATCACCTTTTACAAACTTCTCTGACAAGCAAAATCAATGGAAAGCCAAATTCACTTACCAACCATGTTACTAACTTAACAACTGCAGTGATTCACTTAACAACTGTGGCAAGAACGATTGTAAAATAGGGCAAACTTCACTCTTGCTTGCCAACAGACATTTTTGGCTCAACTGTGGTCGTAAGTTGAGGACTACCCACATTACTTTTCTCTTTATGCGGGTGAGCTTCCTGAAGGCATATGGTTGGTTGGTTAGGATGATGCAGAATGGTGAACAAATCCAGCAGAAGTTGTCGTATGTTCCTATGGCCCTCACATTGAACACAGCTGACTACAATATAGGATGTATAGGTTGTCCTTGACTTACATTAACAATTGAGCTCAAAATCTCTGTGGGTGACACACTTGTTAAGTGACTTTTGCTCCATTTTACAACCTTTTTTCCTCAGTTGTTAAGTGAAATCATGGTAGTTGTTAAGTTAGTAACATAGTACTTAAGCGAATCTGCTTTCTCCATTGACTTTGCTTGTCAGAAGCTTGCAAAAGGTAATCACATGACTCTGGGACACTGCAACCACCATAAATATGAGTCAGTTCCCAAGTGTCTGAATTTTGATCACGTGACCATGGGGATGCTGCAATGGATGTAAGTGTGAAAACTGTTCAGTGCCGTGTAACTTTGAATGGTCATTAAATGACCTGTTGTAAGTCGAGGACTATCTGTACTTTCTAAAATGGACCTAACTACCAGAACTGGCTGGTACCAGCTGAAAATGTCTGGCCCCTTTATTTGTGTTTGCGAATAGCAGTTTTAGAATTCAACTAGACTGTCCTGAAACCCGAGAGATAGAAAACTATTGTCTCAAAGGAAACCAAGAGTATTATGCCAGTTCTAAGCCCCCACCTAACTAAAGAGGGTTTGGGGGACAGTGATTATTAACTATATAATATTGAAATAATAGACAAGCTTCAGTAGAAAGATTAATTCTATTCAAATAAGAAGAGGCAGCAAGACAATTGAGGACTTTAAAAAACAGCAGCAGTAAAATAAAGAAGCAGTATCCCTGCCCAGGCAGTGAAAGTTGGAATAAACTTATGTTTTTGCTTCATTTCTTAGTATTAAAAGTTATAAGGTTAAGCTCACAAACAATATTTATTTTGTGGATTGCACTAACAATAAACTGAATCTGTTAGTATAAAGGGCTTCACAGAAAGCTGGCATGTTAACAGCTTGGTACTATAGTCTGCTGCACCTAAACTGTGATAAATTTTTTTGAAGTGCTGCAAAAAAGAAAAAAAAAATCTGGGAGCTCAACCTTCGCAAGGCCCTTAGTTGTACAAAACTCCATCAGTGTACTGTCTTACCAGTTGGGTTTGCCAAGTTTTGTTTGCTTTAAGCTGTATCCTACGGAGACCAAATGAGAATGAATTTCCAAATGCATACTCTGCAACATTTAACATATCTGACCATGTGTAGATTTCTCCCCAAAGTATATTTATTCCTGGATATGCCTTCTCAGTAGCAATCTCAGAGGACATGATCACTAATCTTGAGATGACAGTGAGGTGAGTCAGAAACCCACTATTTGCCAGACATAGTTGCCATCTGAGGACAAAATAAACAGAAAAGAGCTATCTGTAGACTTTCAGGCAGGAAACATGTTTGCCAGCAGAACATAGACCAAGTTCCATTTTTGCTCCGTGAAATTATTCATTCCAGTGGGGTGGAGTATGCAGAGAAATTGTATTACTGTTCCAGGGGTGAAATACTACCAGTTTGGACCGGTTCACCGAACTGGTAGTAAAAAAAATGCTACCAGCTCAGGCGAACCAATATTTTCAATGATCAGCTGTGACACACGATTTATAATTGCGAATGCCCGAACACTGGAAGTCTTTAAGATGATGTTGGATAGCCATTCGTCTGAAATGGTATAGGGTTTCCTGCCTAGGCAGGGGGTTGGACTAGAAGACCTCCAAGGTCCCTTCCAACTCTGCTACTGTATTGTATTGTATTAGCTAATTGTATATTAGCTAGAAAGCAGGCTTTGTAGCTAATCTAAATCATATGGCACAGCGAATCTCCCCCCCCCTGTTCTACTTACCTTTCAGGCACACTTGGTAGCAGCCTCCGCCCACTTGCCTGGGCGTCATCACATCTATTTTGATGCTCTGCGCAGAGATACCATTGTCTAATGGCCTGAAGTAATACTATTCTCCTACACTAGACTATTTCTTCTATATAAGGTCCTTGACTTATTCTTCTCATGGAAGCCTACATTGCTTTTAGAGGACCATTGATTCTACATCTAATGAAGATGTTGGCTACATCCCTATATAAAACATCCCAGAGATAAATAGCATTTTGTCTAAGTTATTCATATTCTAATAATATCCCCGTAGACTACTATAATGAAGAGAGATAAAAATTGGTAATTATTGCAAATTGCAATTATGGTAACTGCTATATTGTAATGCCAATTCATATTATCCCAGTAGCTCAACAAGAGTACTCACCAAAGATGTCCATGGTATATGTTGTCCCATAAAGTTGAGATAGGGACTGTAACTATGTGATTAAAGTCCTATCCCCCTTTTACATGTGTCATGTTTGTAACACAAATAAAAAGGGCCTAGTACTCACATGCAATCACAATCTTCATTTTTTTTAATCATTCAGAGATCATATAGAGGACTCCTCTTTAGTGGACCAATAACCCGACACTCTTAGGCTCAATAACTAAATTGTTACTAAGATTCATGGCTGTTAGCTTCAGCCATGATACCTTTTTAAAAAAATATCATTCTATTTATACTCACTTTTATGTCATTTCAGCATTAGTTTGTTTTGCCAAAGTTTAAATTTTCTCTTGATTTCTTCATCTTTTTGGGGACTTGGATTGCTTCTTCATTATGCTCATATTTTAATTTATTAGATGTTGGTTTTTAAAAAGCTGCCCTGACAACTTGATAGGAGTATAGAGTAGGAAAAAATAATGCAGTCCAGAAATAAAATGTATATTTGACCACATGTGCATATACAGTACCTTCAAGAACAGAAGGATATTTGACACAAAGGTTATAAAAAACCCATAGATTTAAAGGTGTTCAGGGACTGCTGAGTTATCATTAGGCAATCAATCATATAAAACTGGCCCTATACATGAGCTATTGAGTATATTTCAAATTAGATATTTTAATGTTTTTAGTATTTTAGTGTGTCAAATATTTAATTTTCTACATAATCCCCTCCTAAATCCCTCTCAAGAACTGTGAGAAATTGCATTGTTTATCAAGCTTATGTTTTTCTGAATGACAAAATTAGCCCTTTTTCAGTTTAACGAAATAGCTAAACTGAGAGGCAGGGAGCCAAAGCTTGCAGAATCCCCTTTATACAAAGGATCCTCACTACAAAGATTTTGATGCTGCCAAAAACTACCCATTGGAGAATCTGCTGCTTTATATTTTTAAAACAAGCTGATTTTCCTCATTTTCTTCAGTATGGATGATGGGTGGAGTCAGAGGTTAATCCAACTGAAGCTAGATCGCACACAACGACAGAGAGCAAGTTTATAATCCCTAAAGAATACTTCATGCTGGCGAAATTCAATTCACAAATATTGCTTTCAGAAGCCTTTTGAGGACTGGCCAGTAAATGTATATGAGCTACAGACTTGTCAAGAGTTATTTACTGTTGTGAAAAATCAGGAATACTCAGTAACTGAAGACTCAAATTCACTAACAGGACACAAAGGAGAAGATGGGGAAACAGATTGTGCTGATTCTTCTTCTTCCTGCAGATCTTTTATACCTGCTGAAACGCTGCTCAAAGGGCTGCACTAGAAGGAGGAGATGAGCAGGCCAAAATAGACTCTCTTCTGTTATGGGAAGATCACACAGAGTCTCACTTCTACTCACGATCAAGCCACAACTTCCAGGACTTTTAAAACAAGTCTTAAACTGAGCACCAAAATAAACTTGGTTTACCTGAAATTGGGTTTCCAATTTAAGGAGCTGGAAAGCTAACACATTGAAGATATTATATCTAAAGTAAGGATCACAACATTTTCAGCTGATGGGCATCATGTCTTGATTCGGAGTCACTACTCTGGAAATAAAACTAAAATGGCCCAGTTCTCATCAAATCTCATTCAAGAAGCCAAAAATTTGGGGCATCTTAACACATTTGTTTCTTTAAAAAAATAACTTTTTAGAAGTCAATAGAACTACCAAATGGTGCTATGGCCAAATAATGCCCATGGGCCTTGTGTTGCTGATTCCCATTCTAAATACAATAATCAAGGATGATAATACCAATATAATTTATTGGGGAGAAGGATGTTAATTGAACTGCAAGGTGAAGACATTTAAAATGCCTTGCTTCTGAATCCTCATTGATTGAGCTTTGCACCCACATGGTATTTTTTTTTTTTTGCACCGTACTTGTTTCTGCTTGTATGTATTGAACATCACCGCGCTTGCATCCTGAGTTCAAATGCAAAGAAGGAATTAGATATAACCATGCAGATTAAATTAAAGTACAAGTGCTCTTTTAGTTTGCTAATTTAAACTTGTTTAGTTGAGAGAAACTCCACTTAGATTTCTACCATGTTCAGAGTTGGTCGAGTTCAAATAATAATAACAACAACAACATATAATATGTTTAGTTGACTGAGTTTCATGTTGAATGAAATAATGATTAAGAGACAATGACAATAATAACAACAATAATAATGCTACTGCTAGGTGACTATCATGATTTCTACAAGCCAACCCAGGAGTTCTAACATCTTAATAACAACATCCATATTAATTGGGAAAAAAGGGAAGCCTTTTCCAACAAATAAGCAACACAATTATGCGGCAAGTCAATAGCGTAAGCCAGCTAACACACTCCAGTTATATTTTGAAACTGTAATCTGATACTACTGTTTCCATCCTCGTGCCTTGCCCGCACTCCCTTGTTGCACACTGTACTATTTGAGGCCCAGAGGGCGAAGTGAGTGCTTGCTGTTTATTAATGATCAGACATTGCACTGCAAAGCTGGCCAATTGGGGGGGGGGGGAGAGAGAGAGGAGGAATACCACATTACTTTCTCCAGAGTTGATGAGCCTAGACTCAAAGCTCTTGCAATAAAACAATACCAAGCATGTTTTCTTCTCTCTGGTGTCCCCAACAAGATTTTATTGCATTAAAAGAAGGGGGGTGGATAGGAGAAGCTACAATCTACGTAGGCCAAGATGTGGCTTACTAAGATTTTGCAGGAAGGTGTAATCTGTAGTGTTGCCTGTTTGTTCATGGTAACCCTCCTTTCACCTCCAATAAGAGATGCTTGTTTAATGGTTTTGACAAATTGCAGTAGGTTGACAGGACTATGTCAAATAAAGCGGGAAAGCCCTTCACTAAATATATCCTTTGGAGTAAATTACCACCTCATTAACTAATCCCCTGAAAGAGGTCCAGGACGTGTACACTACAAGGGTGCTTATATTTGAAATACTAAATCCACAATTCAGCAATAACTATTAGAACGAACTAAAATGGCACAGAGGAGCAAACAAGCTTTTGAACTCTTCAGAATTCTTCAGTAGGCTTGCTGGTACTGATGAAGACTAAGGGACAATTAAAAAGCTTTGGACCTATTTTACATTATTTGTCTTGTCCCTAAACAACCTTCTTCCTCTACCAAAGAATCTTTTTCTAACAGACCAAAGCGAAAAACTAATTTTAAAAAATATAAATGTAAAGAATTGTGTTGCATTTTCTGAAGCAAAATATGAATAAGCTTCTCTCCCTTATTTTGATATTCTATTAGAAATTGCACTAGAAAAATCAACCCTCTGTGCTAATTGATAAAGTAACTGTTGGATATTAGTGGTTAAAGTGCTGGCTTAGAAACCAAAAGGTCATGTGTTCTAGGCATGAAAGCCAGCTGGGCGACAAGGCCAGTTACCTTCTTTCAGCCCAGCCTACCTCACAGTGTTGTTGTTGTGGGGAAAAAAGAAGGAAGAGGGAATATTAGCTTTGTTTGCCACCTTGAGTTGTTTTTAAAAATAATAAAGGCAGGATAGAAATGGAGATCCACTAAGATTAATAGTTATCTACTGAGAAATAGAATAGTAGAACATAATTTTGATTTAAAAGGAGCAGAGACACAGAAGTTGCTTTAAATCAAATTCATTTTTAAAAAGTTTCATCTTGTGCGTATTATATTTTATATCAACATAACACAAACCTTTGAAACTGTGGCTAGAATATGAAAAAATAAATGTAGAACTTTTATACTTACTGTTGCTCTTATCATGTTATGAAAGTGGCAGTAGCTGATCATCAGGAATAAATCTGGACTGTTGCTACTTTGGTTTTAGAAATATAATTTTGTACTTGTTCACTCCTCGTTTAAAGTTTTACTGAGCCACTGGAGAAGGAAGTGCTTGTATACAATATGCAGGAGTGTCCATGTATCTGGACTAACCTCAGAAAACCTACACAGATTTTCCTCAGAAAACCTACACAGATTTTCTTCTGTGTGGTATTTTCAAATACACATCACTTTGATGAACATGTTACAAACTAAACTGAACTGAATCTAATGTGGCAATAGTGCAATGAAATCTGCTTGCCAAACATAAATCAAATTATACCACACTGTTTACACAGAATTCAGACTTCTATGAAATTATGTACCACATTTTATGGAAATTCCATTGTTTCTGAAATAAAAGACTAGCAACAGTAGTTATCAAACTATTATTTGACTATGTGGGCACATAAAACCAATTAAGACATACATACTGTGAAACTAAAGTCATAAACATGATCACAAGATACCCCCAATTTTGCCTTGTGGTTGCTACAGAAAACACTAAAGACAGTCTTCAACTTACAACCCTTTTTTTAGAGATCACTCAAAGGTAGAAGAACTGAACTGAAAAAAGTAACTTAGAACTAATCTTACAATGTACTTACAACCACTGATGCATTCCCACAGTCAGGATGATCAAAATTTGCAACCGGCATCTATTTACAACAGTTGCAGTGTCCCGAGGTTATGTGATTGCCACTTATAATCTTCCCAGCCCACAAGTAAAGTCAGTGACAAAGCCACATTTACCTAATAACAACACGATTGATTCGTTTATCAACAGTGGCAAAAAAAGATTGTAAAATCAGACATGGCTCACTTAACAACCACTTTGCTTATAAAGAGAAATTCTGTTCCCAATGGTGGTTATGTCAAGAACTACTATATCATTGGTGAATATAATGTCTTGGCTCCCATCTTCCAAAAACTGTAATCAAATTATAGTTTTTAATTCAAAGTGAAAAATTATTAAATGTATGCAGGGGAATCCTCTATTACTGAATTTCAATATGAATGAAATCAAATTTTCTTCTAACCCAACACATTACTTCCTTCCAACTGAAAACTAACCCCAAATATCTCTAAAAGTCAAAGTGTAATCTTCAGCCCTAGAAAAGTTGTAGATTATTGCTGAGGGATGTAGGAGTCACGTAAAGAAAAGACTGTTTACACTATCAATAGTTAGAAGCCTTTACCAAATAGGCTTCTTGCCCTGAGGATGCATAGCGGATCCCTAAAAAATACACTGATAGAAAACAAGTTATAATAGTTATGTAAATTTAAAACATCTAAACGGTACAGAAAATGTTCTGTTTCCTACTCTTCAATTAAGAAACAAACTTAGCTGAACAAAGAACCGTGACTCTAAATTAAATTTAAAAAATTTAAAAATCATGAGCAATCCCATTAATTACTGTGCACTGAGCTTCCTCTTTTAAAACCTTACTTGAGGTTTAAGGAAAATATAATAAATAAATTGGATAATCTTTTAACCCTTTGGTAGTCTCAGTGTAGTAACCCATGCAGTATAACTGAATGGAAGAATGTTAATTATTGATGTATGTCACTGTCTAGACAATTTAATTTGTGCATTTAAAATCCCCAAACTTTAGGCTCTCTTCTCCAATGCAGGCATCCATTTTATATTTTTAAAAAACCTAATGAGTTTTGAACCTCCATTCCAAATCACTTGGCATTATACTAGGTGATTTCCCTCCACCCATATTAATAATTACTTGGCTAGAGCCTTTATTTTTAATCCTGATGAAAAATCTTTTCCCTAAAGATACCTTGTTTTTCTCCTCACGGCAGACCCTTAATAAATGCACTAGGGGAGATGGGGTGATGAAAAAACAATATTTAGTCTGAAAGCTCAAAACTTTGTTCCATCACTGTATCAGAGCTTGGGGTGGAGTGGGGGGATTATTTGATCAAATTTAGAAGCCAAATCAGCTAACAGAAAGAAAAAGTTCCACTGATAGATACATGTGATTTACTTTTCAATAAAGACATGAGGGACTGGTAAACCAATACTGTAAAGAATAATACCAGAAAAGTTACATGACTCCCTCACCTCCACCAGTCAAGGTAAATAAATAGGGGCAACTGCAATTCTCTGATAAATTTTATTACAAAAATCGGCTTCTAAATCAGGCATCCTATGAACAACAGAAAAAAACACTGAGGTAATATGATGAGGGGTAAAATGAGGTACTTTCCACCCTAATAAACATTCTGAGACTTACACACATTACAAGGCAGTCCTCGACTTACAATATAGTTCATTTTGTGACTGTTCAAACTTGCAACAGCACTAAAAAATGACTTGTGACTGTTTTTCACACTCTAGACCAGAGGTCCTTCAAACTTGGCAACTTTAAGACTGGTGGACTTCAACTCCCAGAATTCTCCAGAAAGTTGCCAAGTTTGAAGACCTCTGCTCTAGACCGTTGCAGCATCCTCATGATCACATGAATAAATTTGGATACTTGGCAACCTGGTTCATATTTATGACAGTTGCAGTCTCCTGGGGTCATGTAATCCCCTTTTGCGATCTTCTGACAAGCAAAATCGATGGGGAAGCCAGATTCACTTAACAACCATGTTCCTACCTTAACAGCTGCCTGATCCACTTAATAAATGTGGCAAGAAAACTCGTAAAATGGGGCAAAATTTACTTAAAATTTACTTAAACTCAGCAATTGTGGCTCAATTGTGATCGTAAGTTGAGGAGTATCTGTGGTTGACCTGAAAGTCTCTTTCTGAAGCACTCTGTCATTTTAGGAGCAGTTTTCAAACATTTGTTACTGTCGGCCAAACTCCTTGAATCAACATATGCACAGCCATTTGATCATTTTGAATGCTACTTTTCAAACATCTGAAGTGCTCCAAAAACATCCGTTTGTTGCAGGTCCAGTGGTGGGCTGCTGCCTGGTCAGACAGGTTCAAGCGAACCAGCAGTTGTGATCACTGGCTGGGCCTGCCCACCTGCCCCTGCGCTATCCTTTTCCATTTACAACTAACTTCCTGGCTCGTTGCCCCACCCATGCTGACCAGCTGAGTTCCACGCTGCGCCTGCTGTACTCACCAGATCTGCCTGAGTTGATTAGCCGCATGGTTGAAGCTCTGTTTCAGTCCTGAAGAGGCGCATGCGAGCGAAGCTAACGTGAGCGCTCACAACTAGTGAACTGGTTGTAAGGTAAGTGCAGGCCCACTTCTGTGCAGGTCTTATAATCACCTTGTAAGAATTAGCATGTTCATAGAACAAATGGGGAACAAGCAAGGTGGATCTGAAGATTACTTTGCTAACTTTTCAGCCAGGAGGGAAAAACTGGAAGAGCTTTCAGTGGCTAGCAATCAGATTAATACCTTATGCCCTCTCAAGGGGTTGGAATCAACCATTCTTTTTCTTTCCTGTAAGGAGAATTAAGAGTACACAAGGGGCAATTTGGATGAGGACAATTTTTGGGGAAATGAATTCTGGGAAAAAGCATATGGCAGTCATGGCTCTAGTTGAACTGCAATAATTCAGTCCTACAACTGTTTCTGGAAATACAGACTTCCTTGGTTCTATGGCCATTTACACACATTATGAACCACTCAGAACCAGATATGACCGGAGTGGCATATAAGCCTTAGTGATTAATTGCCCTGAACTTGACTAAATGTAGAATGACACTCATAGGCCAGAACTGACTAGGATAAATTATTTAACTTTTCCCCCTAATTCTTCTCCTGCAAAAGACCCTGACTTACTTTCAATTTCATAGAGCATGAGGGAAAAAAAGGATTTGAAGATTTCACACTAGAAAATACAATAAAGTTAAACACCCCTTGTTTTCTTTTTGGTTTGTTTTCCTCCTACAAATCCTGTCCCACACTTCAAGCTGATATCTTTTTTATTTCTCCACAATTTGCATGTGCATTCTCTCTCACACCAGCTTTAGTCTAATAACATCCTTTCGATATCAGTTCTGCTATTTTCCCGCCAGACTTAAAATTTAAAAGTTGAAAACTCAGGCCACCAGACATAATCTGTAGCTACTAAAATGGAAGTTCCACTCCAGGATCTGTGTTCATAGATTTTATTAAGCCATAACTTGTTTGGTTTGCTTGCTTTTGACCTATTCATTGTGGCATGTAAACTATGCTTTATGGCTTTAATGTCATGTATGACTCAAACTCGTCTACTTTGTTAAACAAAATATGGTTAAAAACAAAATCTTGGCTGAGAATAATGTGTGAAGCCAACTAGTTCTATTTTCTTCTTCTGACAATATTATTTTCTTTGGACACACCATTCTTAAATACACAGGGAGGCTGTAAGAGCAAACTTTAATATACTGCTAAGCACCCACCATGTGAAATGTTTAATGTATTAAAACGTGCTTCCCAAACTTTTTTTAAATTACCAACAGCCACCTATCAGAAAGCCCTTATTTAAATGTCCATGTTGTGATTGGATAATAGATTTGTCATTACCACCACACCCCCCCAAAACCCCATTTTTATACCCCAATTCTAGGTAATGTACCCAAGCACCAGATTAAACCATCTACTTTTCTAGATTTGACTAGTTTTGACTATTGTAGGTAAAACTAGTTTCACCCATCTTTCTTCCCATTGTCTGTAGATCACCTGCAAACTCCACCATATTCTAAGTCCAGATCTGGAGAAGACCCTGCTTGCTCTTGGAAGATATGGCCATTTTTACAGACACAGCACTCCCTTCATAGAACTGAAGATATCACAGAAGCTGCCTCTCTTAAGTCTAACTGGGTTTAGGTTCTTGGATCTCTGAAGCAGAGAACTTTAGCTTCCAAATTTACCTTGTAAATGTTCTTGATAAAGAGATTTTTAAAAAGGTGATATATTTTAGCAGGGGAATAATGAGACGAGTAAAGCTTTGTTTTGAGTAATTTCTCCAGGCTGAATTGTGTGGAAGGGGAAAAATAATAATTCTCTTCCTGTGAGTCCATAGGATACAGAGGCTTGGTATTCTTAAATCTAAGTTTAAGGTTGCCATCATTGACTGTAGCCAAGTTTGAATGCTTTCAAGTGGTTATCATACTTTGAAAATGGCCATCCTGGCCTTTGCGTAAAATTTGTTTCTAATTTTTCACATTGGTACCACCATCACAAAGAGGTGTAGTCACTGAATCTTTGGATTATAATAAGCTATTAGTCTTCTAACACCTTGAACACTCATTAATTGTGGCTATCTGTCTGGAACAGGGGTCTCCAACCTTGACTTGTGGACTTCAACTCCCAGAATTCCGTAGCCAGCTGCTGAGAATTCTGGAGTTGAAGTCCACAAGTCTTAAGTTGCCAAGGTTGGACCTTGTCTGGATGATGTCTCTTTGAGGCTTCTCACTTTTTTTTTCCTGCTATTGATTGGTTCTGCTTCCTCCAGCTTGCTGGCAACCATCCAATATGCTTTACTGCTCAGCCTTCTTATTTATCACTCCCACCCTGCTTCCTGCCAACAAACACACGACATCTCTGCAGAAGCTTTTTTTCTACAACCCCGCATCTTGCACCCCTTCCATGCCTCATCTTCTCAGTTGTCTTCCAAGTTCCCATTGTTCCCTGTATTCTTGGATCATGGGTTCTGTGTCCTCTATTCAGTGCAAGTACCTCTCTCTCTTTCTTTGGACACCCAGAGACCATTACCAATTCTGCATTCCTGGGCCTTTCACTAGCCTGTTTACCAACAACTTCTCCATCTATCTCTATAGCTAAGACAATGTTTTAGTTTAAGCTTGCAAGTGCCCTCAATTCACTCAGAGGAGAGACAGTAAACAAAACACTTCCTTATATTTATCAGTTCAACATTTAGTTTAGCCAACTGAAGGGGAGGGGGCGTTCATAGTTCATTAGTGCAAGTCAACATCTGCTTAAATGTGGTGGCAGAACCAGCGAGTAGTTTTAAGAGAATCACAATCTGGAAGTCCTGAGATAGGGCCATAGATAGAATAAAAGAAGAGTCAAAAAAGAGAGAAGCGCCAAGAAAGTAAATAATCAGTCAGTATAGAATAGGTATGGATATAAATCCTGAAGAAGGAATGCAAGATCATTAAGTAATGTAAAATCAATCCTGGGAAACATAGAGGGTGAGAAAGAAACTCAAGATAGCCCACTTTGATCTGTTTGGTATGGGAGAGGCTAGAGTGGAAACCAACAGGTTTCAAGGTTCTGCTCATATGTCCTATAGCAACAGAGTTCCAGTAGTCCTTGTCTTGTTTGTTCCCTGACCTAAGCCTACTTCAAGGGCGACAGAGACAGCCTATAATAAAAGCCTGGAAAAAAGGAGATTAGAGATTTTCTAAGCAAGAATGCATAGGCAGGAAAAAAACTCTGAAGGCTTTCGGGGGACGGGGGGACGACAACAACGATGAAAGAAATCAAAGGTGCCGAACTGAGTTTCACATTGTTTCATCACAGGGGTTCTATTTCCCGTGACCCATCAAAACCGCGCTCGACTAAACCGCGCCCTATTAAACCGGCGTCGCTGACGTCATCAACAGGGGCGACAACAGCCAGTGCGGAGAAAGAGGGCGCTTTAAATGGCGCTTTGAAAGCAAGCCAATTCAACTTAAGGTAAGGGTTAGGTTTAGGGTTAGGTTTAGGCTTAGGTTAAGGGTTAGGGTTAGGTTTAGGGTTAGGATTAGGTTTAGGTTAAGGGTTAGGTTTAGGGGGTTAGGTTTAGGGGTTAATTTTAGGTTTAGGGGTTTACAGCATGCTTCTGTCTCTCCGCGCTGTTGTCGCCCTTTTGATGACGTCAGCGACGCGGTTAGGTCGGACGTGGTTTAGTCGAGCGCGATTTTGTGGTGGAACCCTATTTGCCAGACTAAATTGGCTTGAAAAAATCTAGGTTGAGTTTCTAAGCAAGCCATGTTGTTCAGGCAGCCAGTGCATGCTGTTGCTGAACTGCAAGCACTGTGTTATCTCTTAAAAGGTTGTCCCAAATGTGATGGGGAACATCATCACTGTATCTTCCTTAATCACTAACCAACTACCTTAATTTGAAATACCTTCGTGTTGAATTGATTTTGGCTTAACGGGAATGGTAAGCTCTGCACCACTGTTGAGTGAAGGCCTAGCTGAGGAAAGCACCCTTGTACTGTATTGGGGGAGGGGGCCTATAATGAGAATGAAAGAGAACTTTCCTATACAACCAACAGAAGAACAAATGGAACTTTCTCCATTATGATATACTTAAAACAGCGGCAACACAGTGGTTCACTTTCTTGGGACCATTTAAATCTGTCTTCTTTTTACTGCACATTAAAGGCAGAGGAAGAAAGTAAGAGTATAATATTGTGAGATTGCATCACACATATCATGTTTCATTCACACTTGGAGCACAAGGCAGCTATGTAAGATTTAAAAAAAGAGAAAAAAAAATGGTAAATAGGGAACATATTCTGGCCGGACGATTTTGTGCAACATTAAGTTGATCTGGATCTGCTTCTCTAACAATGGAGAGGAAAACACAGCATCCAGAGATCAATAAAAGGAAATGCCAGTTGGGGAAATGAAGAACCAAAGAAAAGTTTGTGTCATGGCAGAAAGTTCACTTATCTGGGAATACAAAGTGTCCAAAAGTCAAACATTGATACCATTGAAAAATAAGGATTTCCATGTTGCAGAGGATTCCAGAAAAGAAAATGCCTTGCTGTACCTCCTACATGCACGGTTCGGCTTTCCTGCAATCTCTGCCTTAAATATAAAGCTATCTTTATATTTGTTCTAAAGACTTCAGTCTTAGAGTCCTTTGGACAGAAATTTAGAAATCACCATTCAGAGTCAGCAAATACTGTAAAAGTGAAAGAAAGCAAAGCAATTTGTATCTCATGTAGCTTTCTTTTAAATTTGGGAGGGGGGGAAGAGATTTTATGAAAAATGTTAAGGTGGCGCTATACAGACAGATTTGCTTTTTAAAGAACTTTGTTTCATAGCTACCTACACTTCATTAAATCAAAACCTACCCCAGGGCATTTCAAACTCGTTGGACCTGCTGACTGACTAGCTGTACAATCTGATTTAAATAGGCTCTTTTTTCAACACCCCCCACTTCAACATATCTGCTAGTTTACTTGCCATTGTGGGCATTTCTTCCTATGTTGTTGCTCACTTTGCAGAATCTTGAACATGGGAAATGAAAATACTCTGCATCTAACACAGGAGCCACCTCTTATTTGTCAGAGGTACCAAGAAAATAAAACTGAAAGCAATAAACCAAAGAATCCCTGCTTTTTTTGTAAAATCATAGAACATAAATAAGTTTATGTAGCCTGCATATGAAATAATTTATAAAGTAAACTATGCCTTAGTGCCTTTGTTATTTGCCATCCAGAAACACAAGTATTTTTTTCCCTTCTAGCTCTTGGGCAGACAATTTCTGATGGTTTGATGCCTCCTAGAGTTTTATGTATTTCAAATGTGTGGCTCTCATTTTTGGAACTTAGTAATTTTTTTAAACAGCATCCATTCCATCGCCTTCCAACTTCTAAGCTCAGCCACAAAGCAGAAAGCTGTTTGCTGTTGAAATTAACTAATCTGCTGCTTTATTTGGTCCCACCATTCTCTGGAGCTACTAAAGGTACACTTTTTTCCAAACCTTAAGGCAAAAACACTCCTTATTTAATTACCATTTAGCACCAAAAAAATCCCTGTATAACTATTGAGTTAATCTTCTCCGTATAAGTAACACAACACTTCATTCTCAGTCCACTTTTAAATGGACTTAGAATGGGAATGAGAAATACATTTTAGACTGTATAGTTTAATTTTCAATTCTCAGCAGAGAGATCTGCTTTGGATCTTCAAAAACAATTCCAATCCCATTACAGATGTATAAAATGATTAACAACAGGCCTAGATTACTATAAAGTTGCTTAGCATTCTAAATAACTTTATGACATACAGGAATACTCAAATTTCAATAAAACTTCTCAGTAACTCTGAGTTAATACTACACCTCTTTTGTTCCTCAGTAGTATATAATAAGGCCTGAATCAAGAGACCCAAAATCAACCACTATCTTCTATCCTATGCAATAAAATGAGGAGTGGGGTTTGTTGTTACTTGCAGAATCAGATTTTCTTAGAAAAACCTATGGAAAGACATGAAGGCAACAACACAGTTTTGCATCATTATGGCTGAAAATAGAACTGGGTTGTGTAACGAACAACTTTTGTGTCACCTGGTCAGCAATAATGGCTGAATTTACCAAAACCTCACTCTGATCTTTAGTCATGTGACTCAGCCATGCGTATTCGGAAAGTATAAGCTGTTCTCATAAATGTTAATAAGAATATTTGGATTCTTCCCATTCAAATCCCTAAATCTAGTGCTACTAGACCTTAGTAGCAAAAGAATCCCGACAATCATTATATAACACAAAGATCTGATTATGGTATATTCTGTATCTCTTTACTGCCAACTAGTGGTTTCCTGTTTTTGGCAGCCTAGATTTCCTTGCCCTGCTAAAATGTAATTGTCAACTTTCATGGTATTTAAACATGATTAGTGTCTTATTTACAGATTAGCAATTTAACTTAGCTTAAGTAAAATGGAGTGTCAAGCTAAGGCTACTTTCTTTAGATATTGACAGATTCTTGTCACTTAGACCCTCTTTTAACTAAAGCTGATTTGGAGCCAGTAATTTCCCACAGTAATAGAATGTTAAAAGGTGGCCATCTATTTTTTTTCTCTCCTTCATATCTTTATAAAGAGTTCTGCTGGGGAGGGGAAGAGTTAAAACACATCTATGCTTTTAATCATTCTTTGAAGTCAGACAGATTATCAAATTAATCATGTGTGAAATAGGAATCCATGCTATTCCTAGTAATTTCTGCATCAAAAAGCTGCCCAACCCAACATGGAAAGCAAACCTATCCTCTTAGTTTCATCTCTAACAAACTGCATGCATTGGAATAACAAGTTGAGAAAAGCATAGGAAGCAAGTTGATGGAACAGATTAGGCCATGAAACTATACCACACCACGATCAGCATAGTTTTGGTCTAGTGGTAAAAGCAACCAAGGCTAGAAACCAGGAGACTTGAGTTCTCATCCCATGTCCTTAGCTTGAAAGCCAGCAGGGTGATTTTGAGCAAGTCACTCTGTCTCAGCCCAATTCACCCTCACACAGTGGTGGTGATGGTTGTTGGGAGGAAAACAGGAGGAATGGGAATTATTAAATATGTTCACTAGCGCAAGATAAAAAAACTAAAATAAATAAAGTAAGCAACTGCTGAAAATTGGTTATCTAGACAGGGCATGTCCCATTCGTATCCCTGGACAGCTTAGTAATTCAGGCCCAAAAGTTTGTAAACTGTTAACTTTCTGTGGTTTATATACCGTGTTTTCCCAAAATAAGACAGGGGTCTTATTTTCTTTTGATCCCTGAATAAGAACTTGGCCTTATTTCGGGGGAGGTCTTATTATTTTGAGGGTTATTTTTGAGGGCATGCCGTACACCACAGCATGCTCCCCCTTGCCTGTTAAATTCTTTACTTCTGTTCAAGTGTCAGGCTAAAGGTTTTTGCTCTAGTTAATAACGGAACAATTAGCAAAAATCTTGCTGATTATGGGAAAAATGATCAGCTGTTCTTATGCCCTAGACTCATTCCCTCCCTGCAGTCATTTAAACTGGACCTTGGACTCACTCACTGGCTTTCCTTTAGTGCATAAAATGATCTTTGGACTCGGTAATCAGAGCCTGCTGTTTCTGGCATAGTTTCTTTTCTTTTCTCTTTCTCCCCCCCCCCCCCCCCCCCCCCCATTTGGGCCAAGAAGCTGTTGCAAACTGGCGCTGTCTCCATTTGTGTTATCTTTTAGACAAAAACTGTACTTCCAAAGGAGGCACTAAAGAGCCCTTATGAGGAGGGACAGAAGAACACAGCTACATTTAAAAAAATATCAGTCTCACTTCTGATATGGTGCACTCTCAAATACAGATGAATGCAAATGCAAAATTCACAAGCCTCACTCCATTTAAAATGTGCAAAATATCAAACGAAGCTCTGTTGTACTTTTCACACTGATGTGTCATACCAAAAGTGAAAAATGAACATTTGTCAGCAAAGTAGTTCAACTGACTATTGTTATGTAAGATCCTCCAGAAGTTTTAAATTCAGGGACAAAGTGTTTTGGTATATATACAAAATCAATCTATCATCATTAATAGCTTTTAAAAATCTGGTATCTAGATTGCCAAACGTTTATCCCAATATAAGCTTTTTCTACTGTTTTTTATGTTGGAACAGGTATCCTGTTTTTTTAAAAAGTGAAACATTTTTTTAAAAAGCTAAACTTGTGAACACATATATCTGTGAAGTTTTTGTACTTTTAGAGGACTCTACTTGTACAAGCTGTCTTATTCAGAATAAAAATTATTATTAGAACAGGTTTTCCTATCTATTTTAGGCAACATCAGAAAAAAAAAACCTGCAGCACAAAACGTTTTAGGAAATTCTCTATTACACGCTTGGTATAAATCTCAATAAACATAATTGCAATATTGGAAAATTCTTATTTCCTGCTCCTGAAGACAAACTTTTTTTTATTAAATGATGCCCCCAAAGGAAGAAACTCATTGCAGCTGTTATACTAGATGCTACAATTCCTGTTTGAACAATGGAAGTGTTCCCTAGGATACAGACTTATATACCTGTCTGGCATCAAAGCTGCTAATCCCTTCTTCATCTCCAATACACACTGTCAGTCAGAAAATGCTTCCTCTTAAACTTAAAATTGGTTTCCTTCTATGGACACCAGGTTGTTTTATTATTTCAAGAAGAAACATAGCAGGGCACTGCAAAGCTTCAGATTCAATTCTAAAAGTTGCCTTAAAGTGCAAGGAACAAAAATGTAGTACACACATCTATAATTCTTGGGGAAAGGATATTTAGGGCTGCTTTAAAGAGATGCCCTAAAAAACTTTTTTTTCTTCAAGAAGCTTTTGAAGGGGGGGGAGAGAAAAGAAGGGATTGCGTTTTCCTTGCTTTGCAATACATGTATCAAATAAAGGTTAGTAAAATATAATTAATACTAAGAATTCTTTCCTACTGCATCAGACAATTAATAAAACAATAAATAATTGATCAGTTTCTTCCTGCCACCTTTTCTGTATCTCTAAAGCTACCCAATTTGGCGCAAATTTAGGGGAACACGAGTCTTGAAGATGAGAAAGGCTGAAATCAAGAGTAAAACTTCTCTTTGGGTGGCAAAGGCCATAGCCCAATTGAATCACACGATCAATATAGCAACACAGTAGCCTTCCTCAACCCATAACCTCCAAAAGGACTACAAATCCAATCTTCCCTACTCAGCACAGCTGTTGGCTATGGAAGCAAAATTTGTAATCCTAATGTGCCTGGAGGCCAGCACATTATAAAGACTGGGTTACAGTGTCATGGGCTAGATGGGAGTGGTTAACACAAGGCTGATCTTTGAGAGCAGAAAGCCAACACCTGGATACAAAGTCTAGGCTAAATCTGAACACTATTTTTCTGCCACTTTCAATTAAAAAGAAACAATCACTGAACAAACCCAATTGTATATTTGATATGGCAGTGGAATCAGGCCTTTACTCCAAGCATTTATAAAACTTCACTGAAGCCAAAAGAGGCATGCTTCTTTGAGGCAGCCTGCTATTCGATCTCAAGGGAGCAACTGGAGGGGGTGACTCTGATTAAGAATTCTGAATGGTCACCATCCTCCGTGTGTGTGTGTGTGTGTGTGTGTGTGTGTGTGTGTGTGTGTGTGCAAGATCTTACATGAACTTCCAGTCAAGTGAAACAAAGTTGGAGAGCTGTATTTCAATTAGTCTTGCCAACTTCTGCTCAGTGGCGACCCTGCTCTATCTGATTCAAGGAATGAAACTCTGCATTTCATATTCAAGAGTTGCTTTTAAACCTACTGCAGCTTTTAGGAAGCCAAAATTACAGCTATGATTTTCCAGTTATACCAATCCTGCTGTTCCATACCAATCCAAGACATGGATTAACCCAGTTGGAATATACATACTTACAACCAGGATAAAATGTTAATTCTACAACACACAGAGACGCCTCTTTAAACTTCCTCCTCAGCAGGCCATCATGTCCTAACCAAACAGACAAATAATGCACAAATACTCAGGCTTTGCTCACTCAGAACCCCAGTTTAAGGTTCTCTTCCACCCACACATTTGCTTTTTCTCCAACATGAGAAAAACTGGTAAGCAGCTGCTACACACTGCATCTCCGACTCCACAGCACAAACGGAAAATTGTCAAAGCAAAACCAAGTTGCACTGTATAAAGATGGCTCTGAAAAACTCTCGATATATCACACTCGGAGAGTGAAGAAGAGAGCGACAAAACGTGCAGAGAGTTACATTCCAGCCGTAAGCCACACGAGTAGGCAGGCACGCACACACACACACACCTGCTCCAAGAAACATCGGACCCTCCGATCCTCTCTGCACGTTGGGATTCAGTGGTTTTATGTCCAGAAAAGTAACTCTTCTTACTGCCATTCGCTCTCTCGGAAGGCGAGGGAGACGTCATCCAAAGGGTTTTCAAGGGGGAATCCAACCAAGACATAGAAGAGTGGAGTTTCCCGAGTCTTTCTCGCGAACGTCTTACGAGGAAGACATTTATTAAGCCAGGGCCCCCGAGATTTGTCTAGAGTGCATCTCCCCGCCCGCCCGCCCCCCTCCCCGCGCACACCTCCAATTCCCCCCACTTCGCTGACCGAGTCAATTACATCCCTCGCTGGATTGTGCGTGACTCCTGGCGACGGAACCCCCCCCCCCACTTTGGCCCGCTCCTCTCTTCAGCGGCGAGTTGAACTTACCACATGCAGTTCCTCCTGAGAACTAAAGCATCAGGGTCTGCTTGCCGCGCGGTGCACGCTCCTAATCTTCCACTCGCTCCATATGTCACTCTCCTCGCCCGCGGGGGGGGGGCTGACGGTGGGACAGAGGAGGTGGAATAGGGTGGGGGGCGGGAAGCGAATGCCGCTCGGGGAGGATTTAAGCCTCCGCTTTCCTGTGGCTGCGGCGATCACGAAGCATTATACAATGGAGGAGGAGGAGGGAGGAGGGAGGGAGCAGGCAGGCGAGCGCTGGAAGAGCAGCAGCCTGCGCTTCCAGCACTTGCCAGGCGGAGAGAGTGACGCGAGGAAAGGCTTCTGCAAGCTCCTTGCCCTTTGGCTCACGTTGGAAGCCCCGCCTATGTCCCTAGGCAGGCAGGCACTCCGTCTCCCTCCCTCCTTTTCTACCGCTGCCGCGCCTGCTCTCCACTCCCCTCCGCCCCACCTCCCTCAGAAAGGCCTGGGAGGCAGGCGACACATGCCCCCTTGCTGGGCCAGCTAAGGAGGGCGGGGCGTAGGGCCCCGTTCTCCCTTACATGTGCCTTTGTCCCAAGAGATCAGCTATGCTAATATAAATCTGCTGCTTGCTGCAGAAGACAACACGAACGCGCGGTCACCGCCCGCCCCAGCCGCACACGCCAGGGAGAGAAAGGGTGACAGCAGGCGCAGTCAATGTCGCTATCATCCAGCCCCCCGCCCCCCCCCAGCCCGACTCGGATGCCAGAGGGGCTTGGGAAGAGCGGGCCGATTTATTCACAACCAGTCAATAAATAAAGGTGATGAACGGGCACTGGAGGGAAGGCTATACCTTCGAAATGTAAAGGTAATATGCTGGTTCCAGCCCTCATCTTGGGCGCCCTGGAAGGCAGACCCGCCTCAGTCCCTCCGGTGAGCCGTAATGATCTGGGGCTGCCCTCTGCACATGCCCAGTGGCAGTCACGGCTTATGTTGTACACCTTCCGGGTTCGTACTCTGTTCTGTTAACGGCCTTTCCAATGGGTTTCCTTGGGACTCGGAGCGCATCGGCTCTATTGTGCCAGTTCTACGGACCGGTGAGGTTGCCGGCCAGGAATTTCGATGTTCCGGACCGAGGCTGGTTTTGGGCTGAGACCAGGCTCTAAACTCAGATCAGCTCCAATCTTAGTGGAGGGACAGAGGAAGAAACCTGGATCCAGCCTTTCAGCCTCCAGCACACGCCACCTACATCACGCAGGCGACTCTTTCAAAAACCGAAGGCGGCAACCGAGCCAAGCAACTCTCGTTTCCGAAAGAAAAAGTCAGGCAGGCCGAAAATGGCAGGGAGACGAGACGCCACTGTACTCGCCGCTCGGATTGCGCAGAATTGGCGCGGTTCTCGGGGACAAAACGCAGCCCGGCTGGAGTTTCCGTGCGGGACGCGCTAACGCTGAGCTCTCTGCCCCCGCCCGCCCGAACCCCCCCCCCCACGAGCAACGATCTGCAGCTGGAAGCCAACCGCAACTATATAAGCACGCGAGCTATTCAACAACGTGAAAATTAGTCCAACAAGTCAAACTGGAGCAGGAACTGCGAGTTCCTGAAAGGAGCAGCAACAGCAGGCGGCTCCGCAGAAGGGACAACAGCTGGGCTCCCCCCTCGCCAGCCAGAGCCGCGCTCGAGAGAAGTGGGCGGGCAGTGCAGAGCGGGGGTTCGCTCCCGTGCGGGGAGGCCTCTCTCTCTCCCTGGCATGTGTGCGAGGAGGGGGGAGGGGAGGCTTGTTTCGTCCCTCAACTTGTGCAGGACTTTTTCCTCGCTCTTCCCAGGAGATCCTTTGGTTTCCCCCCTCCCCTCTGTCTTCTCTCGCCCCCTCCCCCTCGCCAAAGGCGTAGGTGAGCAAGCTGAAAGCTCCCTTCTAACGAGCATTGCGTAACTCGTTTAAGAGGCAGTGAGAAGGGGGGGGGGGAGCGAAACGCCCGGCGCGGCACGACGGTGCGAGGGAGAAATGAAAGCTGGACTTTCCGGCCGTCACGAAGCCTGGCCGATTCGGTGTAGATCGAGTGGATCTTAGGCGTGGGAGGGGGAAAGAGCCCGCAAAAAGATGCACTCCCTCCCAAGGCCTGCGATCAGTAAGTACTGTAAGCCGCACCAATAAGCCACACAAACTATCCGATTTCTGATCGAGCCTACGGACCTATCCTGAACTTTTTTTTTGTTCCCTGGATTCCGTTCCTATGACACACACACAACCCGGCCGCCAAAGACAACGACAATAAAATACCCCCTCCCCTCCCCCTTCGCTGTCCAACAGAAGTCTAATTCTCAAAAATACGAGTTACAGAGCGGGGGAGTCAATGGATGATCAGACCGTGCATTCAGCAGTAGTAGCAGTAATAATAGAAACAATAGTGCTACTAGCAATCTTCAATAAGGGATCCATCCAGGGGAAAAGAAATTCTGGTGACTTAACAGACAATGCCAGCATTAAGGAAGTAGATTTCCACTGCTTTCTTCCGGGATCTTTGGTCTAGGACAGGCCAGAGAATCTCTCCAGTAATAACCAGGATGATTCTCCTTAGCTTCCAAGACAGATGAAATGACCCAGCTCCTGCACACAGTAATCATTGAATGAAAAGGAAAGGAAGAAACTCAGTAAACTTTGCCATCTTTTCCTCCCACTGGGCATTGAATCAGATGAGGAGACAAGTTTTCCTATCGTAAAACCATCATTTCTGTAAAGTCACACTTGGGTCACAGAAATGAGATCAATACATGAAGATTTGAAGGAAAGCCATTGTAACACTATCAATACTTTAAATGTAACACTTATTTCAAAGAGTATTCTAAAACTTCATCCACACGCATTCAAATGTTGGCTACCACTTAAAAATCTTCATTAATAATCCTGACTTTTAATTATTCACCAAGTTGTACAAGTAACAACCCCCCCCAATGAAATATTTTAGGGAATATTAAAAGAGGCACAATATTTCCCCAAAAGGAGAAAAATCTTAACTACCTAACCTGCTTTCTACCTAAACAGCCTCCAGCAGATGTCTGAGATGAATAGTTTGTGCCCATTAAGAAAGATTGGGGCAATCTATTCACAAACAACACCTTCATCTCCAGATGATGGGATTAAAATTTACATCCCCCACCCAAATTCTAAGAACAGACATGACCTTTAGGACATAATAGGATTAACCTACCACCATTAGAAGAGCAAAAGATACCAAGCTCACTACATTGCACAACCCCCTGCAGCATCTCAGAACCCTATAAAAATCCATGTGCTCATCAAACCATTAGTCAGCTGTCCCAACATGCTGTTGTTGCTTCTGCTCATCAATAAACAGAGTCCTTCTTTCCAATCAGCCTCCATATTATTTCCAGTGCCTTTCTCCTGGTTTGGAACCGAATCGGATTTTTCTTCCAACAAAGTGCATTGAGAAAAATAAAGCTTTAGGACTTACCATAGTAATATTATTAGTCATTATTTGTGAAAGCCCAATTGGTCGAATAATTAAGATGTGGGGCTAGAAACCAGGAGATTGTGAGTTCTAGTCCTGCCTTAGGCATGAAAGCCAGCTGTCAGATCTCTAAAAGTGATACTGCCATTCAATTGGGAGAAGAGCCTCGGAGTTAAATCATTAGCTACATCTGAAACAACTGTTTTACAACTTTACAACTGGTTTCCTGTCACTGGGAGACTGAAGGTCCCAACATCTCTGGAGGGATGGCTCCCGCCACTTTCTTCCAGAGCTCTGGCAGGCCTGCCGAGGAGGAGCCAGGACAAGGCTGGAGCGAGAGTCGCGGAGGCGAAAGGCTGGCCACTCGGGGCTTGGAAGAGGGAGCGGAATGTGGGTCCTCCACTGCCGGAATTCCGGGGAGGGAAGCGGGGCTGGCCCGTTTCCTCCTGGGGCTGCTTGGAGAGGGAACCTGGGCTGTGGGAAACTCACCCACGGCCGGCTTCTCTGGAGTGGAGGCGGGGATAGAAGTGGAGCTGAGCCTCTTGCCGCTGCGGGCCTGGCTTGCAGAGTGCAAAAGGGGGAGGGGGGCCTCTTGGAACACCCCCCCACCCCTCTTCGCCTTTCGCCTCCGCGGCTCTCGCTCCAGCCTGGGCAGGAACCAGCACTCTTCTGCTGCGAGCGGAACGTACTCCTGGTGGCCTGTGGCTCCAATGCCTGCAAGGTGGAAGTGTTTGCCCTGTAGGGCAAGCAAAAGCCGAAAGAAAGTGCCCCACCACTTCTGTATGACATAGAGGCGCCCCGCAGCTGGGTTGGACATAGCTGCGGGGTGCGGAGCGCCTCTATTTCGGACATAGCTGCTGCGGGGGGGGGGGGCGAAAGCCGCTTTCTTCTTTTTGCCTCACCAGCCATAAGCTTCACTGCACGTCACTGAACTAGAGATAGCCATGGGAGCATGTGCTTTATTGAACTCCCAGGGCAAAAAGAGTTAAGGAAGCATCTTCACACTTGTGTATTGGTCAGAAATCTGCATTCGGACAAAGGGAGGGGTCATCATCAGCTTAATCCCATTTGCATGGCCTAAAGTTTTCAGATGCTGCTTTGCTTCTAATGGTTTCCATCCTGCTTGATTAAAGGTTCCTTTTGAAACAATCCATTTCAAGAGTCTTACTTCCTCAAGTTAGGAGAGGAGCCTTACACCAGCTGACAGGTGACTTTGAATCTATCATCCCAACCAACCTCACAAGATTGTGGGGAAAGTAGGAGGAGGGTGTATACATAGTCCTTGACCTACAACCACAATTGAGTCCAAAATTTTTATTGCTAAGTGAGACAGTTAAGTGAGTTTTTGTCCCATTTTACGACCTTTCTTATCATAGTTAAGGGAATCATTGCAGTTGTTAAGTTAGTAACATGATTGTTAGTGAATCTGGCTTCCTCATTGACTACTTGTCAGAAGGTTTCAAAAGGTGATCACATGACCTCTGAACACTGCATGATAGATACGAGTCAGATATCTGAATTTTGATCATGTGACCATGGGGATGCTCCAATGATTGGAAGTGTGAAAAACATCATAAAATCACTTTTTTCAGTACTGTTGTGATTTGGTTCACTAAATGAAATGTTTTTTGTAAGTTGAAGACTACCTATATTTAAGTATGTTTGCTACCTTGAGTTATTATAAAAATAATTAAGGTAATGAGTAAATAAATAATATCAAGGCAGCTTATATCAGTCAATTATCTTCCTGTAATCGAATCATATTTTAGAAGTTCAGAAGGCATGTCTGAAAAATGAAAATTCATCTGAAAGTGCAATCTTTAATGTTTCACGCATATAGCTTTTTAAAACTCAAGACTAAGCAATAGAAATGATACACATACCCCCAATTTTAGATATCCAACATGGTTGTGAGAATGGAGACTTTATCCAATGTGTTCTGAAGAATTTGCATCCTACTGTAACCATAATTAATTTTTTGATTCCCATACTTTTACAATCTAATATTTGCCTTGGAGTAAACATTTATATTTTTATTAAATTGAATAAATTATTATTAAACATAAATAGTTTAATAAAGCATACTTTGCGTATTATCGTAATCCACAATTGCAATTCTTAGTCTTCTCTTTCTCCTTAGAAAAACCAGGACTCGTCTTGATTTTTAATTAATCAAAACCTGGTCATACCATCAGTCCCAGGAGCCCCAAGATATTGGCAAGGTGACTCCCATTATTTTAACATCTGTTGTCCTCTCTTAGCTTTATAATTTTCATTTTTAAACAATATTATTTAGATGATTACTATCTTGTATGTCATCAAGGAAGAGATGGGTGTCTATATAAATGTTATGGTGAATGATAAGTAATCTGAAGTTAGTTTCTATATTGGTATGTTATCATGATGGGTAATCAAAATGGATTCTTCATAAGAATGAAGCATTGTGCAGTTTATTTTCAGTATTGAAAATTACAGTTTATTTTGCAGAGGAGAATTTGGGGTGTTTTTTTTTTAAACAAAATGTGATTTTTTTTTAAGATAGTAAGCAGATAGTATAAGCATTTTAAGTTGAACTTAAGCAAACACCTACACTTTTAAGTTCCCTTTAAACATATAGACAGACAAAAAAGACATACATATAAAAATTCACTCTGCATCACCAAATTTAGATATAAATTCATTGCCAGAATTCAGTGTGGAGAATGTCAGATTTAGACTCAACTCCTACTCCATTCTGTTCCATTAAAGTGCAAGGCCAGTTACAGTGAACACCACAGGAATTGTGCATTTTTTCTCTTTAAAAAGTATTGTTCATAGTACTTACTACAATAAAACCTGAATGAAATATTTCTAAAATTCTGTTCTATGATTGCCAACTGTTTGTGGATGCTGTAGAAATGGTTGGGGTTACTTGACTTGCAAGATACCTTCTAATCCTTACATTCTACGAGGCTATGAAATTCATCTAGGATTTAGAGCTTTATCAAATTGTTCACCTAAGTCAGGGATGGGGAATCATGGCCAATTTATGTCTTATGGACATGCTGGCTCAGGAACTCTGGGAACTGAAGTCCACAAGTCATAAAAGGACCTATCCCTGACCTAAGTTCTTTTCATTCACTCTCCTCTCCAAAGCACAAGTAGTAGTTGCAAATATATATATAATTATTTTAATTATAAAAATATAAGCTGGATTACAATTCTGTTCCAGTGATGCCCCTATACCCCATTCTGCCCATCATTGAATGTAATAACAGTAACAATAGTAATAGCTGAGAGACTATTGTGCTACAATGTCTAACAACCACTAGCAAGTGGATTGATAATCTGGAAAGCGCTTGGTTATTTTCTAATCAGAAAGAATAACTAAATAACATCTACAACCAAGAAGTGCAATGGGAAATCAACCGAAGTAGATAGTCTCTTTTCAAACCCATCTTACACCCCACAGATGAAGACGTGACCTCCTAGAAAGTTGTAAAGACATGGCTTCTTTGTGGGACCTTTCAGCATTGTTTCTGGAACCATCAAAAATTTGATATTGCAATAATATTATTGCTATATTTTATTATACAGTGTAAACTGCCCAGAGCATGGGTGTCCAACCTTTCAGCTTGCCTGGGCTGCATTGAGTGAAAAGAAATTGTCTTGGCCCCTGTATAAATATATAATACAGTTAATGTATATAATCACATAATGTTTAAAGTTTACAGTCTTTGGGGTTGCATTACTAGCTGTCCCAGGTGACATGTGGCCTGTAAACGATTGATCGCACACACCTGGCCTAGAGTCTGGATGCTTTGATGTTTATTAATTTCATAATATTGCACTATGTTAGTAAGGCTTCAGAAAAGTTCTTCACTACAGGATCTCAAAGTTTACAATTCAAGTATGTAAATGGTATAAAAATTATAAATTGCATAGACAAATTTACAGTTGTTGGGTCTTTTTTAGATATTATAAGAAACAGTTAAAAATGTTGTTAGAGAGCTTCAGCAGCCCTGTCATCACAAAGAACCAAAGCACTTATCGGAAAACAGCTGGGGGAACTGGAATTCAGGATGATATATAAAGCTCCCTGCCCCCCACAACTTACTCCTATCACCAAGGGAACTGGCCTCCTAGAAAACAAATCAGTGAGTTTCATATTGCATTTTCGTCTGGTGGTTCTGAACGAATGCTAACCTGAGCACCATTAAACCAAATGTAAAGCATATCAAAATCAATGGGACTTCGCTGTGTCTAGTTTGGAACACAAAATCCCCAGAAACACCCATTTGAATTTCCTGATTATTTTGACCAGTGTGGAGGAGGTGGCGGCGATTATTGAAAGAATCAGTATGTGTATCAAAATTCAGCCCATTACCCACAATACCTTGTGCTAAATTTTCATTTAGAGTATTTGAATTTCTTCCCCACTGGATGTTGTGAATGAATATCTCACACTGACCAAAAGGGGTCTATTGCCATTCTTTGTTAGATTCATTCTAAATGTAGATAGAATGCTTAAGGAAAAGCACAAGGATATTTGTGGAAAAAAGCATAAGGCAGGAGTGTTGTGTCTGCTGCCTTGAGCTCCTGAAGGAAAAAAAAATGGACACAAGCTTATAATCCATACATCCAGGCCTACAACTGGACTTTTGGAAAAAAAAAACTGCTTGTTGAGATTCCCAGGTCAACAGGTGGGATGGACTTTCTTCGTTGGCATCCATTGCAAAGGACTCTGCTTACCATTGGGAGACAGAAAGTGCCTGAGCCTGCATGGGTAGCCTAAGAAACCCGAGTGTCAGCCAAAAAGAACAGCCTTCACAATCACAAAATACACTGGTTGACAGCCCTTTCATTCTTCCAGGCAGCTGATTTATAACTTTTACTTTTACAACAGGGTGAAACTGTCCTTTGTAAAGCACAAAAGAAGCCCAGCATTTTCTGTAGAGAAATCTCATGCACTTTGCTTTTGACGTGATGAGAGCAGGCCCTCCGAAGCATAACTTGCTTCTTCTTGGGTGTGCGAGAGGGTGGGACTTGGCTCTCTGCTAAGTGTGGGTGGCACTATCAGAAGGAAATGCAGTTGTGTGGATGCGGAAAAGTTTCTTGTCTTCCACTAAGGAAAGCTGCTTCGTTAATGAAGCAAAGCAAGGCTATCTGTTTGAAGGAAACCTTTAGAAGTTGTATTCACGCTGCTGCTGTTCCTCCCCTCCAACCCCCCCTCTCCAACGAGCAGTTGCTGAGTAGCTAAGGTGGTTCTAAATAAAGAACTGGAGTCAACAACAGGAAATAACTCCCACAGAAAAAAGAGAGCGAGCGCACTGAATACAAACTCTCTCTCCAACTCTTGCATGCAGCTGACAGCAGCCTTTTTGTTCTTTGCATATGGCATCAAAAACCATAGCGTTTCAAAGCATGCAGTTGGCTTTTTCACCATGGCAAGTTGGCCATTATACTTGCATTTTGCAGAAAAAGAACTGCCCTCCCCCCCAGTAGATAAGTCTCGCCTCTCAAACCCCACCCTCAAAACCCTTCCCCACCTCCCCTCCTATATAATTCTGGCTGGGCCAGCCAAACTATGGGTCTATCCCTCAAGACCATCCAGCAAGGCACAAAATGTCTACTGAAAAGCTTTTTTATGAAATTGGGGGAGGGGGGCAGGGGTGGGTTTCTCACCCCGTTCCAACCGGTTCGGTTGGAACGGGGCCGGCGGCGTCCTTGTACACGCGCGTGGCGCACGCATGCATACTAGCGTCTGTGCGATGCTCCAGCTGCTCCTGGAGGATCGCGCAGGCGCTGTATGCGTCCTGCGCATGCGTGGAAGCGCAGAACTTCGTCAAAATTGTGTAGGAGCGCGGGCGGGTGGGTGGGCCAGTCGCCGTTCCCGGAAGTTACTTACTTCCGGGTTCGCCGACCAACCGGTTCGCAGGGACCGCAGCGAACCGTTGAAACCCACCCCTGGAGGGGGGGATGAATATGAAAGAGCAAGTGGGGCAAATGTTGGTGTCTTTGTTGCATGTAGTATCAGCTCTGAAATTAGTGGCAACCTCAGCTTTCCACTGTAAAACCCCTTAGCTTGTTCTCAGAAGAAAGCATTAAAAACACTGCACCTATTGGACAGTAAAGAGGATATTGGACAGAGCCATCAGAATTAATAGAAATGAATTTGGTTCAGGAGCTATAGTTTACATCTTCCATAAAATTATAGATACCTCTGTATGACTGACAGCACACAAATTAGTGTTCTCAAAAGATACATTTAGCTCTTAATTTTGAAGACTGCTAGGTGACCAGTTTTTCAAGATGCTTGAGATCAATTCTGGGGAAATTAAGGCACTTCAAAGCCATCCACTCCCATGGGCTAATATAATTTCTTCCTCTGTACTACTCATAATATAATTTCTTCTCTGTACTATTGAGGCTATGTGCTATTTGAATAGCATGGCTGCTCTTTTTGCAACATCCCCTCAAATTAGGCCCATATGAAATAGCTATTCCCCAGACCAGCCCTTCTGCCCTGTAAATTAGAATCTTGATCCCCATTCACATTGGCCCTTGTGAGTGACTAATACTTGAAAATTCAGTGATCCTGTTCTCAGCTTACCTACCTAGAGAAGGGTTTCCAATGCTAACTCTAGCCTGAATCATCTTTTTAGTACACCCTTCTGTATTGGCCAAAGTCACAAAGGGCTCTGAGAAAGACCTGGTGAATAATCGATTGCCAAGAGGATCTTTCTGATGCAATGGAGCCTAGATAATAGGAAGAGGGAGCAGGAAGTCAATCCTCAAGCGCTTGAAGGAAGCTCCAACAAAAGGAAGCTAGTTCACTCTTTAGCTGGGAGAGATTCCTGTCCATCAGAGCTGATTGATGAGTCATTTAGCATTGCCCATTTAGGCAAGAATGGAAAATGTAGAAAATGAAGTCATGATCAGCAAGAATGTTAGGCACCAAAAGAACCAGCATTGGCATCATATTTTAAGAGCACTGTGGCTTTCCATAACTCAAAATATATACATGGAATATTTAAATAGGAATTGTACCTTACACATTCTCACATGCACGAAAACTGGATTTTAGTAACCAATGAGAATATTAGATGCTGCATTCTGAGAGATCCTTTCCTTTTTGACCCCAAAGATTAATAGGGGGGGGGCTTGTATCTGTGTTTGTGTGTGTTTGTGTGTGAAGGAGAAGGAAGGTTATTACGTGATTAAAAAAAGACACAATTCCGAGCATTGTTCACAACATTTCCAAAACTGCAACTTTCATAATACTTTTATCACTTTACGTTTTTAGACATAAATGCATTGTGCTCCCTCACAGGGCTTCTGGCACTGCAGCTGTGAGGGGACAGAAATGGAACAAGTGGCAGGAAAGCGAAGAAGGGGGCTAATTCCACAGCAAAAAGAAAAAAAGGATAACAAGATCAGGTGGGAAGAGATTTTAGAAAGTTATTCTGGCAGGCAAGTTCGGAGGTTGAGGATGGTGGAATGTTGCAACCCTGGACAGAAAAGCAGGAGGAGACCTTGCAAGGCCTGGTGTGTGACCTTCCTTTTCCTGTCCAGAAAGTAGTTCTGGCAAAGCTGACCAGCAACCCCATCCCCACTTCTGTCATTGTGTGCAGTTGCTATCCTGATAAGCTCTAATACAGAAACCCAGCTCTGAAAATACAGCCACCAACACACCCTGAGCCGCATTTCCTTCTGACAGCTGTTCTGACAGTTGGGCTGTCCTTTGCAGCAACATGATGAGCCAGGCCAGAGGTTAGTAGTAGGCAAAATTATAAAAAAAATATGAAGAAAGGATTAGCTAGCAAGCTATTGATAAATACAAATAGGAGTGTAAATATATATGTATGTGTGTGTGTATGCATTTTGCCCCTCTTTTAGCCTTCATTTATGAGCTGTTTTATGGCCCCTGCCAAGTACAAATGGAAAAGAAATGTTGGGTGGGTTACTGAAACAATTTTCCACTAGGATAGCTTACTTATGTACTGAAGCACATTATAATCAGTCCACGCTGCAACAAAATAAGAATTCAATATTGCTGAGCTACAGTTAGTAGAATCCTTTGCCATTTTCCATGCTGCTGAGATTTACTGGGGGTAATTCAACACATCTGGAAGAATATGGCTTCACCCACACCTGCACAACGGTCACCTGAGTACATGTTTAAATATGCTCTCACTAATAAACAACTGACTATATTATTCGAGGAGGTGGGTGTGTGTGTTTCCTCTTCAAAATATATGACGTGTCCAGGTAATCTATCATCCTTCTCCATCCATCTCTACTTATTACCATTTTGGAGACAAAAGCCGGTTTTAAGCCATGTTAAGTGAGAGAAGCAGTTTTTACTTATACGCTTGGAAAATCTACAAAGGAGCCGAAGCCAATTTTATTTGGTAAACAGGAATTGGCTGCCAGGAGAAGAGCAAACCCAGCAAAAAACAACATAGAGATTTGAGAATAAAACTTGGTAGCTGTTCGAGCAAATCCCAGTGGAAAACTTTGGCATGCAAGCCAAAATCCTGACTCAGTCTTTGCCACAATTGCAAACAATTGTACCTACTGCTATCTGAAGTTGAGCTTTTCTTACTGGAGGCAGGATTTTTTTGAAGTTGTTAACCATTGCTTCCCCCTCCCCTCCTTTTAGCAGCTAAAAATCTACAGAGAGGCACACAGTGGCAAATCTTGAGCTTGTTCTCCTGAAAAAGTAACGGGAGGAAGTGGGTGGAAAGAGAGAGAGAAAGACTGAATACAAGAATCTGTGAAATTGCAATGTTTACAAGCTCACAGCTCATTAGCTTCAACCTTACATCTGAAAACGCGCCCTGTTTCTGCCCACTTGAACTGATACACAAAGCTTTAACAACAGCCATGATTCACAGTCAACTCCAGTCATGCTCATAATGATGTGGCACATTCTCAGTGCCTCCAGTATTGCGTAATTGAGCTTCATTTGTTCTGCCCTAGCTTTGCGTGGAGTGCTGAAAGCAGCAGTGTCATCCGCCCCCAGCTCCTCCTCCTCCTCCTCCTCCTACCTGGCCGACAGCACGACTCACTATGAATAAGAGAGAAACTATGGATGACAAAAAGTACACTGAGGGATCAGGAAGAGCTTTCTGACTTATCCTCTGAATCAAAAGGAACAGAATGAAACTCTTAATATGGTTTAAGGTCTCTAAAAATATCATAGTATCATAGAAAATATCATTCATTGGGAGTGCATTCTTTGGGATGCAAAGCCAGTTTGGTGCAGTGGTTAAGGAATCAGACTAGAAACCGGGAGATTCTAAGTTCTAGTCCTGCCTTAGTCACAAAGCTAGCTGGGTGATTTTGAGCCAGTGTCTCTCTATTTCTTAGCCCTAGGAAGAAGGCAAGGGTAAGCCACATCTGAAAAACCTTGCCCAGAAAACTGTATTATTAGAGCTTCCCACAGAACAAGTTACTAATGTCATGTGAAAATCCAAAAAAGTTAAGTCAAATCTGATCCTGGGAGAAATGAGATTCCAATGAGTGAGTGCCTAGAAGAAAAGGCCCTTTTCCTGGGTCCTGCCAGATGGCACTTTCTAACGGAATGGAATGGTATGAAAGAATGACTTTGGGAGACAGAAGAAGAGCCTCAGAGTAGACAATAGTCAGATAAAAGCAGCTCAACCCACAGAAGCAATGGAGGTGTGGCAAACATCTCAGAAGGGACCCTCCCTGGTTTCTTTCACTGTAAAGGGAAGGTGGGGGGGGAGATGTTCTTTCAACCTGTATGATTCTGTTACAATAAGCTTACAAATATCTAGAACTAGTACTTCTGGGTATGCTTCTTGTCTGGACTACCTTGCAAGGTTGAAATGGATGGGACCAGAGCATAATACTTCTGTCTAATATAGCAAACACTATTAGGGAGATATGGTGCTGTCCATAATCTGGTTCCAACCCATGAAGGGTTTTAAAGGTGACCTCCAACGCCTTTGAATTGTACTCAGAAGTACATGGTTGCCAAAGCAGCATGTGGAGCAGAAGTGACATATGTTCCATCAACCAACGTCCACAAATGCCGAGGCTTCTGAATACTTGTCAAAGCAGCCCCATGTGGACAGGATTTCCTGTCCAACCAGGAAATGACTAAGGTGTGAGTGACCATGAGTAGGGACGCCAGTCTGGGAACAGGTGCAAACGGTACACAACACGGAGCTGTGCAAAGGCCCTCCTAGCCATGGTGTCATCTGCACTTCAGGCCAATTAGTCACTTTAAGTACAGTTAGCGCCATCAGTTTTAGCTCCATGTGGCCTGTGCTACCAATACATCATAAGATACAAAAGTATATGAGAGGACAGCCACATCTCACAAACATGTTTCTTTAGACTGGTCACCACTTGAATGGCTGGGTATCTGCCATAGAGCCCACAGGCTATAAAGAAGAATCAACCCATCCAATAAGAAAACATCTCGGGCGGGGGGATTACTTGTACCTTCCCTGTACCATAAAATCAGAAGGAGGCAAGAAAGAAGTGATGGTCTTGTCCATGCTGGCCCTCAGATTTCTAGGGAAGGTCAGATTACTCCGACATTGTGGGCTCTTCTTTCTTTCCTTTCTTTCTTTCTTTCTTCTTTCTTCTTCTTTCTTTCTTTCTTTCTTTCTTAATTCCTTTATTAAACTAATTAATTAATTAAACTCACTTCTTTATTAACTAACTAACTAACTAATTAATTAATTAATTAAAACTCACAGGAACACTTAACATTGCTCCAATTATTTATTAACCACATTATTATTAACCACATTTATATGTCACCCAATCCGAAGGACTCCGGGTGGCTTACAAAATAAAGAGGGAAAAAAAAAACACATAACGAAACACATAATGAATAAACGGTTTTAAACAGCAACACCGCCATACATTCAATCTAATCGGGGCTGGACCTCAACAGTGAGGTCAACAGCCCCAGGCCTGCCAGAACAGCCAAGTTTTTACAGCTTTCCTGAAGGCCATGAGAGTGGGTATGGTCGGGATCTCTGGGGGTAGCTGGTTCCAAAGAGTCGGAGCAGCCACAGAGAAGGCTCTCCTCCGAGGGCCCGCCAGCCGACACTGTCTGGCTGACGGCATCTGAAGGAGGCCCAATCTGTGGGATCTTACTGGCCGCTGGGAGGTATGTGGCAGTAGGCAGTCTCAAAGGTAGATTAGATTGTTAGTAACAACAATAACAATTAGATTGTTAGTTTAAATTTTGGTATTATCATACTAACCATTGTTAGTTACCCTGCGGGCATTTTGTTTGTGTTTCTACCAAGAAACACATCCATCAAGAATAATGTGGTTATGTCTGCCTATAATCTTAAAAACATTTTAAAACATTGGCATTAATTTACTGCATCATAAAGACACTCAGTTCTTCAAACATAAATACTATTTTTTGAAAACAACAGCAACAACACATCCTTCTGAGATACAGAGAAAACTATTTTATACTTTCACTTTATTATTCTCTTGATACTTCCTACAGGGAATAAGGTAGCAGATGTGAGAAAGAGAGAAGCAAACTTCAAGGGCAAGAAGTGTATTACACAGAGTGGATGCACAATAGTTGACATGTGGCAACAGGAGTTTTGTAAAACCTTTTCCCATTCTGAGGACAATAAAATTCCCACTTCCAACCACCAGTCTACAGTTACAGGGGATATTTTCTACTTGTTGTACCTTCTATTTATTTATTCCTACAAATGTTTGCTCTGTACTTAATTCAGAAGTGGGATTTTAGCAACTCCCAATTACTTGCAATGATAACAGCCAAAATCGAGACACAGTTATCACATCTACTAAGTAACAGATATTTGGAATAGAGGGAAGGGAGAAGGAAAATATATTTGTGTAGTTTGGAAGAAGATTTATTTTATACGTAGCATTAGGTATAATAAAGAGTAATTAATAATAAATATTAGATACTATGTATAGTAATAGTAGTGACATGGTGGCTCAGTGGCTAAGATGCTGAGCTTGTCGATCAGAAAGGTCGGCAGTTCAGCGGTTTCAAATCCCTAGTGCCGCGCAGCTTCTGCCAACCTAGCAATTCGAAAGCATGTAAAAATGCAAGTAGAAAAATAGGAACCACCTTTGGTGAGAAGGTAACAGCATTCCATTTGCCTTTGGCGTTTAGTCATGCTGGCCACATTGACCACGGAGACGTCTTTGGAACAGCGCTGGCTCTTTGGCTTTGAAACAAGCTGAGCACCACCTCCTAGAGTTGGGAACAACTAGCACATGTGCGAGGGGAATCTTTTCCATTCCCTTATAGTAAACACTATTACTACACTACATTACACTACACTACACATGTACACTACTCTATAATGGAATCCTTCCAGGCATCTTAGATACTTATAATTCAGCAAAAGAAGAAAATAATCTGAAGCATCTTGGTCTCCATTTGAATGGTCTCCAGTAATTGGTCTCCAATAATTATGCCTTTTATAAAGCATCACCTACATATTTCCAAAAATGTACATAAGAGAACATGTTTCACTAGAGAAAAATCAGCAATCAGCACTGTCCTCTTCAAGAATATGAGAATCCCTCTTTTGGACTTAAATGTTGAAAAGATTCTTAAGAATACCATGCATAGCCAAGAAAACAAACAATGGCTCACAGAACCAATCAATTCAAAGTTCTCACTTGAGATACAAATGACGAAGTTCATATTATTATAATTATGGAAATATATGCAGCTTGGGGATCATCCTAAAGACATCGTAGTGGTTGCTAGGAGTCAATACTGACTTTAGACATAATCAATTAATCAAAAAAGGTGTGTACCAGAGGCAAATACTATGGGATCAATATTTCTAGCTAAAATATGACGTTAACCATATACAGTTAGGAGCCCCAAGAGTTGGAGAATGAGCAAAGGGATGCTCATTCTGGCTCAGAAAATACTTTCTCCTCGTCTTCTATCACATTGTGTACCAAGCCTTTGCTTATTTCAATATAAATTATCACAGCAAAAGCCTTTTGGGAATTTGATGGCGATAAGAGCAGAGCAGGAAGAGGACAATGTATAAATATAATGAAGGATTTTCATTTATGCTTGATATCTAGCTTGGGGGCAAAGTTCCAAGAGAAGTAATGGCTTAGGCCTGCAGGCTTTCAAGGGGATGCATTCATTTGGAAAACAAAAAGCAAAAGCAAAAATGCAGAGACTCTAGTCAGCCTGAAAACAACCCAAATGGGTGCAAACCCAACCAGTTTAATGTAACATGATGGAACTGTGCTGACAGCAAAGAATATCAAAGGTAGGTTGGTGAAGGGTCTTCTATTGACAGAAAGTTACAACGAAACATATTTTTCCACCAGCTTCCAATTGGAAGAAGTTCTTTCAACAGGACTGCTTCAGAAGTGGTGGACCTTGCTTCAACTTGAAGATTCCAAGAGGCTGAATGTATCAAGAGTCAAGACGTCAAATGGGTCAACGACGCTGTGATGCTAGTTTTTCTGCACTGGTAAAGACTAATGAATCACAATAACTTTTCCTTCACCCAAAATTTGGGTCAGAGGAAGAGCTTCTAGCACAGTGTTTCTCAACCTTGGCGACTTAACCTCAACACTAGGCTAACCCTTAGGCAGCTGGCTAGATAATTAAGCTAGTCACTCTCATCCAACCCTCCACTGTGAAGTCAACAAATATCTATCCACCAACCTACACCAAGCCAGCATGACAGATCATGGTCGTAACCTTCAGTGAAGAGATCTTGGCCCTGAGTGGATTGATATGGACTGATAAAAATAAATATAACTGTTCACATGCATATATGTCCAGCTTCCCTCTATATCAGTGGTCCCCAACCTTTTTATCGCCGCGGACCAGTCAGCCTTTGATAATTTTACCGTGGCCCGCTGAGCGCAGCGCAGGGGTGGGGGGGGTGTTGTTTTAAATCCACTTCCCAATTCAACACCTGAATCATATCCCACCTTCCATTTTGTATGTAGATTTTAAGGAATAAACAGCTGAATTAATCAAGGTCAAAGATAAAAAGAGCAAGGGCAAAATTAAATAAGCCAGAGGATAGCAATGTAAAAGAATACAGTATTAAGGAGAGAAAGGAGAAGAAAAAACCTCGCTTCTGCGGAGGTCAGGGAAATGTTTGATACTGATCTGGCTGGGTAAGAGTCCAAGAGTCCATATCGCCAATAACTACGCGTGGGGGGAAAGGAAATGTGTTTTTGTGAGGAAGAGAAAGAGCGTGCTTCACCGATGCCCGTTGGCGAAATTTTGAAGAGAGGCAAGAGACTTCAGGCACCGAGCCCCCACCCCTGGCTGCGGCAACTGGAGCGGGCGGGAGGCAGGGAAGGGGTGGGCAAGACCGCCGCTTTTCCACCGTGCGCTGCAATAGCGGCAGCGGCGGCCTGAATCTGGCGACTGCCCCTCACCACCTCAGGCGGCGCTCATACCCTCCCCTTTCCTGCGCTACCGTTAGACTCCTCTCAGCCCCCCACCCACGCCCCGCGGAGGGCCGCCCGCGCGCCAAAATCTCGCGCCACCCCCCATCTCCCCTCAAAGACCCCCCCGCCCTCGGCTGCCGACGTTCTCTCTCTCTCTCTCTCTCTCTACCTCTCCCGCCGTTCCTTCTCACAAGCCAAGGCCGGGCGGGGAAGCGCCGTCTCCGTCCCGGGCGCGCCGCCCCTCCCTGGGCAACTCGGAGACGACTGAGCCGAGGAGGACAACGAGGAGGAAAAGAAGAGGAGCGGCCAGCAACGACCGCCGGGGAAGCCGCCAGGGCCTCCAAGGGCTCCGCTTCCAGCGCATGGTCCGCCCCCTCCTCGCCTCGCTTCAGGTGAGCCGACTGAGGCGAGAAGGAGAAAGAGGCGGAGGCGTTCACTGAGGGGACGGCTGACTCGGGGAGGGGGCGGAGGTGGTGTAGTAGCGGGGGATTGTTTCCTCCTCGCCTCACTTGCTCCTGTGCGTTCCGCGCAGCTCCCCCCCTCCGGCGACGGCGCTGCATGAGTGAAGAGTCGGCCGTTGCATGGCCCCCGGCCGCTGCGCGGCCCGGTGCCAGGTACTCCACGGCCCGGCACCGGTCCGCGGACCCGGGGGTGGGGATCACTGCTCTATATGACCTATATAACGAGATCATTAACCTATATGATCTGGGTACTTGGGAGACCGCCTCCTGCCGATTACCTCCTCGAGACCGATTAGATCTCATAGATTAGGCCTCCTCCTAGTGCCATCTGCCAGCCAGTGCCGGCTGGCTACTACGCGGAGGAGAGCCTTTTCAGTGGCAGCTCCGACCCTCTGGAATGAGCTCCCCATGGGGATCCGTACCCTCACCACCCTTCAGACCTTTCGCGCAGCCCTCAAGAACTGGCTATCCTGCCAGGCCTGGGGTAGAGATTGATCTGCCCCCACCCGAATGTTGGATGAATGTTGTTTACTTTTAATATATGTAATGTTATATGTTATTGTCTGTATCCCCTTCCCTATGATGTGTAGCCCGCCCTGAGTCCCCTCAGGGAAAGGGCGGCCTATAAATAAACCTATTCAATTCAATTCAATCATTATCCTTCTGAATTGCTCAGAGGACCGGGGTGGAGGGAGGGTGTTATGTTAGTTCACCTTCCTTCAGGGTTGATTCCGGTCTGTGATGATTGGGGAGGAGAGTCTTCCCTTGGCCCCTGCCATGTGAAGTGCTTGGTGCTTTCTCCTTCCTTTCAACATCTACATTACGTCACTGGGTGAGCTCATTCATTGCATGGGTGAGGTATCAATATGCTGATGATAACTAATTATATATCTTTGGCCCTGGTGAATCAATCAAGTGATGCTATGAGCTTCTATCATAATATCATGGAGAATCTAGTTGGGAAACAACAGGCTTCAGCTGAGCCCTGGGAAAACTGAGTGGCTTTGGTTGGGGGGGGGCTTCTGATTCTAGGACGATGCTGTCTTTCATGCTAGATGGGGTTGCGCTATCCAGACAGACCTAGTGCAAAGCTGGAGGTCCTTCTAGACCAGGGATGTCAAACTCTATTTCATTGTGGGCTGCATCAGGGTTGTGTTGACCTCAGGGGGCCAGAGTGGATGTGGCCAGCTCTACATCACTTATGTCGGGGCGCCTGTGATGGCCCAAACACTCTGTGAGAGAAAACAGGCTCCCGAGCTCCATTTTCGGCTGCAATGGTCTCCTGAAACCCTATGCCAGCAAAAAATGGAGCTTGGGAGGACTGCATACAGCCCTCCCGAGCTCCATTTTGGCTGGCAGAGGTCTTCTGTTGTTTCCAGGGTAGCCCAGCAGGCCAGATCTAAGCACTCCAAGGCCTGGATCTGGCCTCCGGACCTTGAGTTTGACACCTTTGTTCTACACTCACAACTCCTGCTTGATGACATAGGGAACTCTTGCCTAGAAGGACCTTTTTCTTATGTGCCAGATACATCCGTTTCTGGATAAGTAGGTCCTAACAGTCACTCATGCTCTAGAGTCACCTCAGTTTGGATTACTGCAATGCGCTTTACATGGGGCAGCCCTTAAAGAGTATTCAGAAGCTTCAGCTGGTACAATTATGTGTGCTCTTAGGGCAGAACATGTTACATTTCAGCTCTTTGAACTGCACTGGTTGCCAGTTTGCTTCTGGATCCAATTCAGGATGCTGGTTTTAACCTTTAAACTCTTCATGGCATTGGAGCAGGATATTTGAGGAGCTGCCTCTCTGGAAACTTTCCCATCATTTGCAGTTTATTACAGTATTTTAAAAGGCCATAAAAGTCCCAGACTGTGAATTTAATTGAAGACTAAATCAACAACAACACAACAACAACAACAACAATCTACCTTAGTAGCTCGTAGGTCCCTTGGTTAGTACTTGAACTATTGAGTTTTTACCAGTCCCAGACTGTGAATCGAATTGTAGACTAAATCTTAATAATATAGTTTTGTTATTGTTGATGATGATGATAACAGCAGCAACAACAACAGTAATAGTAATATAGTAAGCTACCTTAATAGCTCTTACGTCCTTGGTTGGGACTTGAACTATTAAAGTTTTTACCAGACCCAGACTGTGAATCAAATTGAAGGTTAAATCTTAAATAATAATAATAATATCATCTACAAAAAGGGTTTGTGGGGGTCAACAAACGTTACAATTAACCTACAGGAGAAACAGAGTAAAGATTTCCAATATCCACATTTTCTGTCATAATGCACTGCTTTTGATACTTAATCTGCTAATAATCTGGATCAGAATGTGTAGAACATCAGTGCATAGTATTCTTTTAATCACAAAGCACTGTTTTAATTAAAAATCCACACCAGATTAATTAAGGCAATAAACACCAACATGATGGTGAATATTTGGTAGTTACTCTTTCCCCTGCAGGGGTCTCCAGCTCCCAGGAAAGATTTTAGGGCAATCAGTAGGAATCAGTTAAAAAAAACCAAACACTTTCCCCTCTTCTGTGAAAAACAACTTGTTGGGACCTATTCCAATGAATCTGTGAATACTGGGGTCCTTCTCCAATTCTGCATTAGAGCTTGTTCTATCCAAGATCAGTCCTGTTCAGTCCCAAAATGTGTCTTCAATGCCACACCGACAAAGAGCCGAGGTGGTGCAGTGGTTAAATGCAGCACTGCAGGCTACTTCAGCTGACTGCAGTTCGGCTGTTCAAATCTCACCGGCTCAGGGTTGACTCAGCCTTCCATCCTTCCGAGGTGGGTAAAATGAGGACCCGGATTGTTGTTGGGGGCAATATGCTGACTCTGTAACCGGTTAGAGAGGGCTGAAAGCCCTATGAAGCGGTATATAAGTCTAACTGCTATTGCTATTGCTATTGGAAATAAGCCTCTTGAATATGGGGGATTAGAGTGTGGGTCAACATACACAAACTATTGGCTCAAGGATCCTTTTTCCCTTTGGCCCTCTCCATTAATAGCAATAGCAATAGCAGTTAGACTTATATACCGCTTCATAGGGCTTTCAGACCTCTCTAAGCGGTTTACAGAGTCAGCATATTGCCCCACAATCTGGGTCCTCATTTCACCCACCTCAGAAGGATGGAAGGCTGAGTCAACCTTGAGCTGGTGAAATTTGAGCCGCTGAACTGCAGATAGCAGTCAGCTGAAGTGGCCTGCAGTACTGCACTCTAACCACTGCGCCACCTCGGCTCTTCTTAACTATGAGGGATGTCTTTCAATCCACATGGATTGAAGGCAGGGGCAATGAAAATCTCATCCTTGGGCTTCTCTCTAGGTCTTCTAGTCAGCATGAGATGTGATCAAGTCAAAGCACTAATTAAATAGTAGGCACAAGAGCACCCAACTCTAGCCAGGTCCCCAATCTTTTTTTGCCAGTGAATCCAGTTACTCTCCCTCCCCCATGGCATATTTAACCAATTTAAAAATACCCAACTCCCGGAGGGCCTTTATTCTAGCATGATGTTCCCTCAGCTGTCCTTGGAGGCCACTGCAGGAAAATTCCCTACCTGGAGAAACAATACCTCTGTGACTCTGGACACAGAAGCAACAGAGTATGTGCTCCTCCAGTATCCATATGGCAGAGACATTTGTAGTAGCCTCCTCTCATCCTTATGGCATAAATACCCAGGTCGCACAGGATAATTCTATACCTCCCTGATACTTCAGATATCAACCCTTCTACAACATATAAAGTTGCCAGATTCTGCAAAGCAGTCCCCCAAAACTTCAGATAATGACCTGTGCTATAAAACCGGTCTTACTGAGTAACTAGTTTGGCATTCTAGAGTGCTCCATACTGTACTTCAATTTAGTTTACTGTAATTTAGTTTGCTGTATATTAACCTTTATGCTCCCCTACACCTACATAAGGCTCCTATCCTCCTTTTACATTTCTTATAGGCTTTTATTTTTATATACATTTTGTTTTATATCTTTTAGCTTTTTTATATAAAATTATGTTTTAGACTCCATATTTTCTATGCTTTTTAATTGACTGTACTCACTCTCCTTAGGCTGGATCTTTGACTGTAGTAAAGATTTGATTTGATTTATAATTTGCTCACTGTCATAAGTCATATCCCATTGTATGCATGTATATTAAAAATAAAAGGCCATTCTGTATTTTATACATGATTTAGCCAAACACATTTCGCATAGTAGCTCATATTTCCTACCTCACACAAACAAAAAGACAGCTTAGGAACATCCCAAACAAATTCATTTAGCACCACAAAGTTTTTTTTCATTAATCAAGCAGAATCAGAGCATCTGAACAATGCCTGAGCAGAAGGCATACAGTTGAAGTGAATTTATAATGCGTGCAACATTCAGAGACAGTGGAATTATCAAAAATCCACAGGTTGTGTGGAGTAAAAAAAAAAGTCCTGGATTACAATTAGTCTTAATGATCTATCAAAGTGAGTGGTATGAGGCCACCTCCAGATATATTTCACTGGATTATTACTACTGTAAAGATATTGACCAATGGGTAACTGCCCAGTATTCCTTGAAAACACAATGTAACAGAAATGGCATTGCTAAACAAAGAAAATATCAGTTTGCATTCCTTTCTTGAGAGACCGCCTTCTGCCGATTACCTCCCTAAATCGACCATTAGATCGCACAGACTGGGCCTCCTCCGAATCCCATCTGCCAGTCAATGTCGACTGGCGACCACACGGAGGAGAGCCTTTTCTGTTGCTGCCCCCGACCCTGTGGAACGAGCTCCCCATGGAGATCCGTACCCTCACCACTATCCAGACCTTCCGCGCAGCCCATCAAGATCTGGCTCTCCCAGCAGGCCTGGGGATAGGTTTCCAATTACCCGCCCGAGTGTTTGATTGCTGAATGAAAGTTGTGTTTTATTATTTTTTCTTTGTGCACATATTGTTTTGTTTCTGACCTTGCACCCCCCTCCCCTGTGGTTGTAAGCCGCCCTGAGTCCCCTCAGGGAAAAGGGCGGCATATAAATCCCAATAAACCTAAACCTAAACCTAAACCTTTCTAGGTTCAAGAATGGAAATACCCTAAACTCACAATGGGAAAAAAAGAAAACTGGTTGTCTCTGTCCAGTCATATGAGCGGTTGGACTTTACTTTCATAACAACATTAATATTCGTAAACCAGATTGTTATTACTTGCCCCATCTTCCAAAATGTAACAGTAAAGTGACTGCTGTTTTAAAAATGGTTTTGTTTAATCAGTTTATTCATGAAAAAGTGTGGGTTGATCCCCCCCCCCATTTTGCTACTTACAATATGGCTTATATCTCTAGATGATTAGATCATAATCCCCTTTTGAACAAACTGATGTACAGATATGTTTAATTGGCTAAATAAAGCCATCAGATCCACCAGCATTTAAGTTTCTTGAAGCCTGGAAGATACTTGCTAAAATCTCTACATGCAAAAATATAAAAATGCAGAATTCAGCAGTTAAAGATATTTAAAAACAATATTTATAATCAATAATTGCATTTACTGTACCTGAGATGTCACTGGAGAGATTAAAATCCATGATTGTTTTTCTACATTGACTCTTTTTAAAAAAATTACACTTCTATCCTATATGACTTTGCAATGCATATTTGCAAGGTGACCAGCATAAATCCCACAAGGTAACCAGTCCAGGGAATCAAGTTTCCCACAGACCACAGGAGGGATTTGGAATTTAGTATGCATATGTAGAGTACTAAACTCTGGCTAGGTGAAGGCTTGGCTGATCACAAAATGGCTGCTCTAGTCACAAACCTGACCCATTTACCCGAAGTGAAACTGGTGAGGCTATTCCCAACAATCCCAATTAATTTCTGCCACCAAAAACTCCTTAACATAAACCTATATCTTCATGAGAATCCCTTCCAAAAAGAACATTGGTCTTACCTGAACATGTCTTTTAAGAGGAGGAGGGAGTGGGTCACATGTGGGTATTCTCAAAGCCTGATTGGTCCAAAGAGTGAGAGCAAACTCTTAAATACTGGTGCCTTCCAATCCCAGCCCAGTTTCCTCAAAGGTGAACGGTAGAACTGAAACAACAAAAACAACAACCAACCACCGTGGCCCTCCCCTTGGCCCAAAGGAAAATCCCAGGGCGGGTCGTGACCATCCCTCCCTTCCGCTTAAAAGACACATTCAGGTAAGACCAACGTTCTTTTTCCAGAGGAAGGGAGGGAGTGGTGACGTGTGGGACATACCCAAGCTTTAGTCCCAGGGAGGGAGAACAAGAAACCACTACGGTCCAAGGGGAACATCGGCCGCCACCCTCTGCAAGACCCTCCGACAAAAGGACGCGTCCGCCAAGCGAAGGCATCCAGACAATAATGTCAGATGAAAGGCGTCGGAGAAGCCCAAGTGGCCGCACGACAAATGTCTTCAAACAGGGCCCTCGTGGCTCACGCCGCCGTGGTCTCAGCACTCCTAGTAGAATGGGCTGTGATGCCCGACGGGGCCGGATGACCAGCTGCTCCATAGGCTTCCGCAATGGCCTACACAGCCAATGGCCAATGGTGGCCGAGGACACCCTAGAAACTACGTTCCCAGCTGGAATGAAACAAACAAGGTCTCCGACCTACGGACCCCCTCGGTCCACCGAGGTAGAACTACATTTTGTAACTAGGATGTCAGGAAAGAGCAGCATGATCTGTGCTAGTTAAAACCATCTCTTTTTATACTGCTTTTGTTCCCAGCAATATCAATTCAAGTAGGCTACTGACAAACCATCAAACCCTTTCATACTACAGCTGCACATGAGTGTGCAAAACGCACAAATACATATAACCATGTCTTATATTCAAGGACCATGTTTAACAATTGGACAGGAATCCAGCTATTTTAAAGGTAATATGAATAAATTCAAAGATTTATTTCCCTCAAATGTACAAACTCATGTCCACATATGAACAAAGTAAAAACACTTCCTGCTCCATCTGACATATTCTCCATCTCCCAAGTTGCTCTGAAGCCTTCCTAACTCCACTATGGTCTTTCTGCTTCTTTCAACCCATTTTTCTTGTCATTCCCCAGATCTTCATTGGGTTATCTCCAGTTTTCCTCCTTTTATAATTTTCCACCAAATGCAGTATAATTTTAGGGCTCTGGGTCTGTAAAAATGGTGTCACCTGTTACCTACCTATGGAATTTTCTGATGAAGACAGTCAAAGAAAATGGACTTGTAACAGACAAAAGCAAAAGTACCTTTTTCAGTTATTCAATACAGCACCTGAAGTAATTCATTGTAAATGTGCTAATGGATAATAGGAAGAGTTTCGTGCAAGTATGAACAAGTAAACTGTAAAGATAAAGACATTCAACAACAAAATAAGCTGCTGCAGACTTCAGGTGGGAAAACAAATTCCAGGAAGTGTTTGAGCCAAACTAGGTGTTTGGATAGGTTGTGTTAACCTGGTTAAGGTATCCGATTAGAACTAGGCAGACCCACAATGAAGCCTATTTCAGCCTCCAAAGATCACTGAGTGACTTTGAATCAATTTTTCCCTGTCAGCTGCAACAGGTTGTTGTGGGACAACTAGGAGGACAGAGTACTAAGGAAAGGCAGGCTAAAAACTAACCTACCAATCAACCAAAATGCTATTATACCAAATACAAATAGCAGAATTCTGAATGACCACTTGATAGTAGCAAAAAGTCGTGTTTGGAGGTGAGTGTTGTTTCCGTATTTCTCTTATTATCTATCTAGAGACCATTTGGATTTTTGCAGTTCAGTTCTGGCGCCCTTATATATTTAGCTTCGGAAAAGAAGAGAAATTGGATTAGACGATCCTCTTGCTCCAAGACACTCGCAAATCTTTCCCAGAGTTACAGGAAGGAGAGAACAGACAGGAAATGGCAAGAGCAATTTTACTCATCTTGGAAAATAATGACAAGAACATTAATCCATGTACCTAATGTTATAGCTCCCCTCAGGTAACATATGAACACCTTACATATGCCAGACACACGTTTAAAAGATTTCTTCTTGTTGCTATGATGGCAACATTATGGCATGTCTTACAGTAAAACACACACACAAAGGAAGGGTGGGAGGACTAATTGGGTTCTTCATTCTTCCTTAAAATGCCTGTATTATTTAAAAGCAAACAACAGAATCACATATCCATACACTCTCATACAAATGATAACCAACAGCCCTACTAGATTTTACTCTGTTAATAACTGCATTTTTTGTTTTTCAAAGCATAGAATGTGAGCCTCAATACCATTTAATCTTCAGGCTAGAATAAGAAGCCCAGAGAGAAATGCTGGACAATTTTCTTGTCCTTCCTTTACCCATTTCTGACTTCAAGTTCTTATTGCTAGCTTGCATGCTGATGAAACACCAAGCCCAGGAACAGCTGCCCGAGTCTATGTCAAACTGCATCTGGCACCCATCTATCTTCCAACAAGCTTCCTTCACTTCTGAAATCATTCCAAAGCAGCCACCTAATTTTTTTCCCCTTGTGCTTCTGCAACACACCAGAATTTATTTCATCATTAGTCCTCCTGAAGCAATTTATCAGTTCCTTTGCCTGGTCTTTTATGGGTATAATTTTGTAAAGGGTGCATTAAAGCATATCAATCTATCCATATATCTGGCAACCTGGATGAAATGAATTAAAGGCCTCCCTCCCACAGGGTCCTGTCAAATTCTCACAGGCCCTCATTAAAACTAGTTTTGGCTAAAAGAGAACATTTAAGGGTTTTTCAATATAGACATTGTGGTGCCTACAACATTCAGGCAAGGGAAAGTCCTGCTGCACAATTCTCAAATTGTTGTCGTAGCCATTAAATGTGGAGTTGTTGAAATATTCAACAAGACTAAAAGTTTGCTACATGCTGGCTCCAGAAGGTTTGGGGGGTGGGGGGAGGCCTCCCTTTAAGGAAACAAATTACTCTTGCTAAAATACTAATCTCTGAAAATTAATGCCAATGTGTGGTATTAAAATCAACTATGGACACATTTCTTTTTTCAAAAATACAGTTCACTTTTCTCATTCACATTTGGTAGACTCCAGAACAGCTTCACACGCACACCAAATGTACTGAAATGGTACAATTAGGCACTGTACAATCATCAGCTTACAATCATTTGTTCAAAGTTACAACGCTGCTGAATGACTGATGACCCATGCCTGAAGTTATGATGGCTTCAGCATCCCTGGGATCACGTGATTAAAATTCAGGCACTTAGTAGCCCACCCATATTTAAAAGTGGCTCAACTCCTCCCACCTGCCTATCTTCTCCCCAACTATGCCCTTTTGTACCCCTGCTGTCCCCTACCCCAGCTGAGCGTTACTGTGTTCTTGCTCCAGCTGCTTATGAGATATGCTAAGCCTGCCTGCTAGGCTGGGCTGGGTTTAAGTAGGAGTCAGCTGTAAAAAAGAGGGAGGGAGGGAGGGAGAGAGAGAGAGAGAGGGGAGGGAGAGAGAGAGAGAGATTCAGCTGATGGGGGGAAAGAAAAGGGAAAAGCAGCCACAGATTTGGTGCACCACAGCAGGAGTCTTGGGAATGCTGGGTGGTGAGAATGACTGCTGCTGAAACTGGGCTGTGGCAGTTTCCTGGGACATGGTAAGCAGTCTCAGAACCATGTGGTTGTGTGTCTGTTTGCCACCCACAAAGTAGGGTGCAGATTGGCCAAAGGGCAGAGATGAGTGAGTGGGTAGATAGGTAGGCTGGGGGAGTTGGAGGCAATCCCTTACCTAACTGAGGTTCAAGGCTGAGAGGGATCAAGCTTCGAATGGCTTGGATTGCAGTGAGTACTCGCTTAATGACAATTAATTAATCACAATTCTCAGTTAATGATGGTAACCAGGACTGCCAGGATTGCGGTCATTAAGTGACACGGTCACATGACATCTTGCTTAATGACCGTATGGCTTAACAGAAATTCTGTTCCCAATTTTGGTCATTAGCTGAGAATTATCTGTACCTTGCTTTCGTTTGCAGAGAATACATGAATTCATTATAGAATAAACACTTCCTTTTTGGGAAGGCAGTCATTATCTGGGCAACTGGGACTGACTGGTATTCCTAGTTTCACAAGGCATTATACTTTCTGCAAAAGTCAAAGTATGCCTACTTTAAAGTGTAGCAAATTCTGTCCTATTTTTGATTCTCTCAATTGAGTTAAAAATTAATGTTTTTTTAATTAATAACAACTATGGGGGGGATAATCATGATTCACCTTCAATCTTCATACCTTCCTTCATTTGCATTAATTGCAATCTTCACCTTTTGCATCAACAACAACAACGAAAAATTCTTGCTGGCCTAACAAAGGAGCGACCGACCATTTTTTCATGGAAAGGCAGAATGGAGAAAAGAGTTAGGATGCTCCTGTGGCTTCAATCTCGTCACATGGTGCTCCAATTCTCCTATTTTTCTTAGTTAATAAATTATCTAATGCCCAGCTTCCTTATATTATACCGTTAGAATTATATCTTCTCCGTCCAGTTTCTTCACAAAAAACAGAAGGTGGGAGGAGATGAAGAATGGCATTTCACCAGGGGGTGGGTTTCAGGTGGTTCGCGGCTGTCCCCACGAACCGGTTGGTTGGCGACCCGAAGTAAGTAACTTCCGGGAACGCCGAAGGATCCTACCCAGTTTTGACGAGTTCTGCGCTTCCACGCATGCGCAGAATGCATACAGCGCCTGCGCGATCCTCCAGGAGCAGCTGGAGCATCGCACAGGCGCTAGTACGCATGCGTGCACTGCGCGCGTGCACGAGGATGCCGCCGGCCCCGTTCCAACTGAACCGGTTGGAACGGGGCGAGAAACCCACCCCTGCATTTCACTACAAAACACTGAAAATGCTCCCTATTTCTCATCTCCAGACTCCCAGCTATGGTCTGTAAAGAAGGTACCGGCAGCCGTGGTGGTCTGGGAGATGCATGGACAGCTGGTCTGCAGGAACTGGACTTGGGTTCAGCCACACAGTTTATGCCGGCCAAAGATTTTTAGCCAGTTATTAACATAGTAGTCTATTTATTCAAGAGGGAAAGACAAGAGATTTTACAATAAAATAGCCTCTTGACTAACTTCTTCAATCTGATGACCTCCAGATGTGTTGAACCTCAATGCCCCAGCCAGTTATGCAAGTTGGCATTACACACTCACACACACTCACACAGACATATATGAATCACACAGACCTTTTGATTTACAAAACATGCTCCATTGCAATGCCATATAACTATACTTACATCATCTACAATAACTACAGTAAAATGTAAACTAATAATAAAATTAAAATAACAAATAATAAGAACCAGCAACTCAATGTAAAAGTATCAGAAAATTCACAGAGGGAGGAATCACAATTGCCTCATTGAATGGAATAGAAAAGTTTTGAAGTCTCTCCCCGTCCTTGGTCAAATGCAATAGCAATAGCAGTAGACTTATATACCGCTTCATAGGCCTTTCAGGCCTCTCTAAGCGGTTTACAGAGAGTCAGCATATTGCCCCCAACAATCTGGGTCCTCATTTTACCCACCTCGGAAGGATGGAAGGCTGAGTCAACCCTGAGCCGGTGAGATTTGAACCGCTGAACTGCTGATCTAGCAGTAGCCTGCAGTGCTGCATTTAACCACTGCGCCACCTTGGCTCTTATGCAAGAGAATGGATATTTATACTAAAAAATACAATCCCCGAAAAGCCTGAAAGGCTAAAGAGGGCTACTCCAGACATTCCTAAAATATAATTTGCAAAAAGTATTTCTCTAGTAACATTTTGTTTGTTTGTTTGTTTCTCCCTGGAATACAAAAAATACTGGTCAACATTTACATCACTGGGACTGTTTATTAGTGAAAAAATTGGGAAGAAATTTAAACAAACAAGTAAAACAAGGTTGCATTAGACATCTTCAGGCTATGTCCTCTTGTTCAGCTCTAAGAAAACGTGAATATAAATCGAGAAATGGAAGGAGGGAAAGAAGGAAGGAGGAAGGGAGGGAAGGAAGGGGGGAGGGAAGGAAGGAAGGAAGGAAGGCTATCTCACAAGAAATGATATAGTTGGCAGATGAATACAAAGCTGACATCAAAAATGGCAAGGCATCTACCAGAAGAGTGATAATCTAGAGCCCTTCAGATTGGTTGGTCCTCCTTTCCATCATTGAACCTATTATTCACCCTCCTCTTGTTGGCTGAAACAGTGATGCATCCTACATTATTCTTTTACAAGATCTACTGTGGTAGCAATGACGAAGCCAGAAAAGCAGAAGAGCATCATCATCATCATCATCATCATCTGGCTATAATGCTAATAATGAAGGAGGGAGACATTCTTAACTAAGAGCCCATCAGAACCTTGAGTCAATTCTGATAACTATGCTTCCTCAACCATTAGCAAACATTTCCAAATCAAGTTTAGATCTCCTCTGAAATTACTCTTCATTTTAGAGAATGTTTTCAATAGCCACAGTAGACTGTTGGGAGACATGAACATTTATTATACACGAGAGCTCCCTATGGCTGCATATATTTCTTTTAGGGACATTATGCAGCAAAGGCAGTAGATTGACCAGCTCATCTGCTTGTTTACCACTTCTGCTACATAACTGAATTCCTTACGTATCTTTTGTCCCAAGTAACCATTAACTAGGAAAATCCTTGATAAATATGGCTGTTTGTAAGTCATTTCATACGCCCACTGCTTGGTTAAAATCACAGTCTATCTTGTAGTTACTTGAAGCCAATCCCACTGGATCAGACCTAATAGTTCCAAATAAAATCAGGCTGAAATATATATTACAATTTCATATTGTGTTGCCCAGAATTTAAAATTTAATTACCACAATTCCCCCCATTTATTGCTTTTAAAATAGACTAGCACCAAGAAAGAACAATGAGGGAAGGGAAAGGAAGGGAAGGGGGACACTTTTCTTCCAAAAAAGCTTAGTGAGGATTGCATATGTTCAGACTGGAAGAAAATTGAAAATCAGAGGAAAACTGATTGGAATGACCTTAAGTATTCCTGCAGGTCCTTTAAACACACATGCATACATGCCCGTGCACACCTCATAGATGCAATTGCCCATAAAGTATATCCTTGTTAATAAACTCCATCAGACATTTGAGACTGGGAGCCTGCAAATGTTTAAAATAAATAATAATAAGCCTGATTTCTAGCAAACAGGCAGGCACAATGAGATTTTTTTTCTTGGAGATTTTGGTGAATACAACTTAATGCATTTGAGGCACTACATTTTTGTTGCCATAGTTTTTAGATCGTTAACACCTCATGGAGCAAGGAAATCTTACATGTTGTAAGATATACATGTTTTCATGTAGAGTGGTGTTGGCAGATTCCCATTCCATTCATTTTCTTCTCATGACAATGCATCCTGCAGGCCTAAAGACATGATATTTCAACTGCTTGAGAGGAAATCAACCCATCCTGAGACCAATAGCAATAGCAATAGCAATTAGACTTATATACCGCTTCATAGGGCTTTCAGCCCTCTCTAAGCGGTTTACAGAATCAGCATATCGCCCCCACAGTCTGGGTCCTCATTTCACCCACCTCGGAAGGATGGAAGGCTGAGTCAACCCTGAGCCGGTGAGATTTGAACCACTGAACTGCAGATAACAGTCAGCTGAAGTGGCCTGCAGTACTGCACCCTAACCACTGCGCCACCTCGGCTCTTATAAAGAAAGTCACTGAACAAATTAAGGAGACTATGCTTTTTCTCACATATTTAACATTCATTCTTAATTTTGGTTGCATACTCTTTGATATGTTATTGCATAAATTTAAATGGAAGGCTCCATTTTTTAAAAAATTCAATTGAAGAATAAAGGGAATTGAGAATGTTGGTGGCATAAATGGGGGGGGGGGAACTGAACAGAAACTAACTCTCTTTCATGCTGATTCTCAGTACATCTATTCTTATTACAATCACAAAATATTTTTCATAAATAAACCATATGGATGTTTTCCCCATCATCATAAGAACTAAGAAACAGCTCATAAAAATAAAAACCCTGACGTTTTCAATATTCCATATTCCCATCTAAGAATCATAAATCAGAGCACATGTTTATTCAGAATTGGTTCTATGTTCAACCTTTCACACATGCAGTTTTCAGATAGGAAAAGATCGCTGCCCAAAACCACAGTAAAGTTGTTAGCAGTCAGAAAACTCAGTGTTTGGTTTGGTTTGGTTTGGTTTATTAGATTTATATGCCGCCCTTCTCCCAAGGACTCAGGGCTGCATACAACATTAAAAGAAACACATAATACAAAAGTTAAAAAAAATTAAATAGAATATCCCAAACAAACCCAATTAGAATTGACAATAACATTTTTTTAAAAAAAATGAATTCAAATTAACAATGATCAATAATTTGTTTTGTTTTGTTCAGGCCAGGCTGGCTTGCTGGGAAAGCCAACTTTTTAGGGCGCGTCAGAAGGACCGGAGGTCGGGGATTATACGAAGCTCTGGGGGCAGCTCATTCCAGAGGGAAGGCACGCCCACAGAGAAGGCTCTCCCCCTGGGGGTCGCTAGAAGACACTGTCTGGCCGACGGCACCCTGAGGAGGCCAACTCTGTGGGATCGCATTGGATGGTGGGAGGCTACCGGTGGCAGTAGGTGGTCTCTCAGGTACCCTGGGCCTAAGCCATGGAGTGCTTTAAAGGTCATAATTAGTACCTTGAATCGCACCTGGAAGACAACCGGCAACCAGTGCAGGCTGCCTAAAAGGGATGTAACATGGGAGCACCTAGGTGCCCCCATGATAACCCGTGCAGCCGCATTCTGGACCAGTTGAAGCCTCCGTGTGCTCTTCAAGGGCAGCCCCATGTAGAGAGCATTACAGTAGTCCAGGCGAGAAAGGACGAGGGCATGAGTGACTGTGCACAGAGCATCCCGATCCAGGAAGGGGCGCAACTGACATACCAGGTGAACCTGGTAAAAGGCCCCCCTGGTCACGGCCGTCTTCTTCTAAACTAAGCCGCATATCCAGGAGGACGCCCAGATTGTGGGCCCTCTCTAAGGGGCTAAAATTTCTCTCCCTATCATCAAAGATGGAACAAGATGCACAAATCGGGATGACGGAAACCACAGCCACTCCGTCTTGGAGGGATTGAGCTTGAGCCTGTTCCTCCCCATCCAGATCCGCACAGCCTCCAGGCATCGGGACATCACGTCAAGGGCATCGTTTGGGTGGTTTGGGGTAGAGATGAAAAGTTGGGTATCATCAGCATGTTGATGATAATGTACCCCAAAACCACGGATGATCTTACCCAGTGGTTTCATATATATGTTGAACAGGAGGGGGGAGAGAACCGACCCCTGGGGCACCCCACAAGCGACGCGCCTCGGGGTCGATCCCTGCCCTCCAGTCAACACAAACTGTGACCGATCCGACAGGTACGAAGAGAACCACCGTAAAACGGTGCCCCCCACTCCCAACCCCCCGAGTCGTCGCAGTAGGATAACATGGTCGATGGTATCAAAAGCCGCTGAGAGGTCTAATAGGACCAGGACAGAGGAGCAGCCCCCGGCCCCGGGCCCGCTAGAGATCATCGACCAAACGCGACCAATGCCATCTCTGTGCTGTATCCAAGCCTGAAACCCGACTGAAACGGATCCAGGTAGACAGCTTCATCCAGGGACTGGGGAAGCTGACGTGCTACCGCACTCTCAACAACCTTTGCTACAAAGTGTTTCTGTCTCAGTTTCTTTGTGCAGAATACTAAATGAAAATAACTGAGTTCACATACCACATCAAGTCAAAAGTCAACTTGCATGATGGTTTAATGTGATATGTGAACCAAGCTCTGAACCTGGTTGGGGAAGGGGAAGATGGAGTTTATTGCAACTGATATTATTCAGGGAGGTTCTCTCTCTCTGAAAATATGTCCAAGGAAACCATAAGTCTCAAATCTCCTCTTATAGTATTGTTTCTGGACTTCAGGTAGAAATCAGAAGCATTTAACAATATTATATAATCCCAATTAATCAACAGTATAGCAAGATTCACACAAATGCCAAGCAACAATGCAGATTTTGGCTTAGCAGGTCATGTGAGTATATCTAATATATGTTCCTTCCAGGCTCTGTGCCTTTTTACAGTTTCTAGCTATACCTTCATTTGCATCACTACAATATCATAAATCAAGGCACCCTTTCCTCGGCAGTTCCTCTGACCTTGTAGAAATCTTATTAAGATGTATTTTGTACAGTGCTGGAGGCGAGTATTACCTTTGTGAAACAATCGCCCAACGAAATACAGAGATTTCCATACTCTACCTTGAGGCAAAGCAAACATAATATCACCCACAAGAGGAATGCCTTTTTCTCCTTCTCCCATTACTCCTTTTTCAGAAGCAAATTCTCCAGCATTTAGCCAATGCTAAGGAAAACATCATAATCAACCTGCCAAGGTCTCTGTTCAATCAAATCTGAAATTTTAAGCTTCATAATTGATAAAGGAAAATATTTGTAGCTCACAGTTTAATTGAGGGGGTCCTTGGTGCTCTGTGAGCTTGATTGTTTTCTTGCAGACATTTCATTACCCAAACTAAGCAATATCATCAGTGCTACTAAGGAATGGGGTTTTCTCTCAATTTATATTTTACTGGCTTTCCCTGTCATTGTTGGTGGAATGGTTTTAGAAGTTCTTTGGTTAGGCTGTTTACTGATGGCTTGTTTGGCAGTTCCTTGGTTGGGGTATTGTTTACTTCTTGATCATTGGTCTAATATTAATCTTGGTATTAATCTATACTTATCTGACTGTTTATGTCTGATGGGAGATGTTTGGGTCTTTTTGTTCCCTTTTTGGCTTGTTGACTATCATTTTTGCATACTGTGTAGATGTTGATTAAATGTCTATTGATGGCCAATTTATCAGATTTCCAGGAATTCTCTAGTGTTAAAAGGGAGTATTATACATACATCTAAATCCAAGATCAGGTAGTGTGGAATAAAATATTTTCTAGTACGAACATATAAAGTGGGATTATAAAAATCTATGTACAATAGGTTTGGAAAATCTGACTACACCAGATTTTCAAAATATATATCTAACAATGTTATTCCACCTTATGCATGTTTGCTATAGGAAACAACGCTTGAACACTACTGTTTTCCAAACAGTCTTAATATATAGAATTGTACTGCTTTCACTGGTAAAAGAGAACTAATGCATTGATGCAATCTGAGAAATTTTAGCAAAGTTTTATGTAAAATAAGGATAGACTTAATAAGTCTATCCTTTCATTTGTTTAGATGAACAGGATAAATTTCTTATTAAGTTCCTATGTTATGTATAAATGAGGTTGTTGGTTTAGTTGGTAAGTTGTGTACAACTCTTTGCAACTCCATGGACCATAGCACACCAAACCCTCATTCTCCACTGTCTCCCAGAGTTTCCCCAAATTCATATTCAATTTACCAAATAAATTTACCAAAATAAATAAGTAAATTTTCTTATTATAGTTATTGCAGTCTGAGATCAAGAGAAAACCCAACCATCAGAAGCATCAACCATTAGTGATGCAATTAAACACACAAACTCTTTTTCTAGGAAAGCAACAAAAGCCTATTGGGAAAAAAAGAGGCACTTACTACCAGTAGGGGGTTTTTTTTGCATGCAAAGAGGAGGTCAAAGTTCCTTTGCTTTCTATATGCAAAGCATCAATGAGAGAAAATGAAACCTGGTTTTGGTTGAATGTAAAATTCCAACTCCCTGATTTAGTCCTCTCATTTTATTGGAGAAATATTAACTAAGTTGGCTCTTTTCTCTGATTTGGGGGAGTGTAGTATAGGACAAAGAAAACGTTTTGAAACTTATGAACCCAATATCTATACCTTAGTAATACTCGCTTCCACAATAGGGGCACCCTTAATGACAAAATAGTGATAATGGCAAAAAAGGGGCACCTGAGAAGCAGACCATCTTCTCTGACTGAAGAACTATTTCTGCTTTGGAGATAGGCAATTCTGCAATCCCCTATAACCCTTTTCAGCTAATGGAAACTGAGTATCCTTCTGCTAAGCAATGAATTGTAGAGGAAAATACTAAGAGTTGGGCATATGGTTGTTCCACCAATTCTACAATTCCTGGTATGGCATATATAGGAACTGTAGAGGAGTGGGGAAATCGTGTACCAAGGATGTAGTGTGACTTAAAAATGCAAATGTTAGATGCTACAACTGGGTCCTTTCTTCACTGCTGAGCTGAAGCGTTCACCCATCCTTGAGTCAGAGAAACCTCTTCCAGCATGGCATTGACTATCTCCCATTTCCAATCCTTATCCTGTTTCATTCATTCATTCATTCATTCATTCATTCATTCATGCATGCATGCATGCATGCATGCATGCATTCATTCACTTATTTACATTTCATATTTCTTAAGCGTCCTGTCCCTCAGAGAGGGGCATGCACTTTCTTCCCTTTCCTGAAAGAGCCTAAAGGTTTTTTTTTAAGCCTACTTTTAGGCTGTCCTTAGCCAAAGTTGGAAGGGAGAAAGTGCTACTTTAATACTGACAGGTGCAGAAAAATAGGAAGCACTATAAGCACTCCCTTGAGCTCCTAAAGGGATGGAAATCAAATCCATCAGTGGGTATGGTTGTCTCATTCATGGCTGGAAATGAGATAAAGATAAAGACAACCTTATATGAAAACCTAGCACAAAAAAGGTACAGCGCTCTACATGGGGCAGCCCTTGAAGAGTGTTTGGAGACTCCAACTCGTCCAGAATGCAGCCGCGCGAGCGATTGTGGGTGCACCTTGGTACACCCACGTTACACCTATCCTCCATGAGCTGCACTGGCTACCGATCGGTCTCCGGATATGCTTCAAAGTGCTAGTCGTAACTTATAAAGCCCTTCATGGTATTGGACCTGGGTACTTGAGAGACCGCCTGCTGCCAATTACCTCCCAAAGACCCGTTAGATCACACAGGGTCGGCCTCCTCCGGGTTCCGTCCACCAGCCAATGCCACCTGGCTACTACCCGGGGGAGGGCCTTCTCTGTGGCAGCTCCGGCCCTTTGGAACAAACTCCCCGCGGAGATTCGGACCCTCACCTCTCTCCAGGCCTTCCGGAAAGCCATCAAAACCTAGCTGTGCCGGCAGGCCTGGGGTTGATGAGTTCCCCTCCCCTCTCGACTTGTATGGCTGTATGACTCTTGTTTATTTTAATCATGTGTATTGTGTTTTATGTTCCCTTTTCCCCCTTTGAGTTGTTCGCCGCTCTGAGTCCCTCCCGGAGAAGGGCGGCATACAAATAAACTAAATCTTAAATCTTAAATCTTAATCTTACATACCATGGTTAGAAGATATGCAACTCTTTGGAACAACTTTTCTGCTAAACTGTTTGAAAGTATTCCAGGTCCACACATGAGAAATTACTGTTCATAAAGCCTTCACAGATCTTACAATATCTGAAACTCTTACTCCAGCCCCTCAATTTCTTTAAAGATTGCATGACAGTCTCATTCCTTAGCTAAAAGCTCTCTGCAAAATATTTTATTTTGCCGTTACATAAAGAAGCAGTATCAAAGACGGTTGGCCACCAAGAAGTCCACCAAATGAAAAAAGAGAAGACAGTGAAAGGTATTTAGAAAAGAGAAGATATGTGCACCCAAAGCAGGAGGAAACAGCTTCCCTCTGTCTCTCTGTCTGGCCCTCTCTTTTACAACAGCATTTTGAGAAGATTAAAGAGAGTTGAGGTAAGAGGTCAAGAGGCCCAAGATGGGGAAGAAGCAAGAGATAATCAGGGCTCAGATAAGGATCATCAGTAGGAGGAGGCAAAAAGAAAAGACCTGCAAAACCAGGATTTTCTCGTTAATTAGTATTATTATAAGATATTCCCACCATCTCTGCAACTTCCCTCCCACTTCCACAGATCTGCAGATCATTTATCTGTTAAGAAATATAGCTCAACCCTTCAAAAAGTTGACCCTCTTCCTCTGCTTTTTCTTTGCCTCTCTGACACTAGGGACCCAACTGGACTTATCCCAAAGAATCTAACAGCATGTCTCTTTCCAGACTTATTTCCACTGAAAGAGATTGCAAGTAGAGAAATGGCAGGGCTAAATCCTGGATTGACTACCTGTAATTTGAAGGTGGTGGGGTTATTTGGAAAGTAGTCACTCCAAATGCTATAGCACACTCTGCCTCTAGGGCTTTGGACACACATCACCAGCCCATTCCTCTTTGAGCGCACCTGCTATGGAATCAGTTTCTTTGGATTGTCTTCCACTTCCTGTTATTTGATCCATGATTTCCACTGCTTGCTTATTGCCCGGTGTTTTGCCTTTCGTTGCCCTCAAAGTCTCCATAACTCAGTTCATACTCCTTCTTCAATCCTGAAAAGCTTGACAGAACTCAGCTTGCCCCTAAATATGCATTCGAACTTCTATTTCCTCACTACCAAGTGATTGAAATACGTTTTTATCAAATTCAAATGAATGAGCAAGAATTTAAGGGCAGACAAAGCTCTAATCATATCTATGTTCTAGCACTGTTTTCAGCATCTTGATTCTGAGCCCAATTTCTAGACCTAAGATAGCCTGCTCTTAAGACTATGGGTTTCTGCTCATTACATATACTGTAAGTCTTAATACTTTTTGACCTGGGAGAATGTTTCATTTCAGCCAAAATAAAATTTTAGTTTGCCCCACAGATGATATAGACAAGTTCCTAACAAAGAGAAAGAGAGTTAGGGATCAATCATAATAAACTTTTTAAAAAGAGAAATCATGGAGAAGTTAGGTAGAACCAAAGCCAAGAAAATAAACTGAACTGGTAAATATGTGATACCACACACACATATGTAAGCATCTGTATACACAAATGACATGCACTGCTATGCATGTTTTGTAGACAAAAGTTGAAGCAGTCCATCACTTTTTGTGATATCTTTGTATTCAACAGATGATTTCTCTCTGTGCCTCGTTTAATTATTTCAGGGTCCCAAAAAGGATGTGTTTCAACCTCCTTCTCTGCACACTGTTGCAGAATTCAAATACATTGTAGTATACAAGCACTTGTGAAATGTTGCAATATAATGAAACAAGGAACTCTTATGCATGTTTACTCAGAAGTAAGATTTATTATAGCCAATGCAGCTTAATATTGGGTAAATGCATAGAGGACTGAAACCCATTTTCCTCTCCCAATGACAACTCTGCAATAATTTTAAATCATTGAAAAAGAATGCAGAGGAGAATAAAAATGACCTGTGAGGCTACTGCCATTCTGGCTTACAGATTGTTATGAAACTGAAGGATGGCATGTACTGTATAGAAAAATAATTGTGCTACATGTTTTCACATTTAGTACATTTAAAACTGAACATTGCTGAAGAGAGGACCATAAAAACCTGAACATTCTTGATAGCAAAACCACTGAAGATTTACAATTCAACTGTAAATCTTGGATCAATGCAAATAAGTTAGTGGAGATAGAGATCCTGAATCATCTATTTGAATAGGTGCAGAACAATGTCAACAAAGCTGAGTTCTTATGAATTGCATTCTAATGTTTCAATTTTTCTTTTGTTGGGACCTTAAAGGGCGGGTAGCAAAAACAGCTATTGTTAAGATTATATCTCTTCTCCCTGGTCCCTAATGCAGAGTTCCCCAAGTTCAAACTCCCAATGTCCCCAATCAGGCAAAGCCATTGCCAAGAATGGCAATGAAGACCAGTCTGCACATCTGGAGGAAAGCACCTACAGTACCTTTGATAAGCTTCCTTAACGCAATGCCCACCATCCAATTAAGAGATTCTTCAAAAATTGATCTCCATAAACCCACTGCTTTCCTTTATACTCACTCTCTAATACTGTGAGACTTCCAGCTTTTATTTTATTTTTATTGTTTTATGGAAAACTCTTAGTATTTACTGCCATGGATGAATGGAATGAACAAAGTGCTCCTGTTGAGACAGAAAACTCTTAAATTGTATGTCACGTCCTGCAGAGTAAAACATGTACAACCTAGTTAGGGCTGTTTGTATAAAAGACAACTTATTTTACATACATACATTTACACAACTCTTTAATCAGAAAGCTAAATAAACTGGAAAGTATATGCACCTACCCTGTTTCCCCCAAATAAGACTTCCCTGGATAATAAGCCCAATTGGGCTTTTGAGCACATGCGCTAAAATAAGCCCTCCCCCCAAAATAAGCTGTCCCCGAAAATATTGCAATACAGCAGCAGCCATGAGGTGACCATGCTCTCTGCCTCCTGCACCTCAAAAATAATAAGACCCCCCCCAAAAAATAAGGCCAAGTGCTTATTTGGGGGGGTCAAAAGAAAATAAGACCCTGTCTTATTTTGGGGAAAACATGGTACAATTGCAGTAAATTACCTCAACAGACGATAGCTGTATTTATTTTTTTTAAAACCATCTCTGAAGTTTTTTTTAAAAAAGTTAAACACTACCATTCCTCTTCTTTCTCTGCCTCTGTTTGACTCACTAACACTAAAAAAATCAATTCACTCTACTACCTAAGTGCAAATGCTAGCATGATTTAATTACCTGCTGCCAATTACCTCCCAAAGACCCATTAGATCGCACAGGGTCGGCCTCCTCCGGGTTCCATCCACCAGCCAATGCCATCTGGCTACGACTCGGGGGAGGGCCTTCTCTGTTGCAGCTCCGGCCCTTTGGAACGAACTCCCCGCGGAGATTCGGACCCCCACCTCTCTCCCTGCTTTCCGAAAAGCCGTTACAACCTGGCTGTGTCGGCAGGCCTGGGGTTGATGAGCTCCCCTCCCCTCTCGACAGGTGTGGTTGTTGGCCATTTTAAATGTCTATTTGTACTTGTATGTTTCCCCTTCCCGTTTAAGTTGTTCGCCGCCCTGAGTCCCTTTTAGGGAATAGGGCGGAATATAAATAAAATAAAACTTAAACTTAATAATCAGAGCTGGATTGAGGTTAGAGAAATTTAGTTTGAAATGCTCACTAAGCCATGAAGCTCATTGGTACTTTGCAGAACTGTTACAAATATAATATGGAAATACATAGCTAAGGCCAAAACCCCAAAGGTCCTTTAAGGGAGGGGAAAGGATAAATAACAATAAGGATGTATTAGAAAGCCTGTATAATTTTAAAACAACATTTCATAACATTCATAATTACTTTTCTCAATATTCCAGATAGGAAGTTATAAACTTCTTCCCACAACTGATCACTGAAACAAAATACATTATGAATGTTTACCTGCGGTGGATATCCTAACTTCTAACTTCAGTGTAAACCAGTGGTTCTCAACCTGTGGGACGGGACCCCTTTGATGGTCGAACGACCCTTTCACAGGGGTCGCCTAAGACCATCGGAAAATACATATTTTCGATGGTCTTAGGAACCGAGACACCAATTTTATGGTTGGGTGTCACCACAACATGAGGAACTGTATTAAAAGGTCATGGCATTGGGAAGGTTGAGAACCACTGATGTAAACCAATATTGTGGGTCTGGAGACCCCTGAGCAGCTATTTTAACGTTTAAGTTCCGTCATTCTCTAGCTGCAGGACTTCAATGCAAAATTAGCACCGTTCCTCATGAGGTGAGAACTTGAGCATCCTCTTCTGACACTCATCTTTCACTCTTTCTCTTCACCACCATAGTACCTTTTCTTAAACAAGTCTGCCTTGTGATTTAGATGGGACAGAAAAAGATATTTAGTCCAATGGCAACGTATCAACACAAAGGCCAAAAATAAGACTGTGGGTGTATGTGCATCTTCATCGCCTAGAATGGCTGTCGACAACATTCTTAGAGGCTGTTGAACAAGAATGACTGGAAGAAATCAAGAGAAGGAAAGTGGGAGTGTCTGTAGCCTCTCCTTCTCGTCTCCTTTGCACAATGCAGTTTTCCTTGAAAATCCCATGCCTTAAAAACCAAAGTAAGACCCAGACCAGCATCTCTTTCACTCTTATTATTGACGCCATGCCTTTGATCACACATTGTGCTTAAGAGAAAAAAAATGCGGGCAATTTCTCAACATTTTTTTTAAAAAGATTTACAAAGATTGCTTGCTTAAGAATTTAAGTCTGTAGAGAGTCTCAGTCATCCATGGTTGTCCCAAAGATGCTTTTTCGGGAGGCAACTGGACTTTTTTGTTTTCCCTTTGAAGACGTTTCGCTTTTCAGGTCTGACAGGATAGTGGGGAATGGATTTAAGCTTTTCCATTTTCTATTGAACAATAATTTCAAATATGTTGGTTTTATACTCATGTTGACACCCTCTTCTCACTAACTCTAAACTACAAATAATCTCCCCCCCCCCCACAAAGCTTTGGCAAATCATCCACTACCGGTGCTTTGGTTATCCTCATTTTGTATCTTGTAAAATCCAATAGTAATTACAAAAACATAAATAAAAATGGCATTCTGTTTCTTCAGTACATTTATTGAACAGCCCATCCACAGCCTGACTTTCTGTCCCTCCTGCTCTTGTTCTCTCATCTTATTCTCTCAAGCCCTCCTCCCGCAGAAGTGAAATCTCCCTTGAAATGAGCTCAACTCCTAGTTGTTACATGGAAATATCCACGTCCTAGTGGGCAATCATTTAAATATGAGCCAGCAGTCTGCTGCAGCTTCCAAAAAAGCCAACACAGTTCTAGGCTGCGTTAACAGAGGGATAGAATCAAGATCATGTGAAGCGTTAATACCACTTTATAATGCCTTGGTAAGGCCACACTTGGAATACTGCATCCAGTTTTGCTCGTTACGATGTAAAAAAGATGGAGGCTCTAGAAAGAGTGCAGAGAAGAGCAACAAAGAAGATTAGGGGACTGGAGGCTAAAACATATAAAGAACAGTTGCTGGAATTGGGTCTCTCTAGTCTTATGAAAAGGGGGTGACATGATAGCAGTGTTCCAATATCTCAGGTGCTGCCACTAAGAAGAGGGAGTCAAGCTATTCTCCAAAGCACCTGGGCGGGACAGGAAGCAATGAATGGAAACTAATCAAGGAGAGAAACAACCTAGAACTAAGGAGAAATTTCCTGACCAAACAATTAATCAGTGGACCAACTTGCTTCCAGAAGTTGTAAATGCTCCAACATTGGAAGTTTTTAAGAAGAGATTGGATGACCATTTGTTTGAAATGACATAGGGTTTCCAGCCTAAGCAGGGGGTTGGACTAGAAGGCCTCCAAGGTCCCTTCCAACTCTGTTATTCTGAGATATTTCACATTTTCAGAATGTAACGTTCTTAGCAAGAATACCGAAGAATATATACAAATACAGCCTACCACTTCTTTTCTTCCATTCTTCCATATACACGGACCATTGGGCATCATGCCTGCACAAAGGTTTCATAAGAAAGAGATCCAAAATGTATACAGGTAATCCTCAATTTACAACCATTTGTTTAGTGACCACTCAAAGTTATAACAGCACTGGAAAAAAACGACCTCTGGCCAGTTTTCACACTTGCAACTGTTACAGCCCAATGGTTATATTATCAAAATTTGGGTGCTTGGAAACTGGCATGTATTTATGACAGTCGTACTGTCCCGGGGTCATGTGATCACCATTTGTAACCTTCCCAATCTGCTTCTGACAAGCAATGTCAATGAGGGAAGCCAGGTTCACTTAATGACTGCATTAACAACTGCAGCGATTTGCTTAACAACTGTGACATAAAAGTCGTGAAATGAGGCACAACTCACTTAACAACTGCTTCACTTAGCGATGGAAATTTTGGGCTCAATTGTGGTTGTAAATTGAGAGTTATCTGTAGTCCAATCCCTTAAATGAAAAATAGGATGTTTCTACAATGGTCTCTCCTTTAGCATAAGAACAGCAGGAAATAATAAAATACCTACCAAAATGGTATGTCTTCCTAACTTGCAAAAGTAAGCTACACCACAAGGTTCAGGAAAATGCAAACTGAGACATCTCACAAACAAAAATTCCTGGAAACTTGTGCTTTATTTTCAGTCTGGCTAAAAGCACGCACCATATGCCATTTTCTGTGTCTCTTTCAGACCATATATTTGTTCCATCTCATCCATCATTTGTATCATTAGAACCACTTTTCTAGAGAGACTTCACCTTATTTCCACACAAAAGGAAACAATCGGAAATAGGCCCCTGTGAAATGGATGCAATCACAAAATAACCATCTATTTTGAGGAAGGTGAGATGATTTGTTAAAGCTGACAATACCACCAGGACACAGTGTGATATATGAATGGAACGATATAGGGAAAATATTTGATCAAACTGGAATTTGTTTGAAAAAAACTACAGAAATGTTTTTTTTTTCTCCTAAAAGTTTGACTTTTGAGGCACCTCTTTTTCAGTGGGAACAGGCACTGTGCACATTGTCCAGAAGGAGATAAAATAATCCATGGCAAACTCTGAGGGTCTTCAGATGGGTCTTTGCAGAGACCAGGCCCTGAGGCCCAGATTGAATGTACTATAATTTACCTTAAAGACAAAAAAACTACTATAGATGCCTAATAGTTCCTTTCATTAATTGTCTTCTCCCAATTGTTCATTTGCCCAAATAAAAATGTATAGCACATTTGCATGCCCACTAAGTGAAATTTGTTTACACAATGTTGTGGGTGGGTGGCTTGAATGAAGCAATTAGTCTTTATGTTATTTGCTGACAGCTACTTTGCATCTTATAACATGCTGCAACAGTGACACAATACGATTTCAAAGTTCCCAAAGAAGATGATCATCTTTGTCCTAATGATTTTTCTTCTTAATGAATTATAATTTCCTAAAAACAATTCTACTATGCAAGGCTTACAGGGGGTGCAAAGAATAGAAATGGAAATAACATATCAAGAAACATAGATATGTTTTATGTGTTTTCTTAAATGGAATTATTCTGCCTTTCCTCCAGCAAGCCAAAGGCAGCTATGTACATGAATGCCCATCCATTTTTTTACCTTATCTATAACCTTGTCATGTAAGTTACTATAAGGGATGTAATACTAATGTTATGTTGAATGACAAAAAAGACAGCAAGCTAATGCAAACTACTCTGATAACACCCCTCAGTTCTTCTCACAACCAGGCAAATGAAGTATGGAAGCTCCATCAATAGAAGGTATGCAATCTGAATTGAAGAGAAGAACTAGTCAGAAATTGGTTACATGCAAAAGAGTCCATTTTTCCTACATGGAGATTTTCCATTTGCTTTCTCAGAGAGTGTTGTACTAACATTAATTCAAGAAAAATCAGAAAATTCCTGTCAATAAGTAATTTTATCATCGGTGTGGGGCGAGAAAGGAAGAGACTGATATACTTCAATTTGAGCAGTAAGAGAAATCTATATATGGTTTATATAGCCGTTCCAGATTTTTCTGTCCTTGACTCAGAAAATCCTGCTCATACTCTATTACCAAGCCATTGCATGGCTGGGTCACAGAAAACAAACTAGGCTAACCATTAAAGGATATCATCCTGATTCCAACATGGAATAGATATCCAGTAGTCGGTGTAAAACAGAGATCTGCGTCCTCTTGATATTTGGGGAGAAAACTACCCCAATCCTTTATCACTGGCCATATTGGGTGGGACTTACATTTCTGGTGGAAACAGAAAGCCAAGAGGAAAAATATGTCCTTGCATCCCATTTTTAAATACCTACCGATGTCATGCAGTGAGATGCACATAATAGCCAATTCTACGTTCAGATATAGCATTTGAGCGCTATTCAATATGTAGGCTGTCAGTATGATTAACTATACTATTTGATTAAATCAATTCTAAAATCATCTATATTTTAAAACAGAATCTAATCTAGAAAAGACATAATTAGCATTTATCTAAACAAATGGGGGAAAAGATATTTGCAAAACAGATGAAATAGTAGATCATCTATTAAGATTATGCCGTTGGAGTCTAGTAGTTTCTATGGTGATTTTCTGGGTCCTCAACAGCTCCAGCTGTCTGAACACTGTCTTAGGACACAAAATAAGAACAGAGGAAAGGAAGGTGGAAAAGGTCTGCAGTAAAGCCATGAGAACTGGTGCAAGGGCTTGCCGCTAGCACACCTTGCCAATGCAGAGAGTAACGCCAACACATATGAGACACTCCTAACTGAATATCTGAGGAACCCAGATGCAGAAGATCAGTTACAGGCACAGCTTAATGCTGGTTCTGTTCAATGGTACATGTTTTATACGTAACCTATACACAAATTCACTATACCTGGTTTTTTAGGACATTTTAATTCCCTCACTGATTTTGAGAAAATATTATCCCAAATTTCCCTTTTTCCTTTCTTCCTCCTAACATAACAAAATAAGGGAATTATTAACCACACCTGGAATAATAATATTAGTCATGATTAATGATTGCAATTATATTTAATATATTTTTTTGTCAACATGACACATAAAGACCAAGGGCAGCTTTTGGCTTGAAAGACCCTGCATATCCATGCTCTGGACAGGGTTTTGCAAATGCTAATCATGCAGAGAAAATTATTTGGCTTAGTTCAGAATGAAATCGGTTGGTAGCCAAATTCATATGTAGAAACCTAGCATGCAAAATAAAGACGGAGAGGCTTAAATGTTCCTTTAATGTTATACAATTTTCAAATTAAATCTGGTCCCATGTGATAATGCAGATTTTTCTGGATTCTTTATGCAGTAGATCACAAGAATTACATATGATTATTTTCAGCACAAAAACGGAAGAAGCTCCCTGTTGAAAAGACCAAAGTCTTAGCAGCAGCATCATTTTGTTCCCATTGTAGGAAACATTAATTGATTGATTGATTGACTGATTGATTAATATGCCACCTTTATTATTTTTACAAATAACTCAAGATGGCGAACATATCCAACACACCTTCCTCTTCTTATTTTTCCCACAACAACAACCCTGTGAGGTAGATTGGGTTGAGAGACAGTGACTGGCCCAAAGTCACCCAGCTGGCTTTTCTGGATCAGGTGGGACCAGAACTAATGGTCTACCACTTTGCAGTTGTAAATGTGAAAAGATTCCCATTTACAATATCAGGAAGTCCTTCTGTAAAGCACTTGTTCCAAGGCACTGCAACAACCAGCCTTAAGTCAAAGACTACCTATACACCCCACTGTTTACAAGTTTGCTAGAAGACAAGAAAGGGCAAGACAAAAACCTTTCTTTGGCCCTAGATTATATTTTGAAATCAGAAAAAGCATCTACTTTAAATTACCAGAGCTGCTTTCAGATGCACATCTCATAAGCACATGTATTTAAATAGAAACACCTACAAAAAGGTTCATATTTAAAGTGCTCTATGAGACTTAATTGTTTCTCATTTAATTCTCCTTTGGATCTGCAATGGTGGGCAGCATGCCAATCAAAGTACTGTAGCTCCTTGTAGCCTACGGATCAATCTGCTGTTCTGACTAAATGAGCATGCATGCTTTAACATGTTTATCAAACAACTCAGATAATATGGAGGTGAAAATGTTTTCACAAGAATACAGTTCCCTTCTGACTACTGTAGCAACAAAGCAAATGCAAACTGGTTGGAAAACATTATAACATCACTTAAGAGTAAATTTCTACAAAAAGGAAAACTAGAGAATGATTTAAAAGAAAAGTTTTCCCCAGTAAATAAAAATGGAATAATTCTCTTCTATAAAGGTAGGATTAGCTAAAATGAACTACAAGAAATATTAGAGCTGGGTGATATTTCTGAGGGGGAACAATGTGTGTGTGTGTGTGTGTTCTGCCTATTCACACATATGCATTTAAGCAAAATGGTGAAAGAAAGCAGTGTAACTTTCTAAAACAATGAAAGTTCTAAAATACATCAAGCAAAAATAGAAACATTCTATTTTTGAGACTCTTTTTTCAAAAGTCAGATTCTCATTTAATGTTCCAGTTTCACTACTAATTCCTCAACAATTTGGAGCCAGTGAACACATTTGGTGTATGTATGTATGTATGTATGTATGTATGTATGTATGTGTATATGTATATGTATATGTATATGTATATGTATATGTATATGTATATGTAATTAGTGTCACAACCCCTGGTATGCCCAAATATGGGAGGAAGCTCACTGCTTCCATTCTTTGTCCATCGGCTCGTCACAAGAGACCATCCAGACAGAAACCCAATATTTTTACTGTTGCCTTTGTTACATTTGGGTTGTATTTGTGCTGATAAATAAAGTGGTTAACACATCTGCCTAATATGTAATACAGCCCAGGTTCGAATCCCAGTAAGGGTATGGCTAGCTGATGAGAGCTAAATAGCTTGAAATAGATCTATACTAGTCTCCCTTTATTTATTTATCAGCACAAATATAACACACACACACACACACACACACACACATATATATACACACATATACACATACACACACACACACTACAAGACAAATAAAGCCCTGGGCCTCAGCCATTCATTGTTTTAATTTTTTTAAAGGATGCTTCTGGGTACTATGTGCAGTCCAAATCCCCACTGAGAATACAGGGTGTGCTTGCATTTGATGCTCTGCTTTGGAATATGCTAGTTTCTAATGTTTTAAATTAGGAAAAAAGTAAACCTAAGTAGGGCAAGAAATCTGGTATGTGACAAGAAATGTGTGGGAGATAGGTGAGTTGGACTAGGTGCCATTTGGCGGTTCTTAAGATGATGTTAATATAACACACATACACACACACACACGAACGTAAGACTAGTAATCCATCAGATTCCAGCTCCTCAAATATTTCTTGGGAAAGGCAAAGTGTCACAGAATCCTACAGGCCTCACTTTCACCATTCCCTTGATTAGTAAGGAAAAGAAAGTTTCTCTGCCCATCACCTCTGCTTCTTAGAAAATTTTGCCTCCCACCGAAACATATCATCAGAATATTGCCAATATTAACTCCCTTCTGTCTAGTGTAAAGACTTTCAGTACTCACACCAACAAAACTATTCAGAAAAATCTTGTTATGTAAGCATCCATAACTCCCAAACTCATTGCTATCATAGCAATATACACTTTCTTAGTTTCTTTATTGGTTCTTTTGTAATCAAGAAGGTGCCACTTGCCACAACTATATATCAAGGCATATTAAATGAGGTATCAACAGTTTAAGAAACTTTTAGGGAGACAAATAATTGTATATAGTCGGTGGACATACTGATTGGTGGATGAAGGAGAAAAATGGAAAGTTGGTAAGACAATGTAGCAGGAACCTTGAACAAGAAAAATTTCCACATGTAATGCCTACCCACTGTGGATAATTGGCCCATCCAGAATTTTACAAGCCAGGTATATGTGCTGTTACAAATGGTTATTTAAGGTAGAGCCGTGCCTATTCACAGAATATCTGCTCTTGTGGACAAGGTTAGTCACAAGCAACCATTTCTTAGAACCTGTTTCTGTGAACTAACCAGACAGGAAATCACCCTAAGTTTAATCCTAAGTAATAACCATAATCTGATGCAAAAGAGAAGAGTTGTGAAACTATACTGTACATGTGCTGGGAAACTACAAGCAGGATCCAACATAGTCTTTTTTTAACAACAAAAGGGAAAACTTTTTTAAAATGAAGGAACTGGTTTAAAAAAAAGAGAGACGAAGAAAAAAGGCCAGCTCTCTTACTAATGCCTGAGATAATTTAAAATCACAGTAATGGAAACTCAAATAGAAAGTATTCTACAATGTAAGAAAGGCTCAGCCAAGCCCAGGAAGAAAGAGGGCACCATGGCTTTCTAATCACATCCAGGAAGCTATAAAAACTTAAGGCTTCTTTCAGGAAATCAGAAGCCTGCCCTAAGGAGAACGCAAAGGAGCAGAAACACTGGTAAAAAGTATAAATTAATAATATGGAATACAAAATAATTTGAGGAATATATGGCAAAAGCATTAAGAGCACCTAAATATATAGAAGAAAAATCACTCAAGGAAGCAAAGGACAACAAAGGAGTAAAGGGAGTTTATGCAGATTGCAGAGAAACTGAACAAATTTTTGGTGTTTGTTTTTACTTGCAAAAGATACTGGACAGATACTTGAGCTTGTACAGTACTGAATTTATCTGAGAGTGAATTGGAAAAACTAAATCAAACTGAGGAAACAGAAGAATATTTTGAGGGACTACCCAGGTCCTGATGACATCTTAAAAGGCCTTCACTGAAATTGTTGATCTTTTGAGGCCTGATCTGAGGCCTCAAATCAGACTCAATAACCAAAGGCTGGAGGATATCCAGTGGGGCATCATTTTTCAAAAAATGACGTAAGAGAAATCCAGGAAATTCAGATTCATATCTGCTCCGAGATAATTGGTAGAAATGGTAATCATTACAAAAAATAATAATCAAACAAACATCACACAAAACAAAACTAAGCATACAGAGGAACAAACCTTGCTGAAGAAAAACATTATCCCAAAGATACATCCACCTCACTAACTTTCTAGAATGTTTTGAGAATCAATCAGAACATGGACAGATGTGTTTGAAATGTACTTGAATATTAGTAGCTTGGGCTGTTAGCTGGCCTGTCAGTGCTCGGACAGAGGAGCACAATTCCAAGCGCATTGATGATGTCTCCTCAAATGGTGATAAAACATTTGCAACCAAATTGCCAAGCTTGGAGGTCAAACCAACAACCCAGAGGTGTTCATTTTATAGCTTTGAAATTGTAAGATGGGAGCTGGAAGGATATAGGTATTGATTGATTGAATGAATGAATGAATGAATGAATGAATGAATGAATGATTGAACGAACAAACAAACAAACGAATAAATAAATAAATGTTCACACTTCATATCTGGATTTTCAATAAGTCTTTTACAAAGCTCCTCAACAAAGGCTCCTGAGTAAACTTAGTGGGATAAGAGGACTGTTTTCATAGACTGCAAACTGGTTTTTAAAAAAGGAAGCATAGAACAGAACAGAATACATGAGTGGTTTTCCTGAGCTACATATTTCTTGTTTTTTTATATACTCTAGTTGCAGGATACATAAACTAAAGGTAAAAAAACAGCTTCTAAACTTACATGATCTCTACATACAAATCAAAGAGCAAATAGAAAATTACTCCGTTGTCCAACAGGATGATTAACTGATTACATTTATACCCTACCTTTAGGCATCTTTGTGATTCAAGGAGGCATAGCTATGGTTGCCTCCTCCCATTTCCCTCTTTTAATTACAACTATGTGATGTAAATTGGTTTGACAGAAACTAATCTAAGTCACTTGCAAGCTTCCATGGCTTACGGTGGACCAGATTTTGTGTCTCTCCATTCCAAGTCCAATATCTTAACAACCACGCCACACTGGCATTCTTAATTACTGAGTTAAAGCAGCATTTGGCTCATTTTGCATGGCCAATATGGAACAGGAAGCTCAGGAATGGGGGATGTATCCCATCACATTTTTGTATTTGTAAGATACTGTAGACAATAAAGATTATATTTATACTTATAGAAAGCTGCCATTCTATTTATCTAGCAGCAAACCTTATTGAACATCCCCCTGAATGGATATCCATTGCTCTCAAAACATAGAGAATATACAGCATATATACATAGACCTCAATTTACAACCATATATGTAGTAATTGTTTGAAGTTACAATAACATTGAAAAAAGGGACCGTTTTTCACACTTACAACCCCTTCAGCATTCCCATGGTCATGTGGTCAAAATTTGGATGCTTGGCATGTATTTATGATGGTTGGAGTGTCCAGGGGTCATGTGGTCACTTTTGCAAACCTTTGACAAGCAAAATCAATGGGGAAGCCAGGTTCACTTAAGAGCCATGTCACTATCTTAATCACTGCAGTGATTCACTTAACAACTGTGGCAATAAAGATCGTAAAATGGGACAAAACTCACTTAACAACTGTCTTGCTTAGCATCAAACATTTTAGGCTCAATTGTGATAAGTCAACGACTATCAAAAGAGAAAGGGGGGGGAGAAAGAGAGGAATAATGAATACATTTATTCATTGAATTTTATTCCACTATAGACCAAATTCTCCTTCAGTTTTGCAGACATATGCTTGCTCTTTATCTTCTCATTACAACTCATCTCAAGCTTCAAACTGGCTACAGTATCTGCTTTTAAAATATTTCTTTCTTCAAAGACTTGAACAATTACCCAATTAAACATTTGTGAAACATTTGTTTATTGAATTATTTAAAATACCAAGCTTTTAAACTTTTGTTTAAACTTGAAGAGGTGGGCCAGGGAAGAAGAGATTTTTTGTTGTTGTTGGATTGGCCTTATATCAATCAGCACTCTGCCAAACCCTTTCAAGTGCAATGTTAAAAACAGATTTCTCAAACCACAATCCAAGGAAAAGATAAATTAGAGTAGGACATCAACATGTCAATTCCTCTTTCTTTCATTTTCCCTTAGCATCACAAGGAAAAGTGGGCAAAAATGTACATTAAAATTGCACTTCCTAGAAATTTTTTTATAATTTAATAATTATCTTATTAAAATGGGAATGAGTGGCCTCCAGTTCAGGTTATAGCAGCCCTTTGAGTAGGCCAGGTCAGGAAGCAGACACTTCTAGGAATGCTGCTTTATTGTTCAGAAGCCTCTTGAAAGGGTGCCCAAAACTTTTACTGCTCCTTTTCAAGGACAATAAAGTCAAAGCAGTTAGTCTGAATCTCTTTCTCACAATCTCTACTTTCCCAGAACTGAGCAACTGTTTCCCCTCTCCCACCTCTTCCTCAAGACCAGAGCGAAATTCTTCTACAGGTGATCCCACATAGATATGCTCCTGGTTCTTCTCTTTAATCTTTAAACCAGTTTTGGATTGGATGGGCTTCCAAAGAGAGGAGTTGCCCTCCTGAATGTAGCAGACCATCCTAGGTGTCCCATGAGTAGAAAGATGGTGATATCAATAAATTAATTAAATCATTTGGATCAGTTTAATCAGCACCATCTGGGGGAGAAAGGATTGGTGAAAGTATTTAAAGCTACACTGATCCATTAGTTACAGGGGATGAAAGACATAGAGAAAGAACAGAAGTATTCTCACCTCATTATGTCTGTATAATATTCAAGGTATATATATTTGGACAGAAGTTCATACTTCTTACAGTTCTTTTCCCTTGATGCTTAAGAAATCCAGGCAACCTCTGAGTTTCCCTCTTGGGGAGTTGTAAGACAGTAGTCCGTAGTCCTGTAGATTCAGTGTTCTAATTGCTTCATATCTAGCCAACCTAGCCACTATGATATTCCTCCTCCCAGCTGCTTTAAAAGAACTGAACGTTCCCAAAGTTGGAGGAAACAATCTCCATTATGTAAGCAAAGATCTGAACTTATCCACATTTCTAGGATGTGGTTAACTCAACTCAAACTTAAAGTCAGATGTTGATGGATGGGACTGGAGGTGGCACAAGGGAGTCTGTAGGCCTTCTATTCGTGTCTCTCACTATTCTTTGGAGAAACAAGAGATCTTCAGTTTCCACAGCAGCCAGTCAATTTGGCTCTGCTCTTGGTTGCTTAAAAACTACTCATTGCCAAAATAAATGGTTTGCTATTAATAGATGAAAAGCACTGCAGAATTTATTGAGACAGCATACCTCATCTTGTGTATTTGAAAAGAATCAAGCGTGTTTTCATGGCAATCAGCCATCCCAATTGGCCCCTGCAAATGACAAACAAGATCGTTTTTTCTCAACATGGCGCACACACATACACACACACTCCAAAGATATTAAGGGCTGCAAATCCCAGCATTCCTAGCCAGTTGCAGTCTCCTTAAATCTGGAAAGTGCCAGGCTGATGAAAGCTGTGCTAGTCCCGCAGCTTGCAGAGGAAAAAGAAATTCTTTCCCAAAAAGAAGCCAGCAAGGCTACACAATTGCATTGCAGCTCCTTCTTTGCAAAAAGTACTGAATTAAACATGTTGTAGAATAAATACCATTTTCTAAATATTAAAAGTTTGACGGATCTTGTAAAAGAACAGACTTCCTAACTGGTAACTTGTATTTTGATTGGTTCAAATATTTTGCAAGTTGCCGTAGCCAATTCTACACTGCTGGCTTATTATTGGAGTTAGCAAAAACCAACAAGAGTTTTGTAAAATTAAATTTATATATTACCCATCTTGCTATTTAGGGCAACACTAAAGGCTGATATATAATATATATCATGTTAGATAAATCTGTTACAGATTCATACAATTGTTTTATTTTCATATATTTTACAGAAAACATGTTCTTATCTGGGAAATGGGGTACAGAACTGCAGCCTACATAGTAGCAGTAGCATCCTTCTTGGCAGATACTGGGTTTGGAGATACCATTTTAAAATGGTTGTAGCCATATTTGGCTGCATCTTATCAGAAGATAAAACTAGATTACTTTTGGCTCTATGCATTTCTCTATAAATCTGTCAATGGTTTCCAGTGCTGGTTTCCAGTGTTATGCTGTAACTCTTATTTTTTCAATTTGCATCAAGGCAGCTCAGAAGATCTTTTACTGGCACAAGTGCTGGCTGTCTCTATTTCCATGAGCATATGTTTCTTAAGTGTTTCTTGGTTTCAGTAAAATGTTTTAATAATATTTCATAGATATTTTGTCAGCCAAAAATGAGATTCCTTGGTTTATTAAATAAATAGAAGTTGCAACTCTCTATTATAGGGGTGTCAAGCTTGACTTCATTGTGGGTTGTGTTTGACCTCGAGGGATGCAGGGTGGGCGTGGCCAGCTCAACGTTACTCGTGTCAGGGGCGTCTGTGGTAGCCCAAGTGCTCTGCCAGAGAAAATGGGCTCCCGAGCTCCATTTTCACTGGCAGAGAGACTCTGGGCCAATCCTTCACTGTTTCCAGGGTGGCCCTGCAGGCCAGATCCGGCCCCCGGGCCTTGAGTTTGACACCCTTGTTCTATTACATGAGGTATGACTTGGCAGCTGATAAAAGGTCAACAAATGTTTCAATCTTTTGCTCAATTTCCAAGAATTCCAACCACTCTTAGTAAAGTTTAGTTCCTATAATGGCACAGGACTGCAAACTAAAAGAATTAATATTACATAAAAAAAAATAAACATGAGTAGGAATATGAAGGATATAATATTAAATCAAGAGAACACTTGGCTGCAGAGGGATGTACATTATAAAGATTTTTGAGTGTACAGTTGAGAGAAAGGTTTAAGATAGATAATAGGATATTTTGAACTGAGCAGAAGACAGAATTTAAAGGTGAACCATATACAAAACAATGGACATGTAATTGCTAATATGTATAAGCTTTTATTGAAATTGGAAATAAAAAAAAGTGGAAGACTATGATAAAAATGGGCTAAGAACTTTGCATACATTATACTGATGGAACAGTGGACAAATATGTGGTGACAAGAATTGAAATGTATATTATAGTTTAAAATATTTTTTTTAATAAAATGGTATATAAAATGGCATTTGCTTGCAGAAACGTTGTCCAGAATGTATAGAGGTGCTTCAAATTTATATTGGAAGTATGGAAACCTGAAAGAACATTTTATCTTGGTAGACTTGTAAGTAAGACAGAAATTTCTGGGTTCAAATATATAATGATACAAAGAATTTTAAAGATCAACATTCAAATGAAACCAGAACTTTTCTTGCTGGGATTAATGGATAGTCAATTAGAAAATAGCAATGAAATATTATTTCATATATGGTTACTGTTATTATATAGGCAAAAATGAATCGATTTTTGAAATACCTACAATGAAGGATTGGTTGGTGAAGATGACAGGACAGACTCACGGAGTTGACAAAATTTATTTGTTAGAGAAAGATCAACAACTACATTTATCAGTGACTAGAACCACTTATGGACTTTTTGCTAAAAAGAAAAAAAATGAATTTAGATTGTATAGATTAGAAAAGGTAGTTTATGGAATGAAAGTAATTATGATATAACCTTAAAGAGAGATGGTAAAATTTATATGCATTTTTAACTACTGTCAAAAAAAATTACAAGCCTTTCATAACAATTTCCATTTTCCTTTTTTAATTACCTTTTGTATTTAATTTTTTTAATTTTTCTTTTATTATCTTTATTTTTATGGCTTTTATTTTGTTAAAAAATTAACAAAAGTATATAGAAAATAAATGTGAGGAAGTGATCACAAATTAGTTTTGAGAATTAACAAGAGTACTTCTGCTTTTGGTTCTTAAGTCAATCTCAACTTACTCAGTTCATACTGGATATAATGAAAGTGATAAAACTGTTAGAATGTTCTTCATATGAAAACATATACTAATACATACCGTACTTATAACTTGCAAAAAGAGAAGCAATAAAATGAAGCAAAAATCCCCAACAAACAAATAAAACAGCAAAGCAATTGTTAATAAAAGAGTATGAATATTTGATATAATCTGACCCTATTAAACCAGTCATTTGTTCACTAGACATATTTATAAGTTCTGAAGTATACTCTCCAATTTCTCTAGGAGGTGACTTCCAAGATCTTAGATTATCTGTAAATCACCCTCTGAGACAAAGAATGTATTCCTTTCTCTATTAAATGAAAGACTATTATAAATTGGAACAGGCTAAAACAGTACATTTTTAGGAGACCATGGTAAGTTATTATAAAAGTAAATTAACAGAGCAGATTATTAACTTAATCACATCACAAAAAGATTGCTCCATTAGATCAGAAGGAATTTCAGCTATCCTTTTTGGATAGGTGAAATGATTCCAGCATAAATTCCTCTTACAATTTTTCCTAATTTATTTAGTTATTTGATCATTCATGTCTCACGTTTGACTCACGATGGTCATGAACAGATCACTTAACACAATCTCAATTCCAAACTGGCAATAAATTTCTCTGGAAATTGTCATCAGTGATATACATTCTTGAAATAAATATTTTTTGCTCTGTGTTGTTTTCTAACATTTTTCCATAATAGTCTCATTTTTTCCTCAATATATATGTTTAAGAATGAATGAATGAGTGACTAAATTTATGGGATTATTTTTATGCTTTGTATCATTACTTTATCATACATCTTTCAGCTAATTATTCTCTGCAGTTCCTACTGTATTTTAGCTTAGGGTCATTAGGGAACTTTTTTTGTAGCTGTGGAGCAGACTATGCATAAGAAAAACCACAATGTTATGGGGTGCAGAGGTGTCACTGTTGTGAACAAAGTACTGTATATGTTCTCTCAGAAAGTCAGATAATACAACATAATAAATAACATTTCTCCAGGGTAATTCCAGATGTTAATTCAGTCAGCAGAGCAGCAGACAAGGAGATAATTTTGACATGCTATTTGTTAACCTCAGTTATCTTAACACCATGTGTATGTTACAACTCAGAAAGTTATCTCAAGGCTGTATGTTGTTCAGCCTTATCTAAGTGGCAAGTGGAGACAACAGGGCTTAGTTACAAGACAACCCTCCCCATTTGAACAATAATGTATGTAGCTCAAATTCCAAGTCTTTGATAGCACCCTAATTTACAGGAGAAGGGGGGGAAATCAAGTAAACAATCAATGTAGAAATATTTTACCTATTTTACATTTCTCTTCACCTGTTGTCTTTCTTCCTCTCTCTTTCCTGGAAAAGGTGGTAAAAAGCAACTAGCTCTAAATTAATCATCAGGTAAATATGGGAATCCCAAAGAAGTGCTATTAAGGAGAAGAACATTTTCTCAGCAGCAGAAGATAAGGAATATTATTTTATTAGAAATAATACTAGTTAGAGTAATACTTGCTAGAAATTATACTCAAAGATAACATAACCATGAACAGAGAGAAGAAACCTACAACATATCGTAGTTATAAGGGAACTACAGACATATTGGCCAACTAGAAAGGGATATTAGAGATAGCAAATAAATGATTAGCAAGAAACCAGAGTATGCATCTATGCTTACAAAAAGAAACACAATGTTCTACTTAAATTATCACAATATGTACAGCTATCCATAGAAGCGTCACTCCTAGGATCTCTATTGTATCATTGCTGAAGCTCCATAGCTACCCTAATTAAAACATATGAAACATATTATTCTATTTTTTCCTTTAAAGCATCAAGTGTGATTTCAAAAATGGAAGCATGGGGCCAGCTACAAATCCCTGTCTTACATGAGGAATATATTTTCCTTTTCAAAGACTGTTGTACGAACTGCTGGACTTTGTACATTTTGCAAAATTAGTACATATGTATACTAAATATATTGTCAGTATAGGTGATTTATCTAATATTAACCCTCACATGGCTGTAAAATATGCTGGACTTCAGGATTCATAACAAAAGCATATCAGAAATCAAATGAAAAGTTATTGATCCTTTGTGTATTTGTATCTGCAGATCAAATGACAAATTTTATTGTTGCAAGCACCGCAATGCTACCAGGGTGCTATAGGGCTGCTGCTGCAGACAAATCTTAATTAAGTACATCTTAATTAATAAATCTGTGTGGGTTAAGCCAGTGTGGTTTTTTTTTCATTACCTCCTCTTCATTTTCAATATGCTAGGGGTAGCACAAGAAACATAACTGACTTTATACAATAACTACACTCAATGATGAAGTATAGTCCTCTGGTTTGGAAATCTTTTAATCAACTTCCTTAAAAGCTTTATCAACTAGTGTTAATGGATTAATGTAAGCATGCTATGCAACTAGCAGATGTTAATAGCCAGACAGATGTTGGCATCTGTCCCAAATACTGTTCTAGGCAACTCCAACTAAAACAGCAAAATATCTCAGGTTCACTCTCCCAAAATACTACAACTATCCTATATTAAAGCCTACTTTAGTGTACCTTTTATAGGAAAATCATAACAAAGTAACACTGCCTCTGATTAGGAGTGTTATTAGATGCCTTGATGAATTGGTATTTTCTGGAAGATCAGGACTCAAATTTCATATATTTGCTACTTCACCTGTAAAACCAATTTACAGCTGAGTCAATTGTTGTTACTGTATGTTTTGTTAGATATTAATATCTCTTGATCACAGTGGCTTTTATTATGTAAATTATGGATGTTTTGTGTATTTCAGCCACTGAGTACTCCAAATGAAGATATTATCTCCTTCCCTCCCTATATATTTGTAGAGGAATTGGTTGGTTGCCCACTTTTAGGGTATCATGATTTGTATAGCCAACACAACTTTCCTCATCTGACTTGGAAATTCAACTCTAGTACAATGTCATTGTACAAGTCTTAAAATTTTAAGAACAAAAAGTTGAAGGCAATAATAAATAAAATGTCCATATTCAGTAACCTAACATATCCTCTAGCATTTCTAAAGAGGAGAGTACATATTTTAAACATAATACCTGTAGTCCTACTAGCTTGCTGTTTCCACTAGTCCCCAAGCATTTGTCTAATACTCTTTTTTAGTTGCTTATTATACTATGATCCACATGTTCAATTAATGTTAAAACTAATATTGTCAAACACTAGAGGACATTGCTAATCACTTATAGCTAAACTGCAATCTGGGTTGTGTGTACGTTATGCTCAATTTCAACTCTATTACCACATTCCAAATTACACAATTAAACCAAAATGCATTTTTTCAACTTGTATACTTCATTCAGCAGACAATGCCACATACATCCTATCTTTTCTTCCCAGTCATTAGCTTTTTTTTCCAATAAAATACACATTTCTAGGAAGCTGAGTTATATAAGACTTTTATTTATTTTATTTAATGGCTTTATATGGCTGTCAGTCTGAACCAAATAACTGAACAGCTAACAGCTAACAAAACAAATGAATAGAATAACAGAAGATGAACTGTTTGTATTTGTGTATGCATACATCTAAGTGTAAATTAAAGTAATAGAAAACATCTTGAGATACACAAACAGCTTTCCAAGAAGAGCCAACATTTAATTCATTTATCAGAGCCAAGGTGGCGCAGTGGTTAAATGCAGCACTGCAGGCTACTGCTAGATCAGCAGTTCAGCGGTTCAAATCTCACCGGCTCAGGGTTGACTCAGCCTTCCATCCTTCCGAGGTGGGTAAAATGAGGACCCAGATTGTTGGGGGCAATATGCTGACTCTCTGTAAACCGCTTAGAGAGGGCTGAAAGCCCTATGAAGCGGTATATAAGTCTACTGCTATTGCTATTATCATGTATATTAACATTCTTGCAAACTAGCATTTTGGAGCATAGTTTAGAGTACAGTTCCCAGAATCACTAGTCAGCCTAGTATTATCTAGGCTGGCTGGGAATTCTTAAAGTTGCAGTTCCAATGTATCTGAATGGCACCGTATTTGGAAAACAGTACGAGCAAACAAAGAAAGTTTGAGAGGTCTGACAATTGCACACATTGGAAATACAACTTTCCCAAGAATGGAGAGCGTGGCATGTAATAGTGCAAACCACGGATGGAGGAAAATGCCAGTTGCCTGTCCTTGCCAAGTAATGAAAGTTACATACTTCCTTCTTTTCTTTTAGGTATATGGTTGCAATGAGCTTAGGATACAAGGCAAGAATCTTTTTGAGAAGATCTTGAAATTTGAAAAGAAAACTGAAGGCAATAAAAAAAGAGGCTGAGAAAAGTCTGGATGACTAAATATTATCAGCGATGACATACCGTATTTTTCAGAGTATAAGACGCACCGGAGTATAAGACGCATCAAAATTTTGAAGAGGTAATTTAAAATAAAAAAAAGTTTTTGCATTCTGCAGACCTCCCAAACCCTCTGCATGCCTCATTTTTTGGGAGCATGTAGAGAGTTTTAGAGGCAAAGTGTTCCTGGGGGCTAGGCAAAGACGAGTAAAAAAAGGCCTGTTTTTTGTGAAAATGGGCTCATTTTTAGCCCCCAAAAAGGGCAAGCATAGTCTTTAAGAGGAGTGCTCCTGGGGGCTGGGGGAGCAAAAATGAGCAAAAAAAGGTTAATCTTTTGCCCAGCCCCCAGGAGCACTTTGCAGGCCTCCCAAACCCTCTTCACACCCATTTTTCGGAAGGGGGCAGGGTTTCAGGAAGCCAAAACTGCTGTATTCAGTGTATAAGATGCACCAAGATTTTCACCCTCTTTTTTGGGGGAAAAGGTGATCTTATACTCTGAAAAATATGGTAAGCATGAGCTTACAAAACTCAAAGCCATTTCTGACAGATTTAATTTATTTACCCTGTTTCCCTGAAAAGACCTTACCAGATAATAAGCCCAATGGGGGTTTTGATCACATGCACTAAAATAAGCCCTGCCCCAAAAATAAGCCCTCTCAAAAATATTGCAACACAGCAACAGCCATCAGGTGACCATGCTTGTCATCTCTTGCATCTCAAAATTAAGATTTTCCCGAAAATAAGGCCAAGCACTTATTTTGGAGGTGAAAAAAAAATAAGAAAATAAGACCCTGTCTTAATTTCCAGGAAACATGGTATTTAATAACAGCTCATCTTATAATCAACTCGGAGCAGCTCCCAATCGAAAATATATATGTCCATTAGGTAATTAAGAGTTGGAAGCAAACAAACAAATAGAATAACAATAATTCATTATAACAAACTTTAGAACTCAAAAGGCAAAAATCAAAACCAAAATCATTTTGAGTTTGTACTTTTTGAAAGTATAACAAACCATACCTGAATAAGGATGGATTTTAATATTTCAGAGCCAATGTATCCATTTTGCAAGTAACCAATGCCATCTGCCATGGTGAGATAATCTTAATAAAGCTAAAATAATTTACGGTGGCTCTTTAACTTTTAACAACTTAAAAATACTAAAGAAAGCAACAGCTTGTAAAATGTAAAGCTGCTATACTATGCTCTTTTATTGAGGAATAAATTGATGTGATATCTCTGGGATATTTTTAATCCAATAGGGCCCAACAGTCAAAACCATAACCATTTTAAACTACCAAACTAAATCCTAACAAATGTAAAGTTAATTCTTGCAGCTCAGTAAGATATTAGCTTTGCCCACAGTTTAAAAGCTGCATATGAGCATATTAAGAGTTTTTATAGTATAACAGCAAGGATTAATTCAATAATGCAAAAACAAAAATTCAAAATACATTAAAAAAATTTTTTTACCTGTCTCTAGCAACTCAAATTACACATAGAATAGCAGAGACATTATGAAGAATGATTAGTACCACCACCGCATTAAATCTCTTTACTAGACTGTAAAGGACATTATTATCAGGAGTTGATTGTTGTTTCTATCATTAACCAATCTAAATTTTTTATCCTAGGTCCTCTAAACCATAGCCAAAGATTATCAAAACCAATGATAGGCTTTCAACAGCTTGTCCAGCTGAAAATCTCTCTCAAGTTGAGCTGCTATCAGCCTTGCATGAACTGACGTCAGGCTGTTGTTTACAAGTGATGGAGTGTTGCCAAGTTCTTTCTAGTGAATTGAAGACAGCAGCATTGTCGTACTCTGTTGATTGTGCAGAAGCAAAGAACAAGTTCTTTTTGTCCGTGGTAGACCTTAGTGGCTGCATGTTTGGACGGACGGACGGATGGATGGACGGATGGACGGGGACACACGGGCGCGCGCACGCACACACACACACACACCTTGATCATGATTAAATCAAATCAAGTTCTTAAAAAATAATAGCAGCCATGCTGACCATTAAGGGGTGGAAAATACTCTAGAGATATAGTCTTTTTTTTAACCAAACTTCATTCTTGCATGCTTCTAAGTTTAAGAACTTTAAAGTGTCTAGTTAACAATCGTGTAAAGTATGGAAGCACCTAAAAAATATACCTCCTTAAATTTAGTACAACTACATTTTCAAAAGCTGTAATTTGAGACATGAAATATGCGGATGCGGATGTTTCAGATGGGGATTTTCTCATTAAACTTTGGAATTTTTTTTTCATGTATTCAACAGCAAGAAATGCATAAATATGAAGAAACATTCTGCCCCCATGAACTTTTGTATGAATCCCTTAGAAATGTTTAGAATAGCTTACGTTCCTTCCTCTTTTGGCAGCTAGGAAAGCCCCATGTTAGCAAAAATTTCAGTGGAAAACAGTTGTTCCAAAAGACTCTCCGTTAAAGAGAATAAAGTATAATTTCCTCTCCTTCCCCTCCCACATGGTTACGTTTCATTATTTTAATTTGGCACTTCTAAAATACAATAATGCAGATAAAATGTAACAACTTTAACAAGCTCACACTTTCACTTTGGCTACAGAGTTTTCTGAAATAAGATAATGCTTTCTTTAAAGCTAATTTTTTAAAAAAACAAAGCTTGTTTTGGATGGTGATTTCTTCTCATTTTTTAAGGCCGATTTCTTACAATGATTGGGGCCACTGTGATCTGGCTAGAAAGCATTATAGTCATACCCTAGCCAGGATTACCATGGTGAGAGCTGACAATGATTGTTCAGACACTACTGCCAATGTAATGTAGAACTCTCGTGCCATTGTGTAAATATGTTACTGTTTTTTTCTCAAACTTTTGGCTTCAGAAATTTGTTTACTTTTTAATTGAAGATCTATTCAGGAAAAAAGAATATATAGTTATCTGACCATCACCACTGCAATATGCAAGTGGAAGATCCTTATGTCAAGATGTCTCTACAATTATTGTGGTTCCCACAGCAAATACCCAAGCTCCTGACTTTTTAACAAACTATAGTATCTCAGTCTCCACTGTGATACATACATACACACACACACACACACACACACACACACACACACCAGTGGTGGGTTTCTGCCGGTCCTCACCGATTCTGACGAACCGGTTCATCACCAGACCTGGAAGTAAGTTCCGGAACGCCTGCCCCGGCCCTGTCGCTCACTCACTTGCCCCCACCCATCTGGAAGCCGCTCCATTGCTCGCTCCCCCTGCCCGTCCGCACTATCCTAGCCCCACCCACCGCTCACTGATTGGCTGGCTCACCAATCGCCCCAGCTGCCTCTAAGAACCCTATCTAAACCCACTTACCTTTTTTCCTGCTTGGCTCTCTATTGCTGCCTGCCAACTCCAAGGAGGTAAGTAAGCTGCAACTAAGTGCGGGGCAGGGGGGGGGCAGCGGCAGGCCATCTGGAGCGGCCTGCCATGGCCCTGAACTATAAGCGAGTCCAGTGACCTTTTGCGGCCTTGCAAGGATCCCGGGCTCGCTTATAGCACAGGGCCGCAGGGCTGCCAGAAAGCATGGGGCGGGGGCGGGGGCGGGAGCTTACATGGTGTGGCCAGCGTCTTTGACAAGTTCGGGGATCTCGCAAGGCCTTTGCAAGATCCCCGGACATGCCCAAGATGCCAGGCCGCCAAAAATTTTGTGTGTTTCTGTGTGATACCTGGTTGTTTAGGTAATTGTGAGGTGGTTGCTGATTCTGTGAGCTTCCTGGCACTGTCCTTTATAATTTCCCACAATGCCTTGATGGTTTTTATTCCAGTGGCTTTGTCTTTCCTGTTCTTAGGGTTAGGGAAAAAAACTGGTTTCATCTGCAGTCTTTTGGCGGGAAATTGTTATTTTTTGGTGTTTTCCTGGCACTGTCATAGTTTGTATGTGTGGGCGTGTAATGTCCCGCAGTTATCTACACATTAATAATGATCTAATAATAATAATATTAACTAATAATATTTCCTTATACATTTTAGTGACCTTTCCTTATATAATTGATGTTTTCATTCATACTTTTAGATTTCTAATTGCTGTTTCTGTTAGTTAGCAATTGAAAAAACAAATCCCACATGAAAAAGTATTCGAAGCCTTCTTGATTTTAATTGTCAATTTATTCATTCCTGCACATTCTAATATTTATTCATTTTCATATCTTTGTTTTTTCCATTGTTGCGCAAACACAATTCCAACAGCTGTTAACATGTGTAAAATTAAATATGTAATTATTCCCTTTGAAATACAAGTAGTAAGTAGTAAGCTACTTACCTTCTGTAAGTAGCTCTTTTATTGTTTTGTGTACTTATTTTAATCGTATTTAAGTAATAAGTGCACAAAATAATACATTTCCTTTTTTATATCTTCTTTTTGAATATCTTCAGTGACATCATCTTGGCCACTCCCACCCAGTCACATGACTGCCAAGCCACTCCCACCCAGTCGCATGACCGGCAAGCCACTCCCCCCCAGTCACATGGCTGGCAAGCCACTCCCATAAAGGAGGCCACACCCACAGAGTAGGTTCCAAAAAAAATTTGAAACCCACCACTGATACATATATACATACATACATACATACATACATACATACATACATCCCTGACCCGTATCAAATCTGATGCAGCTAAAATAAATAGTTTAGTTAATACACTGTCCACAAAATAAAGGGCAGATTATTAAAAAAACATTTTGTAATAAACTATATTTTCCTTTAAAAATTCAAAGGGACTTGTACAATATAGATTACCTGTTACCACATTTTGATCAAACAATTTATTTATTTGTGCCAGTATTAGAGGATTAGGTTTTCCCACACTAATCATTACATACTTCAATTTAAATCTAACTTTTCTTTAAAAATTGAAGTAAATTATACCAGAAACCAGAAAGATAAAATCCTACCTCAGCCATGAAAGCCAGCTGGGTGACTTTGGGCTAGTCACTCTCTCTCAGCCCAACTTCTCTCACAAAGTTATTGTGGAGAAAATAGGAGGAGGAAGGTGTTTTGGATATGTGCACTGTGAGTTATTTGTAAGAATAATAACAATATTTTCTTTGTTTGTTTGTTTAATTAATTGATTTATGTTGCCATATGCCCTATAAGGTGAATCTTGAAAGCTATAAGGTGATTCTGGAATAGAAATAAATAAACAAATAAAATAATTTGACTTAATTTAGTAAATGAAATAGAGATCTTATTGGAACTTCTTCAGACTGTTGGCAAACAATACAATACAATAGCAGAGTTGGAAGGGACTTTGGAGGTATTCTAGTCCAACCTCCTGCCTAGGCAGGAAACCCTATACCGTTTCAGACAACTGGCTATCCAACATCTTCTTAGACTTCCAGTGTTGGGGCATTCACAACTTCTGGAGGCAAGCTATTCCACTGATTAAACCGTTCTAACTGTCAGGAAATTTCTCCTCAGTTCTAAATTGCTTCTCTCCTTACCCTCAGGTGCCTTGGAGAATACTCTCTCTTCTTTGTGGCAACCCCTGAGATATTGGAACACTGCTATCATGTCTCCCCTAGTCCTTCTTTTCATTAAACTAGACATACCTAGTTCCTGCAACCGTTCTTCATATGTTTTAATCTCCAGTCCCCTAATCATCTTTGTTGCTCTTCTCTGCACATCTTTTCTACATCGTGGCAACCAAAACTGAATGCAGTATTCCAAGTGTGGCCTTATCAAGGCATTATAAAGTGGTATTAACACTTCACGTGATTTTGATTCTATCCCTCTATTTATGCCATTATTTTTCTTTAGCACAGTGAAAAGCAAGCTCCCTGCATGTAAAGGCTGCACAGTGCAGATAAAATGTTCTAGTTCAACTTGCTCTCTATTCTCTTTAGTTTTATAAAGACAGAACAGCTTTTTGTTTTGTTTTGTTTATAATAGAGGAGTGATTGTCCAAAATGATCCTCCCTCATCAGAAAAAAAATATATTATGCACACCTATTCTGTAGGTGTAGGCAGGATAACTGGAAAAATGTTAAAATATGGATTTAGGTTGCAAATTTAAAAATTCATCTTGCTAGATCACTGGGAGACTTGTAACTGCTGTATAAGGAAAAGTAACAAGAATGCATACAATGCTCTGCTCCCCTCCCCCAAACTATGGGCAAAATGTTCATTAAGTGGGAAAAGAGGTTTGGCAGAATGTTGAGGTACACGAGATGATGATAAACAACACTTTGTTTATCTATTTTGTATATTTTTTATTAAAGTTTAAAAAAGCAAATACAAGTTGAGAAAAATATAAAAGATTAAAAAAATGAAAAGTGGAAAGAAAAAAGTGGGAAAGATACAAAACAAGGAAAAATATATAAAGAAATGACTTTCCCTTCAACAAGACATGTACAAACAATTTCAGTAACTTCTTGTCCGAAGATCTCTTCCAATATTACAACTCTTATCTTAAAACAAATTATAAACTTTGTTACTGAATCATAATTGAGGTTATCAGAAATAACAACATACCTACATACATACAAATATACATACATACATATCAAATAAATCAGTTCCATATTCCCTTTGTTTAAACACTAAACTGTAAAAATGCAACAAAAATTATTCTTCCTACATATTTAAAGCCTCATCATTTGAACTTACTCAAGAAAAATCCATTTAAGAACAACCAGAAATAGCAACAAATTAAACATCTTGATCTTTGAACTCTTCAACTTTGCAGCATCTCAGAAACTCATTCAGAAGTTTAACACATACCAGAAATAACACCTGTACTTTACAAAGTATCTTTTCCTTTTAAAACCATAGTTTATTACCATCTCTGATTTTTTTTAAAAAAAACCCTCTCTTCTTCCCACACCTTATCTATGAAAAGATCTTAAAAGCCTCTCATTTGGCCTTGGTCGAGAAAAACCCATTAAGAGTCACTAAAAGATCATATCTATCTATCTATCTATCTATCTATCTATCTATCTATCTATCTATCTTATGTATGTATGTATGTATGTGTGTGTGTGTGTGTGTGTGTGTGTGTGTGTGTGTATATATATATATATATATATATATATATATATATATATATGAATGATCATATAAGCCAACTTTATATTCCTTTACTTTTAAAAATCCTGAGGTCTATTTCCTTTTAATAGTGCCCTAAATGCTGATTTTATTTTCTCTTTGTCTTTTCTCAAGAACTCCTTGTGGGTATAACACATACAGTGCATTCAGAAAGTATTTAGACTCCCTTTTATCAATTTTGTTATGCTGTCACCTGATTCTGCAGTTGTTGAAATTCATTTTTTTCCTTATTAATCTACACTCATAGCCCCATAATGACAAAATGAAAACAGAAGTTTTAAAATGTTTGTAAATTCATTAAAAAGAAAAAAACTGAAATATCACATTGGCATCAGTATTCAGACCCTTCACTCAGTAATTTGTTGAAGCACTTTTGGCAGCAATTACAGCTCAAGTCTTTTTGGGTATGACACAACAACCTTTGCGCACCTGGATTGAAGGATTTTCTGCCATTCTTCCTTGCACATCCTCTCAAGCTCAGTCAGGTTGGATGGTGACTTCAGTGGACAGCCATTTTCAGAGATGTTCAATAGGGTTCAAGTCAGGGCTGTGGCTGGACTATAGGACATTCACAGAGTTGCCCCTAAACCTGTGTTGTCTTGGCTGTGTGCTTAGGATCGTTGTCATGTTCAAAAGTAAACCTTTAGACCAGTCTGAGGTCCTGAGTGCTTTGGAACAAGTTTCCATTGAAGACATCCCTGTTCATTCAGCTTTCCCTCAACCCTGACCAGTCTCCCAGTCCTTGCTGCTGAAAAACACCCCCACAGCATGATGCTGCCACCACCATTCTTCACTCTTGGAATGATATTGGGCAGGTTACGAGTGGTGCCTGGTTTCCTCTTTTTCAATATCAACTTTTATCTTGCCATTTTAAAATTCATATCCAAAACAGCCTGTTTCCCAGATGTATCTCTTCTATTTCCTCTTTTAAAGTTGTTTTCATGGTAGCAGACAGTTCTTGTACATTGTACATTGTTGCCAAATTTCCTTGAAATTTTCCAAAGTTAAAATACTACACTACTCTACTCTATATAGTATTGGGCAGAACTGGAAAAGAAACTTAAAACCAAAGAACCTTTTCTCTTTGTAGGGAAATTTGTAGGGAAATGCATCCATCCCATCTCCTCCCCCCCGCTCCCCCCACTGGCCCGCAGAGAACTACAATGCTGATCCGGCCCTCAAAGTAATCCAGTTTGACATCCCTGCTCTATAAGATGTACATATTAAAACAAGTAGAAAGTATTAAAGAACAATGCCTATCTGCCTATCTGTTCCCCTCTGCCAGGGAGAACCAAATAACAGAATCTTAATATCTGTGGGGGGGGGGGGGTCACAATTCACTCTGCCCCAAAAACTATTTAAAAAGCTACATTTAAGGGCTTTCTGAAATGACAACATACTTTAAGGGAGACATTTGCTGTATTTTAGAAAAGATTTTAATAGAAACATGACTTTTCTGGATCAGAGCATTTCAGAGAATGCATAGTAAGGCTGCATGATATTTTAATGTCTTTTGTAAATTTTATATTTCCCAACATGGGATTTTAGTTTCATTGGTTCCCCTGTAGGAGTTCTTTTATGATGTAATTTATGGAGTATTTTAATTTTTCTTTATATCACCCTAAGGCCTCCAATTACCATGTCTTATAAATCGAATTAATTAATTAAATGATACTAATACATGCTTTCTGGTATACATTTTAGTCCTTTTATTCCTAACTAAACTTGCACCATCTTTTCTCTGCACATATATTCTCCAGATTTATTCCATAAGATCTAAACTTCTTTTATACAAGCACACTTTCATTTAATTTCATTTCTTTATACTTCTTACTATTTCTTTATTATTTTCCAAGTCACCATCTTCCATCATGGCTTTCAAAGTTTTTAGTCTTTGTAGTAAGAAAAAAAAGTATAGTCTAGCTTTAGTTGTAATTTGAGCGGTATAATGTTAAAGTAAAATTTTCCTCATAGAAAACCATTAGACCAAATTTCTAACTATTAAGCCTATCCCCACCCCCAAATAACAAAATTTGCAAGGTCCGCCACCATTCATCTGTGTCACAAAACAGAGCAGGGGTATCAATTTGGCGGCTTGTTAGCCGGATGTGTCACATGCAGGCCACGCCCACCCCAGCTTCGCGAATGGGAAAAATGTTGTGAAACATCACGTGACAGCAACGTGATGCGGCAAGTTTGGCACCCGTGTCCTAGAGAGAAAGAGAGAGATCTCATTGTCCTATGTACACATACACGTCTCCCTCATAGGTCCAAAATTTATTTTGGCCAAACTTACCTTCAATTAGCAATTTTAAACAAGCACTTTTCTGACTTCCCATTTTAAGTCTTCTATCAAAGAATCCATACGACTAATATATATTTCTGCAATATACTCTAGGGTGCTGGTTACGTTTTCTTGCCCCCAGCAGTACCTTGCATGCAGTGAACAAGTTCCAACACATCAGATTTTCCCTGTCCAATTAGAAGACAACTGCTGAGAAAATTGAAAACTGTAACATTGTTAAACATTGTCCTTGTATATCCTTGAGTACAGAGATCTTTTTCTTCTTCTTGAGTAATGTCATCTAGATTTTTTTTCAATTCTAGCTTCCTACAACTTTTATTTCATTTTTGTAAAAGTACATTAATTTTCTTCAACCAAACTCATGCATAAGTTTCAAGTTGCCATATCTCTCTCTTAGTTTGCAGTAAACATCTCTGTTTTTTACATGCCAAAGTAAGAGATAATATTTATTTAATAAAGTTGATAAGATTTCTGAGGTGTGTATGTATGTATATATATATATCCGAAGGCACGGGATAAAATACCACCAATATGCGGACGATACACAGTTGTATCTGTCCGCCCCGTGCCAACTCAATGAAGCGGTGGACGTGATGAACCGGGGACTGGAAGCCGTTAAAGACTGGATGAGAGCAAACAAGCTGATATTCAACCCAGACAAGACCGAGTGGCTGTTGTGTTTCCCTCCCAAAAATTTGACCAACATACCATCACTCAGGCTGGGGGGGCAAAATTTATACCCCTCAGAAAGGGCCCGCAACTTGGGAGTCCTCCTGGATTCACAGCTAACTTTTGACCACCATCTCTCAGCTGTGACCAGGGGGGCATTTGCCCAGGTTCGCCTGGTGCGCCAGTTGCGGCCCTACCTGAATCGGGAGGCCCTCACAACAGTCACTCGAGCCCTTGTGATCTCTAGGCTGGAATACTGTAATGTGCTCTACATGGGGCTGCCCTTGAAGAGCATCCGAAGACTTCAGCTAGTCCAGAATGTGGCCGCGCGAGTGATCGTGGGCGCACCACGGTTCGCCCACATAACACCGATCCTCCGTGAGCTGCACTGGCTACCTGTTGGTCTCTGGGTGCACTTCAAGGTCTTACTCACCACCTATAAAGCGCTCCATGGTAGTGGATCTGGCTATTTGAGAGACCGCCTTCTGCCAATTACCTCCCTGCGTCCCATCAGATCGCATAGAGTTGGCCTCCTCCGTATCCCATCCGCCAGTCAGTGCCGACTGGCGACTACTCGGAGGAGAGCCTTCTCTGTTGCGGCTCCGACACTATGGAACAATCTCCCCGTGGAGATTCGTACCCTCACCACCGTCCAGGCCTTCCGCACAGCCCTCAAGAACTGGCTAGCCCGTCAGGCCTGGGGATAATCTTATTTTCGCCCCTCCCGAATGCTGAGTGAATGTTGAGTTTTACTGTCTAATTTACTTTGTGCACATCTCTTTTTGGTATTGTCCTACACTCCCCTTCCCTTTTTTGATTGTAAGCCGCCCTGAGTCCCCTCAGGGAAAAGGGCGGCCTATAAATAAACAAATCAAATTCAAATCAAATTCAAATATATATATATATATATATATATATATATATATATATATATATATATATATATATATATATATATATATATATATATATATATATATTAGATTTTTACAACCCCTGGTAAGCCCCAATTATGGGAGGAAGCTAACTGCTTCCATCATCTGTCAATCGGCTCGTCACAAGAGTCCATCACGACAGAAACCCAATATTTTTTTTACTGTTGCCTTTGTTATATTTGTGTTTTTTTATTTGTGCTGATAAAAATATTGGGTTTCTGTCGTGATGGACTCTTGTGACGAGCCGATTGACAGATGATGGAAGCAGTTAGCTTCCTCCCATAATTGGGGCTTACCAGGGGTTGTAAAAATCTAATAGATACCTTTCACCCTGGCTTCGGCTGATAACGGATAAGAGCCTGTGGCCTAATGGCTAAGATCTCTGCCTGGTGTGCCTAGTATGCCATATAGCCCAGGTTCAAATCCCAGTAAGGGTATGGCTAGCTGATGAGAGCTAAATAACTTGAAATAGATCTATACTAGTCTCCCTTTATTTATTTATCAGCACAAATAAAAACACACACACACACACACACACACACACACACATATATGTGTGTGTGTGTGTGTGTGTGTGTGTGTAATTTCATTGCCACAACTGAAGAGATACTAAGCCAGTTTTATGAGAAATAGATATACACTATGTATACAACATGCAAGCTAGTTAGAAATGCTTCTCTACTGAAGACAGACATGGGCTGAACCCCCAATTTAGTTTGGGACTGATAAATGGCTGGTTTTTTAAAAATCATTCGTATTATATAGCAATAGATTTTCAACATGTAAGCAATATTGTATGATATTAAAAACTGTTAGTCATGGAGCCTCATCATCTAGGATCTTTATTTAAAAAATAGCTACATTTTATCCATTTCATTAAAAATTGTATTTTTTGGAGGTGTCTTTTTTATAATAAAAACCGAATAGTTTTCCTCAAGCTGGCAGCCTCTAAAGGCATTGAATTACTGTACAATTGCCATAACTCCCAATCATTCCCGGCCAGATTGGGAGCTCCAAGATCTGGCCTACAAAAATCTGGACCACCACCAGGTGGTAGAAAATGATACAAATAAATAATAGGACAAATATTTGTAGCTCAGACACAATTGCGTTATCTAATTAATACCTCTGGAGAGGGCCAGGCTGAGGAAGATTGGTTTTAAGCATATATTGGGATTGTTGTTAAACTGGCTCTGTATAACTTCTGAGCATGCATTTTAAGAGCAATACATTCTGAACCAAAACTCATCCCTAGAGTTATACCTGTGACAACACCCCAGTTCCCTTGGCAGAGAAGGAAGGTGGAGGGGAAGTGGATCCTGTTAAGTCAGTGCCAGAATATCTTCATTCCGATTGGCTTATTCAGATGGACAAGCCAGAAAGACTGGAAATTTAATTACTCCAAATTAATAGGTATGTTGAGTGAGTGATATTTAGAAGAGATATGGCCTAGGTATTTTTGCTGGCGCTGTAACTATTTTAAAAGGAGTTTCTTACACTTCGCAACCAAAAATAGTTTAAATTTACAGCATCAAGGGCACAAATCCTTTGGTCAAGGATTCAAGCTGCTTGATCGCCAAGACATTTGGTGTCTCCTCTTTGAGCTACTGCATAGGCAGTTCCATCCTCCCTCTTTGGTTTCCTCTGTCATATTTGAATAGTAATTCAGAGATGCAGAGGAATCACCAGGAGCTCAAAAAGAAGAGTGGGAGGGTTAAACCCCACCCAGAGAGAGAGAAAAAACACAAAGAAAAACATTGCCTTTTCCTCTGCTAGGGAAAATGCAGGGATTATTCTTAGCTGATGCCCTCTGTTCAGCATCCTCTCACTCAGATAAAAAACCCTTCTGTCTTTCATTAACATCAGGATACAGAAGCAGTCACAACCCTTGGCAAAAAGTGACCATCATTTTTGCACTCACCCCTGCATCAAGCAACAACCGTCCTGGATCTGGATGCCATTTTTATTTACTGCAAAAGTCTAACTGTAAGCCTGAATTATAGAGAATGTTCAGGAGGCACATTTCAAGAGCCATCAAAAACCTTAACGCTCCCAAGTTTATGATCTGAACTATAAACAAGCAGAAATGTCTTTCACTGAAACTTCCTTTCTTCTAGGCCTGCCTCTTACAATGCATTTCTTTGCCTATTTTTTAAAAGACCTTGTCAGTACTTCTGCTCTTAAAATTAAGCTGTACTAAGTCTACCCTTTCCTTTTAATGAAATTATCATTTATCCCGAAGCCGTGATGAGCGCTTATCTGGTTACAGTCTCCCCCCCCCCCATAACTCATCATTTGGTGGACTTTGCTTGGTGATGAATGAGGACCCACAACACATGTTTTCTAACAGCTCTATTTAAACTAGCTCTAAAGCTGAAACAAATCATTCCCACCGTAGTTCTGAATTATGCATGGCACCACTCAGCAGCTCAAGACAGGATATTCTTCAACAGTCACAGGGCCTAAGATATTTCAGACAGAAATTACTCAAGACAAGGTAAGTTCTTGTTATGGATAAGCCAAACACCTACCAAGGGAAAGGAGAAGAAATACAAGAATCCAAACAAATCTAGATGCTTACGGAACCATTGGGATACTAAGAGCCGAGGTGGCGCAGTGGTTAGGGTGCAGTACTGCAGGCCACTTCAGCTGACTGTTATCTGCAGTTCAGCGGTTCTAATCTCACCGGCTCAAGGTTGACTCAGCCTTCCATCCTTCCGAGGTGGGTGAAATGAGGACCCAGACTGTGGGGGCGATATGCTGACTCTGTAAACTGCTTAGAGAGGGCTGAAAGCCCTATGAAGCGGTATATAAGTCTAACTGCTATTGCTACTACAGTTTCTTAGCCAGGAGGTCAGCATTACATCTTATTTTTCAAAAACAAGATGGAGAAAGCGTATTGTACTGTAACCATCTTACTACTTAGGTAGGCTTATATAATGTTAAAGGGATAATAAGTAATCTCAATTTATTCCCATCAGGTTTAGGGATGGTTTGTCCTAAAATTGTTTAGGGTCCACATGAACCTTCGGTAGTAGCTGTACAACACTTGGCCCTAAACCCAACCTCCATTTTCTCAGGCTGCGAACATCTCTGGTTATTCTCCTTTTACACCTATAGAGGACCCTTGTGCATAACAGAGAATTCTAAAGAGAGAATTCTGAAGCGGGGTCCCCAAACGCCAGTCTGCGGACGACATGCCAGAAGTCAGGCGGTGCAAACAAGTGAAACCCCTTCTGTGGTATGCAGGCAGCATGCTAAACCACACCCCCATCTAATCTGCGGAAAACACTCCCTTTCAGAGATATTTCTCTACTTTTTTGTTTGTTTGAGGATCGTACCTGAGAAACAAGACTCCATTAACTATCACTTGGCAATCTACTAAGCTAAGCAACTGGGAAATCAACAACAGATATTGTATTAACTCACTATATGAATGATGTAAGACCCTGATGGAGAACCTATGACATGCGTGCCAGAGGTGGCATACACAGCCCTCTCTGTGGGCATGTGTGCCATTGCCAGCTGCTCTTCTGGTTTCCAGCATGCAAGCTGGTCTTTGTGGGCGCTGGAGCACCAAAAAACAGCCTGAAAAGGGCCCCAAAAGGCCATTTTTTGGTCTGTTTTCAGGCCATTTTTGAGCCATTTTCAAGCTGGTTTTTGGACCATTTTGGCCTGAAAAATGGTCCGAAAATGGCCCAAAAACAGGCACGCATGTACCAGCCAGCTGGTCTTTTGAGTTTCTGGTGCTCCGGCACATGTGAAGACTAGCTGGACAGCAGGCATGTGTGTACCGGAAACCTGAACACCAGCTGGCCGGTGCATGCATGCGCACCAGCCAGCTGGTCTTTGGATTTCTGGTGCTCTGGCGCACATGCACATGCTTTCTGGTTTGGGCACTTGGTGCCGATACGATTTGCTATCACTGATCTAAGACTTTGCTTTAAAAAGAGTCAAGCAAAGGATTTGATTTTAAAGAGAACAATCACTGCCATGTTTCCATATACTTGCAGAGCTTGTATTCTCTCTTCTTACTGGCAAAGGTTATCAAGCAAGGATCTCCGTGAAGGTAACGGGACTCCTTCACTGAAGGAGAGAGATAGATGCTAGGATACTGTAATAGTGGATTCCTGCACAGAGCAGGGAATTGAATGAGATGATCTCAAGTTGGCCCCAACCCTTATCTCTGAAGTCTAGAAAAACAACAATTATAAAATACTAAGTGCTTAAAGCTAAAGGTTCTCCTCGCACATATGTGCTAGTTGTTCCCGACTCTAGGGGGCAGTGCTCATCTCCGTTTCAAAACCAAAGAGCCAGCGCTGTCCAAAGACATCTCCATGGTCATGTAGCCGGCATGACTAGACGCCGAAGGTGCACGGATCGCTGTTACCTTCCCACCAAAGATAGTTCCTATTTTTCTACTTACATATTTACTTGCTTTCAAACTGCTAGGTTGGCAGAAGCTGGGACAAGTAACTAGAGTTCACTCCGTTATGCGGCGCTACGGATTTGAACCGCCAAACTGCCGACCTTTCTGATCGTTCTTTCTGATCTAAGTACTTATTATTATTTATTTTATTTATATTCCATCTTTATCATTTTTATAAACAACTCAAAGGTGGGAACATATCTAATACTCCTCCTTCTCCTATTTTCCCCACAACAACTTTTTTGCTAACAACCTACATTTATAAACATATGGGCTACTGCATTTTTAGACAACTTGAAGCTTTCAAAAACACCTAAAAGCATAGACCTACATAAAATGTGTTATAGGTATTAGGTTTATAGCCTACAACCAACAAGATTAAACAATGTTTGTTAGAACTACATGGTCTTAAAAAGTTCATATACAGTAATCTAATTTATAGAAAAACTTAAACTTTAGCTACCAACTCTAAGTACAAAGGTGATGTAGAATTCAATCAGTAATGAGTAATCCCATATTTCAACCCCATAGGGCAGTGATGGCTAACCTTTTTGTCGAGGCATGCCAAAAGTGGGAGTGTGGGGATGGTCGCATGCATACATGCCCACACCCATAATGCAGTGCCCCCCCCATGTGCACACAATCCTCCCCACGCATGCGCGTAGGCCTCACTGAAGCCTCCGGACTTCTGGGAGGCGTATTGGGCTGTTTTTTGCCCTCCGCAGGCTTCAGAAAAGCCTCCTGAAGCCTCTGGAGGGGGGAAAAACGGCCCAATGGGCAACCCAGAAGTTTGTTCCCAAACTTCCGGTTGTGGGTTGGGAAGCCTTGGGAGGGCAAAAAACAGCCGAAAATCAGCTTGCTGACGGGGCAACTCCTCACATGCCCTCAAAAATGGCTCCATGTGCTACCTGAGGCACGCGTGCCGTAGGGAATACCCTGATATTATAAATATAAGCCCTTTTTTATAATTTTACTTCTTGGCAGGTTCTCTTTCTTTTCACTTCTTCCCAGAAATAACAATCCAGTTTTTTTCTTCTTCTGGACTAAACTATAAGTCTATTCATCTGAATGCACAACGTTTTGCTCCAGAGGAATATTCACTTCTCCATGCACAAACCATTTAAAATTCATTTATTTGCCTGCATTAATAGGAAGATCATATCTTACATTCATTACGCCTCCACCCCAAAAAATATGGCTCCAAATCAGTTCCTGTTCACTTGACTCACAAATCACTCAGTATCCTTCTACTAATCTTCAAATTTCTCCCCAACGTTCAACATTCCCATCCCCTCAAATTCATAATCTGTATATTGATCAGATGGTCATATTTCTACACCCAAATCTCTTTCATCTTTCCTCACCTGTCATCCATCCAAAACCTTATGCAGTATCTCTACAGCAGTATTTTGAAAAATTAAAATAGTAGTATCTGGAATTTAAGCTGTTGCAAGCATCCAAATATTTTTTTAAAAGAGAGAGAATTAAAGAAATGTATTAGCAGCAGCCAGAGGGGCTCATGGGCCTCACAATGGAACTCCATGGGTAAGGGGTTTTTCACCTCAGTGAGAATTAGACATTAAATACAATCTTACAGACATTATAGCTGTACTTTCTAGCTTTCTATTGTGGTTCTTTTGTTGCTTGAAGGAATAAATATTTGATATTAAGCCTGCAGTCTGTGCCTCTGCATGTTACAATAAGTTAAGAGTTATAACTACCAAAGATGCAAAGGCAATTACTAATCCAAAACATAGTTGCTTTCTTTTTATTTCTAGCTTTCAGTTCCTCATTTTCTTCCATAACTGACATGGAAAAAACATGTAGGCCACATTAGTTGTTATTTTTAACCACTCTTCTGTTTCCAAGAGGTAAGATAAAAATCTGCTGCACAGAACTACATTCATGCATATGTGAAGGGAGAAACTCAAAAGTGTACTTTTCCTCACCAATTTTAAGGTATCGAGGAATAAGAATAGAAATGAATGCATCAATGTTTAGTGAAGGATTAATTAAATTTCAAAAACTTCCATTAGGTCATGGAAGGCTCGGCTGTGTAAATAAGTCTCTATACAGAATTTCATTTTCCCAGAATCAGAATAATAAATATGACCATGTACATCCATAATAGCTGAATCCATAGATTTGATTCTCCCTTATATATAGTTGCAACACCCAAGGTCCATGGAGCAAGGGATAGGGAATTCTGGGAGTTGAGGTCTACTGGTTGTAATGGGGCTGTAAATTGTTATTTATGAATGAAATAATTACTTGTCTCAAAGGACATCACAGGATAACTTTGGGAAACCAGAAATTCCTTAAACTCTGCTGCTTCTGCTGAGACTTTCATATATTAGTTACCAACTCATAGAACATAGCATGGAGGGGAAAAAAACTAAATTCAGCTACTGAAAGGATCTTGTGGGGGGGGGCTCTTGTGGAAGCATCCAGTGCCCTCCTTTATTCACATTTGGGGAAATTATTTAGGAAATCCCAAACAGTAGTCAAGTTAGTTATAAAAAATTAACTGATAATAATAAGGTCCTAATGAGTGTGTCATAATATACACATTTAAACATATATTTATTCTATGTATATATTCTATTTAAACACTGCCCTACCCCAGACCATGTCTTAAGCGTAATGATAAAAGTTCCCTTTATCAGATGCATGAAGTATTATCATAAATTGCAAGTTGATGTATATACTTGATCTTAGCCAAAAGGTCAAGAAGTAATGCAAGTGTATGTGTATTTAGCAAATCTGCCAAAGGGTGCTTGTAATAACAAGCCTGAATTACTAACACCAAGTCTTTCCCCCAAATTTACAGGAATGCAAAGACACTGCACAACCATTTAGGCTTATCCAGTTCACACTTGTAACATTAAAGAATATTTAATGTTAAACATTAAGAAAAGATTTGCTTAACAAATACTGTGGTGCTTAAAAGTTTGTGAAGACTTTGTTTAACTGGATTCCCTTTATCAAGTTTTAGAACTTGTGCTGAGAGGCATGAAATCTGTATTATCAATATCACTGCTTTGTAAATGCTCATAATTAATCACTAATGTACTTGTCATTTTATATACATTTGATGTTCACTCTTCATATGAGCACAAACATGTGTATTATATTCTGTGCAATTTAGGATGATGTATCATGCATAAGCTGAAGTAGCTATAATAAATACATTTTTACCTTAAAATACTCAAATATTGAATAGCTTTTTATAAACTACTTCACAGTATTATCATATCTAAGATACAAGGACATATCACCGTCCAGGCCTTCCGCACAGCCTTGAAGAACTGGCTCGCCCGTCAGGCCTGGGGACAAGGATAGTTCCCCTCCCGAATGATGAATGTATGTTGTTTACTATTTTATTATATGTCTTATCTTAATGTCTGTATTCCCCTTCCCCGATTTTATGTGAGCCGCCCTGAGTCCCCTCAGGGAAAAGGGCGGCCTACAAATATTAATAAAATCTACAAAATCTACAAATCTACAAATAAAAATACTAAACATTAAAATAAACACACAAGACTAAATATGGGATGCTTTACTATAGAGACATCTATGCAGTCCTGATGCCAAAATTCATTTTTATTTTACCACTAAAGCTAAGGAGGGAAAAATCACAAGAAAACTACTTAAAATTTGTATTTAAAATTCTACTTTTTGCTTACCATGTATCCAAAGTATAACCTAAGCATTTGTCTTACCTCTTAGACAATGCAATATTCAGAAATGACAGAAATCTTAGCATTGGATTTAGTGTTACTTGTACTTTAGTTCTTTCTTTCTCAATTGTAAGGCCTTATTTTATTTTCCATAAAAGCAAGTCCCGTATCTTACCATGATTATCATGAATGTGCTTATTTCCAATTATTTCAATACATAGAGTACATTTTCATTATACGCATTGGCCAGCGCTGTAGATTTCAGTTTTAAGAATATCAGGCCTACCAGGTCTGAGCTGCCCAAATCCAGACAGCCACTAGATAGCAGCAAAGATGTGCATGTAAATAGCCCTCTGCTGCCATCTAAAGGTTGCCTGGATTTTTTTTTCCAGCCAAAGTCTTTTAAGTCTGCAAAGATGTACAAGCACACTAATGACATGACCGCTCTTCGACAATTCAACAACTTAGATTCTTAGCTAAAAGCTTCTGTACATAGCAGATCTGTGCTTTTCCAAATGAAGAGCAATGTCCACTCAATGATCTATGCAAAAATGTTGGAGGGGAAGATACCGCCTTCAAGACTTCTTGGTACCAGAAACTATAAAAATATCGCCTCAACTGAACCAAAAACATTGCATGCATTTAATATTTTAGTAGCAACAGTCATATTTGTTTATAACATCTGCCTCAGTTGCTCAAGACGTGTGCAGTAAGATGTTGTCCTTTGATTGTTTGGTTGGCTGGTCTTTTGTTTTGTTTTGTAGCTTGCTTAAAAATGTGTTTACAGGTAAGGAGAACTGATTCTGCAATGTTATTCCTTCCAGGCATTTTTCTCCTACCTAAGCTCAATCCTGGAAACAAGTTGGAGAGAAAACTAGGTGAAGAAAAAAGTAGGGTGGAGTTTATATCGCTCAATCTTGCCCAGATTTTTTTTTAAAAGAGACAAGCACTTTTATAAATTAATGACCATTAAGACACCTGAACAACAAATATGGCTGCTGCTGTCACTAAAATGGCTGTGAAGTGGTAAATACTAGACATAACTGAACTTTTTAGGGGCAATTATGATCTAGAACTCAAAAAGAGGGATCATTCATTCACAGCCAAAAACAGGGTATGGGTTTTTTCAGGCCACAGAATCACTTAGTTTTAAAAAAATATTTCCCAGAACTTTTGAACAAGATGCATAAGTTCTTGTGATGCAAAACTGATTGTGTTTAAGTTAAGTCTCTTTTTTATTTCTTTTCTGCCGGTGGTCTCCCATGAAACCTCATCATGTTCTTGGAGAACCTTAGAGTTCCTCAGAATGCAGTCTGAAACCAAACAAGACTGTCTTTTCCCACTCCTTAGCTAAGTTTATAAATTAGAGAGACTGTTCATGTTTCATAATAAATATTCTAATCTTGTTTGTGGCATGGCATAAATCCAGCAAAACCATTAGAAGAAGAAACCAGACAAACCACCAGTGCATGTTTTGGTATAAGCACATGCATACACCTGCACACATACACTCAGACAAGCAACATCACAAAAGAAGCAAGCTTCCTACTTCCATTATAGTATGGTAACCTATTTATAATTCCTTATCTTTGTAGTTCTCCGAACCTTTGACAAAAAGTATTAGCGTTACAAGATATACTGATTTTCCAAGATATTCCAGAGATACTAGGATATTTCAGACCTACAGAGAAAATGGATTTATTCATGTGCAGATACTTCCAAAGTGGTTAGCAAAACTGATAAGATAGTGGTCTTCACATCTGTATAAACCCTGGGCAGTTGTAAACATTTCCAAAATGCAGATGACATCACAGCCGATCTTGCAACTAAGTGCAGCAGGTAAACTGCCCCTTATATATCTGTTCCTTTGACACCACAGTGTAAGCATCCTTAATAAAATACCTGACTTGGGACACTGAATATCTTTTAAAGGGCTTTTGAATAGTCTTTGAAATGAAATTCATCTGCTTTATAATTAGCATTTTTGTAGCCCCATCTGGCTAGAATCTAAATCCAAAAGGTAAGAAGAGATGCACAATACAATTGACTAAAGCATACTGGACTCATCTGTGACTCAAATTCTACTTCTAGAGGTTGTATAAAACTAGGCAACTGATTAATCCCGAAACCATGGGTCAGTTCACTACTGGTTAGTTCATTGTACAAACACAACCAGAAGAGATAAAATGTGTTTTTTATTCCATTGTGATTTTTATCACTTCTTCTGACCATTTGAAAAGATTTTACGCTGGAACTCTTCAGATGCCTCCTGTGTTCTACAGGTAGTCCTTGACTTACAATCTTTCACACAGTGACCATTCAAAGTCATAACAGTACTGAAAAAAATGACTTATGACTGCTTTTCACACTTGCAACTGTTGTAGCGTCCCTGCGGTCCCATTATTAAATTTCAGATGCTTGGCAACTGGCTCTATTTATGATGGTTGCAGTGTCCCGGGAGGAGGGGGGGACTTTTGCGACCTTCTAACAAGCAAAGTCAATGGGGTAGCCAAATTCACTTTACAATCAGGTTACTAATTTAACAACTGGAGTGATTTACTTAACAACTGTGGCAAGAAAGATCATAAAATGGGGCAAAACTCACTTAACAACTGTCTCATTTAGCAACAGAAATTTGGGGGCTCAATTGTGGTCGTAAGTCGAATGCCTGTATTTTACCTTCCTTTTTAATTACTATATCTCTAAGTGCGGTTGACTAAGTCCCCAAACAAGAACGTCTCTAACCTTGATGGCTAAGAGGATGTTTCCTTTTGAGTTCTGTCCTGGAACAACAGCTACCTCTTGAGAAAGAAGAACTCTGAGTTGCAGACTGTGAAATACACAATGCCAGCAGTAATCTAACCTACAAAAGATTGCAGAGAAGGTTCAATTTTATTTTGTGTGTACTCAAGGCAAACCTGCCTAATTTCCTTCAATGTGGTCTGTTTCTGAGGCCCAATCTCCGTTTTAGATGACCAACTCACTAGTTCTTTGTTTACACTTCCTCTTTTGAGGTTTAAGATTTTTTTTCTTTAAGCCTCAAAGCATATTTCTTTGTTGTGATATCTTTTGGGTGCCAATTTCTGTTTTAGATTGTGGTTCAATAACATGTCTCAGAAGAACAAAGCTTCTCCAGATTGAAAATCAAATAGAGACATACATTGGATTTGGGTCTTTCAGATTTTATTTTTATTTAGCGTATGGCAAATACATGGACTTACAATGGTTCAAATGTTAATGTCCAGTTCACCCAGTCATTCAAGAACAGGGTGGTCTATGTTGAAAAAATCAGACATTGGGCTGGTGTAAGTTTTTGATGGACATTTGGCCACAATATGGTGGATATTTTGTTGAGGAGCACCACAGTCACACTAAGGGGTACAGACCAGACCCCACTTAAAGAATGAGTCCTGGCAGACACCATGTTGGGTACGGATCCTGTTCAGAGTTGGCCAATGCTGCCACCTTTTGTATAGGGTCATCTACATAACTGCCTGTATCTGCGTGTTCAGCAGCCCATTTGAGTTTCCACTGTGTGTTGACATCAAAATTGTTAGACAGCAGTTGAGCGAGTGCCAAAGAGGATTTCCTGGATTTAAGCCTGTCAATTGATAGATGAGGAAGATCACCATGCACAGGAAGAAGTGGGTTTCTCATAATGTTGTTGTACTCCCTCACTAAGATCCGTCAGAGAAAGATACAGGTAGTCTCTGACTTACAACTGGTTGCTTGGAAGTGTTCAAAGTTCCAATGAACCTCTGTGGGATGCAGTGACGTGCAATCAGGTGAGGCAGGTGAGGCACAGCCTCACCGTTCTCATCATGAAAAGGAAAAAAACGTAAAACGAAAAAGGCGAGTGCTGAGATGAGGCTAGCTAGCTGCTGCCTCACCGTGAATGACTGCCTAACTGTTTTAAAAAGCCTCTAAAAAAACGCCCTCTACTATGAGGCAGGAGAACTGCATGCCTAATCTAGTCTGACTTTTTAGGCGTTTTATGATCGCTCAAGCAGAGTTAAGCAAGGTTTAAAAGCCTAAAAAGTCCCGAGGTAGGTGAGACACACAGTTCTCCTGCCTCATAGCAGAGGGCGCTTGTTCTTCCTGTGACTCAACGCTACCCCTCTTCCCTTTTTCTTCCCTTCTCGCTTGCAATACAGTGACAATAAAGTGGGGAGCGCAGAGATGTACCTTCATCTCTTCATTGATTTCCCTTTTTACAGGATGAGCCAGCTTCCTGCTTCTTTTACTTTCTGGAGGTCTCACTTCTTTCTCCATTTCTGCCATTTTTTATTTTATTTTATTGTTTGGTGTGCGTGCATGTATGTGTGTGTGTGTGGCGCGCACACGTGTGTGTATGTATCTACTTTGGTGGAGATGAAATGGCTGCTGGTATTATTTGGGAAAAAGATTTCCAGGGAAGGTTGTGGAGAGGAAGGGAAGGAGGACGGGGGTAGCTTTTAGCGCTGATTTGTTTCCATCTCTTTTCTCTCTCTCTCATTCTCTCCTTCAGCTCTCTTTCATTTCTCCCTCCCCTTTCCCCTTCTCTCTCTAATTTGTTTCCCTCTCTTTTCCCTCTCCTTCCAGCTCTCTTTCATTTCTCTCTCTCTCTCTTTCTCCCCTTTTCTCTGTCATCTCTTTCTTGCGCGTACAGGCAAAATACCCCAGGATCACGGTGGCGGGGACAGCAACTCCTTCCGCTGCACTGCGGAGAAGAGCCACACTGTGCAGGAGACTCCTTAGCACTAGACTCAGGTCAGCGCGAGCCACAGTCCCCTTCATGTTTGCTCAGGAAGGAGGGGAATGGGACCGCGGCTCACCCTGTATTACAAAGGCATTTTAATAAAAAGATTGTTCTGACCTCAGTGCCTCACCAGCCATAAACCTCACCGCACATCACTGGTGGGATGTGTTGTGTTTGTGTGTGTCAGTGGTGGGTTCCGGATACCGTTCCAATGCATCGTCCTTACCTGTGACGCTTCTGCAAGCCTCTGTGAAGCTCCAACTGCTTGGCAGAGCGTGGCGCATGCACGTGCATGGAAGCACCAAAGACTTAAAGGACAGGTAAGGAGCTCGGGCGGGTGGGTGGGCCCATCAGAGCACCGTACCGGAACGGTACAGGTGCTCCGGGCAGGCTCCGGTATGCCTGTACCGAGGCGTACCGCCTGCAACCCACTACTGGTGTGTGTGTGTAATGATCTGGATTAAGTTCCAATGGTGCCTCTCCCCACAGTCAATTGATCACACTTCAGACACTCAACTATCAGGCTGCATTTTATAGTCATTTGCAGCATCTCGCGATCATACGACCATGCTTTATGATGGTTTTGTTAAAATCTGGCATTTACTTCCAGTTATTGACAAAACTACGCCAATAGTGAACTACTGCTTTGCTTAACAACTGCCACAAAAAATCTTGTAAAATTGGGTCTGTTGGGTGACTGGTCTGCTTTCTGTCCATTAAGAGTTACGACCTTGAAAGGCAGACTATTTGTAGGAAATACAATACAAAGCCTCCACAGGTGCAGACCTATCTCTTTGACAGTAGCATGAGAATTTCAAAAGATTTTCTTCTTATTTATCAAGGTGTTTAGATATACCTTCTCTAATTATTCCTGTACACTGACTCTCTCCAAGGAGGTCCAATCCAGCCTCCACCTTTTCTACCTGCCCATTCCAGTTCAAAATCATTAGCCTGACAAAGATTGGTACAGGGAAGAGAAGAAGGCAGTTTGTTCAAGAAGGATCTCAAGTTCCCTAGAAATGTAAGAGCTGAGAGCAAGTGAATCATCTGCATGTGATTAGGAATGGCCACATAAGACCAACCATATGGCCATGAACTGGTAAAAAATTTTTTAAAAGACAGTGCGACAGTTGCTATGAGACTACATATGGCTGGTCCTAACATGAGGTAAAACGAAGCAGCTGTTTTTAAGGCAGCCAATCTGGAGAATCATGAAAAGATGGTGATATAATTTAGTACTGTTGTGTTTTTCACTCTTAAGGAGGGAAATGTGGAAATTTGTCAAATGACGAGACTAAGTTTAGGTGTGACACAGAGGGAGGTCCATTTGCTATTCTACAGTAGGCGAGAAGAAGGCAAAGAACAAATAGATTCCTGCGTTCTTAATCTACGATACAATCTGATGTCTTTATAGTAGTTTACTTCTGTGGTATGAGTTCATAATATTTCAAGTTATAGTACAACAGTACTATGCCATAACAACATATTGAGAGAGCCAGTGTGGTGTGCTGGACTAGGAGTAGAAAGACCACATTCCAGTCCTACCTTTGGCTTGGAAGCTAGCTGTGTGATGTTTGACCAATCAGTCCAAATAAGTGTCAGGGTTTGTGACAAGCTATATAATAAACAAAATTCTTCATCGCAACGTGCATTGATGGCTTTGCTGTAAGAACTAGGTGAGCATTGTGCAAAAGCAAGCCAAGTGGGATAAATACTTTAAAAAAAAAACAAGCACCTATAACAGTAATGGTAATCCTTTTTTGCCTCAGGTGCCAAAAGCACATGCACATGCCCCCCCCATAATTTAATGCTCCCCCATGCCGTGCCCCCTGCGCATACACACAACACCCCCCCCCGCTGCCCCACACATGTGCACGGATTTCTAGGAGCTTGGAGAGGGTGAAAACTTTTATAGTCTGAGGCATCAATAACTGAGGAGGCGGCAAGAACAGTAGTTGCTTATTAACAAGCAACTACTGACAGGCAAAAAGCAAGCGAACCCCGTCTGACAGCTATTTATACCTATAGCTGTCAGATGGGGAACCAATGGGAGGTCTGTATTTTACCCGCCGGCCGGCAGGCACGTCTTAACCAATCAGAGGCGCTTCACACAGCGCCACCTGCTGGCCGCGTCCGGTGGAACACAACATCCCTTTCCTCTGGACTAAACATGCGTAGTCATGGAGGTATCCGGGGAGTCTGCACACGCGCTGGAATCTTCTTTCTAAAGGTGTGGCCGTCGCCGAAAGAGGAGTGCTGGACTCGCCGCACTGGCGTATTGGTAACGAGAGCTGCGCTGGAGGCCCAACCTGAACATGGTGCCAGATTCCAAAGGTAAGGCAACTGACGAGAACGTAACAGGTGGCGCGACTCGGAGATAAAATTTTTGGGATGGTATGGCCAGCAGGTGGCGTTGATAGGGCCTGTTTGTTCTGGAACAGCTGGGTGGTTCATGGGCCTCTCCGAGTTCCACCAATGGAATTGGTCTACATGCCCCTGCCAATGTCTCCCTTCGTCAAGGAGGGCCCTGTTCCTACAGTTATCTCCATAATGTGACCGGGTAACCATTTTGGGTCGCCCGCAAAAGTCCAGGTAAAAACCCCCTCCCCCACCAGAAAAGCCCTAGGGAGTTCAGGGTGGGGAAAAGAGGCAGGGGTGAAGAGGGGGTGAAGACAGTCCAAGGTGGTGCGAAGTTTCCGGCCCATTAGTAACTCGGCAGGGATCTTCCCAGTAACTGGGCAGGGAGTGGTATGTTGAGTTCTCAGGTAAGTGGACACTCTGGTAGACCAGGGCAGAGGAGCCATTCAGATGAGAGCCTCTTTGGTGGAGCGGACAGCGCGCTCCGTCAAACCGTTCCCAGCAGGGTGGAACGGAGCCACAGGCACATGGTGTATGCCTAAGCTTGTTAGGTATAGCTGGAATTACTCAGAGGTAAACCATTGTCCGATACAAGCATGTCAGGGAGGCCATGGGTAGTGAATAGAGAGTCCAGTATGCAAATGGTAGCCCCAGAGGTAGTGCTCTTCATAGGAAAGAGTTCGACCCATTTGGACCAGGCGTCGACAACTATGAAGAAGGTGAGACCAGCCAAGGGACCCATGAAGTCGACATGGAGGTGACTCCAAGGGGCCATGGGCTGTTTCCAGTCCCTGTGCAGAATGGCGGGAGGCGCCAGCAGCACACTTTGGCAAAGCATGCAGCACTGCACCCAGGCAGCGATGTCAGCATCCATGGAGGGCCACCAGACATAGCCACGGCCGAGACTTTTCATCCGGACAATGCCTGGGTGCCCTTCGTGGAAGCGGGTCAGCACAGCGTAGCAAAAGGAGGAAGGAATAACAACGCGGTTGCCCCACAGAAGGCAGCCCTGGAGGACTGACAGTTCAGTGCGGCGGCGGAAGTAGGAAAGGAATTGAGCCTCCCTGGAGCTGGTGAGCCAGCCCCTTAGAACAGCGTTGAAGACATAGGACAGGACGGGGTTGGCAAGGGAGGCCTGATCCTAATGGATCCGTCGGACTTTAAGGGGACCACTATGGGGGTCTCCCAACGGGAGAAATCGACAGGCTCCAATACCCCCAGACCCAGGAGCTTGTCAACCTTAGCTGGGAGCCACCGGTTCAAGGAGATTGGGGTCCCTATATAGCAGCCTAAAGTAGAGGCAAAGACATCATCAAATTCGGATAGGAGGGAGGCAAGGTCATCCCCCAGGGCCGAGGAGCAGTGGTTGGAGTGAATGCCCGATATAGAGAGGCCTAGAGCCCTAAACAAATCAAGGCCCAGCAAGGAGGCCAGGGGTTTTTGGACAACCAGAAGAGGCAGGTGCCCCTGGAACGTGCCATAATTAATGAAGAAATGGCCGCAGCCAAGCAAGAGTATGGGGCTCCCCTGGTAGTCCCTGAGGCGGCAGTTTGCAGGCGCGTCTTAACCAATCAGAGGCGCTTCACACAGCGCCATCTGCTGGCCGCGTCCAGTGGAACACAACAAAAACGGCCTCCCCCGCCCCCTGGAGGCCAGAAATGGCTCATTTTCTGACTTCTGGTGGGCCCAGTAGGTCCATTTTTCACCCTCCAGGCTCCGGAGGCTTTCTAGGAGCCTGGAGAAGGCGAAAAACGGCCCAACACATAAATCAGAAATTTGGGAATGGACTTCCGGGTTGCCAGTTGGGCCATTTTTCTCCCTCCAGAGGCTTCAGGAGGTTTCCTTAAAGCCTCTGAATGGCGAAAAACAACCCAACGCACAAACCAGAAGTCAGTTCCCAAACTTAAGGGTTGGGTGTTGGGCGGTTTTTCACCCTCCGGAGGCTTCAGGGGAGCCTGCGGAGGGCGAAAAATGACCGAAAATCAGCTGGCCAGCGCGTGTATGCGTGCTGAAGCTGACAGGCCCTCAGAAATGGGAGCATGCCCTCAGAAATGGCTCCATGTGCCACCTGTGGCACGCATGCCATAGATTCTCCATCACGGATTTATAGCTTTGCTGAGATTGTATAAGGCATAAAGAAAAGCATGAATCTCTGAAGCAGTATTCTTCAACTTAGATCTTTCAGGTGAATTGCCTTTTAACTCCTAGAAAGCACCAGGATGCAGAAGGCTTCAGCAAAAGAAAAAGAATAAACACCTCAGACACCAGACAGGAAACCACCTACTATCCTTCAAAGCAAGGGAAAAGTAACAGTAGGTGGGATGGTGGCAGGATATTGTGGCATTCTGGTTATAAGGAGAAATGGATGGCCTCAGAAGCCAGAAAAGGTATTAGTCCCCATCAACTCAAGAAGAAATGCTGCAAAGCTCTTTGAAATTCTTATTCTGGAGCAGGAGCTGGCCCAATATTTACCAGTTTTTTATTTCCCAAAGCCTGTGACATCTTTGGGAGAGCATATGCCCTTGCACATGAAAGCGACATTAACCTCCTCTCAATATAAACAAAGCAATTTAGAGAGTCTTGCTTAAAAAGAAACATTATGGAAATCTGTCCCTTTAAAGCCTTATGGTTATAGGAATGGCATGCTGCTGGAGATAGAAAAGCAATGTTAGAGAGAAGAAGCTTCATGATTTTGTTAAGTTTTCACTGCAGGCACTGCAGGCAAAGTTGAGAATGAAGTGGAACTTTATTTGTTTACTTTTTAAAGCCCTCTCTGTATTTTGGGCGACTTTCTAAGCTCTTCATAGCCTTATGGGACAGCCATAACTCCAACATTAAAAGTTTTGTCTATTCTACATCAATCACATTTAATAAGAATAAAATGCAAGATTTGTTTTAATCCTTTTTTTAAAAGCTGTGGCGACAAAAGAGAGATTGTGCTAGGAAAAAGAAATTGGCGATACTTTCCTCTTGCGTTGAAAGCATGAAATAAAAGAGTACACATCCACTATAAAAAAACACTCTGGAGTGTAACCACACCCCAACCAGCAATCCTTCTGAAATGTCAACATGAACTGTATTATTAATTTTCCAAGTTGCTGACCTTTATTTTTGCATGTATCACCAAATGGGCAATGTGAGGAGTTTCTGTCCTCACATGCATACAGGTTTAGTAGGCCTCATCAGAAACAAAGCTGATTTGAAACAAGCACCAGGTTCCTCTTTACAGAGTTACTGACAGTTTCCTTATTTTTCTAAAACTAATGCATGCTAATCAGCTAGTTTCCCAGCTGCATCTCAGAAAATGAGTTCAATCCCATTCCGGATTGTTGATATTACTACCCAGGATGAAATACTAAGCAAAATGGAACCCAATGAGAATGTAAGCAAAACAGAGCAAAACAATTTGCCATCACTTACTTATTCTGCTCCTTAAAACTGTTATTCTATCGTACAGAGAGTCCTCGACTCAGAACAGTTTGTTTAGTGAGTGTTCGAAGTTATGGTGGCACTGAAAAAAAATGACTTATGACTGTTTTTCATACTTACAAACATTGCACAATCTCTATGGTCAAGTGATCATAATTCAGATACTTGGCCATTGACTCATATTTATGACAGCTGATGTGTCCTTGGGTAATGTCATTACCTTTTGCAACCTTCTGACAAGCAATGTCAATGGGAACTTAACAACTGTGTTACTAAAAACTGTAGTGATTCACTAAACAACTGTGGCAAGAAAGGTCATAAAATAGGGCAAAATTCACTTAAGTGTCTCACTTAACAACATAAATTTTGGCTCAATTGTGGTTGTAAGTTGAGGACTACCTGTGCTAGGTTTTACCTAGAAGACAAGAAAAAAAGAAAATAATGGTCCAGGGAAAATGTTACTAAAGATGTTATATCTACTCTTATACTAGTGTTAAAGCTTTATTTCTGTACCACAAAAGTATGTAAAGGGTGATTGTATTGTATTAGAATCTTTGTGATATCAAATCAAAAATAGTGAAACCAAACATGTGGCAATAATATTGAATCCCTTGTAAATAAAAAGTATTTATTTAACAATAATAAAATCCAGGAGAAAAATATATAAAATACAACCAAGGAAATGTCAGTAATTCATTAAAAATCTTCTGGGGACAGAATTCCAGCATTTTATTGACTTTCAAAACATAATAATTAGAGTTGGGTGGGATGGGCCACTATGTAAATTTGATTAATAAATAAATAATTTACTAAGCTCACAGGCATTATATTTTAAGCTATATAATGCCCAGTTTTTTTTCTAAAGATCTTAATTTGCCTGACATACCAGCCAGCTTAATTTCTTTTTATCTTACCAAGTAAATGAGTGAGTGAAGCGATCTGAAACAAGGCAATACCGTAAGAGTGATGGAAATGATGTGCTTTTGCACAAATACACAAAGAATAAGCAAAAACTTTAGTCCAAGGGCTTCCCGTGTTTCTTCCCCCAAAGCAGCAGCTGAATTTCTTCAATGTTTTTGCAAATTCCATTCCCATGAAATTAAAAAATATTTCAGGCTTGGCCTTTTTTAATCTTTCACTTTGTAATAAACTTTGAATATTTCTAATTCAGAATTTATACGAACAAAAGTAAATTCAGGTATGTTTTGAATATGCTGGAAGTCTGTAAGATTTTAAGTATGGTTTATTTCAGGTGGATTTAACAGTATTTTCATAAAGGTAGTACATTGATCCTTTAAAAAAAATAAGAAGCAAATATGACTCTTCAGTTGAGCCAGTTTGAAACACATGAAATATGTATCTCTCTCTCTCCCTCTCTCTCTCACACACACATACAATTTATATATATATATAAAATCCCACCCACACCACAATTTCAAAAATGCTATTACTCATTTCATAATTGTTCCTTCTCCTCCAGTATTGATCAGCAGGAAATGTTTTTAAAAGGTGCATTTAAAAAAAAAAGTCATTTGTGCTGAAAGGTTCATCAAAGTTCCCACATGTATTCATTTTGTTTACTCCATCAGCTATTAAGATCCAGAAAGTCCCTAAAGGTAATTTAGTTTGTACGATTAATGTTAATACTAAATCATCTCCATTGGTGACACAAAGCTAGCAATGAACGCTCTGTCAGCCAAGTGAGAGGAAACACAAAGCAAATTTCCTTCCTTCTGGGACCTCCAAAAAGAATTAAAAGATGCAAGCAGTAATCAGGAGGAGTCTGTTAGCACATTTTCAGATCAACATTTTTTTTATATACAAAGGCATAAGCTGTTGTGCATTATGGCTTATGTCATCGGATGTATGCAGTCATGGAACTGATGTAGGATTTCACTGGGATAAAAGGAGAATGGGGGGAAAGAAAGGTTATGCAGATGCATATTGCATGTGATTACATATTACAATGTCTAATTGATAATATGTTATTATGTTTTTTTTAAAAACCATTAGTACTATATGTCTTTTAGGACCTGAAACTTTTTTATGGGAGCAGTATAATACAATGAAATCTTATCATTCCAAAACAACTACCTTGGAATCTCTAATCAAGCGCCCTGGGTGTTATTATATTACTTTGTCTTTTTTTTTCTGAGTCCTGATATCAAACGTGTGCCCATTTAAATTTTAAAAAAATATTTTGCATTAACTTGGCCTATTCACTCTACATATCTGATGAAGTGAGCTACAGTTCAGGAAAGTTTATGCTTTCTAGTAAAGATTATGCTCCAAAGTTTATGCTTTCTAGTAAAGATTCTCATTTACATAAGTTTTTAATTAAAAGTTTTACAAAGAACATAAAAAGTAACACAAAATAATCAAAAGAAAAAAATAGGATTTTTCCTTTACAGCAAATATAACTAAAATTACACAATTATCTCATACTCTATGATTACAACTAAAAGATCACTCTTTTCTACTATCCTGGGTTTTTTTTCTAATCATCATAAAATTATAAGTGCATTTTTTTATTTTATGTAAAAAGCCTACAAGTAGTTTCTTATCTTTTTTCTAAGCAAAGAAGTTAGTAATTTAACTATCTTTGCAAGTTCATCATCTTCACCAACCATTCTTCTATTGTGAGAATTACTGAATATTTCCACTTTTGAGCCTGCTGCAACTGTCAAATATAAAAAACAAAGTTCCAATATTATTTTCTAGTTGCCTATCCATTTGTTCCCCCCCCCCTCAAAAAAGTCTCGGGGTTCAATTGTATCTTTAAAATCTTCTGAATTAATGTATTTGTAATATATTTTGTATGTATCCATTTTTTTTAAACTTTTTATATATCCACCAGGCATCCAGCAAAGATTCAAAGCACCTTTATACATAATAGACAGTTTATTCGGTAACAAATAACAACAATACATCATTTAATAAAAATTATCTTTAGGAATAGAATATATGTATATTCCAATCCTTTCAACCACATATTTGACCATTGATCCATTGACCATTGATTTGCTTATTACAACAAAAGTTTATACAATTTAGTAATAACATGTCCATTGTTAGTACATAATTCTATTTCAAACTCAGTCTTATTTTATTCAAAACCATAAAAACTTTTATTTGCTTTAAGCTTTTCTGTCAGTTGTACATAAGAAAACCATTGACAAGAGTATATTTCTGTTATCAAACCTTCTCTTGATTTAATTTTACAATCTCTTTGACAGAATTCTAATATATCATAAGTTAATTATTTATGTTTACTTACACATTGTCATCTATAAAATGTTTCTTGGGCTGAAAATACAAAGGACTTTTCAGACAAAATCTAAATGTATAATTGCTCCATAATCTAAGAATAGCTTACTTGACATAATGATTTTTAAAATCTAAGTTTACCTTAAGTTTATCATTCCAAAAATATCCCATACCATCCAAATCTCAAATTGTAACCTTTTAAATTCAATAACCTTCTATCTCTTAACAAGATCTATAATTCCATCCAAACCAAACAGGCAATAAAATACAATTTACTATATATTTTATTTTATATTATCCTTCAATAAAGATTCTTTATTTTTGGCTATCACAGGTGGACACAGTTCTTGTTCTACAATGCATACATTAATATAAACCCCCTACAGCAAAACTCCCAATTAGATTCTTAGACTGCCGTTTTGACAATTGCTGGTTTATGAATTAGACTTTTAGTTATGGTTTACTAAGTAAGTTATATATCTAAGTTCTTAGGCTTCTATTAACATGGTTTTGTGGATGAATGACAGTCAGGTGAATGACGTTTTGCTAGCCACGTGTCAGGGTTCCAAAAAACACTTCCTACTAACTTCTTCAGGTTTATTGTTTGTCTGGCTTTATTATGTGAATTACCTGAACCCAGACAGGGTATCTTATAAACATGTGGTACGAATCCAATCATTGTAATTTATGCCACAAATGATTAAATAAATGATTGGTTATCACAATTTATGAACCAAGTCATTTTTCAAGAGCCAGGTTTTCTATAGAAACAAGCAACATTATCTCTCAAGTTATGTACTTTACTGAGAATATTGCAATACAAAAACACCAGGTCTGGTTGTAATCAACCTTGCTTCCATGCATTAACTAAATGGCATGATAGCTTTTAAAATCATTCATTGAATAACTATATCTAAGTAAATAATAACTAACCTGTAAAGAAAAGTCAAGTATAATTCCATTCCTTTTAAATTTATTTGATTCATTTGTTTTCTTTTTAAAAAGATTTGTTTTCACAACATGTTTTTCATATTGCTTCTTGTCAGTATGAAAAGTTGCTCTAAGACTTGTGGGTGCTGCAGCTGGTTGTAGAAAGAATTGTTACAATTCGAGAGGTAAACTTTCTAAATTCAAAATGGATACATAGATCCAAGCCATCGATCTGGTTATATCATTTGAATATTCCCATTTTTCAATGGTTAAATGTCTAACTAAGGCTAGACTTGCATTTAGGAACACACAATCTCATCTTGGAATGTTCTCTAGAGATCAAATTCTTAATAAAAGTGACCACATCTCTTCCGAACTTTTATAATTGTTAACCTAGATTTCAAATTCTTCATTGAAAATAAAGGGGAGCTTTTATAAAACTAAGGAAAGCAAAGATGAACAGGAGGCAACTCTCCCCAATGCTGTTGTTAGCAACAAGATACTTTCCAGTAAGGGATGATGGGAAGTGAAGTTTAGCAATATCTGGCAGGCTGTAATTATCTACTTCTGACCTAAGCTGCCAATTCTGTTAATTGTAGAAGAATGGCTAATCCGGTTATAAGAATATGCTTTAATATAGAGACTAACTTTGTATCCAAAAAAACAATCTGATGTAAAATTCAATTCTAACAGGAAATTATTCCTGGATAGAATCCCAGAATAATAGTATATATATGCTATATGCTATAAGCTATATGCTATATGCTATGTGATATGTGCTATCTATCTATCTATCTATCTATCTCCGTATACATACATACATACATACATACATACATACATACATACATACATACATGCATGCATATGCTGGTCTTGTTGTATTCAGGTCTTTTCCCGTGTAAGATCTCTAAGATTCGAATACAAGAAGACCAGCATACCTACACCCGTGAAAATCTACGAATATATATATATATATATATATATATATGTATGTATGTATGTATGTATGTATGTATGTATGTATGTATGTATGAATGTATGTATGAATGTATGTATGAATGTATATTATATTTTTGTGCTGATAAATAATAATAATTATTATTATTTGTTATAATAATTATAACAAATGTAACAAAAAGGCAACAGTAAAAAAATATTGGGTTCTGTCTGGATGGTCTCTTGTGACGAGCCAAAGGACAGAGAATGGAAGTAATGATCTTCCTCCCATATTTGGGCATACTGGGGGTTGTAATATATATATATATATATATATATATATATATATATATATATATGTATGTATGTATGTATGTATGTATGTATGTATGTATGTATGTATATACACACACACACACACACACATATATATATAATATAATATAATATAATATAATATATAGTGTCACAACCCCTGGTAAGCCCCAATTATGGGAGGAAGCTAACAGCTTCCATTATCTGTCAATCGGCTCGTCACAAGAGTCCATCACGACAGAAACCCAATATTTTTACTGTTGCCTTTGTTACACATTTTGTGTTATATTTGTGCTGATAAAGTCTCCCTTTATTTATCTATCAGCACAAATATAACACACACACACACACACACACATGTATGTATATATGGATATGGATATAGATATAGATATAGATATGGATATTATATATATATATAATACATATATATAATGGTATTCTTGTCCTAATGACTGAAAGAGGTGAATTCCCAGCATAATATCCTACTTACGTTTTGGTTTTTTTGCCACAAAACTATTTTCTTATTTTGGTTTTGTTTCAATTGTGGCCACTTTGAATACAGGAAATAAATAAATAAGCCAGACTCTCTTTTTCTGCCCCAATATGTTTCCATTTCCACTGCATTATCCATTTTATTGGCCTCTTTGGACTGAATTTTATGAAATGCTTTATACTCTGTTATTTTTACCATTCTAAAAACTCTGATGTCATATAGGGTGGAAACATACTTTGAAGATGGCTAAAAGCTATTAGAAACAATAATGTCCAAGCACAGCAATAGAAATCAAAGGGTTTTTTTAATCAACTTACAATTCCATACATCAACAGGTTCTGTTAAAATATTTCTTAAATCAAGAATAAAATTCAATTTTCTTTACATGCTTCCTTGAAAAACTTAGTTTTAATGTATATCCTTGCCATTTGAACTTAGCAGCCTAGACAAACTTTTGTTGGGAAGAGATTCTATAACAAGATACTCCCTTTAAAATATATCCAGTCCCTTACTTACATCATCAATCATAACTTTATGTTTTTTCCACCTGCTTATAAATATGTATTGGGAGATAACTATCAGGGGTTTCCCCCCCCCCCCCTTTTTAAGATTCCAACGTCTTAAAGTTCAAAACAAGCACACTAATTTCCAGGCACAGCTTAATTGGGAATTGGTGGAGGTAGAAATTAAATACCACATTCTAAATCAGTTCAGGTTTTGGGTTGGTTTTCAAGCACAACCCTAGAAGTTTCTAACCTATTGTATAACACTAGTTACATCCAGTAATCTGCCTCTAAGAATGGCTAGGATTGATGTATCATTTCAGGCTGATAAGCAACATCACTGGGAATTAAGGAGATTTTCTTGATCCAAAGCACACCTCCACTGCAACCTATCCAGGAACACACAACATTTCCAAGCCGAGAGCAGCCCTGCCTCTGACTGTCATGCTTGGAGCCACATTCTGAAATAAACAAGACAAAAACTGAATTTGGTTTCATTTTTACTTAACTAGCGCTAAATTAAATTAATTAAGTCATTAATAGGATTACTTCCTAATCATGTATTTAATCATTTTTCCCTACTGGCACATTAAAAAATATGGCCTATTTTGGGAGGGCATCTTGAGGTCACCCTCAAGCCTTTGGGGAGTTGTCTGTAGTTTTGGTGTTTGGGCAATCCATCTCTCTCCTAGTCCACCCAGTAGTCCTAAACAGAACACAAACATAGTTGACTCATCTACCAAACAAACACTGATTGGATCATTTTCATTTGTCCTGAACTAAACTATTCTCAGTCAGTCCAATCTGAATCCATTTAAACTTTCTTAGTAACACTGATTCAGATGTAGGGAGAAAAAATAATTGGACTACTTCTACCATGTACAGGTTTCTTTTGCTTCATATAAATTCAATAGCATCTGATGGATCACTGTCATCAAAGAATTCATATTTTATGAAAAAGAAACATGCTACTAGGCAATTTGTGGTAGTATAATTAATTTGAATCAAAGGTTTGGAGATATCCTAAGACGTCTCACCAAACTCCTTGAACGTTTATCGGCCCAAACCTCTTTTTGTCATCACTTTCGCATTTATAATCATATTATACTTTTGTTCTAATTGTGCATTCTCTCCTACTTACTTCTATATCTATACCAACAATAGCTGACTGTTAATATGAGGTCAAAACATCCATTAACATATTATCCTTATCCAATACAAAAAAAGAAGACTAAAAATAGTTAGACATTATATAATGTTGAAGTTGGGTTAGCTCCAGATCAGCTTTTTAACCTGGGCAAATCTACTGTGTTCAATATAACAAAGAATATAACAAAACATGTAGAGCTGTGGTATATACTACTTTTCTCTACCATAACAACATTCGAAATGCAGCTGTAGAAAACAATGGAAAATGTGTTTTCAGTGTTAAGAGAAGATCAGACTAGGAAGAAAATGTGTTTGAGTACTGAAGTCCTCCAGAATAAGGAAAGCCCTAAAAATGTTTGTATACTTTTGTCAACTACTAAATACACCACAACCACCTTTTTTCTACTCATTGCCTTATGTGAGTTTGCTTTTTGTGAGGTTTTAGGGGCATCTAACTAACCTTAGTGGATTAGAGATTTGGAGAAATTAAATATGGCACAATGTGATTTGTGAATAGTGCCAGCCTTTTTCATGGAGGTCTCAGAATTCTTTTAGAAAATATTATTTCTACATATGTGGTGAGGATGTTGAATGAATGTTATCAGTTTAAGAAAACAGCAAAAAGTTAAAAAAAAAAACCAGCAAATTCTAGACATCTTATTATCATGTATTATCCTTTGACAAATAGGGGTCATTTGGTCAAGTAGAATTACCATAAAGCAAAACTTTTAACAAGGTTAAAACTCCTTTCAAGCTACACAATAGTATAGTACTTGCAGGATACCATAGTCAAAGGACACTGAAACCACTTCAGCTATGTAGGAGGTTCAATCACACTCTTAATCTCTGTCATACACTTATCTTTATCTAGGCAAATCTTTCAGGAAAATCAAGGTAGTTTCCATTGCATTCCACTAACAACAGGGTCCGGTTATTTAGATTCTTAATCCATTTAATTCAAAAGTCCCCAACATTGCCTAACCATTACAAACCAGATTCCCATGCCCAGGAACAGACCATTTAAACGCAGCTCCTAATTCTCCAGTTTTTAGGAGTCTCCATGTTTTCTTAGTCATATAACTTTCTTACAGGAATTTTTACAGGGTTGGGAAATGCTCATTCTCAAATACAAATATATACTGCTCCACGGTTAATTATTGTTTACCACAAATAATAAAACCAGACCAATTAACAGCAAATATGCTATTAGTGAATTAATCCAAAGGAGTTATCCATATACAAAACAGGAAAACAAGCCTCACACACAATTTCCATATCACCATTTTTACGACAGCTAGACCATGGGTCGCCAACCTTTCGTACCTCAGGGACCACTAAATTCATAATTTTAAATCCCGTGGACCACTCATATATATATATATATATATATTAAAAAATAAATAGTATTTAGTGCAATATAAAAAATGTAAATAATTTTTCGGCAGACCACCCAAATTTTCTTGTGGACCACCAGTTGGTGACCGCTGATCTAGACCACTTAGAACTTAGGAGACCTAGAGCCAATTTTGTTAAAGTACCAGACTAGAAACCCTGAGACAGTACATTCTAGTCCTGCCTTAGCCACAAAGCCTTAGAGCAGTCCCTCTCCCTCAGCCCTTGGAAGCAGGCAATGGCAAACCACTTCTAAAAAACATTGCCAAGAAAACTATAGTTGCCAGGAATCAAAAATGGACTCAAAAGAGTACTGGCATATGCATGCACACACACAACTCCTTACCACAAAATCACACTATTAACATTTGACAATAAATTGATGGTTTATTACCACACTGTTTATATTTGATAATAAACTAATGTTTTCCTGCTTTAAAAAAGACTTTAAAATATTTTGTGTTATATTCCCAAAGTGTTATTTTATTGATTCTTCAAAATAAATAAATAATAACTGCTCAAAATGTTTACCTCTGTTTTTCCTAGTGGTATTTTCATGCCATCAAATAAATAAAAGTAACATTATGTCCCCAATAGCAAAATTGATGTCTATGTCTAAGGCGCCTGATTATCTATCATCCTATCATATTTAACTAATGCATCTCTTAATACATTAGTTGACCATGACCCGTAGTAGAAGGCAATTCTTATTAAGCAATCTACAACTCAAGTGGCATCCAAATTGGGAGTCCATGCCTGATGCTTCACCTATAAAACACTGCAAAACACTTGTTCACATTCCTCCAAGCTCTGAGACTCTTAATAGTGTTAGCCAGACATAAAAGACCTGCTCTTCTAAATGCCATTGTGTGTGTGCTGTACAGATGGAGATTCTTTTTGTTGCCAGCAGAGCCACTGAATACACCTTCAAATGGCCGCTAGCCTATTTTCATTCATATTTATTCTGAGTTTCCTGCCAACATTGCTCAACCAGTCAGCCCTGCTGCTTCACTGGCAGCAAACAGTTCTCCGAAATACCAGGAAAATACATGGGCTCTTGCACAGAAGAGAAGGGCTTGGAAAGCAGACTGTCAGCTACCTGAATTAGTCCCCATTCCAAAGACCAATAACAATTTTAACAAAATACACAGCTGGGTTGGCTAAAATCTGGCAGCAATTTATAAAGTATCCATATCAAAGCCAATTTAGGAGGCACACCATCTCAGAAAAAAAAGCCACCGAAACCAAACTTCTTCATCAGACTGGAGAAATGTTCTTGAAATTTGCACAATCCAAAAACAATACAAAACAACAGAGTACCAAATCCAAAAGAAGAAAAGACATATGTTATGGGCCTGTTTCTATGAAGCATTTTATTTTTCTTAAGAATATACATAAAAACCATGGCAATTCTTACATATTAGGATTCCAGGTCCAAGACCCTAAAACAAAAAGAAATAATGCCAGTCTATGTTGTTAAATTCACAAAGCTTGGAAGCAACCATGAAGGAAATAATATGTTAGGAAGAGGGAGGGGTTGCTAAATCGTGACAAAGGAAAAGTTAGATGGGGGAAAGTATGCCAAGATTTCACTTTACAGCAGTATCCACTGGAATATTAGCTATTTCTTGAACAGGCCCATTTTATCATGTAGGAATACTCACGGCCTTTCTAGTTATTATTATATCTTTAAGTAAGTACAGCCTAGGATTTCATTTTTAACTCAAGATGCATTTGGTAACCTAGTTCTTAAATATTAAATGGGTTGTTGCTACCTATCATAGGTAACGCACCTCCCCTATAATGGTCCATTCCCACTAGCTAGAACAATGAACTGAAGTGCATTAAGACCCTTTGCAGGCAAAATGTATTAAATTAACAGAGGATAATCATAACACACTATTTAGCCCCATGTAATATCATCCTTTGTACACAGAGTTACAGAAAGTGTCTATTCAGCATAACATTAAATACAAAATTTGAAATTGCAAAATGAAATGTGACTTTGGCACTAGTGTTAACTGACAATTTATGACATACCAGTCAGGCACTTATTTTAGCCAAGATCCTTAACTTTAGCCTATTAGTAGCTTAAAAAATATTGAATGATGAATGAAGGAACTGTGAGACAAAAGTTATTGATTACTAAGAGCTTCATAGAATTATATCTGAGGTCCATCAGATACAACATTGCTTGCCACAATGCCCAAATAAATGCTTTTAGAAAGCTCATAAGTAGAACATGAGTCTAACAGCGATTTCTTATTAAAACTCCCCAGCAACTGGTGGTTACTGGTAGACTGCTTCAAAATTTGGAGGATCTATTCACTATAATTTGTAATCATTTAAGAAGTTCTTAATGTTTAAATGAAAGAGTTAATAATAGTTTTAAGTATATTTTGCCTGTTTCAAAATGTGGTCATTCTTGCTACCTAACAGCTATTCACTTTTCTTGTGGGCCCACAATAGATAACCACAATAGAAACAGAGGGTGCAATTTTATACCTAAGTATCAGCATATAAGCATTTTGTACCTGAATGGATGCTACAAAATGTGTCATTCCTTTTAACATATCAGTATGTATCATCAGGCTACTCCACAAATTAATACTACAGTAGGTATGTATGAACAGAATTTTTCTACCCAAAAGTTGCAATGAATCTTTTTGAAATAAGTCTCTGTGTGAGCCTAAGTATGGTTGGCGTTACGGTTCACATATAGACATATACAGTGTTTACAATGAACATCAATCATTTCATACTGATAATGATCAGTGTTCAATATTATTATGAAGGAGGTGGGGACAGAGTCATTGTCAGCCAAGATAAGGAAGAAACAGAAGTAAAAGAGGAGCAGTGTTAAGGAAAAAATGTATTTCCTTTTAAGTTTTAAAAAATGTAAATTGATTTAACTTTCAAAAAAGTTAGTAATAATCTAGAAAAAAATTAACAGACAACATAGTTTTAAAAAAACCTCGCAGAATAAAGCTTAAAATCTCACCTCTTTCCATTACATTATATTTATATAATATACATTCCAAATAGAGCACCCCTTTAAACAAATGCTTTAAAAAAAAACACCATGATTTATTCTCTTGTACTCACCCTTTGCAGGAGAATTCAACGATCCAAATTCATAAGCGCAGAGGGGAAAAGAGGGGGGACTAAAAGATTAAAAAGGGGGCGGAAGGAACAAGGAAACGGGAAGGGGGATAACAAGAAAAAGAAGATAAGACAACGGGGAAGACTTAAACAGCAGGGCAGGAATGTGATAAGACAACGGGAAGCGGCGATCCACGCTGCTAAGGACTAATGTATAGACGGCCGAGGGGATTCAAGCGGCTTCTGCTCTATCCCATCACTTTGCTGTAGCCTCTTCCAAACAGGGAGGCTGGCTGGGAGGGAAGTTGGTACTGCAGCTGGAAAGAAGGATGTGACACCGTAACAAGTACAACCAGCTAGCCAGGAGGAGGAGGAGGAAGAAGAGGAGAGACCTTGAGGAGCCGAGGCAGCCCGTGCCCTGGGAGGGCGGAGGCAAGAGAAGCAGGAGGAGCCCCGTGCTCTGGGAGCAGAAGCGACGGCGGCAGCCTAACACCGCATGCCCGCCTGCACAAGGCATTTAATGGGATTGATGGGTTGTGCAGTCAGTGACTCACAGACTTTTGAGTTAGACACAGGAGGAGGTGGAGAGGGAACCCCGCCCACCGCTCTCCAGGGGCCCTATGTCAAAGCCAACTGGCACGGAGTGACGGCCCTGCCCACCAATGCCTAGGGCGCTCTTTGCCCAAAGGCCGGGGGAGGGGGGGTTTCCCTGCCCCTTTTCGCTCAATGAGTCTTCTGAGGACACTGCTGCGGAACGGCGGGGCGGGAGGGGGGAGTTGAAAAGGAAGAGAGAAGCTGGCCAGGGAGAGCAGCGGGGAGGGATTCCCCCCCTTTTTTCTATCCCTGGTTTGTCCAAAGTGGGCCAATCCCAGTAGCATTCGTTTGATAGACAAGATAGGGCCGCCCAATCACAGGAACAGGAGAAACCAGGGCTGCCTCTATGTTTGTCGGGGTGAATGTATGTGTGTATTTGTATGCGTTCTCCTTCCACGTCCCTCCCGGCTGGTCCCGCTCCCTCGGGCTGGCCTGGGATCCCCCTGCGTATTGACGAGGGAACGGAGTATTGCACGGAGCAAGAATTGCGTTTGATAGTTCCAGTATTGCTCCTCTGCTATCTGGGGAAGCTCAAATACATCAGGGGTGGAAAATCCAAGGGTGCTTTCCCTAAGCTGGTTCTTTCGACCCTGGAAAAGCGAGCCCAGGCATAGCGTAGCTGTGTGGCTGAGGCTTCTCGCTCGGGAGGCATCCCGAGCAGCCCCTACGTGATCGCGGGTGGGTGCTGCCTTAGGGTGGCGAGCGGCGGCGCCCCGCGACTCGCGAACACGCCCACCCGCCCTGCTTCAGAATCGATTACTTAAGACGGCTCTCAGCTTCCAAGTGGCACGCGGGACCTCACGCATCAGAGCCACGGCTGGGTTAACTATCGGTTTATTATTACCGAGTCGGCAGTGGGTTGGGTAAACAACCTAGTCAAAATCATAATAAACCAGGTTGTTGGGTGGGACCGTACGACACCCGAAACGAAAAACGGACCAACCACTGTATTATGCCTTAAAGCGATATGTGAATCGAATCTATCTATCTATCTATCTATCTATCTATCTATCTATCTATCTATCTATCCATCCATCCATCCATCCATCCATCCATCCATCCATCCATCATCCATCTATCTATCTATCTATCTATCTATCTATCTATCTATCTATCTATCTATCTATCTTTATGTATTTATTTATTTATTTATGGAGGGAAATGAATACAAATAAATGGGGACAGTAGGACAGGGATGGTAGGCACACTGGTGCAGTTATGCACATGCCCTTTTCGGACCTCTTAGGAATGGGATGAAGTCCACGGTAGACAGTTTAAGGAGAATATATATGAAATATGGATATAGCCTAATAGTATCGGCCGGCATTGCAGAACAGGCCCCTAGCCTGCTTTCATTGCGCTTAAATCTTCAGCAATCTAAGTATGTAATCTGTGGGTGTACAACCTTTTGTCTTGCCTGGGCCACATTGAGTATAGAGGAATTGTCTTGGGCTGCATATAGTAATAGCACTTACTTATATACTGCTGTAAAGTTCTTTACAGCCCTTTCTAAGCAGCTTACAGAATCAGCATATTGCCTCCAACAATTTGGGTCCTCATTTTACCCACCTCAGAAGGATGGAAGGAGGAGTCAACCTTGAGCCTGGTGGGATTTGAATTGCCAAATTGCAATCAGCTGGCAGTTAGCAGACGTAGCCTGCGGTACTGCATTCTAGCCACTGTGCCACCGAGGCTATATAGTGTAGCTTTATAATATAAAATTACATAATGTTAAATGTTTACAATCTTCTGAGGCCACATTACTAGCTGTCCAGTGTTGTGTGCAGTCCATGGTTGGGACACGCCTGGTGTAATCAGAGGCAACAATTCATAGGTTCTGTTACCTTGTATCAGCTTATTTGAATTAAGACTCATTGCCTGGGTGATCAATAATCTTGCCAATGTAATTGTTTATAAAGTGTATAGAGTTTATAAAGACAAGGAGATGTGATAGGCTAATTTAATTAATTAATGCATTTTATTGTATAAAATTCCAGAAATACTGTAACAAATATCAAATTTATTTATCAAGTATCAAGTCAATCTTGACACCTGGTGACTTCATGAACATATCCATAGTGTACAATATTTTTTTCTTGGCAACAGTATCAGAATGGTTTGCCACTGCCTTCTTTAGGAGGGTTTTTGATTTCTCAATTTAATCTTAGTCCTGAATTTTCTAATGGTCTCCCATCAAAGTACTAATGAGATCTGATTCTGTTTGTTACTATTTTTCAAAATCAGTTGCTTGCTATAATTATCAGTTTGATTGGGATTGGCTTTACATATCCTGCATCAAGCATGACAGGACCCTGCTGTGAATTTAGATGCAATTCGTCATTTAATATGCAAATTGTATAATTATTTTTTAATCTCTTCCCACCAAAACTCCTGTGTTTCTTGGGGGGGGGGGATATTGTAGAGTTGTGAGTGTGCACATGGCCATGGAGTTGAGAAAAGAATAAAATTTCTTATGTATTGAAGCATGGACCAAAATATACAGAGATCAAGCATGATAAATGATGTTGAATGGTTTCCCATTGGGTGAAAGAGCACCTTTATCACAAGGGTTAATAACGTGGCATCTGTATTTTGCCAATATTAATTTTTTTTAAAAAAAACATATGGTAGAATGACAGAAATTCCATGGGAACTCCAAATAAGTACTGGTGAAATCTCATGGGAATTCTTGTGTAAGTCATGAGATTTCCAGACAATTTTTTTTGGGGGGGGGGGGTTAAAAAGGAAGTTGGGTCATTCTATGGAATCGTACAATAGAGATTTTTGGGTGGGCCAAAAATGAGAAAAAATGTCAATTTTTCTGTCAAAAAAGGCCCATTTTTCGCTCATTTCTGCCCTCCCTAGCCCCCAGGAGCACTCTATAAGCTCCTAAAGGCTATGCACAGCCATTTTGGTGAAGGGGGGCGGGTTTCTGAAGGCAAAAAATTCTGTATTCAGTGTATTAAGACACACCCAGATTTTCAGCCTCTTTTTGAGGGAAAAAGGTGCATCTTATACTCTGAAAAATACGGTAAGTGCTAGTCATTCCTGACTCTAGGGGTTGATGCTCATCTCTGTTTCAAAGCCAAAGAGCCATTGCTGGCCAAAGACGTCTCCATGGTCATGTGGCCAGCATGACTAAAAGCTGAAGGTGCACGGAACACTGTTACCTTCCTACCAAAGGTGGTTCCTATTTTTCTACTTGCATTTTTACATGCTTTTGAACTTCTAGGTTGGCAGAAGCTGGGACAAGTAACGGGAACTCGGCGCTAGGTGAGTTACTGGGACAAGTAACAGAAATTCGGCATTACGCAGCACTAGGAATTTGAACCACCGAACTGCTGACCTTTCTGATTGACAAGCTCAGTGTCTTAGCCACTGAACCACCGCGTCCCTATTCAAAGTTACAGCAGCATTAAAAAGTAACTTATGACCAGTTCTCACAGTGAACACCTATCATAGCATCTCCAAGGTCATGTGATCAGAATTTGGGCGCTTAGCGAACCACATGTATTTGCAATGATTGCAGAGACCTAGGGGCATGTGATCACGATTTGTTACAGTTTCTGACAAGCAAATTGAATGAGGGAAGCCAAATTTGCTTAATGATCGTGTGATTCATTTAACTGCAATGAACTGATTAACAACCATGGCAAAAAAAAAAAAGTTATAAAATCAGGCACAAGTCACTTAACCACCGCCTTGCCTAGCAACAGAAATTCTGGTCCCAATTGTAGTCATAACTCAAGGACAACCTGTATATGTTTACCCAGAAACTCCATGGAATTTGGAAGTCTTTAGTTATGAGTTAAGTATGCATAGCACTTTTCATTGATTCTCCAGTCAGTTAAGCTTGAATAAATTTGCATATGATCACATTCTCACTGCAGATGCTTTTTTAAAGGATGAGATGTTTCAATTTAATAACAAAGTATGTCATCCCTTGTGATAAAAAGACAACCATTCTCTTTTCTATTTCACACTTGAACCAACATAAACTTCAGAATGTGCAAGTAAATGTTAGCCTGATTTGAGGAAATTTCTCTGAGATAATTAATGAACTAAAACAGCTTTCTCCAACTCAATGCCTGAGGATTTATAATATTTATATAGCCACTCATTTATATCAAAGTATGGGTGGCTCCCAGTCAACAATTAAAACATCATTTATTTCCTATTTATCACATTAAGTGTTAGTATCTGCATATTATAGAAAAACAGTTGAATTGGCAATATTTTTATTAATACAATAGTGGCTGCATTAATTCCTTAATAGCTACCCTGGGGAAAATAGGTGATTCTCTAATAATTTTTTTGCTAGAATTTTGCTAGCTCTTAATGGTATTTTGTGGAAATCCTTATGTGTTTATCTTTGTGACATTATTTCTATACTTCCTACTTTTATTTCTGAGGGGTCTTTACAAATCAGAAAACTGTTAGGCAGCAGTTAGTAAAACAAGTTTGATCACTTTCATTTTTGTACCAGGATATCCATAAAATCATATTAAATAATATTTTAAAAAGGTGAAATTCTGTGTACCATATGTACTTACTTCTGAGTAAGCACAGACTCTATATTTTTTCTGTATGAGAAACATTATTAGGGGTTAGACTGGAGATCCTCATCTTGAATCCTTGTTTTTATCATGGTTAATTAAGACTTTGAGTGGAAAAGAAGGGATCCGCTAATACCAACAGAAGATGCGAAAGACAACATAGCAACCCAATCAATCTGCTAGATAGAAGAAATGAAAGGGAAGAATGGTCAAAGTGAGTGAAATGCACTGAAGTTGAGAGCAAGGAGACCGTCTTCTGCTAAAATTATACAGAATCAGAAGTTTGCCTTGAGAAGGAGGCGAGGTGTCTCCAAGACAATTATGTAAGTCAGATAATAGGCACTGCAAGGACACATGGAATGGAGAAAAAAGGGGGAGAGGCTAGGAGAAAGGTGGATGAAATGGGGGTGGGGACCAGACTGATTGCCATAAAGAGAAGTCTTAGAGCATGGGAGAAAAGGTAGCATTAGGAAATCTGTTTTAGAATGCGCCTAGCAATAGGGAGGGATGAGCAATTTTCTGCAGTGAGTACTGTATTGGCAGATCAACTGCTCTTTTTACAGCCCTAGCTCTCAGCTGCCTTCACAGAGAAAGGATAAGTTGAGCAGAATCTTCTCAACTCATGGATGGTGAAATTATTTGGAATTTCATTTGGATGAACAACAAATTGCTTTCCTAATTGCTGAAGTATGCGTGCTGGGAACAGATTTTGAAGCACTCATCATTTATTACACATCTGTGATATCGAATATAAGTAAGTCGGTCATATCAAAGCTTGGAATTCTTAATTCCCTTTCCCCACAGATTCTGCTTTTTCCCCCCAAAGATTACTACAAGAGTAGTATATTTTGTTCTCAGTATACTACAGATTCACTAGTGGTACTGAAACAGGGATGGGTTCCTACCGGTCCTTGCTGGTCCTTGCGGACCAGTTGGTCGGTGAACCCGGCAGTAATTAATTTCTGGGAACGCCGGCAATGTTCCCTCTAAGGTGCGCAGTTGTGCGGCCGCGCACGTGGCAAGAAAACACAGCGCAGCAGTTTCTAACTGCCGCACAGTGATTTCTGTCACAGGCTCCGGAAGCCTCAGAAAATCTAGGGTTAGCAGGGGCGCGGGGATGGCAGGAGCTTACACGGCACAGCTGGTCTCCTAGGATCTCCTAGGCTCCGGCTGCGCTGCTCATTACCGTCAGTCGCCCCATTTTCAGCAAAGCAAGCCTGGGGAGGTCCTTTGTGGGCGGCCACTCCTAGCCGCTTGCGCCCGGTGCTGCGGCTGAAGTGCACCCCCAAAGCCCCCACCGCCACCAGAATATCTGCTGCCACCTCCTCCTCCTCCTCCAGCAGCACTGCCGGATTTGCCGCCCGACGCTGTGGTTGAGGTGAAGCCACCAAAGCTCCCACCGGCACCCGCGCCCGTGGCAGTGGTGCCTCCCCTCCACTCGGAGCACCTGAGCTGGGCCCCGTGTTACCCCTCCTCCTCCGCCGTGCTTTTGAGGAGCCATGAGGCTGAGGGAGCCAGTAGGAAGGCGGTGGAGGGGGTAGGAGCAGGAAAAAAAGGCCTCATGGCTTCTCAAAAGCGAGGAGGAGGCGGCAGGGGTAACATGGAGCCCAGCTCAGGTGCTCCGAGTGGAGGGGGAGGCGCTGCTGCCATGGGTGGGGGCGCCAGTGGGAGCTTTGGCAGCTTCACCTCAGCCGCACCACCGAGCAGCAAATGTGGTGCTGTTGGAGGAGGAGGAGGCAGCAGCAGTTATTCTGGTGGCGGCGGGGGCTCATCAGCATCTTTAGCGGCAGCCCTGCCCCCTGTGAAAAAACTGAAGATGGAGCAGATCCGTGCAGATGACGTCACCGCAACATGACTGGAGGAGGAATTCTGGGAGTTGAAGTCCACAACTCTTAAAGCTGTCAGGTTTGAAGAACCCTACTTTTTTTTCTAAAGGGTTAGGGGTGCAAGGATCTTGTAACTTGACAGCTTTAAGACTTGCATGCTTCAATGCCAGAGTTTCTGAATAGCTACTTAAACCGACCTAAGTACTAATTCATAATTTCATATCTGGCAAGCCACTCCCCAAAGGAGGCCACACCCACAGAGTAGGTTCCAACAATTTTTGAAACCCGCCACTGTACTGAAACAATACCAGATACCATCATATTGGAGACTGCCAGACACAGTTGGAAGCTCACAGTGGCATCAAAAACATGGATATAAGGGCAAAGAGATCCTTGCAGAATGAAGTCACAAGTAAGCATAATTTATGGTTGATTTATCCCTAAAGAACTGTAACATTGACATGTGTATCAAAAATGGCAGAGCATCTAAGAAAAATAAATCTAAATACAGTATATTTAGAAAAGTGTTTATAAAAGCTATGAATAATGCTGAAACATTTTATTATCTATTTATTACAAGTGGGAATACCCAGTCAGTATGTAATAATAGGACTTGACAAATTCTGCTCTTAATTTCTAAGTGGCCATAGCAAAGAGACTATTGGGTTAATAACTTTTTCTTCATACCCACTCAGGATAAAGAGTTTTGTACTTTGTTTAGGACCACTGAACTTAAAAGTGAGTTTCCACATGGTTTCTCATGAACTCAATGGAACTGAACATACGTATTTATTTTTTAGATTGTACATTGCACTGAGGGAATCTGGAGAAATGAAAAATGTCTTCTATCAATTTTATTTGGTACCTGAGTTTCTTATCTATTGCTTAACATCCTCATGCAGTTTACATACAATATATCAGCATCTCTTCATAAGTGCAGCATCAGGTGATGTAAGTGCTAGCAAGACATTAAACATGGATCAAAAAGTGGACTTTAACAGACGTAATATCAGTTACAAATGCAAATGTATGATGTTTTATAATGAATCAGTTAATACATTCTGATGCCGTCCACCGAAGTATAATTTATGGGAATACATACACATATATAGTACATAGACACAGGCATCCTAGTTGAAGCCAGGAACTGTGAACTGACTGAACCAAAAAGCATGAATATTGATATATTACTTCAAATTTAGAGATAGGCAATGAAAAGGCATCTATAAATCTCATCTCCATCCAAATAACATACCAAAAAGCAGATATCAACACTTATAAATATTTTAAATCATAATATATACAATCATTGGTGGATTCTAGGGATCCAAAATAAAAAAGCTTCTTTTTTTCTGATTGGCTTCAGTGGGCAATAAAGTCAGATCAAGATTGGCCACATGTCCATGTCTCCTACTCTGCTGCTGCTGCTGCTGCTGCTGTGTTAAAAGTAGTGATACCACATATGAATTTGTCAAGTCACTGTTCTATATGGAATTTGTTCAGCTAGCATTCTTGCTCCTGCATGAGTGAGGCATAAAAAGAGGCTTTCTCTGTGTGGGAGGGAGGAAATGAAGGGAGGGGGAATTACTAACAATTTTACTATGGTATACGTTTTCATAAATCAGCTCCACTCTTTCAGATGCTCAGAGAAAAGGAGCTTTGCCATACAACATGAGTTAACTGTCAGAATAAGGTTGTCTGCATTGCATCTAGGAATGGTTTTGTGGATGGCCATTATACCTCTTGCATTTCATTGTCAACACTGTTCATTTTTTCCCACCACATAAAACATGGGTGCATATATATGTTTATATCAGGATAATATGGCTTCACTGTGAAGATATACGCTACTATATTTTTAAAGCTTTTAGGTGCTCCTACACTTAGAATTTGCTGCTAAGATCAGCTTGGAAAAAAGCAATTAAAGTATAAGTGGTGAGATCTGCATGTAGATTCCTTAGCAAATATTGGACTATAAACCCTAAGAGCAAAGTAATCCACTAATAACCCTTGATTTCTTTTTATAAGCAGCAAGGGTTATTCTGAAAGGAAATGTGTGTCGATGTTCCTTCATTGCTTTTCACTCTCAGTCACAGTCACAAGCTGGCTACAACCCAATGAGGATGTATTGTCGGAGCAGTGGGAAGAGAAAGAAAAAAAACATAGTAGGGGCATTTACTAGATGTGAGAGACAGAAACATTGAGCAGCCTCCAGATGCCAAAAGGCCTTGCAATGCTGCAGCTGCTTGTCTCTAAAGGACCAAATACCAGAGGAAAACCTGGCTGGGAAACATTTGGCATAAGATGGCAATATGTTTGGAGTTCTGTACCAAATTGTCATCATTAGGACCAGGGGTGGGTTGCTAATCCCATTCCAACCGGTTTGGTTGGAACGGGGCCGGCGGCGTCCTCGTGCACGCGCGCAGTTCACGCATGCGTCTTAGCGCCTGCGTGATGCTCCAGCTGCTCACGGAGACTCGCGCAGGCGCTGTATGTGCCATCCAGCTGCTTGCGGAGAATCGCGCAGGCGCTGTATGTGCCATGCACCTGCGTGGAAGCGCAGAAGCCTTCAAAGACCGGTAAGGAGCGTGGGTGGGTGGGCCCTTCGCCATTCCCGGAAGTTACTTACTTCCGGGTTCGCCGACCAACCGGTTCGCGGGGACCGCCGCGAACCGGTTGAAACCCACCCCTGATTAGGACAGTCCAGAAGATTCATACCTGTAAGTCTGAAATGGAAATAATAGCAGACACATGTCCAATATGCAGGGCAATAATATTGCCCTGAATTCCATTTTATTAGCACATGTAGATTTAGGAACAAGCATCTGTCTAGAGAACATGCAGTTTCCATTTAATTATTAGGTCAGTCTTCTGTCCTCTATCTTTTAGAGTATGTCTATGCATGTCTTTTTGGTTTGGGGACATAGTTTATCATTTAAAATGTTAATAGAAAAATGTCCTCTTCATTGCTTTAATCCAGAAATTGATAACTTGCAGTCCATGGACTATGTACAACTCCTCTAATATTCTCTAGAATAGTATTTCTCAACCCCAGCAACTTTAAGCTGTGTGGACCTCAACTCTCAGAATTCTCCAGCCAGCAACTTAAAGCTGCTGAGGTTGAGAACTGCTGTTCTCAGAAATCCACATTGCCTTTTAGTATCTCTTCCAAAGAAAGCCAATTCCCGCCTCCTTTTTTTTTATTACTTCTGTTTTGTACATCCTCTCAGTTACAAGAGCCTAGGTGGTAACGGCTTAGAATTAGGACTTAAGGCATCTGTTTCACTTTAAAATAAAATTTCTTTTTCTAATATTATTTGGCTGCGCTCACTTGTGGGACATCAAGTATCAGCAGGCGGCAGTCAAACAAATAGGCAATAATTGGCGAAAAAAAGAGCATGTTCACCTCTGCCACAGACATAATTCTGATAGATCAATGAGTCACAATGAATCCAAACCAAAAATCCTGCTGGTATGTGAAGTGTTGTGGGGAACAGCACTATTCAGGCTCTAAAAATATTACAGTCCACAGTCTGAACTCTAGCCCTTTCAGGGCTGTTTGAACCTCGTATTGTCCTCCATTAGTAAATCAAGTTTCAAAATTAGTGAATAAAATTTTCCTTCATCTTTGACCTCAGGCTTTATGAAATCAAGTAGGAAAATTAATTTTAGATTAGTTAAAGCACTTATTTGGCTTAGGACAACCGATACCCCTAAGTGAGAAAAACTAAGAGGACTAGCCTTGCCCCAAGTTTTACACATTTACAGATCATCCCTGTTTACTTCCCAACACTCAGAGTAGCTCTATAACCACGTAAAACTCTGTACAGTGATTGCTTTAAAGCAGAATTAATGTTAGAGGCCTGGAATCTTTATTTCCACTAAGCACTCTTGTAAGTGATTTGTTTAGCAGTGTCTTCATAGCAGCTGTATTAAGTAAGCAGATCTTTGGTAAACTGAAATTGGTAAATGATTATCAAAATTTTTGTGACAATTTAATTTATAAATTCTCCAAAAAGGAAAAAAAAAGAGAAAGCCATCTATTAGATGGTTCCTTAATTAATGTTTTTGTTTGAACATATTATGGTTTGATAATGTCTGTTTTAATAACACCAGGATGTTTTGCAATCTCCTGAGATTGCAAGATACCATACTTACTTTGCACCCATTAAAACAAACTCTCCCATCTTCTGATTTTTCATGGTGATACATTTAAATGCTGAATTATAATCTATAAATTATGTGTACCCATACCAAGCCATGATATCAAAATGATGCATGTGTCATGTTGGCATTGCACAAATGATGCAAATATTGTATGCAATTGCTTCATGACATTTGACCCAAGCATGTAAATCAAATAATTAGCATAGTGACAACAGAATATGTGGGTCTTCATTTATCCTATTTGCCCCTCCCTCACCATCTATGCAGCATATATTTATTATATCAATGTGCTGACTGAAGCAGGCTATATAATGTCCTGCTAGTACTCATAGAAGGCAAATAAAATAAGCTATATTTTGGGCCTAGGGCCCAGCTTGTATCTGCCCCATTATCTCACTAACAATCACCAATCCTTTTATTAATGCCTGTTTGCCACTGCCTGGCAAACAGGCAGCATGAAGGCTCCTTTATTACCAGTTGTGTTCCATTTCTTATTGTAAAACACTTCTTAAAATACTTTGACTAAGGGACTTTTAAAGAGTGGCCAAAATGGTGTTTTGATTAACTGAATCCAGTTACGATACATACAGTAATCTCTTTCAATTAAAGGAATTTGTATTGACACACATAAAGCACATAGGATCAAAATATTCAAGTAATTTCTTTGGGCAATAGCAGAACATAACAAATTTTAATTATTTTAGCTGGAGGAAATTAGTAATTCAATTTGAAATACCTAATAAAGAGTAAAATGCTATGTCAAAAATAGAAAAAGAAACTGGCAAGTATGAACTCACACAGTCATACTTATTTCAAGGGGATTGGGGTGAAAGTGTGGAGAGGCTCTAATCTGAAGACAAAAGAGGAGTTTTAAAAAAGATTTTTTCTTTCTTTCAGAGTCTCACTGGACCAGCCTATAAAGTAGCTAGAGAATGGAAGTACCCTGGATCAAATCAGAATCATTTTAGCCCAGCTTTGTGTTTCTTACAATGGCCAACCAGATGCTTCTGGATGCTCACAGCAGGAGATGAACATTTGCCCTTCTCCCCCTCTCGGTATTTTGTGGGCTGTATCTTCAACTGGAATCTTTAAAACAGACTTTGATAGATCTATTCTCCCACAAATCTAGCCAATCCCTTTAAAACATGCAGAAAGTAGCGACCACCCTCATCATAATAAAGAAGTCTTACATTAGTTATATGTTGTATATGTTCTAAATTTCTTCCAGTCAGTTTTATTAGATGACTCCTGATTCTGATGGATTGAGAAAGGGACATTAATCTGTGTCTACTTAATTCATGCATGCATAGTTTTATATACTTTGATCTTAATCCCATTTAATAAACATTCTAGTTTTTTCTTGTACATATCCAAGCTTCCTAATTATTCTGATTGCTCTTCTCTAAACTTTTTCTACTCTATTACACATTTTCAAATGTGGCAACCAGAATTAATCCAAAGTATTTCAGGCTCAGACCTATTTAGAATTATATACAGGCATTACAAAGTTGGCAATCTTGTTTTCAATCCCTTTATTAATGATCTCAAAGAGAACATTGCCTTTTTCTCACACAAGATGTTGGCATTTTAATCAAGCTATTCACTGTGACCCCAGGATATATTCCAGTTTAGTTATAGATTCCACCTGTAGCTGAGATTCCACCATATACAAGAAGTTAAAGGAGCCCCAATATCCATCACTTAATACATATTTAAATTGAACTGCGTCTACTATTTGATTTGTCTATCCACCCCCTCAATTTAAAGGGATGCTTCTGGAGTTCTTCACAATCACAGTTCTATCTTATTTACTTCTCTATACAAGAGTCTCAGCCTTTAGGAGCTCTGAAAACCGGAAAACATTTTCTCTGGTTTAGAGGAATCTTAATTTCCTGGGCCACTAGTCTGGCACTCCTCCCAGGCCTATAATAGCTCTCTTGCTTTCTCTAGCAATATTGTGGGGTGGGCAAGGACACCAACTTTGGGAGCTCTAGGACATTCATTTTTGCTTGGCTATGAATATAGGGTCTGCCAGATTCAGCAGGTGATGATGATTGATTACGTGCTATCAAGCTGTTGTGGACTCTTAGTGACCACATATATTTTCTTCATGATGCTCTGTTCCTAACCAGTCCTTCAGCTCTTTCAATAGTGCACTCATTGCTACTATAACATCCTATTCACCTTGCTCCTAGACATCCTCTTCTCTTTCTTTCCACCTTTCCTATATTAAAGCCTTCTTCAGAGATTTAGATCTTCACATAATGTGTCCAAAGTAGGATAATTTGAGCCTGGTCATTTGTACCTGCAGCAAAACCTCTGGGTTGATTTGTAAGGTTCAAGTGAGTGAATACTCCCTCCCAGAGATGGGTTCCTACTGTTATGGTACCGTTCAGCTGAATAGGTAGTAACTCCAGTGGACACGTGACCATACGGCCATCTTGCTTTTTTGCTTCTGTGCAGACGCATTTTTTAGTACTCCGCATGTGGCCTACCCCGCCCAGTCTCTGCTCTGCAGCTTGCCTGCCTGAAGCGCTGCGCCCTGATCTGGCCCATTGGATTCCAACCTCGCCACCTGCCTGCTCTCTTTGCAGATTGGACTGGCCGGCTGCCGGCACCACTCCAGAAATTCAGCCCTTGGGAGTCCAGTGCTCCAGAGGAAGGAGACTCGATTGCAGTGCTGTTTCCTGTGTTGCAACAGGGACAGGGGGAGGGCAGCCTGGCAAGATGGGTGTGAAGTTTCCAAAGGATGACCTAATTAATTTACGAACCTCGAGACAAAGTTCAAAAGAAATCCATTCATTTATTAGGATCAACGTTTTGCCATGTTCTTCTGTGGAGCTGAAACTGATATCTGCTTAATTGCTCAGTCACATGCCTCCCCCAACTAGCCACGTCCACTGAACCGGTAGTAAAATTTTTTGAAACCCACTCCTGCTCCCACCCAAATTTGGGGAACTGCAGTAATAGGATTACAAAGGAAATAAACACTGCAGTGTATCTTGATTGGCTTTAGTCCACCAAAGCAAAAAAGCATCTTAAAGAATAATGACATTATAAGGAAAACAAAAAGATTCCAGAGTACTTGACCTGAGCTTGATTGTCCCATTGGCAGGGAAGACTACTTTTGACCAGATTAGCATGACCAAGAGAACTGATAAAATTGATTTGATAAGGTTGATTGGCAAAGGAGCCCTCTGGAGATATGCTTGTCATGCTGAAGTATTCATCAGCATCAGAAATTTAATTAAAGTTGGTAACATTTCTTAATTCTAAAACAGGAAGATAAATTCTTTTCTAAAAACAGCTCTCTTGATTGCCAAGATTCAACAAGTGACAATTTTTCATTTTGGCCATTTCTTCCACATAGTTAGGATGGAGTAAACAACTCTTTGAAATAAATTGTTCCTAGTTTTGTTCACCTTAGCCTGAAAGATAGAGGGGCAGAACTGCTGCGATCATAACTTTCCATTATGAATGTGCTATCTAACGATGCTCCTTTCAGAAACAGCATAACCTTGAAAATGGTGCTGGAATCCTCTCCGTCACTCCAACTAGCTTGCTATTCTAAGGAACATCAAAATGCAGTCTTGTTGGAAATATCTCAGAACTTTGTGGCAATCATTGACCTGTTCCAATTGGCACACCAATCAGGGCATATATTTGATCTGATTTTTTTGGGAGGGGGGTAGATTAACAATGAATGTAATTCCCCCCCTATAGTTTCATTGTCATGGGTAAATCATTAACATGGGGAGTATACTTACCTGGACTTAGATTTCTGCAAAGATGGAGACTTAATTAAAATTTAAAATTAAAAGTTGGAGGATCTAAATAGCTTTCTGTTGACCTTTTGAGATTTTCCTATCAGTAGGTGCTTCACAGTAGCCACAATTTTCCATCTCTCCTTTCAAAAAATAGTGTCTCACATTCAGAACAGTAGAGCGTATGATATGCCAAACAAATAGTTTTGTTGAAGACAAGAAAGAAGTATTAAGTATGCAGAGCTGTCTTATATAGATCGCTGCAATCAAATCTTCGAAGACCTTTTCCTCCTTCCTTCTCAAGTCAATAACTATTTCTTACTGCTGTCTTCAATGCCCTGAGAGGCTAACTGCAGTAATATGGTTTGCCCAGAAGTTCTGTCTAGCTTGAATACTACTTTACCAGTTTTAGCTCTGTGGAATGGAGAAATGGTTGGGCAGTAAACACAAGTATGCCTGACACCTTTGTATACTATTTCAAGGGAGTTTACAACAATAATGCAGAGTGATAATGCTGCCTGAAGTGACATTGACAGAAAATGCCAATGGCCTATTGAAGGTGTGTTACAGTCCATTTGAGAGCTTGTATAGTGATGATGGTGGTGGTAGCAAAGGATTGTCCATCTGCATTTGCAGTCATCCAGTTAAAACGATCAGACCTGTGAGAAAAAACTACTCAGTACAATAAACACATGAACAGTTTTTTTTTTACATCACAGACATTTCTTCTGTGCAGTTTTACTGCCATGACTGAAACAAGTCTTTAATTGTTCAGTTAGAAGGAAACATAAAGCAGAGCAAGGAATGAGGAAGTAATCTGTAGTAATGTTTCTCAACCTCAGCAACTGGTAAGATATGTGGACTTCAACTCCCAGAATTCCCCAGTCAAGGGAACTGGCTGGCTGGGAAATTCTCGGAGTTGAAATCCACACATCTTACAGTTGCTAAGGTTGAGAAATGCCGCTGTAGTGGATGAGCTCATATTGCCACTTTTTGTGATTTAGAGATGATGTGGGGATCCGAGTACAAGTCTTATCTCCTACTATGGAGATAAAATCATTTAAAAGACTCACATTCCAGAGTTAGGCAATTTCCTAATTAATCTCTTAGTGTTAACCAGCCTTTGTTGAGTCCTCACTATGATTTTAGCGCAATGATGGTTGAATTATTCCAGATGCTGTAGGTCACTAGTTGATTAGTTTTCAATCTACTGCAGAACAGTAAGTGTAGATTACCTACTTGAAGAGGGAGCCAATTTCTGAGCTCAATTTTCTTTTCATAATTAGAAACCAGTTTCTTGTGCCAAAGCTTCATAGCCAAAAAATTGGAGTCTTTTTTTTTTAAAAAAAAACTCGTTTCACATGATCCTTTTGTGATTTTTTTTAATGTTCAAAACAAAACAACGTTATTTTAAGCACGTGAAAGGTAGATAATTTGAATGGCAACTGTGGGCTAAAAGGATCAGTTCAAGAGTTTTCAGAAAGGATTTGAACTAAACGTAGTAATGAAACATACGGAAGAGAGGTGTTTAATGAAGGAAGGAGGAAGCGAAGGTTGCAGAAATGAAGGGAGCATGCTTTCATTGTTGATCGCCGTGTCATCAAAACCGCATTTTTAGCATAGTTACATGGCTCCATGGGCACAAAACATACCACGGAGGTGACTGGAAAACAAGAACCAAAACAAGGAGCAAACCACAAGGTTGCATTTTCCGAGATGCAAACCACCAAGATAAAGGCGCGCGCTTTGACTATATAGGGCCATTCAGCGGGAAGGCGCCTGAAACTCTACTACCTCGGGAAGTGATTATTTTAAGGCTCTAGTTTTCCAGTTCGCAGAGCGATTGCACGGCAGGAGGGGACCCCCCACGACACCCTGAACCGTAGCCAGCCAAGAGGCCTTTCGGAAGGGGAGGGGATTTTCTTATCGCTCTCATTGTCTCGCCTTGTACAATAAAAAAAACCAAAAAAACACCCGAGTACAAGGCAAAAGTTGCCACGCCGCCGCCAGAAAGCGCGCGCCCACGCTCCCTGCTCTCCCCCTTCCTCCCGCGCCGAGCAAGGAAGGGAGGCAGCGTGTGCTCTACGGCGGGCGTAGGGCCTATAAATAGAAGCGTTCTAATACCAACAGGGGTGCGTCATCTCGCCCCGCCCACAGAGGTTAGCTCAACCCCTCTGGGTACGCGCCGAAGGGGCGGGGACCAGGTAGCAACAGCAGCGGCAAGCGGCAGTGGGAGCGGTTTATAAGGCGCCTTGGAGGCGACGTCTGCTCTCCTTTCGCGGACTTTCCCTCCAGCGCGTTGGACAAGCGTAATCCTCTTTGCAAGACTCCGGGATCTGAGAGCGAGGGACAGCCCGTCTCCCCCCCTCCCCCCTCCGATTCAGAAAGGGAGGAGAATTCGCTGCTGGCAGGTCTCGGGCGCTGAGGACCGACCTGTGGCCAAAGAAAGCGGCTGCCGTCGAAAAGGCAGCGCAGCCAGACGCCTGTCACTCGGCGGGGCGGGGTGGGGTGGGGTGGGGTGGGGAGCCGCAGAGCAGCTTTTGGACGGATTTCTGGAACAGTTCGGGGACATCTGGAGCAGAGGGCAGCGTTCCCTTCGGGGAGGGAAATGTGGACGTTTCTGGAGGTCGGGACAAAGCAGCGCTGGTTCACCCGCAGAGACAGACAGAAACACGGCTCGGGCTGAAAGGGAGACAAAAATCTCTGCACGCGAGGAAGATGCTGGAACAATGCCATGGGAAGGGGAAGAAGGCCCCAAGTAGGTGGGAGGGAGCTGCAGGGTTGGAAAAAACATCATTACTCATATATCAAAAATTGAACCGAATGAGAAGATTATTGCTATTCCCGAATTTAAACTTTATAGCTAAAAGTTGGGGGGGGGATGCAAGATAAACTAAACATCCGGTAGAACTAAATCCTAAAAGCACCAAGTTCAGAGTGTCTTGAAACTGACTGATGTCCCTACAGATAGTGCTGAAATGGGGGGGGGGGGGGAAGCAAGGCAATTGAAAAGCAAGGCAATTGAGGAAAAAAATGGTAAAAATGAATGGTTTTACATATAGAATTTAAAAATGTGCAGATCATGATAAAGGCATTCTATTTCCACATAAAATAGATAACAAGCGTCTTTACAGGTAGTCCACTCAGTGGCCATTTAGAAAGTGGTGCAGGAAAGGGGTACGTGTGGTCTTCAAAATCCCAGCTACTATTGTGGCACTTCCAAGCTCATGAGATTTAGATTTGGGCACTTGGCCACTGGCATGTCCCCTGGTCATTATATGTGACCACCTCTGTTGATAACCCAGAAGGGAAAGTCTCAAATCACCGCCATAAATTGACCCTACTCCCACTGCTTTTTCTCCCTGCTACAGAGTGTGAATTCCCAGGCTTCTCCTATTCAGTAGCGTGCTTCTGCAACACCTTGACCCCACTCTGTAGTGTCATGCAGATTGCTTAATGGAAACAACTCTTGTGATTAGGACTTGCAGCTTTCCCTTAACTTGCTGGTTGGAAGCTGATAGTAAGTGTCAAGTCGCAATCGCATGAAGTCCTGCTAAACTGCAATCCTCACTTAACATTGGCCACTGGATTTGCTCTCACTAAATGATCTGGTCCTGTGACTTGCACTTTGCAACTATATATCTTATTGATGCAAATTCCAGTCCCAATCTACAGTCACTAAGCCAATACTACCTATATTTTGAACATGAATGGTGCACAGGAATAATTGCACAGATTGTTGAGCTATGGAAAAGTGTATTGTAGAACTAGCAACAACGTGTGTGTTACGTGAAGCAATTTTAAGGCATTAAAAAATCAAATCGGACTCTCAGTGCTGAGGAGGGACATTTTAGTTATTTTCCTTACTGCTGTAATCCTAGAGAACTGATCTTCTGTTGGTGCTGTTTACAACTCCATAGTGTACAGACTGAAGATTTAATCAAGATTCCGATGGAAATGATCCATCTTCTTTACTGTGTCCCCAGTCTATATTCTTCCAGTTCTTGATTTTAATTATAATAACAAACAGAAGTTATTTCATGGGATACTTTACATAAAGTGTACTTAGACCCTCGTCACTGCTTATTTAAATCATTGAAGCTCAAGTGGAATGTATCGTACCAATTACGAAAGACATAAATATAGCCAAGACGATTCTGTTAAAGAAGCTATAAAAAGCTGGAAGGCTCTATTTCAGGATCAGAGCCTTTCCTAAATGAAGAAAATAAAAGGAATTAATGAATACATCTAAGTTGAGACTAAGGGAGATTTTATTTTTTAAAAACCCAATGAATATATATTGCTAAAACATTTCATTTGACTGCCCTGAATCTCCTACTGTTCAACTGCCAGTAATAATATTATGAGAGAAAAGAATAACATTTACTCACCGTTTACACCTTGACAATAGTGTCTGCAATTATTCACGCTTTATCTGAGGTTAAAAAGATCCCATTAGTTTAAATATGTTCTAGCAGCATGTCTGCTATAAAATTGTCTTACAAGGCTAAACTGCTCCTATCTCTTGTACTTAACTTCTATAAGGGCTGCAGAAGATCGTTGGTGAAATTATTAACTGATTAGCACTGCAGTTAGTCCTCAATTTATGACCACAATCAAGCCCCAAATTTCTGTTGTTAAGTGAGTTTTGCCACACTTGTTAAGTGAGTCACTGCAGTTAATAAATCAGTAACCCAGTTGTTAAGTAAATCTGGCTTTCTCATTGACTTTGTTTGTGAGAAGGTAGCAAAAGGTGATCACATGACCATGGGATACAGCAAAGGTCATAAATATGAGCCAGTTGCCAAGCATCTGAACTTTGATCACATGATCATGGCTTCAAAAGTCATAACTGAAAAATTGTCATAAGCCATATTTTTCAGTGCCATTGTAACTTTGAACAGTCACTAAAGGTAAATCAAGGATTACCTTTATTCTTTTATGCCAATTTATTTGGCTTTTGAATTAGTGTCTGGTTTAATTTTAACATGCATTTCATTCTTTATTATTTTTAGCAGTTATTTATCTTTATTATAGTCCATTCTTGGATCTTTTTGGATAGCTGGTATATTAGAAATATTTCATATTTAATTAATTACACAAATGAATATATTTGCCATTTATGTCTTACTCTTTTAAACATTCATCTTGCAAAGGCTCAACATTTTTCATCTCCTTTTTTTTAAAAAAATCCAAAAACCAGAGGCCAGAAATGAAGGTGATGATCGCTAGAAACATCCAGAGTATCTGAGTGACACAATCCTCAAATCTTGATCCTCTTAAAAAGCCTTGAGAAAACCAGGAATGAGAAAGGAAACTCTATAAGGGAGGGGTGTCAAACTCGCGGTGCCATGGTTGTGTCACATGACACAGTGTGTCTTTTCCCCCCTTTGCCAAATAGCATGGACATGGCCAGCGTATGATGCATCTGACCCACAGGCCATGAGTTCGACAGCCCTGCTATAAGGTAATGCCAACAGCAACAAATCTCACAAAAGTTGTTGATATACCCGAGAGAAAATTAAGTTCTTTTATACTTCCTATATAAATGGATTTGTATGCAAAAGCTCTCCTTTACGTGTGTGTCTCTGAGCTTAAACAACCCTATTTTCGCTCTCAATATGCTCATGAGCACTTCTTTTCAAGATCTTAATTTCTACCCAATCATTCTGTGTGCCATTACATATTATTCCTCACTGTGTATTTGATCTTAGCATGGAAGAATAAGCATGTAGATTTTAAGAGAGTGAGTTTCTGGTGTCCTAGAAACATTGTCAAAATATAAGTTTAGTACTAAATATTTTGGAAATTGTGAGGACAATATGCTAGCATCATACTGTATCAAGTCTGCATGATTCTGGAGGCAAAGGCATTCCACATGCTGGATGTAAATTATGTTCCTTTTTTCTCTCTCCTTGATTTGCTATAAATCTCCTTGGCTTGTTCAATTAGTTTTGGATCGTTTGACAAACAGCTAAAAATGAGGGGATTGTTTTAAAAAAGGATTTACAAGGGTAGTCAAAGGGGGCCATTTTCCCCTCCTCCCATAAAGGCATTATTGCCCACATAATAAATTCCAAAAGGAACTGAAACCAGCACTGAAGAAATTCAAGCACAAAATATATAATTGGGGGAGTGTGGGGAAGCAACTTCATTGCTGGCAAAAGTGAGACCAAGAATAAAAAGAGTTGTTTAAATATCAAAAATAGAAATCTGGCTATGGAGATGATTGCACTATCAGATGGCAATGGGATTAAAGGAGTACTAAATGAAGACAGCAAAAAGGAGAGTCCGTTTTCTTCATTGTTGCAGAAGGTCTGAAAGTGAATCTGAGGAACTGTGGCAAAAAAAAGTGGTAAGCTTCTACATCATAATGACAAGTCATAAAGGTCTAAGGGGATTCCTCAAAAAATCATTTAGGGGATTTTTTTTTAAAAAAAAACCAAAAATATTTAGCGCAGCTGAGATTAGTGGTCATATCAGAGGACAGAAAGGAGATAAGAGGATTCAAGAAATTATAATCAGGCATCTGTTCTGGGTAAATCAGTGGAAAACTTTGCTTTCTGCAAAACTCTTCAGAGACAGAAGTGTTGACAAATGTATGAACATGACTGATGCTGTGGTGGTGGTTTCTTAGACTCTCCAAAGACTCCCCAAATCTAGCTATCATGGGAGGGGGAAAAAAAACCCATTAGACACTTTTCATCTTCCAAAAGCTAGATTTCTATACACCTAAACGGGTGGGATCCTACCAGGTTAACAACTGGTTCGCTGAGCGAGTGTGCGCAGTTTAGAGAAGACTTACCTTACTGCTTGGGAAGGAAAACAGCTGAGGTGCAGCAATCAACTCTGCCGCGTGATTCAGCTGAGAAGATAGAGGTAGATAAAGCGCAGGGGCAGGTGGGTGGACCCATTTGCTAGTGGGAGTGAACCAGTTTGCTCCCAGCTGATCTTCGGAGCTACCAGTTCGCCCAAACCAGTCTAAACCGGTAGAATCCCACCCCTGACCTAAAAGCAATACATTATTTATAATATTGGGCCATTTTCTTACTATTGAATTAAAGCTTTATCTACCTGTCCTATTTTGGCATAAGCTGATGCTATCACAAAATTAGCTGTTCCTATCACGGGTTTCTTACATTTGTGTGTCTACCTTCAGAATTGTACTGATTTATAGAATTGCTAGTCATAAGCAAGGTGATCACTCTTCTATTTCTGCTTTACTTCCATTCTTTTCAATATATCACTAATCTTTAGAAAAATCTTCCCTAATCAAGATGTTGCAACCTGGATGAGTTATATTTTGATACCTGCCAAAAGAATCTGGCTATCTTGGTAGATCACAAGATAAAGTGAGCCAACCCTCTTGTGAAGGTTAATCCTGCTCCTGCCAGTAAAAAACAAGAAAAGAAAAAAGAAAGAAAAAGTGCTATAAAAACAAAGGCCAAGTGGAAACAAGCCAATTCTATAAAAAAGAGGAGGAGGAGGGGGAGTTGATACATTAGCTAATATGGGACAAAAACAATTAAACTTAAGAAAATTTGGATCATATCTTTGTAAAGATAGATACACTTTATAAATAAATCAGTGCAGAAATTATTTGTCTGGCTTCAGCACTGGAACTGCTTAAATAAGCTCACAAGAAAGTCCCAAATTTGAGAAAAAGTTTTGAAGAAGTAGAAAGCTGTTACCAAAATAATTTCTTTAGAATGGGCTGGCTTGTTTCAATCTTTCCTTTATTTATATAATGGTTAAAGATTTGATTTTTACCTTGTTTCTTACTGTAGGAAGACCCCCTCTCCAGATTAAAATATTCCTTATTCTTAATATTAAGAGAAGCAGAATATTTATTTCCATAAAGAAGAAATTGACAAATATGCTCTTAAAGGCAGAAACGCAGCCCCAGTCTTCCTGCTATAAGAAACAGCCTCCAGCAGATGCCTGAAATCTTTAGAGATAAGATATTTTGTGCCCATTTAGAAATCCAGGCTAGTCTATTCATAAAGAAAATGCCTTCAGCCCAGCTCCCCCCAGAAGGGATTAAACTTAGAAAAACAAAGACTCCTAAAATCTACATTCCACACACAAATTCTAAGGACAGGACATAACCTCTAGGACAGTGATGACAACCCTTTTTCGCCTTGGGTGCCAAAAGCACACACACATGCCCTTCTGTGCCCACCCCCAAAATGTAATGCCCCCCCCATGCTGTGCCCCCTTCACATATGCATGTGACCCCCCCTCCCCACTGCCACACGCATGCATGCACGGCTTTCTTGGAGCCTGGGGAGGGTAAAAACTGCCTCCCTCACACCTCTGGAGGACCAACGGTCCAACACACAAACCAGAAGTTTGGGAACAGACTTCTGGATTGCTCATTGGGCCGTTTTTCTCCCTCTGGAGGCTTCAGGAAGCTTCCCTGAAGCCTCTGGAGGGTGAAAAACAGCTCAATGCGGAGGCTTCCATGTGTGCCACAGATTTGCCATCACGGCTCTAAGACATAATAGGGAGTAACCGACTTCCATTAGAATAGCAAAAGACATTATATCGCACAAGGTTCAAGGTTCATTTTATTTATATGCCACCCTATTCCCGGCGGGACTCAGGGTGGCGCACAAACCCAAAGGAGGGGAAGGGAAACACAAGAACTACAACAAAAAGTACAGGGAATTTAAAACAACCAACAGCCACACGATTCGAGAGGGGAAGGGAACTCATCGACCCCAGGCCTGCCGACACAGCCAGGTTTTAACGGCTTTTCGGAAGGCCTGGAGAGAGGTGAGGGTCCGAATCTCTGCGGGGAGCTCGTTCCAAAGGGCCAGACCCACCACAGAGAAGGCCCTCCCCCGGGTAATAGCCAGATGACATTGGCTAGTAGACGGAACCCGGAGGAGGCCTAATCTGTGTGATCTAATGGGTCTTTGGGAGGTAATTGGCAGCAGGCGGTCTCTCAAGTACCCAGGTCCAATACCATGAAGGGCTTTATAAGTGACCACTAGCACCTTGAAGCGTATCCGGAGACCAATCGGTAACCAGTGCAGCTTGCGGAGGATAGGTGTAACGTGGGTGTACCAAGGTGCACCCACAATCGCTCGCACGGCTGCATTCTGGACGAGCTGGAGTCTCTGAATGCTCTTCAAGGGCTGCCCCATGTAGAGCGCATTGCAGTAGTCCAGTCTTGAGGTCACAAGGGCATGAGTGACTGTTGCGAGTGCCTCCCGGTTCAGGTAGGGGCGCAATTGGTGCACCAGGCGAACCTGGGCAAATGCCCCCCTGGTCACAGCCAACAGATGATGTCCTAAGGTCAGCTGTGGGTCCAAGAGGACTCCCAAATTCCGAACCCTGTCTGAGGGGCGTAAAATTTCACCCCCCCCAGCCTGAGTGATGGAATACTAGCCAAATTTTTGGGAGGGAAACACAACAGCCACTCGGTCTTGTCTGGATTGAGCGCAAGCTTGTTAACCCCCATCCAGACCCTGACAGCCTCCAGGCACTGGCACATCACATCAACCGCTTCACTGAGTTGGCACGGGGCGGACAGATACAACTGGGTATCATCCGCATACTGATGGTATTTTATCCCATGCCGCCGAATGATCTCACCCAACGGCTTCATGTAGATGTTAAACAGGAGGGGGGACAGGACCGAACCCTGTGGGACCACAGGACACAGTTTCTGTGCTGTAACCAGGCCTGAAACCCGACTGAAATGGATCCAGATAATCTGCTTCATCCAAGGTCTGCCGGAGTTGAAAGGCCACCACCTTCTCAACAACCTTCCCTACGAACGGGAGGTTGGAGACTGGGCGATAGTTGTTTAAAATGGCTGGATCCAGGAATGGCTTCTTAAGGAGGGGTCTCACCACCACATCCTTTAGAGGATGCGGGAAGGATCCCTCCAGAAGAGAGGTGTTAACAATCCTCTGGAGCCAGCCACGTGTCACCTCCCTGCTGGTCGAGACCAGCCAGGAGGGACACGGGTCCAGTAAACAGGTGGAGGCACTCACCTCTCCCATGGCCTTGTCCACTTCCTCAGGAGCGACAAGTTGAAACTCGCTCCATAAAATCCGATCAGGACCTTCCCCCGGCGCCTCGGCTGGTACCGTCCAAGAAGTATCCCCAGAGGAGAGAGAGAACACTTGCCAATAGTGCATAACGCGCAAGTCCTATAGACCTAAGTAATTGAAACTGACTAACTGGATATTAATCTCTTACATCAGGTGAAGGGAGAAGTGATGGGAAACTGCCAAATAAGGTAGTCCTCAACTTATGACCACAATTGAACCCAAAATTTATGTTAAGTGAGACATTAAGTGTGTTTTGCCCCACTTTATGACCTTTCTTGCCACAGTTGTTAAGTGAAATACTGCAGTTACTAAGTTAGCAACACGGTAGTTAAGTGAATCTGGCTTCCCCATTGACTTTGCTTGTCAGAAGGTCGCAAAAGGGGATCACATGATCCTGGGATGCTGCAATTGTCCTAAATATATGTCAGTTGCCAGACGTTGAATTTTGATCATGTGACCATGGAGATACTGCAGTGGTGTGAAAAACAGTCATAAGTCACCTTTTTTAGGGTTGTAACCAGTGAATGGGCACTAAATGGACTGTTGTTAGTTGATGACTACCTGTACACACCTGATTATATTCAGGATATTTCACTGAGAAAAAATGAGGTGGAGGGAAGGGTACATCTATCACCTGATGCCTTTTCAAAACTGCCCAAAAAAAGGATTACACAAATGCTACCTCCTCTCTCCAAACAAATTAATGAAAATCAGGCAAAAAACAATAACCTAATCAAGGAATCTATAAGGAGGAAACTACAAAATTAACACAGTAAGCAACTATACATAAACAGGCAGCAAACCCCACACTCAGCAGTGCTGATGATGTTACCTAGTTGGGTAACGAAATGTCTGCAAACAACCAAGTTCAGAGAGCACCAAGAATACCACACTTCCTAATATGCTTTATTTCCCCACCTAAGCAAAGCAACCAAACAAGAATATTATTGGAGCTGCCTTTTGGAATCTCTCTAATTATAGAGTTGCCTCTGGTGCATTGATTACTTTTCTGGTCTCCTCTTGTAATTTTGGCTCTCAGTTTCCCTGCATTTCCCCAACACCAAAGAACTAAGGGATTGCTATCAACCCTGATTACTGTTTTCTGCAGCTGCATTATTTTCTCCAACCTAAAGGTTTATAGCTCAATCAATATTTGGGTTGTTTCAAGCCATTCAACCACTGTAAATTTGCCTTCAAGTGGTTATGTCATCTGTATCCACATCTAGTTAGTTAGAGAAGCACCCACTAATGAGATGGTTGGCTAAGTGCTTTTCATTCATTTCTTTGGCAGCCTACTTGTAAGATGTTTATTTTAGCTATTATCACAGAGTTGTCAACCACTACAGCAGAGTGGTTAGAACCATTATTGTACACAATTAATTCACTTTCTACTGTGAAAGTGGCAAAAAAATAAACATCTTGAGCCTGACACCCCACCATTGTCCACAGGCTCTGAGAAGTTGCTTATGTTTGCAGAAAGCAAACAGGAAATGGTAGTTCACTCGCGCTACCGTTTCCTCTCAATTTATCCAGTGGAGATGCCCGCAAAATAAAAGAATGGAAGAGGAAACAACAACTGTAATCACATGTATGATTACACAGAGCTCCAGAATGGACGCAGCATCAGCATCTGGAAAGGAGATGAACGTGAGAAAAATAAGACAAAATTCTCCATTCTCAGCATTTAATCTGTAAACTATGGGGTCCTTGGTGCTCTCTGAGCTTGGTTGTTTTCTTGTAGATGTTTCATTACCAAACTAGATAGCATCCTCAGCAGGGGTGGGTTCCTGCCGGTTCTAACCGGTTCACTAGAACCGGTTCCACAAATCCAGCGTGCCATTTAGAACAGGTTCCAGCGGTGGAACGCGCCCTCGCTCACTCACCCCCGAGCCCCGCCCATCCGGTCACTGCTGGTATCTCACTCCCCCCGTCCATCTGCACCATGCCTCTAAGAGCCCTATAGAGAGCCCTTGGCTCTCTATTGCTGCCTGCCGAGGAGGGAAGTAAGCTCTTTGGTGGCGCAGCGGCTTTGGGGGCTAATGGGGCCTGGGTTTCCAGTCTGACAACCCCTGCTGCTTCTGGACGTCAATTGCAGTCGCGAGGAGAGGAGAAGAGTGCGAAGGTTCTTGGTGCTCCGGGAAGCTGCGAAAGCGGCTGGGAGAGGCGCGTAGCTTGGTTTAGCCTCCCTGGATGTCGCAGCAGCAGCCCTTAGCACGCTGATCTCTGCATTTTTCACATCGGGGCATGCTGCAAGAGAGAGTGAGTGAAGACCTTTTCCAGATTGCTGGTGGTGGAGGTGCAGGCCCATTGCCCTCTGCTCCGCAAAGCATGTCTGAGGAAGTCCTTTGTGCCAGCCAGAAAAGGTCTTCACTCATTCCCTCTTGCAGCACACCCCGATGCGAAAAACGCTGAGATCGGTGCACTTGGGGCTGCTGCTGCGACGTCCAGGGAGGCTAAACCAAGCCGTGCTCCTCTCCCAGCTGCTTTCGCGGCTTCCCGGAGCACCAAGAACCTTCACGCTCTTCTCCACACTCTCCTTGGCTCTTCGCGACTACAATAGAAGTCCAGAAGCAGCAGGGGCTATCGGGCTGGAAACCCAAGCCCCATTAGCCCCAAAAGCCACTTCTGGACATCTATTGCAGTCCCAAGGAGAGCACGGAGAAGGGTGTGAAGGTTAGGGTTACTGGGCAACACGTGTGGGGGGGGGGAGGCTGGAGCAGTTCTGCTCTGAATGGAGGGAGAGGAAAAAAGTTGGAATTCTCCCTGCTGCAGCCTTTAAATGGCAGAGAGAAGCCGAACTTTTCCCCCTCCATTCACAGAGGACCTGCTGCTCCCTTTATGCCCCCCCCAGCTGGCCCCCTCCCTCCCGGGGGTCAAAGTACCCAAAAGGGACAGGCAGGCTGCCACAGCTCCCCTGAGAAGACATTTCTGAGAAGAGAAAGGGCTCTGGTCCGGCTGCACCCAAGCTGGTGGAGCGCCCGCAACTGCCCAGCCATCACCAGGGAGACAGCCAGTGCAGATGAGCCACGCAGTGGAGCAGCAGGGGGTGACACTGCCACCCCCCCCCCCCGGTGTCCAGCGTCCTCCTCAGGAGCCTTGAGTTGCAGCTGTTTGCACATCTCTCCCAAGCTTGTCTCGGGAGATGAAATGGCAGGTGTCCTGCTGGCAGAGCCTCGAGGTGAAAGGCGAGTGAGCTGGGTGGAGGAAGGGGGAAACTGCTGGAGTTCGGGGACATCTGCCCCTCATACCACACTTTGCAGCCGCTGGAGGCCCACGTGGACCTCTTCAGGGTCCTGGGCAACCTGGTCCTGGGGATTCCCTACTCCAAAAAGACCACCCATTCGTCTCTCCAGATCTTGTGGCTTTTGGGGGGGGGTTCTTTTAAAAAAAAAAAGCCTCTCCAGAGGATCTTGAAAACTTGCAAGTTTACTTTGGGGGGGGGGCAGATGGCCAGCATTTCCCCCCATCCCTTCCCTGGGCGCCTGCAGCCTCAGAGCCAGTGGGGAGCATAAGCAAAAGAGGAGGTGGAGAGCTGGGTGCAAAGTGTGGCACGAGGGGACAGAAGCCCCTGAACCCAGAAGGAAGCGTAAGCAAAGGAGGAGGTGGAGAGCTGGGTGGAGGAAGGGGAAAACTACTGCTGGAGCTGCATTGCCCCGCTGGGTTTGGGGACTTCTGCCCCTCATGCCGCGCTTTGCAGCCACCGGAGCCTTGCACAGACCTCTTGCTCCAGCAGCTGGAAAGCGCAGCATGGGGGGCAGAAGTCCCCGAACCTTTATATTTTACAAAAGAAAAATTAGAATCTCTGTATAAAGATAATACCAATTTAGCAACAGCAACAAGATGAATTATGTAATCTTCATAAACGAATTAAATGTGCACTTTTAAATTTACTCTTCATATTTTTCTTCTGTTCTTACATATTATACAGAGAGGTAACAGGCTAAACAAGGTAGAAAAACTCTCTTCCTAACAATTGTTTGTTTCAAGATTCACCCTGGCTTTTAATTTCTTGAATGACACAACCTTTTTCACTGTCATAAGACTAGAGACTTACCTGTATATGTGATAGGGAACACTTAAAACAATAAATCAAGCTCAGGATGTGGCTGCCTAGTTATCCCCAATCTTCTGGTATTTTGTAAAATTAGTAGGCATAGATCATATCCCTTAAAAAAGGCTGAAAGCCATGACACTTAGAAATGCACAGATTTTAAAAATTAAAGCACATATTCTCATCTACTGAATTTTGCAGCCACTAGCAACCAGCGGAATAGCTCTTCTGAAGGGGAGAATGTTGGGGAAGATTAATGTATGGCCAATGCTAAAAAAAGACAGATTATTTCCCCAAATCATTTGTACATGAGTAAGGATTCATCAGTGCTGTATTTGACCAAAAGAATAAAGAATAAGTGTTATAACATTACTTCCATAGAAATAACTATGATAATAATATTTTTGTTCATATAGTCATCGACTATATTGTGGTTAAGTGAGCCATTTATTACGTGAGTTTTACTCCATTTTACGACCTTTCTTACCTCAGTTGTTAAGTGAATCACTGCAGTTGATAAATTAGTAACCTGATTGTTAAGTGAATCTGGTTTTCCCATTGACTTTGCTTGTCAGAAGGTTTCAAAAGGTGATCCCATGACCTTGGGACACAGCAAAGGTCATAAATATGAAGCCATTGCCCAAGTACCCTGTTTCCCTGAAAATAAGACCTCCCCGGATAATAAGCCCAATCGGGCTTTTGAGTGTATGCGCTAAAATAAGCCCTCCCCCGAAAATATTGCAACACAGCAGCAGCCATGAGGTGACTACGTTTGCCACTTCCTGTACCTCAAAAATAATAAGACCTTCCCGAAAATAAGGCCAAGTGCTAATTTGGGGGGTTAAAAGAAAATAAGACCTTGTCTTATTTTTGGGGAAACACGGTACCTGAATTTGGATGACATAATTATGGGGATGCTGCAAAATTCGTAATTGGGAAAGATGATCATAAGTCACTTTTTTCAGTGCCATTGTAACTTTGAATGGTCACTAAATCAACTGTTGTAAATTGAGGATTACCTGTATTGTAATTTAAAAATCTGTGTACAATTGAAGCATTTTTGGCCTATATGATTTTTGGATCAGTGATATGATCATGCAAATAAAATTTCTTATTGTCTCCCACTGAGTAAAGATTACAGTGCAATTTCTCATTGCCTGGGATTCTTGTAGCCCGTGCTGTGATCTGAATGGATGCAGCCGTTCTCCAGTAAGATCCAAGGAGCTCCTATACTTTTCAGTTGCAGATCATGCTTTGCTTTGTTACTATGGTTTCCCTCACCCCCCCCCTTCGCTTCAAGAACTTAGAAACACAAATGGTTTGAAACTAAAAGACAAAGGTGTTCAGAGCAAAAGAGAAGATAATGAATGAATAGGCACTCTTTTATATTAAATTTCAAACCATCCACTAACAGGCTTCTCAGTGCAGATTAACAAGCTATTAAAGCAATTCTAAAAAAGATGAACAACCAGGGGGAAAAACAGAAATGTCATGATCTCTGAAGGTTTTAAAAAGCTCAAAGGCTCCGTTTGGCACAACAAACCAAGCAATGCAGGTGCCAGCCATGCCTCTTGAAAACAAGAAGAGGAGCCTCACTGGGGCTGTTCTTTATAATCATCCTTCCATGTTCAGAGACAGTCAAAACAGAGCAGTATGTTCTCACAATGGATGGTTTCACATACATTATGCCAACAAAAACAAACTACACTGAAATGGAAGGTGGTGCATGAACCAGCTTTGGAGTATATTAAGCTTTGAGTTGTCTGCTTTGGCAAAACAACAACAACAACAACACTAAAGCAGGCCTGTTAATCTGTGGTAAATGCCACCCAATTTATAGAGCCCTACTTTGGCAACTCCTTCTGTTAAGTATTCAGAGCGAAGCAATAGGCTTCCCTCAGGTCCGCCATTCTGGCGGGAAACTAAATCAAATGTGATTGGTCAAGCCATCTGACAGCTCCCTATAAAAGGACAAGCTGTCAGGTAGGCTTCTTTGCCGAGCTGTACATAGTTGTTGAATAAAGAGCTGTTCCGATAGCCTGCCTCTTCCGTTCACCCTATTCCAATCCCAGTCTTCAGAATTCGGAAGGCTTGTAACTCCTCCATCAACTGAAAAACGCTATCAGTGTTGTAGCCAGATGATTTAAACAAATAAATATAGAATTACAACCTAGAAACGGGCCTAGTGTGTGGCTACAATGCTCTTGGCTACATCTTGAAGAGTCTCTGAAGCGCTGCCTGTTCTCAGATCACCAGCAGAGCCATCTTGAAACCATCTCCTGCAGGCTGGCTGCAGACTGCAATGAGGTGGAGTTCTCAGTGAAAGACTGGCAACTTTCCCCAATCCTTAAAAGCCAAAACAGTTTGGCTGTCTTCCAGCAAGAGCAAACTCTTGCTCATTTCCCCCATTAAGTAAAAAAAAAAAATGCTGGAAAATCCACATTTTTTTATTAATCAAAAAGATGAACCGAGTTTTCAGCACAGTTTTATGGAACTCAACTTCCAGTTGTGTGCTCCTCCTTCCTTTTTCTGCTCTAAAGAGCAAATCTGAAGCCTGCTTTCATTTCTAACAAACTAGGATACGTTTATGTCCAAATGAGGGACTGGGATTAGCATTATCTGTGGTTTCATGAAACAGCATAAAACAGACTGAACATTTTACTTATCAGTTTGATACTCTGCTTCTCCCCCTCCCCCACTGTGTTTAACACTAAAGTGACCAGATTTTCAGATTGGTAAAGAGAGACACCTTTGACGGGGGGGGGGGCTTGATTAAAAATTTTATACGGAGCAACAAAAATTTTCATATAACGCAAAAATAGTATCGTAATTTTTTTATTTCAACATAACTACAATTTACAAATATAAATTGTAACTTTGCCAAACATCAACATTTTGATCACGTGACCATGATGCTGCAACGGTCGCTAAGTGTGAAAATGGTCGCTAAGTGTGAAAAATGGTCATCAGTCACTTTTTTCAATGCCATTGTAACTTTGGTCACTAAGCCCATTATACCACCTTTCTTGCCACAGTTCTTAAGTGAATAACTGCAGCTGATAAGTTAGTAGCATAAGTGAATCTGGTTTCCCCATTTGACTTTGTCAAAAGGTGATTATATGACCCCAGGACACTGAAACCATCATAAATACGAATCTGTTGCCAAACATGAAAATTTTGATCGCGTGACATGAGGATGCTGCAACGGTCACTAAGTGTGAAAAAGGTCGCTAAGTGTGAAAATGGTCGCTAAGTGTGAAAAATGGTCATCAGTCACTTTTTTCAATGCCATTGTAACTCTGGTCACTATATCACCTTTCTTGCCACAGTTCTTAAGTGAATAACTGCAGCTGGTATTTTGTATTTTGGATAGAAACTTTTTTTAAATAGTCTAAGACAATTAAAAAAAAGAATCCACACAGAATAAGGCTATTTTAAAAAATCCTATGCACAATAAATAAAATATTATTTTAAAATACATTAAAAAAATAAAAGAAAAAAACCCAGCTCACTTATCAGCAGGCACAAGTCAATCCAGAATGATGTAGATGTTAATACAAAGAACTGATCAAATTAAAATGGTGAAATTAGTCAGGGAAATATTTTGCCACCATTTTTTCTTCCATACGAGCCGACCTCCAACCTCCGTGCCCCTCCCCTCCAGAAAATCCAAGAAGTAACACCCGCGGCCCCCTAGCCAAGCATTTCCTGGAGCTCTATGGTACTTGGTCATTTTTTCTTATAAAATGAGGTAAAAGGGGCGTGGGGGGGTCTGTTTTCTTGCTTTAACGTTTTAATATCTTCAATGAAAGTACTGAGACAGAGAGAGGGATTAGACAGGGTGTCTTTTGTCTTGGCCCGGTTAGGATTTCTTAAGCAAATCCACTGGGCTTTCAACATGAAGCCAGAAAATCGGGACTTTTTAAAAACGGCCCAGGACACGGGACAAATTGTTATAAAGCGTGACCGTCCCACTGAAATCGGGACGTCTGGTCACCTTATTTAACACAAAGAGGTACAATTATGTTTTAAAAAGAAATTTACACTTTAGTTTCAGAACAGCTGTAAAATAAAATTCAACAGGACTCCTTATAAAAAGGTAAATGTTTCCCTGTCCAGTCATGTTCAACTCTAGGTGCTCATCTCCATTCATTGGCAGAGGGCGCCAGCATAGTCTGAAGACATTTTTTGTGGTCATTTGGCTATGTGCCAAAGGCTCATGGAACACAAAAGCAAATCCCATTATTGGCTTATTTCTCTTAACCATTAGTAAAACTAAATTCAGTTATCCAAATTCATATGTAATTGTGACATCTGGTTCAGACAATTAATTGAATTAATTTTATAATTTCCAAAGAATAAAAGTGTTCATTAGAAACTGGAGTATAGAATGACCGAAATATTGGCAAGGCGATTATCTTTGAGAGCCTAATCTGTGTAAATTGGAGAGCTTAATCTGTGAGCCCACTGGAGATGGACAGCCAATACGTTAAATGAATAAATAAATAAATGAACTATGGCGAGCAATAACCCAACTGTTAAATAGGAAAGCACCAAGCACAGATGAAATACCCACTGAAGCTGCAAGAGAAGAGTCACTTCCAAGTATTAAGAGCTGTATGCCAGCAAATGTGGAACAAGTTTACATGGCTTAGAAAATGGAAGAGATCAGTTTTTATGTTCAGTTTTATACTGAAAAACACAGTGGCAAGAGTTAGCACAAACTGTTGAACCATTTCACTAATTTCCCACACATACAAAATTTGGTTTGAAATCTTGGTGCGTCTTAAACTCTGAAAAATATGGTAGATAGCAAATCAAGCTTTGTTGGGATCAGTACCAATTATAATTAATTTGCATCTAAAGGGTACAGTTTTTATTCCTATTCTTATCACTCTTACCATCCCTTGTCCCCCCCCCCACTCATTTTCAGTATCTAGAAATCCAAGTTTTGTCTCAATCTATATAATTGTTTTGCTTTGACTATAATTTGAGCTTTTCTTAAAGTAGCAAGTTTTCTTGGAAGAAAATGAGATAGCTATGATATATGTGTCATGCATGTATGTTTCAGAAATAAAGATATGACTGGAAACGTACAGTCACTCTAGCGATATACCTGGGCTGCAAAAATCTGGATGGCAGGAAAGACAAATAGAATGTTCAAACCCTTCTGCTATAATAGGGTAGCTAGAGGGTGTAGTGGAGCAGTGGCTTAATGATGCTGGAACTGCTAACCAGAAATGGTCTGCACTCCAGCGGTTCGAGGCCAGTTCTGAGAGACAGGGTGAATTCTCCTGCTCGTTCTCTGGCCCCCGCCCAGCCAGCAGTTTGAAAGCATGCAATATTGCAAATAGATAAACGGGTACCACTTTGGTAGGAAAAACCTAGCTGCATTTGTGTGTGTGGAGAGTGGAAGCTAGCACTGGATCTGGCAGGAGACGAGGCAAGGCAACACGAGATGAGGTAAGGTGAGATCAGTGGAGGAGCCCGGAAGAGCCAGCAACCCTACTGTTACTAGTCAGCTGGTGTAAGCTAATTAGCCCCCTGCACTGCACCAAGGATAGGCATGTAAGTGCTAAACACAACGAACTAGCAATTTAGGCTGTCAGGACTGCGTTGTGTCTAGCATTTGTAGATTTCCCTGACATTGTATGCTGTACGCTAAATAAAAAAATAGGGAAGCTTTAGCCACGAAGTGTAGCAATATAGTGATATGTTCTATAAACCAAACTTAACACTGTTATTAGGTAAATGTAGATCTGGGGTACAGATGACTAAGAAAACCCTGATTTTATGTAAATAAATAGGATTTTCATTGTATCTGTGAGAATCCTGACATTCTTTCTAATAAAAATCTAGACTAGAAGAGGCATATTTTCAAATAACGAATTTATAACCTAAAAGATAATGAATGTTGAATTGGGATAGTTTGCACTGCTTTAGAAAGCACACTTTTTGCTTCTTTGTCTGTTTTTCGCTGGAACAAAACAGTATCTAACTGTTTAACTTGTTGTTAAGGATTATTTGTAAGAGGCATTTGGTAGTATGCCTGTAGTATACCCTGCACAGGATTTCTGGTTACACACTGCAACTGAGTAAAATAACAGGAAACTTGGAGTTTGATGTTATTCCACAGGAAAGATTAGCTATTTGGAAAAAGAGCTCTACAGCAGCCTAATGGATTTTTGGAGAAAAGGCAAGCAACACGATTTTAAATTCACAAGGCAATATTATCATTTGGGAATCACCTATCAAAAGCAGCCTGTTTTTTCTCTCTTCCATCTGTGTATCTTTTTCATTCCAATTCTGACAACTTCATATGGGAAAAATCCCAGAAGCCCTTTTCATTAACAGAGTTTAGTTTTATAATCAAGAAAAATGATCCGTAATCAAGAAGCTAATGGTACGGGAAGAATGTCATTCTTTGTGGAGAAATTGACACTAGTTCTTATTCACGAAACATTAAGGACCAGGGCTTGGTCTTAGATGCTAGAATTGCTTTCATGGTGCCTAACATTGTCATGCATTGACATGATGACTGTAAATGCTGGGAGTTGTACATCTAGAGACACCAGGATGGGGGAGGTTGCTCTAACCTTGTGAGAACTGGGAGATTGACATCCTCCTGAACTACACTTTCAGCATCCTGAATCATCTTCCTTGATCATCTAATGGAGATTATAGGAAGGGCATCACAATGTCTGTTAGGTTGTTATTGTTTGTCAAATCAACCCTTACTATTATGTTTGTCAGGTTGTCACAATTTGGCAATATTTTTGCAGATAGCATGGTTTTTTTCCTAGGGCTGAGAGTGACCTGCTTCAGTGCCTAAAGTAGCACTAGAACTCACGGCAAAAGACCGTCTAATTTAGCACATTAAATAACAATTGGATCACACTAGTTTTTGCTGAGATAGTTAGAGAGTACAACATGAGGGGGGAGGATTCTAAACAATAACAAAACAAAACCAACAACAGCAGTTGTAACATGATACCTATTGACATTAATGGTTCGTAGACACATGCTTTGACATTCCCCAGTCTTCCTGCCCCTCCTGATTACAGGTAGTCTCCGACTTATGACTCAAACTGGCATCTGAACATCTGTCACTAAATGATGTGGTTGTTAAGTGAGTCAAACTAGATTTTATGATCTTTTTTTGTCAGGGTCATTAAGTGAATCAGACCATCATTAAGTGCATCCAGCTTCCTCCATTGACTATGTTTGTTGGGAGCTGACTAGGAAGATTGCAAATAGGTATCACATGAATCTGGGACGCTGCAACCATCGTAAATATTGCTGGTTGCCAGGCACCCAAAATTTGATCACATGACCATAGGGACGCAATGACAGGTGTAAGTGCAATAACCAGTTATCACATTTTTCAGTGCTGTTGTAACTTTGAACTGTTGCTAAACAAATAGTTGTAAGTCTAGAACTATTGTACCTGTACATTCCTTTTAAATGATTAATTAATTCCAAATAATAAATGGGAACTAGTTTGCTACAAAGCAAAACATTAGTCTTAATTGGCACTTTTTAATTTGTCATATATAAAAAGGACTTTGGCTCCACAGAGCCTTAAAGAAAAAGACAATTCATGGTTTTATTGAGTAGTTGTTCACTGAGCAAGAGGACAAGGCCAAATTTCAGCCAGAGTAATTGAGAAAATCTTGGTGGAGTGGAAGGAATGGTGGCGTATATAACTCCATCATTTGCCTTCTGGTTTTAAGACCAGCCATGCCTCTCATGCTATCCATGTTGTCAAAGCAAAGAGACATGCTCTCAGTGCTCCGAATGTGCCCATTGATCTAAAAGTTTGCTTCATCTTGAAGTATAGCACTATTTCTATGACCTCCCGGGTGAAATACATTACACACATGTGAAAGAAGAAGAAAAAAAGAGCTCCATTCAAGGCATTTTGGTTTTTCTTTTGTTTCCAAGCCATGTGGCATGGATTTTGCCACACAGGATGCTCTCCCTTGTTCTGACAATGGGATGCATCCAGAGCCATGGAATGTCTCCAGCCACATGCTGTCTTTTCACTGTCATCTCAGTGACAGGAAAATATTGTTAGATTCTGTGTCCAAAGAGTCCCATGATCCACATTCCTTTTGCATTTGTTTGTGTTCCCAGAGGGAATGTGGTTTGAAAGGGGAGGGGGGTTTGGAAGAACTATTTTTAAACCAGCACTATATGCCACTTAGCATAACTTTTCCACCCAGAAATCACTGAAGTGTGGCCTGCTTCAGAAGCACAATGTTATTCCTTCCTAAGCACATTTCCTACATTTGCCCAAGAGATACTGAATAAGGTCTGCCAGTCAATGTTGAACAGGAAAGCCTCCTTGAGACTGTTGGAAGAAATCTCCATCTGGGTTCAGCTCCAAATGGGGAGAAAGACATTGGAGACATGGAGGCTGCTTGGAAAGATGGTTTAATGGTGGACAGGATCACATGGCTTGAGCTCCTGAACAGAAAAGGGGAATCACATGCTTCTAGATGTTGGGTGAAGAAGAAAAGAGAGTGAGATGCTGAATGTTCCTGGCTTTATTGCCCTCTCTGGCCTTTGATCTTGATCTTGTATTCTGATTGGTTGTCGTGGGGCCATGCAGGGGCAACTGTCTAGGCTGTGTTTTGAATCCAAGTTTTTGGTTGAGCATTGCTTCTTCCCAGGTGCCCCATGGTGAGATGGGTAAAGGGCTAATACGATCATGCCTTAATCCCATCACCCTGGAGCTGAAGGGGGAGATATTTGTTATGTAGAATAGACTGTCTCATTGTAATGGCTTATTGACAAAGGTGGGGCTATTAAAAGTGAGTCTGTTTCCTGCCTAAAAACACATTTATCCATTTTTTATCCAGGGAAATGTAATATTCTGTCTTTTCAATATTTCCCAGGATATTTCATTTTTCTAGGAGAAGGGTGGGTTTTAACTTCCTACAAGATCCTCATGTCCTTGGACTGAATTTTGGATAAGCTCTGGAGCTTCGAACAAGCCAGGCATTGAACACTTTATCTATATCTGTGCTTCTCAATATTAGCAACTTTAAGATATGTGGACTTCTGGAATTCCCCAGCCAACGAATCTTAAAGTTGCCAAGATTGAGAAATATGGATCTGGATACTTAGACACACAAGTGGTGAGTGTGTCTGTTTGAAGAAAAAAATTGTTATGAAAAGATTAACTATTTGTGGGTTTTGAAAACTAAGAATCGAGTCATCTAAACAAGTAGTTCCCTGATTTTTCTACACCGTTCATCAAATAAGGTAGCTGGTTCTTAGCGGCATTGTTGTTCGAATCAGATTTAAATCATGTCTTTCTTCCATCAAGTCAGAGTAATTCATGCCTCTATTCTCTCCCCCCCCCCCCCCCCACCAGCAACCATATGAGATAGATTGAATTGACAGAGGATGACTGGCCCAAACCCTGCACTGAGCTTCCATGGATTCTCCGCAGACTTGTACTGGGGAATCCCTGGTCTTAAGTCCTAGATCTCCCTTGCTCTGCTAAATACTTTAAGACATTTATCATCTCCAGTTGTGGCTGTTCTGTCCACTTTCAGCCCCATGGGAGTTTTACATAGGTGTCTAAGCATTAAAAAATGAAGACAGTAGGTGAATGTGAAAACACATTCTAAATGATTCCAGATATTAATTTAAACCGTAAAAAACATTGTTACACCTGCCTCAAAACTGGTCAAATTTGGAAAACAGAATTCTCTCTTCACTGTAAATTACCTACTGAAAAATTTAGTTGACACTGGAGTGGTTGTCCATAGATCTAAAGTACACTATTAGCAAAAGAACAAGGATTTGCATGGCACAGTTAGCAGAAGAAAAAAAAAATCTGACCTTATGGCCAAAGTTATGATGTAAGGTATGGAGAAGAAAATCTTGGTAAACTGCTGAAACATTTTGAAGAAAGTACATTGGACTGATGAAGCAAAGATTGAACTACTCACTGAAGTCGCCCAATATTCAAAGAGAGATGAATGATTTGAAGCCTAAGAATTTGCATAATATAAATAAATGTGAATATTTATGAGTAACAACAAAGCAGAACTATTTTTAAATTCTACTTTAATATTCCTGCTGTAACAGATGTGGGACTGGTGCCACGAAATTCATCGTTATCTTAAAAGTTATTGACTATCAATGAAACTTTTTTCTTTCAGTCAGTTCAGTGTTAGAAAGGAAAGGAAGAACATTTGCAAAAGTATTATGATTTATCCTGCATACTTCCCCAATTGGTTTCCAGCTCCAATTTTCAACATTTTTACAGTGCATCAATATTTAAAAGCTGAGTTGTTTTGGGGACCTCCCCCTCTGTTCCATGGAAATTTATCTGAGAGTGGTCTTTTCTTTCTAATAGTGCAGGTCTGTAAGATTTATGATATGTGGTGTGTGTGTAACTCTGTGGAAAATGGATTATGAACCTATTGATGAGGACTTTTGTGTCATTTCATCTCCTGTATCTAAACTTCAGAATCTTGGTCCTGGTACTGGACTCTAACTATTGTTTAGACCAGTGGTTCCCAACCTTTTTTTGGCCATTCCTCATCTAAGCATCTCTAAAATCCTGATGCCCCCCTGTGACATATAATTCTTACTTTATTCAAAAAGTGAACTCTACTCATGCGGAAGAAGCCTAAAAGGCCATTAACTTGGTTTAAACAAGGTTCAAATTGCCCCCGTTAAAAATCAAATTGCCCCCCTGTGGGGCATGGGCCCCATGTTGGGAACCACTGGTATAGAACCTATGTCCTTCCTTCCATCTCCTGCAGCAGCTTGCAGCCATGGTCAGAGGTACTGGATAAAAGATTTGGTTGTAAAAAGATTAGCGTGCTCTCCAGAGGTGGTATTCAGCAGGTTCTGACTAGTTCTGGAGAACCAGTAGTGGAAATTTTGAGTAGTTCGGAGAACCGGTAAATACCAGCTCTGATTGGTCCCACTCCCATCTATTCTCTGCCTCCCGAGTCCCAGCTGATTGGGAGGAAATGGAATTTTGCAGTAACCTTCCCCTGGAGTGGAGAGGGAATGAAAATTTTACAGTATCCTTTCCCTGCCGTGCCCACCAAGCCACACCCACAGAACCAGTAGTAACAATTTTTGAATCTCACCACTGGTGCTCTCCTTTCACCTTCACGGTTTTCAAGAGGCTTCTAAATGCAGAACAAAATAAATCTCTACCTCAAAGCATTTCTCTGATTTCTCAGATTTTTTTGCGTGCAATCAGAGGCAAGCAATGTGAACTAAAAGCACAAGTAATGTATATTAACAATTTATCTTATTCCTGTGATGTAAGGAATAGAGTTTTTGTTGTTCTAGGATAACTGATAGGATAACTCTAGGAGGCACCTCCACGCAGAGCACCTGAGCTGGTCCCCACGTTATCCCTCCCCCTTCCTCCTCCGCCGTGCTTTTGAGGAGCCATTTGGCCGTGGGAGCTAGTAGGAAGGCGGCGGAGGGGACAGGAGCAGGGAAAAAGGCCTCGTGGCTTCTCAAAAGCACGGCGGAGGTGGAGGCGGCAGCAGGGGTAACCCAGAGCCCAGCTGAGGTGCTGGGAGTGGAGGGGGAGGCACCGCCGCCGCTGCCATGGGCAGGGGCGCCTGCAGGAGCTTTGGAGGCTTCACCTCAGCTGCAGCGTTGGCGGCAACTCCGGCAGTGCTGTTGGAGGAGGAGGAGGCGGCATCAGATATTCCCCTCAGCTTCCGGAGCCTGTGACAGAAATCACTGCGCGCAGTTAGAAACGGCTGCACTGTGTTTTCTTGCCACGTGTGCAGCCGCGCAGCCGCGCACCTTAGAGGGAACAGTGGCAATAACAGCAGTCAGAACCCACCCCTGATTTGTTCATGTGTTGACTATGTAGAGTGCGCTAATCTTTTGCTGAAATGGTGGGTTGGGAACAAAATCGGTTTTGCCAGAAGAGATGGCATCTTTACACTGCTGCAAAAATATATCTTAAATTGTATGATATTGATGAAAGAAATGTCCTTCTGGGTTCAGCTCCAAGTGGGGAAAAAGACACTGGAGACATGGAAGCTGCTTGGAAAGATGGTTTATTGGTGGACAGGACCACATGGCTTGAGTCCTGAACAGAAAAGGTGATCACATGCTTCAGTGTTGGTGGAGGAGAAGAAGAGAAGGGCTGAGGGAGGGGCTTGCTAGGCTTTTTATAACCTGTTCAGTCCCACCTCTCTGTTTCCTGTTCCTGTGTAAGAAATGTATTCTGATTGGTTGTCAGACTCCCATGGGGCCATGCAGGGGCAACTCTCTAGGCTGTGTTTTGAATCCAGGTATGGATGAGTTGTCAGATGCCATGTGGTCAGTTGTGTAAAGGGCCAATATTATCATGCTTTCCTGTAGTTGGTGGAGAAGTCTTTATTATGTAAAATGGACTAGCTTGGCCGTCTTAATGGCCCATTAACAGTGGGGATGGGCAGGAAGCTACAGGCAACTATTCTGTCTTTTAAAACATGTTTCTTTCTTTTCATATCCAGAGAAATATTCTACCTTTTCAATATTTCCTAGGATATTTCATTTTTCTGGGGAAGGGCTAGATGATAACTTCCCACAGTTTCCTTCCAGAACATTTGGAAGCTATAGCTTCTGAGAATGCTAAGGAGACTTGGACTGTACTGGGTAGGATTATGGCTGGTGTCATCCAGTACATCAAGACTGAAGAAAGACTGCTCTAACCTTCATACTACTGCTATCACCAACCCCTATAGTATAGTTCCTTAATTTATTGCAGACAATAAACAGACAAATCATTAAGGTAATTTGGCTTTGGCATAGTTAGCCCATCTAGTATTATGAGCTGCAGTGGCGCAGTGGTTAGAGTGCAGTACTGCAGGCTACTTCTGCTGCCTGCTGGCTGCCTGCAATTTGGCAATTCAGATCTCACCAGGCTCAAGGTTGACTCAGCCTTCCATCCTTCCGAGGTTGGTAAAATGAGGAGCCAGATTGTTGGGGGCAATAGGCTGACTCTTTAAACACTTAGAGAGGGCTGTAAAAGTACTATGAAGCGGTATATAAGTCTAAGTGCTATTGCTATTATCCAAATATTTTGACTCTGACTCCCATTAATGTCCAGATCATGGGTATTGTAACCCAAATATCTGGACTGCTAATGTCTTTGCACTGCTTTGTGATATTTGAACTTCATAAAAGCTAGATTAGGCTGTCTGCCTATGTTTCTATCAGGGGTGGGTTTCAGGTGGTTCGTGGCGGTCCCCGCAAACCGGTTGGTCGGCGAACCCGCAAGTAAGTAACTTCCGGGAACGCCGAAGGGTCCACTCGCCCACCCGTGTTTCTTACCCGGTTTTGATGAGTTCTGCGCTTCCACGCATGCGCAGGACGCATACAGTGCCTGCGCGATCCTCCAGGAGCAACTGGAGCATCGCACAGGCGCTAGTACGCATGCGTGCACTGTGCGCGTGCACGAGGAGGACGCCGGCCCTGTTCCAACCGAACCAGTTGGAACGGGGCGAGAAACCCACCCCTGGTTTCTATGTTTCCAGCTCTCTTACAAAGAATGGTAGGGAGAGTTTAAAAAAATAAAAAGGATGTTTAATGTCTCATTGCTTTTGAGTAGAAAACTAAAGCAGCTATGATAAATGAACAACTGAAATGACTAGTATCTTACAGTATTCTATTTCTATTCCAAATCTTATCAGTTGCTAAGTAGATTCTAACATAACGAACATTCAAGATGATTGAAATGATCATTGAACCAACTCCAAATTTCAACAAAAGAATCACCATAGAAACAGCCCTTTATCCAGAAAGCTGCCACAAAGCTTACGATGATCTTCACTGTGGTTTTTTTCCTCAGTTCTCTCTTGTGTTAATCAGGGTTAATTGTCGCTCTACCTGAATAACACGGTCTCAGGAAAAACATTTGACACTTTCGAAACAAATTTTCCTTAACACTATAACAAGCCTGTCAGAAAGAGTCAGTGACGCCGTACCTATAAGTAAGCAAAGGCATCAGTTTTCAGTTCCCTAGTCTTTCCAAAATGGGGCAGGAAGCTCTTTTTGAAATATTGAGGAGGGATCTCAACTGAATGTCATCGTCCATGGGATGAATTGGTTTGATTATGACTGCAGAATAGAGGTTTATGGCCAAATTCTGCATATTGATATCCAAATTAGCTCTTACTACTTTCTTTCAATGCACATGAATTCCTTCAGTAGCACTAATTTTTCACAATTGATGTTAATTCAGTTTTTTCTGTCAAAAAGCTACACTGATCTTGGGCACCTTCATTTTAATGCCAATATCCTTTGCTGCATCATGCAGTGTAATGTTGGCATCAAACCATCCGGGTTCTCAACCAACAATATGAGTACACATACTTTAGTTGGAGAGGGAAGGAGGAAGTTTTTAAGAGGATTTATCTTACATACTTGTGTGGGTTATCACGATGCAAGTATAAAAGTGCACTTGAGTCATGTTATCACAATGCATGTATCATTATTTTGGTATCATCATGATTAGGAACAGATGCCTATGGGAGTACACACACATTTTTGTGTACCAACACAGCTTTCAAGAAATCACAAGCATTCTTTACATATTTATCTATAAATATGTGAAAGAACAAAAATAATAATAATGTATCTTCACTGATCTGAGTTATATAAAAAAGTGGGAAATAACAACAATAACTTTATCTGACTCTGCGTGTGGCATCTAACCATTTGCTAAGCATTCAGTTTATCATTTATTCCTACACCTTTTCTTTTTTTCATTTTATGCTACTTAATTTTTGGGAGAAAAACCTCATCTCCTGATGCTGGTTTTTAGGAAAATAACAGGGCCATTTCCATATTTTCTTCCTTCTCCTTCCTCCACCATCAAAAGTTTACTTTTTCATTGTTATTCTAACACATCCTCAGCAGTATTGTACTGAATCTTTCTCTCATCACTGACAAGATTAAGTCTCTCAGATGGAGCTCAGCTAAAACCACAAATACTCCAAGTATATTTTGTTCAAATTCTTCCTGTTTATACTTCTTAAGACTTTTCTTATGTACCTACTATTGTATCTAATGCTATTTTCTCAATAACTCAGCCTTTTCATTACTAAATCACATCAAGATGTTCCTTCTGCCATTGTTTCTATGATTTCCTCTCCTGTGTATTTTATTGATTTAAAGCATGGCTGTCCAAATTTCTGGCTTGTCTGGGCCGCATTGAGTGAAGAGGAATGTCTTGGATTACATATAAAAGATTAGTTTATAGTCAATGTATATAATTAATAAACTTCCTTTATTGTTTAATATTTTTATTATATATTGTGGAGCCGCATTACTAACTGTTCAGAGCCACATGCAGCCCACACACACCTGTTTTGGAATGTATATGTGCATAATAAATTCATAATAATTTATACAGATCATCCTTGACTTATGACTGGTTGCTTAGTGAGCATTCAAAGTTACAACCTACCCAAAAAAGGAGGCATGACCGGATTTGAAGTTCCGATTGTTCCCTCCCTGCAGTCATGTGACCGATGCAGTTTTAGCACTCAGCACTTACAGCCATTTGCAGCATCCATCTTCTGGTTAGTTTACATGAATAATTGTCCCCTTTCAAGTTGTAAAATCTGCAGTCATGTGATCTGCCCATTTTATAACTGTTTTACAACTGTCAATGGGTTGGCTCCAGTGGTGGGTTTCAAAATTTTTAGAACCTATTTTGTGGGTGTGGCTTGGAAGTCATGTGTGGGTATGGACAACTTGACATCACTCATGCACACTCAGTCACATGACCACCACCCCAAGCCATGTGACAAAAATTTTTGGGACTCCTATGAAAGGGGGGGGGGAGAGGGGGGAAAACCTTCCAAAAATAGACAACTGGAGGATTAAGGGCTGAAATTAGGGAGATCGGAGAAGGCAGGACAGAGGGGAATCCAGTAGAAAGCTATCACATGCTGGGGAAAGAACTTTGTGAGATCGGAGGAGGCAGGACAGAGGGGAATCCAGTAGAAAGCTATCACACTCTGGAGAAAGAACTTTGGGAGATCGGAGGAGGCAGGACAGAGAGGAATCGAGGAGAAAACTCCTGAGCTTGCCGCTGCTGTCTGGTGGATTGTGCCGCTGGACCTCTCTATGCTTCTCTGTTCACCACCTCCACTCCCAGGTATGGGATTTGACACCGAATTGGGCTAGGATAGTGTGGACAGGCGGGGGGAGCGAGCGAGCGACAGGGCCGGGGCAGGCGTTCCGAAAGTTACTTCCGGATCCACCGCTTGAACCTCCTCTCACCGGATCGGTAAATTTCACTATCCAGTTCTCCCGAGCCGGTGCAAACTGGCAGAAACCCACCACTGGTTGGCTTCATTATACAAGTGGTGCAGTGGCCTAGAGGTGGAGCTGTTACCTCACATTCAGGAGGCTGTGAGATATTTCTCTCTCTGGACACGTTGAGATTATATCTGCTGAATATAACTCCGCATTGGCAACAGGAAAGGCATCTGGCCAGTAAACACTCAGCTCCATTCAGTTGCCCAGACTCCACCCTGCAAGGGATTATGGAGTCATTAAAAGACGATGATGGTGATGATGAGGGTGATGGGTTGGCTCTATTATTATAATCTATCAAGAACTACTTGTATTACTATGATATAGACTCTATAGTATAGAGAGAATATAGCAACATAAAGAAAGAGATGCCAATGCTACGCTTCTCTCAATTCCAAAATTCAAAAGTATCATTGTCTTTTTTTGCTCTATCTGCAAGTGCTTCATATTTCCTTAACAATACTGATAGATAGAAAGAAAGAAGGGATAGAAACTGTTTTCTCCATATATACCTTTCTCTAATGCAGCTCTAGAAAAACAAAAACAAGTTAAAAAGATACCGTATATTCCGCCGTATAAGGCGACTGGGAGTATAAGACGACCCCCTACTTTCAGGTGCGCGCAAGCCAGCTGAAGGCCTCCATGCTGCCGAGCTTTCATAGTTTGAGCTCAGCGCCTTCCTCCTCCAGACCTCCAGCAAGACCCTACTAAGCCATCCCAGCACTCATCCATCCACGTGCCCAGGCGAGGACCGCCAAGGTTATCAATTGAAAAGCCGGCGTCTGTCCTGGTGGCGGTGCGGCTTTTTGCTTGGCAGGCAGCATTGCTTTTTCTTTTGTTTTGGTTTTTTGGTATACCCAGCATATAAGACGACCCCTGATTTTTGAAATAATTTTTTGGGGTTAAAAAGTCATTTTATATGCCGGAAAATACGGTGTTAAACATTAATGCTATAGTCACAATCCTTATGAATTTTTGAGTCTAGAAGATATACATATAGTATTACAATTGCATCTTCTCTTTACCAAGAGTTTCAAAAGAAAGTCAATGCCACATTTCTAATTCCTGTAGGGAAAACTGTGCATATTAAGATTCCATGACAAGCAGGGATTCTGTCTCCCCCACTGGCATTTAATTATGGAAAAACAGAGCCATTGAGTGAGATGGGTGGCCATTTATATAAATATATATAGCCCTAGCCAATCACTATGTTTAACATATATGCACCCCCAAAATCAGGACACCACTATTCAAAGCTAAAACAGGGAGAGTTAATGCATAATTGGGAATGACAGTGAAGACAAAAAACATGCTGCTATAGCCCTCTGCCAGGTCAAAGGTTGGATGGGGGAAAAGCCATTTTTGCCATATTAGTTTGTACATTAAATATTGGAACAACCTGGCTCTATATTTCTATAATATTTCTATTAAAAACTAATAGAGGACTAATATACAATGTATAGAAAAAGTGCCCTGTGTTTTAAAGCACAAGGCATGGAGAAGTTGAATTTGGTCATTCATTGCAGAGAGACAGCAGATGGGTAAACCAAAATGAAGCATGGATCTTTCTGTTATAAAGATAAGTATCACTCTCTGGATGTCACAATATCTTAACCCAGGGGTGTCAAACTCAATCTGGCCCTTGGGCTGCTTAGATCTGTCCTGCGGGGCCACTCTGGAAACAGTGAAGGAGCAGCCTGCAGTGCTTCTGCCAGTGAAAATGGAGCCCGGGAGAGCTCCACCTTGGCTGGCAGAGGATGTCAGGAGGCCATCACAGCTGAAAATGGAGCTCATGAGGGCTGCAGGTGGCACTCCCAAGCTTTGTTTTCACTGGCAGAGGGTTGTAGGAGGCCGTCACAGCTGAAAACAGAGCTTGGAAGCCTACTTTTGCTGGCAGAGCGCTTGGGCCATCACACAGGCGCTCCCGACATGAGTAATGTTGAGCTGTATGTGCCCACCCTGGCCACACCCACCCCAGCCCCCCAAGGTCAAACATAACCCTCAATAAAATTGAATTTGACACCCAGTGGAAGGAACTGATTAAAGTTGCTTAAGAAGATTACTGCTTCATGAATGTTACTCAATGAACACTAGAAGAATAGTACCTGAATTAACATATTGCATTATTATTACAAATCCATTCAATAGCTCAAATTCCAAAGTTTTAATAACAGTTTATTGGATAAGCAAAAAACAAACCTCCAAGCCAGAATCAATTTGTTAGACAAGAAAAGTTTTTATGATTCATTTGTGGTCATTCAGGCAAGTCATGGTTTATTTCTTTTGTAGGTAATCCCCAGGTTGCGAGCGTTTCCTTAATGTTCGAAGTTCTGCAATAAGCGCCACCCCCCACCATTTGCAAACAAGTTCCAAAACTACAAATCTTGCAACACCACGGCAGTTGTTTGCCCTTATGAACAACTGCAAAAGCTCTGCAACATTCATCCTGCATGTTGCTGGCTGAAATGGAGCTTCTGAGGGCCAGATCTGCCCCTCAGAAACTCCATTTTGGCCAGCAAGGTGCCTGGCAAGGCCTGTGGAGGCCCGATCAGAGTGTAAAGAGGGCTGTATGCGGCTGAGAGGCTGGAGAGGACACTGCTTGCTAGATCTTCACAAAGTGAGTGACCAGGCTCAAGAGGTTGGAGGGGGAGAAGCAATTGTGGGGAGCATGAGGTATTTCAGTGGGTCGGAGAGGCCTTGGGTAGTCTTAGGCAGATGGCCTGTTCCAGGGACGTGCAGTCAGTGGAGGCAGGAGAGGCAGGGCCTCACCACTGTCATCATGAAAAAGAAAAAGAAATTTAAAAGGAAAAAGGCTGAGGTAGTTGCTGCCAGAATCACAGTGGATGACTCTGCTTAGTGCTTAACTGCAGGAAGAGGCAAGTGCCTCCTTTACTCTATCTTTATGATCACTTGAGCAGAGTTAAGCAAGGGTTAAAAGGCGAAAAATTCCTTATGCAAAGGAGGCACGTAGTTCTCTCTCCTCCTCCTGCAGAGGGCACTTTGTTTAGAGGCTTTTTTTAAACAGTTAAGCAGAGTCATCCACATGGTGACTCTAGCAGCAACTATCCTAGCCTGGCTAGAGCAGCTCTTGCCTTTTTCTTTTTACATTTTCATCATGGCAGACAAGAGGAGAGTTGAAATCCTCTGTGACACAGCTGGAAAAGGTCATGACCCGTCAAAAGCGCGAACGTTATAAGCACGCAGACAACACCGCGGCGCTAAAACCGCGATTTCAACAGCGCACCGACAACAGCGCACCGACAACAGCACACCGACAGAAGCGCGATTTCATTTAAGGTAAGATTTACAATTAGGTTTAGGGTTAGGTTTAGGGTTAGGTTTAGGGTTAGGTTTAGGGTTAGGTTTAGGGTTAGGTTTAGGGTTAGGTTTAAGGTTAGGTTTAGGGTTAGGTTTAGGGTTAGGTTTAGGGTTAGGTTGAGGATTACGTTACAGCGCGCTTCTGTCGGCGCGCTTTTGTCGGCGCGCTTTTGGGCTAATTAGTCGCTCATTCATCGCGCGTTTTTGTCACCGTGCTTTAGACACCGCGGTTTAGTCAGGCGCACTTTTGTTGTGCGCTCATTTGTGGTGGAACCGGAAAAGGTATGTGGGTTGGACAGAGGGAGGGGGGAGGGATTCAAAATAATTTGTAAGTAATTGTAATTTTTATTATCATAAGTAATTTGTGTGTGTGTGTGTGTGTGTGTTTTACCTGCCTCTGCTGGTGCACAGGCTGCCACTTTTTTATTTTTTAAAGCCATGCCGCCACGCCTTACCATAGAGCGGGACACGCCGGCTTCCGGCCATACAGCAGGACTCCCGCTGTATGGCTGGGGCAGCGGCATGCACTTTAAAGTGCTGGCATGCCTTCCGACCATTCAGCAGGTTCCGCTGTATGGCCGGGGCGGCGGCATGCACTTTAAAGTGCATGCCGCCGCGCTCTGCCATAGAACGAGACACGTCCTGCTTTATGGCCGGAAGGCGCGCTGGCACTTTAAAGATAACTGGAAGCGGTAACATGTAACGGAGAGTACTATCAGTAAGATCCATGCTGGCCTTTAGATTGTTGCTGCACTTTTTTCTGGAAAACTACAGTGCCTTCCTTGTGTGTCCCAGTTTGCCTTCAAGCGCATTTACTTCAGCTGGATTTTCTGTAGAAATAATATACTAGTATGATACTCCTCCATCCTCGCCACTGTGTCCGTCAAAGGTGTCTCGTGTCTATGGCGGACATAAACGCGAGATGCCTCTGTTGGGGACAGCGGCGGGCATGCTGCTTCGTGCCGCCGCCACGCTCTGCTGCCTCACCCCTCCGCCTCCTCCGTCCCCGCTGCTGTGTCTGACAGAGGCATCTCGTGTCTATGGCGGACATAAACACAAGACACCTCTGTCGGGGACAGCGGCGGGGACGCTGCTTCTCACCACCGCCACGCTCTTGCCTCACCAACTGTAAACCCCACCGCACATCACTGGCTTGTTCCATCATTAGCCACCACCCCCATGGCCTTCCCAGAGATGGGCTCCTACCGGTTCAGACCAGTTTGGCTGAGTAGGTAGTAACTCAACCTACCATACCCCTGAAATGATTCTATTGGCAGCACCATAGATGCTGCCACCTTGATTTTTGCTTCTGCACATGTGCAAAACCATTTTTAGTACTGTGCATGTGTGCATAGTGCGCCTGTGCTGCAAGTCTCTGAGCAAACCAGCAGTAGCAGCAGCCGGAACCCACCCCTGGGCCTTCTCTACCCTGAAATACCTCATGTGCACTTAACGAGTCTCGTATTCGATAAGTGAATGTGTGGACGAAAGAAGGGAGTGATCTCGTTCAAGGTACGAGATTCACTCCCACGAATCCTTGGGTTACAAATGGAATGGGCATGCTCCAATATATTCTTAACTTGAGGACTACCTGTACTTGAAATGTTCTTGACTTGCAGTTCTATGTATTGATCAAAGATTGAGCAGCACACAGAAAAATGAGGAATATTCCAAGAAATCATAAACAGACATTTGCCATTGTTCATATATGACATTAAGCCACAATTGCTATAATAGGTGATAAATTGTTTTCACATTGTGGCTTACTCTTGTAAAACAAAACTATTTGTGCATTGCTACTGAACCAATGACAAACAAATTACATTATAGCTTAGTGATCTTCTATACAAGATAGCACGGAGCATATCGGTCTTTAAATTATTCTCACCGCTATAGTAGAACACTCTTGTTCATATTTCTGCAGAAATAATTAAAATGGGTATTCTTTCTTACCATATTTTGGGACGTGACCCGACAAATGCGCGAACGTCAAAAGCGCGCCGACAAAACCGTGGCACTAAAACCGTGATGTCAAAAGCACGCCGACAAAAGCGCGATTTAAGTTTAGGTAAGGTTTAGGGTTAGGTTTAGGGTTAGGTTTAGGGTTTGGTTTAGGGTTTGGTTTAGGGTTTGGTTTAGGGTTAGGGTTACAGCGCGCTTTTGTCAGTGCGCTTCAGCGCTCATTCGTCGGCGCGGTTTAGTCAGGCGCGCTTTTGTCATTCGCGCATTTGTGGTGGAACCATTTTGGGAAAGATTATCAAGTAAAAGCCACCTGTTTTACCATGCAACTTCTCCAACTTTAATTATAGGAGTACAGATAAAAGTCATGAATCATTGAAGCATCTGGGTATTTGGCACAGTCTGAGAATCTGCATCCTTCTGGTTTGGGAATTATATCCTAGCAATGGAAGAATTGGGCTTAACCTTCAGAATATATATTTGTTTTTGATTATGTTAACATAGAAGATATAAGATGCATCTGCCATTGTGTTGAAGGATTAGTTTTTTAATCATTACTGTTGTAAGCTTACTTATTTTGACTACTATGCAATGGTACCTCAAGGCAAGTATGCATAGTCATGTTCAACAGTCTGAACAAAAAGGCTTCCTAATATACAATAGACAGACTGGTTTGCTTCCTTTCAATGTCAAAAATGCATCCTGTGACTCTACCTTTAACACCATCAAACAATCACATCTGCCTATCCCAGGTCCTTGGGAAGGACTCAATAGGTGGATAAAAATGCCAAATCCAGTCTAAACATCCGCTTGTGGGCCCAACCATAAATATCTAACAATATCTTACAGTAAGAAGATTCAATCTGCACTCTAAGGGCACAGCCCAATGACTACATTAAAACATTATCAATCAGTCCTTGCACTGGCAGAAAAGCAAGCCAGTGTACATTTTGCTGGACTTACCGCTTTTAATTGAATTTATTGTTTATTACTTCTACTGCAGTTAACAAGGCCAGCGACTGGTACTATACTTAATGTTTCAATGTGGAACAAGTTTAGGAAAGAGATTGGTAAATCCGTCCTGTTAATTTCCCCTTATACGTGCCAGTGAGAGAACAACTACCTATCTGTCTCCCTAATGTGGGAAGGGGGGAAACAGAATGATTGTGTCAACCACTGGTCAAGTTGCTGGATTAAGAGGTTTCTCACATGGAAGTGCTCTGACCCTAGGTCCTATCGATTGGGCCACTTCTGAACCAAAGTCTACTGCTTTTTCTTGAGTTATCCTCCTGTCAGCAGCTATGAATTGATAAGTAGTAAAAAGAGAAGTCCTTAATTATCTTCCACGTGATACCTTACACCTGAACTTTATCTATAATTGTGCAAATCATTTCACTTTCTTCACTAGTGGTCTTCAGTGCCATCAGCCTCCTTGTGTTTGAAAATGAGTCACTGTGGCTACCAACATCTCACTTGGTTCTGTGCTATGATGGACGTATGGCCTAACATGCCATTTGTGATGTTGTGATCTCATGATTTGTACTAATGAGAACTTTGGTACTGCAACTAGGGCACAAAATAGAGCTCTTAGTTCATAGATCTGTCAACCAAGTTTCTTTATCTCTCTCAAACTTGAGGCCCCTGGGCCACGCCTATGCTGGTATAGTGAAGGGGGGAAAGTCCTGATACATCACGGGACATCACGGGACATCACTGTGACACCACAAGTTTGATATCTCTAGGGAATGGGAGAAAAAAGCAGCAGTTTCCTGGGGTATCAGTATACTAATGAAGTTGAGCTCAAGGGCACATGTACTCTCCCTTGTTGTGGCTAGTTTTTGCTTAATGAAGGCCAGCTACTTCATTGCTAAGTGATGTGGTTATTAAGTGGGATATCATATAACCACAATAGACATATGACCTCCCTTCTGCTATGGTCACTAAGCAAATCACCTGCGGTCATTTAACAAGACACCATGTGACCACAATTCACAATTTTCCTGCCTGCTTTTCCATTGTCTCTGCTTGTCAGAAGCCAGGTTTGAAGTGTACATATGTACATATGGCCACAGGGCCATTGGGTGCCCTGATGGTCGCAAAGCATTTTTGAATCTTGTTCATATGACTGTGGGGATTTTAGATGGTCATAAGTGCAAGGACCACTTGTAAAGTTACTTCCTCAGTGCCATCATTTAAACAGTTATAAGCAAGGACTTCCTGTAACTTAATGAGGTTTTGAAAACAGCAGACAAGATTCTTGGCAGCATCTGGTAAATTATTGGTGTGAAACTGGGAGGTCAGGTTTGTAGCCTTAGAACAGCAATTCCTAGAGAGATAAGTATACAACATCTTCTTCCCACCACTGTTACCAACCACAGAAACTTTAATTCTGGCACAAAATATTAGTCAAAGACAAACACTTGTACTCCCTAAATTTGTTCAGCCTCAAGGTTCAAGCACTTGCACAGCTGTGAGATAATCTCAAAGTATATGAATCCACTTGCCTTTAAGGATTTGGCATAACCAAGATTATCTTAACCAAAATAAAGATTGAGGTGACATATGCTTGTTTCTGGTTTTGTAAGAAGCCAAATGCTGGCTCAATTCAACATCCTACCAATCCACAACATGTACAGAGCTGCAATGTGAACTAATAGGGGTAACTATAAACAGATTGGCTAGTCTTGTGGAATTGTGCCTTAATTCACATATGCTTGTTTTCCCCCCCAAAGTTAACAGGAGGATAGTTGAAGCAACTATTCAACTATTGGGTTTTTCCCCCCAGAATGCCTACTGCCTAGCAGGATTTTGAGTAGAGAACAAATGCTACTTCCCTGGCAAGAAGAGCCCCCTCCTTTCCTTTCCCCCTTTCCCATCCCCTTGGCTAAATTAAAAGATGGTTGCTGACATTATAATAAATGTCACATTTAAGAATGCAGAGAGCAGAGCTAATTTGCATGACAACTAATTGGGTTTTTATAGCTTCACGGTAGTGGTGGAGAGTCTAATAAAAATGGTTCAACTTGCCAGGGGGGAAAAAAAGAGATGGGTATGTTGTGTTTGCTGAATAATATAGGCCGTGGAACCAGAATTGCTCTAAGTCAAGGAAGGGAAACCTCTAGTGCTCCAGTTGCTGCTGATCTACAACTCTTTGGCAGCTGCATCCAAATTGATCAGTACTAAAGGATGCTGGGAGATATAGTTCAGCAGCATACAGAGTCCAAAAGTCTCCCTTCTCCAAGCTTAGAGGAAATGGAGTTCTCGTGTCTATATTAAGAAAACAACATCTAGAAGACCACAAATTTCCCTAACCATGTCTTTCTAGTATGCAAATTCACATCCAGTCATTCAACAAAAACCAACAAATAAAAGGACTACGTTTATTTGAAGCATTCCCAATGCACAGATACAAATATTTATATAGTGATCTACAAGAAGTACAATGAAAATAGCCAAGAATCACAAATATCTAGTATCCTAGCCACCCAAGTCCACTACCCAGGCCCAAATCCCATTAGAACAAGAAAGGGGTTTTGTCTTAAGGACCAGGTAATTCCATAGCATGGAGGTTTCCACTGAGATAATTTATTTCTAGGTCTCTAATCCTCCAAGGCTGCTGGAGTCAAATCTATAGATGCAGTAAGAGCACTTTCCCCTATATGGTGCTGAAGAGGGGTTTGTATCTGAGTTCAGCTGCATTCATTCAGCATTGCTGCTATAGGTATCTTTTCAGCTATCTTGTGTCTTGGAAAACCAAGGAAGCCCCCAAAGCTTCCAAAATATAAATATAAATATTTTTTACTACAGGCCAAGAATCCAGACTAAATAAAGTTTATTAAGGGTTACTAAATCAAGGAAAAATCACTTAGGGGAAATCTCATCTTGCACCTTACTCAGCGTAAGAGTTTGAGCATGACACAGTAGGTCTTTTGTAAAATCTGGATCCCTCAGACTCTTAAGACAGGCCACTTTGACAATTCCATCACCACCACCACCCTTCCCCAGGGGCAACAATAGGTCTGTACAACACAGAATGATCCAATGATGGCAACTGAGTAAAGGCAATGTCCTCCATATCGAAATATCCTACCCATATGTGTATTCTTGCATTCGTAGGTGCATCTGGAAAACGACTAATTGTCAAAGACACAAGTATAGATCATCCTCAAACAGACCTGGTCTTATCACAAAGAATCAGCCTACTGAAGTAGGTGAGGTTAAAAACAGGCATGACAGGGATTTCTGGAATATCCTGTTGTAGGATAGAAGAGGACAGAATAAGAGAATTTTGAGTTTCTGTTTGCCCCATTTTTTATCAAGCAAAATCAAGGCAGAGTTATTTTGAGTCCCTGTCTCAGGTTCCCTACTTTTTAAAGACTATGCAATAGCAATAGCAGATTTTTTTTTTAATAGCAGATTTTTATATACCGCTTCATAGGGCTTTCAGCCCTCTCTAAGCGGTTTACAGAGTCAGCATATTGCCCCCAACAACAATCCGGGTCCTCATTTTACCCACCTCGGAAGGATGGAAGGCTGAGTCAACCCTGAGCCTGGTGAGATTTGAACCGCTGAACTGCTGATCTAGCAGTCAGCCTGCAGTGCTGCATTTAACCACTGCGCCACCTTGGCTCTGCAATCTTTTCTAGGGACGTGGTGGCTCAGTGGCTAAAATGCTGAGCTTGTTGATCAGAAAGGTGGTCCGAATCCCTAGTGCCGCATAATGGAATGAGCTCCCGTTACTTGTCCCAGCTTCTGCCAACCTAGCAGTTTGAAAGCATGTAAAAATGCAAGTAGAAAAATAGGAACCACCTTTGGTGGGAAGGTAACAGCGTTCTGCGCACCTTTGGCATTTAATCATGCCGGCTACATGACTACGGAGACGTCTTCAGACATTGCTGATTCTTCGGCTTTGAAATGGAGATGAGCACCGCCCCCTAGAGTCGGGAATGACTAGCACGTATGGGCGAGGGGAACCTTTACCTTTACCTAATCTTTTCTAGACATCCCTTCTCCCTTTATGGTTCACTCTTTTTTTTTCTTGTTTCCAAGGCCAGATCTACATTTCTTCCCACAGTCATCTTCTGCCTGGCTTTCCTTGCTCCACCTCAAAAAGGGTGCTTTTTAAAGCACAAGCGATGATGCGGCCATAAACACATATCCTTCACCATACTTTTTATTACTTGAATTATTTAATTTTAGTTTTAAATTGGGCCCTGGGTGTGGGAATAAACAGAAGGCCAGAGTATCAATTCAATAATTGAAGTGTAAGAAGTCATACATTAGATACAGGGTCTGTAGAAGACAGAATAGTAGCCTTTTCTGTGCCCCCAGCTGCCTTCTCAGCTGCTGCCAAGTTTTAGTAAGGAAATAAAGCATCAAAAATAGGGAAAAGGCAAGTTATTCAAACGAATACAATCAAGTTCAGAATTGAAATATCATCAATTGATTCAAGGTGTAGATGGTACAAAGAAGCAGAAGAAACAATAAACCATACAGTCAGTACCAGAGGTGGGTTCCTACCAGTTCGCACCTATTTGGTAGAACTGGTTCGTCAAATCTACCGAACTGGTTAGAAGAGGTTCCACCAGTGGACCCGGAAAGCAGGCCATACCTACAGAAGAGGTTCCAAAAAAATTTGAAACCCACCACTGGTCAATACATGTAAGAAGATTGGACAAGCAGATTATAAATGATTACTAAAAATTACCATTTGCCAGTAATGAAAAATTGGGGTGGTCATGTAGTTAAAAAGGTAGTTGAAAATGAGAAGGACTCTATAGGTAGACAAAAATGCCAAATTCAGTGAAAACATCTGGCTGATTTTTCAGCCAGCCATAATTCAGCCAAATCTTTGTTAGCATTTTTAAGCATTTTAACTGGGATTTCGTATTGAGCAATAATGGCTTTCATTCAATCAAGATCAGGTTGTGTTTGACACAATTTTTTAACTTGGCCCATGACCAAGACTTGCAGTCTCCCAGCGTTGAAAAAAATGCTATTTGGATACATCTGCCTCTGTGTCTGTGTTTCTTGCTCACTTCAGAACAGGTGTCATTCCTTACAACCAAAATGACTGTATATGGAAGAAAAAGAATACTTTGAATTTTTTAAAAAAACATCAGTAATATGTTAAGAGAGAAATTCTGGAATTAATAATATACAAAACGGTAAAATATTTTAGTATAGGGAAATTTTACTTTCCAAAAGTTTTGCCTTTGTGGCATGAGATTTTGTCTTGGTCTGCACATCACACATTGTTCAAAAGCATGGTTTGCTTAATCATAGCTTGTTGATTAAATCACAGTCAGTGGTTGGATTTACACAATGAGCAAAGCCAAAATGAAACATATCACATTATAATTTAGATATAACCCAAACATTTTTAAATTAGTTATGGGCGATGTGAGAGGGTTATTCTTTACGGTAAGCACATTTAATAATAAAAACAATACTTAGTGTGCTACCAAAAATTCTGAGGCAATTTAAAAATTAGTACATTTTCTTCCCCCTCCAGTGTGTGTGCGTTTAGGCACCATGGAGTTTAGCTTTACATGGAAGCTATGTAAAGCCATCACCATGGTGGTGATATCGGTTCCACCACAAAACCGTGGTCGACTAAAGCACGCTCGACGAAACCACGTACCTGATGTCATCACAGCGCGATGAAAAAAGCACGCTGTGAGCGGTAAAACTAAAATTAACGCGTAAACCTAAACCTAACCCTAAACCTAACCCTAAACCTAACCCTTAACCTAACCCTACACCTAACCCTTAACCTAACCCTTAACCTAACGCTAAACCTAACGCTAACCCTCAACCTAACCCTAAACCTAACCCTTACCTTTACGTGAATCGGCTTGCTTTAAAAGCGCTTTTTAAAGCGCCCTTTTTTCTCCGCGGTCGTTGTTGTCGCGCTGCTGCTGATGTCAGCGACACGCTTTAATCGGGCGCGCTTTAGTGGACCGCGGATTTGTCGTGCCACGGGTGATATCATCTATCCCATATTGTTCTGTTTTACTAAGAAGTTGGCTGTGGTCTAGTTTGTCAACTGCCTTATGAAATCCAAGTATACTATATTGACAGTAATCTTGGCTCTGATTGATGGTGGTGTGAAAGTTGTTTAGGTTCTAGTGGATCTTTGCCAGACTTTCATGGTCAGCTGGTAAAGAATCGTATGAAGCCTTTCCCCACTCTAACATCTTGAAATCATGGAGAGCTAGTTCTCATGACTGTTAGATTGGCAAAATAATGCTTGGATAACTTTAGAACAGCATTTCTCAATCTTTGTAACCTTAAGATTAGTGGGCTTCAACTGCCAGAATTCCCCAGGCAATTATGTTGTACTGCTCTAGAAGCAGAGGGGGGTTCCTACCAGTTCACACCTATTCGGTAGAACCGGTTTGTCAAATCTACCGAACCGGTTAGAAGAGGTTCCATCAGTGGACCCGGAAAGCAGGCCACACCTACAGAAGAGGTTCCAAAATTTTTTGAAACCCACCCCTGGTCCTTGGATGTGATTATTCTACACTATCATGCTCATATTTATAAAACTCAGTGCCTCTGTGAAAGGTAAGGATGACTACTGCGTTTGTGGTGCAATCAGAACATTGCGTGTGTTGAAGTTGTTTTAACGCAAACCAAATATGCCTTTAAAAAAACAAGTTTACATCGTATTCTTATGCATGCCAGTGCTGTGAGTGAGGTAATTTAAGGTGGTTCTGACAAGTGTGGTCGGCATCTTCATATCTGGTCACATGCGTGGCAAGCCACTCCCATCCAGTCACATGGGTAGCAAGCCACTCCCACAAAGGAGGCCACACCCACAGAGTAGGTTCGAACAATTTTTGAAACCCACCACTGTCTGGAAGATATTAGGGCCATTTATCCACTGGTGATTTGTAGCATCTTCTTGCATCATCTAATCACTAATCAGATGATCTGTGTTCTGCCCTGAACTATATGAGTACTTTATTCCCGTATAGTTAAGAAATAAATATGGAAAAAAAACACTTCTCCACAACCCTGCCCTTCCATGGTCTTAACACAGTTCACTATAACAGAGTACAGTAATGTTCTAGAAAGGACTATTCCTGTATTGTGTAGGAGCAATTAGAAGAGGAAACATGAAGTAATAATGTTTAGGTTCCTGTATTGATGTGCTGCAGTGTTTCGCTTTTCATTGGAAGCAATTTAACTATTTAACAGTTGCCTTACTGGCTTTTCTCCTGCACTTAGTAATTTGCAGCATAGTCCTATACACATGAACCGTACACAAACATAAATTCCATTCATGTTGCTCCCATGTAAGAAAGCATGGTATTTCAATGCTAGTTATTTTGTTTGATCCCTGTTATTTTAATTTAGTGATGGTTGTTGCTTTGAAGGTTCCCCCCCCCCTAATTTTGGAAAATATACAAATAAAAAACCCAAACCACACGGAAGTCTGGCATCTAGGTCACATAAAAACCTTAGCAGTAACATATCTTTACCAAATTATACTTATCCTACATAGAAATAATTTATATTATTTTGAAGAACTGAGTAAACTGCTTTCAACACCCGCAGAACATCTGTTTATTGAGAATTACCTGGATTGTACGCTTGATAGAAAAGATTTCTATTTGTCCAATTATCCATGAGGAAACAAAGGAATATTAAGTAACTTGAAGTATTCACACAAGGACATCCACATAATTATTTTAATTATTACTTCCTTAATTGCTGACCCTTTCTTCTATGCATTTACGTTTTACAATGTCTCCCTGCAGCAATTATTGATAAATGCAACACCAAGAAAGCTGTAAATTATTAAGAGCTGTACAGGATGCTGATTTCTTCAAACAGGTGTAGGGAGGGCTCAGCATCAGCCAAGGACTTCCAGATAAGTAGTTTATGAATAATCAGCAGATGCACAGGCCATGTTATATCTGTGGCCTTGAAGTCATTTGGCTTGTTTTACTCCTCTTAACTTCACATAAAGCCTTCAGAATTATACTCCATCTGGTTTAAATTGCCAGTTGTCACCAATAAGCCACATTAAGCAGTGCCTTTGTTCACATGGAATGTGAAATAATTGAAAACTAAAAAGAAGCAACTGCTTTCTGTCTCTGTACCTATACTAGAGGAGGAGAAGGAAACCCAATTTTTACCAAGATTTGCTTCAAGAACACAAATACCAGTAAGTTCCTCCTCATGAGCATTCATCATGGTGAGGGTACTTGCACAGAATCAAGGTACAACTATGGAAATGCATGCTGAGTTCATGATTCTATGCCTGTTATTACATCACACATATTACATCCTTAAAAGTGCTCCACTGAAATCTTCCTGTTAATTAACATGCACACAAACACCATTTGTATAAGGAAGGGAAGATGGAGAGAGAGGGGGCAGCAAGTAATGTAACCCAAGGGTCTTCAATCCTGGCTCCGTGGACTGGCCCTGGTCCATGGCATGCCAGCAACCAGGCCCCACAAACAAATGAAACCCCATTTGTGGAATGCAAGCAGAATGCAAAATCATAACCCTTCTAGTTTGGGGAAAAACTTTTCTCCAAGGAACCGGTCCCTGGTGACCAAAAGGTTAGAGGCCAGTGATGTAAATTTTTGGATAACATGGGAACAAAAATCAGTAAGATGAAAGAGTGAATTGGGGTAGCATCAGAAATTTGGGGAGTAGTAGAAATGGCTCTGGGTATCTTAATTGCATGATTATTCAGCAGTCCAGATTCAGAGGGAAAAGACCTGTCAACAACTCCTGAAGAGTTTTATCTTCTCTTGTGTTTTACGTGGTAGGGCAGAATTTAATTTAAGGAGGTGTATATAGGTGGGAAATGTGTGCCTACATACACTTCAAACCATCTTTCCCCCTGGATCTTGGCACAGCCCTAATTTTTGGTTTCTAGAATTGGTCCAACATGGTTTGTCCTTCTCTTCCTTTGTAAGATAAACCAGAGGATCATCATTTTTATGGGGGGGGGGCTTAAGGGAGGTTTTTAAAGGTGTTTTGCAGCTGTGAGTTGGAGATGACTGGAGAGGTTTTAATCACTAATCCTCCATGAGTGGTATAGTATGACAGAAGAGACATAATCCAGGGTCCTTGAACAAATCTCATGGAGTTTTGTTCTTATGTTCTTAGAAAGAAAATTAATGAGGTTAAGCAGGGATTAGTAAAGCTATGGGGAAAAAATCGGGCCAAAGTGTAGTACCAATAATATTTATATGTTAATTTATTTATTTAAACTCAACTTTCATAAGGAACACCAATTCTATCTAAAACAGAACAATATTTCTAGCTCAATAGAACAAGCCTAACTTTGGCAAAATATAGGTAGTACTTGATATGCAATGGAGCCCCAAATTTATGTTGATAAGCAAGATATTTGTTAAGAGAGTTTTACTCCATTTTTCAACCTTTCTTTCAGCAGTTGTTAAGTAAATCACAGCAGTTCAGAGGTGGGTTCCTACCAGTTTGGTCCAGTTCAGCCGAATAGGTAGTAAAAATCTGGCGTACCTTTCCAAACCAGTAGTAATGGTAGCCTGTCCATGCCCACAAAATTAAGCCACACCTACAAAATAAGCCATGCCCACAGAACCAGTGGTAAAAAAAATTGAAACCTACCCCTGCAGCAGTTGTTAAGACAGTAACATGTTACTAAGTGGCTTCCCCATTGACTTTGCTTCTCAGAAGGTTGCAAATGGTGATCACATGACCTGCAACGGTTGTAAGTGTGATAAATGGTCGTAAATCACTTTTTTCAGCACCGTTGTAACTTCAGTCACTAAACAACTGGTTGTAAGTTGAGGACTACCAGTTAATAGAATGAAATAGCTCTTGTGCTATAGTTTGTTTGTTTTTCTGATGGAATAAAAACCTTAAGTAATTTAAGTGTAATTGATGCAACAACTTTCTGCGGCTGGACTGTTGCTGACAATGTCAAAAAGTCTAATGAACAATGGAGCATGTGATTTGATTGATTTGATTTGATTTTATTATATTTATATGCTGCCCTTTTCCCCCGAAGGGGACTCAGGGCGGCTCACAATTCAAATCAAGGAAAGGGAGTACAGACAAAAAAATAAAAACAAAACATAACAATGCATTAATTTAAAAACACACAACAGTCATACCATTCGAGACGGGGGCAACAGCTCTTTAGCCCCAGGCCTGTCGGAACAGCCAGGTTTTAAGGTCTTTGCGGAAGGCCTGGAGGGTGGTGAGGGTTCGAATCTCCACGGGGAGTTCATTCCAGAGGGTCGGAGCAGCCACAGAGAAGGCTCTCCTCCGGGTAGTCGCCAGTCGACACTGGCCGGCAGATGGAATTCATGTGCATCTCTGTAACATGTAAAGGAGGCTCAACAGTTTTGGGAGTTGGCCAGCACTCAGTGCTATACAGTGCTATTGGGTAGACCATCATTCTGTACACTTTTGATTTTAGATGATTTGGCATGCACTCCAGTAATTGCCTTCCACTGTAGCCATGTTGTATTCACCATTATGCACACTTCCTCATAAATGCCACCAATAAAAGGTGAGCGAAAGGGTAGTGGAGTTTGCAGGAGACAATTAGTTCACTTAATTTGTTCGTGACTCTCAAAGACTCCTTGCCAAGTTTTGCAGATATCGGCCTGTCAGCTCTCCAAGCCAGATAAGGTCTGTGACTGTAAATCCTCCCTCAAAAGACTTTGTTGGATTTGAATGAGCAGAATTCACAGTAAATTAATAAAAGGGTTTTTTGGTGGGACAAGAAGTTTGCTTCATGCTCTTGTGGAGCCTAGGTCAGAACACTAAGATGCTTTGATTGTCTCCTATAACAAAGCGACAGGTTTTATTTTATAGGATTTGTATTCCTGATTTTGCCACTAGGTGGTACTGTGTGCTTTAACAAGTAATTGATGAAGCTAAGATTTGGGTTTTTTTTTTCTTCAAACTTGAATGCCTGCAGACTTTACTATATAATACAACATTCTCATCATGACTGTACAAGTTAAATTGGCTGTTCTGTTCCTACTGTAAACACTGTATATGGAAAACACAGGCACAATTGTGTTCTGAGCATGGAGGGGAGTTGGCAAAAATGCAATATGAAGCCACACTAACAAAAGGAAGTAAGAACTCAGTTATACTAAAGGTCACTGAAAGTATGGTAACCAGTGGTGGGATTCACTTACCTTCCCTACCGGTTTGCAAATGTGAGTGCATGTGCCTCGTCTGCGCATGCACACCGCCTTCTGAGCATGCACAGTGCTCACGCATTATGTTGGGGCAGGTGGGTAGAGCGTCCCGTAGCCGCTGCTACCAGTTCACCCGAACCGGAGAGAACTGCCTGAATACCACCTCTGCACCAGCCCCATTCTTCTTTCTCCTTTCTTGGACCCTAAATTGGTAGCTTCTGGGACAAAGATAACAGGTAAGGAAAAGGAAGCAGAAGCAGATAACTTTTCTAATGGGCAACAAATCTTGTGGAGTTTCGTACTTATGTTCTTAGAATTGTAAGCTCCCCACATTCACTTGGTTGAGCTGGAGAGGTATAGAAATTGAATGAATAAATACAATAAATACACCACCCACCCCACTGGGTGTCTTTATTTCAACAACAACAAGAGCAATAAATTCCTATGGTGGTTGAGTCTGAGTGATTTACCAATCCTCAGTATGGCAAAAATATATAAAATAAAACCCTAAACAAATAAATACTTATAAAAATGTTAACCATATACTTCTTTGGGAGAAGAATGTTTTTGAAATTTCTATGGGAGCAATTCACACATCAGAGTACATAGCAAGCTGTATAAAATTGTTAGATAAATAAATAAGATGGTTTTTGTGTTTAAATTTAGTTTATCAATCAAATTATAGAAGTTGTCCCCAAAGAAAGGTAAAAGATATAACTTGGGGCATTTCTAATGATAGCCCTCCATAATGGCACATATTTCCCCCAGCAGTTCTTCTAACTTTATGAAACATGATCCAAACTTCCAGTCTCTGCCAGTAATTAAATTGCTAAAATAATGGAAACTAGAAAATGATTTCATCCCCCTCCAATTTGTGTGTGTGTATGTGTGGAGTCTGGATATGAATAGAAGATTGGACAAAGGAATGAAACGGATGTGTGAAGATTAAGCCAAACAGATTTCAGAGGAGTAACCAAATTAGTCTTTTGCAGTCTGAATATAGGGGGAGGGGCTCCCTAAAGATCCATGCCCTTGAATTTAATGCCCTCCCAGGGTGTTTCTGAAATTCAGCCTGCTTTCCTTTAGTCACTTAGAAGGAATCAATGTATCCTGAGGCCTGTTTTGTGTCAATTGGTTTAGCCCTCCCCTGAGAAAATTAGGGAGCCTTCTGAAATCCTAAAGGAAAATGCATTTACTGTGGCGTAATGTTTCCTGAAGCAGAGCAAGCCTTTTCACACAGCTGAGGAGTTCTTCCCTATTAGATGTGAATACAGAAGAGGGGAAAAAATTGATTAAAATGCAAACAAAATGAGAAACCAGCATAGGCTGTAGTTGTTTCATATTAAACCCTAAAGGTAAGCAAAAGAAGGAAAGCATGTATAGATGGAATAAAGTACACAATAAACGTGAGGAAATATTTTGCTTCTGCCGCATCTTAAAATCCAATCTGATTGTTAACACCATCTGAAACTGCCAAGTGGCCTGAAAAAGAACCAGGCCGTTAGTGACAGGAGAGGGCTTCTTTCTCTCTCTCTTTCTTTCTCTCTCTCTCTCTCTCTCTCTCTCTCTCTCTCTCTCCCTCCCTCCCTCCCTCCCTCCCTCCCTCCCTCTCTCCCTCTCTCCCCCTCTCCCTCTCCCTCTCCCTCTCTCTCTTCTCTCTCTGTAGAACTTTCTCCCTATTCTCCAAAGCCACCAAGGACAATGAACACTGCCTGCTTGCCTCCTGCAGTTGCTGCAGCTGTAGCTCTTAGAAAGTTCACCCCAACGTGACAAGAATAAAGAAACCAACCAAGAGACTTCTCCTTCCTAATGATGAGCTGGTGAACAACCTTGGGGAGGGGTGGGGGAATCTCAGGAAAGTCATTAAAAGAATGCAATGTCCAGAAGCAGAATAACTATATTCAACAGTGTAGCAGAGAAAGTCACCTAAGGAAATTCATAAATATACTGTTCACAGAGGGTTTGTTTTTTTTGCTGTGCTCTCCTACCATTTGAGAGGCAACAGAAATTCATACTACAATGCAATCTTCGTAAGCATCCAGAATACATCTGGATATAAATTTAATACACCACATTCTAAGGACCAAGATTCGTGACTGGTTGATATTCCAGCCCTGACCAACATCCAAAACATGAAGAGTCTCCTCCTACCGGCATGTACACAATGCTACACATTACACTGCATTGCCATTTCCTCTTTTTTTTCTCTTCCCATCATACCATAGACTGAACTTTTCATAACAGCAACAACAACAAAAATCTTGAAGTGTTGGATTGGCTACGTTGAACTATTGACCACTAGGTGACAGCAAAAGGTTAAAGATTTGTTTTAGCTGCCATCTCTTGGCCATCCAGACTGAAGAGCCGAGGTGGCGCAGTGGTTAGGGTGCAGTACTGCAGGCCACTTCAGCTGACTGTTATCTGCAGTTCAGCGGTTCTAATCTCACTGGCTCAAGGTTGAGTCAGCCTTCCATCCTTCCGAGGTTGGTGAAATGAGGACCCAGACTGTGGGGGCCATATGCTGACTCTGTAAACCGCTTAGAGAGGGCTGAAAGCCCTATGAAGCGGTATATAAGTCTAACTGCTATTGCTACTTCTGCTGCAGCCACTGGATTACTGTTAAATTGCTGAGTGACTTTGGGCCAGTCTCTCTCTCTCTCCCAGCCCAATTCACCTCACAGGGTTGTTGTTGTGGGAAAAATAGAGGGGGAAAGCATACTGTGTGTGTTTGTTGCCTTCAGTTATTTGTAAAAAGAATAAAGGTGGGATATAAATAGAGGTGGGTTTCACATAATTGTACCACCGGTTTGCTACACACCGAAACATTCATGTACTCCTTCTGTGCATGCACACGGCCTTCCAAGAATGTGCTTCGCTCACGTGCGTGGCTTGCACGCATGCACACAGCTTAGAAAATGTGGCTAGGCTAGATAGACTGGCATAAAGCCAGGGTGGGTGGGTAGGTAGGCCCACCCGTGGATTGCCACTACTGGTTCGCCCAAACCAGTCTGAACTGGCTGAATGCCACCACTGGATATAAATAAATAAGACTTAAATAAGACTTAAAGAGCTGGAATATAAGAATGGAGATTTATCTATGAGAATCAGTATCTGTAATGGTAGGTGGGAATGTGTTTGGGAGACAGGAGGGCGAACCACAGTGTGGACAGTCAGCATGGCCACAGAAGGGGAGATGGTGTGGGAAACGTTTCAGAAAGGACCCTCCCTAGTTTCTGGAGAGTAAAAGGTAGGGAGAAATATTTAGAACTGAAGTTAGCCCTGCAAAGTAATCCAGAAAAGCACAACCAGGAGTACTAGTTGTATCTTTATTACAACAGAATATATACATTAACAGAATCTTGCAAGTGGCAAGATGTTTGTGGCATTGCTTAATTCCCTAGGGGTTGAGATATATAATTGGATATCATCACCATATTTATGATACCCTACCCCATAGTCATGGATAAGCTGACCCAGTGATCTCATGTAGATGTTAGAGAGGGGAGGAGAATGCACCAAACCCTGTGGCAACCGACATAATAGGAGCTTAAGATGGGACCTCTCTTACCCAATTTATTTCCTCTTCTTTCCCAATCAACCTTTAAAATAAATTGTGACATTTGTATTAGTTTTATTTTGACTGGCTGGCTGGCTGGCTGAATGATCCTATGTGGGTGATCACTCAGCTTTGAGTATGTTCCATCAACTCAGTGTAAACTCTTAGTGACCACATAGAGGGATTTTCTCCACAACAATCTATCCCCAATCTCTTATTTCAACACTCCCAATATTAATGGACCCTCTTTCCAATCAGCCTTCAGCCTCAATTTTGTCTCCAGTGTTTTTCTCCCGGCTTGGAATTGAACCAGATGGATATTTCTTCCAATAATAGAATACAGGGGGGGTACTTAGTTAATAGCCATTCATTCAGCCACTGCTTGGACACTGAATTAGTGGAACTTACCACTGGTCTACACACTTACAATGGTTGCAGTATCCCCATAGTAATGTGATTGCAATCTAGGTGGTCACTGACTGGCCACAGTTCTAACATCATAGCATCCCGTAGTCAGGTGATCACCATTTGCGATCTTCACAGCTATCTTCTAAAAAGCAGACTCAATTAGTCCTTTACCATCATTTCTCCAGTATTGTTTTTAATCTCACTAGAGTTGCATTTAAACATTGCATAGCTATGAACCTTCCTTAGAAATCTTATTTTGAAGAGAAATAAAGTGGCAATATTTGTCAGCAGAAAAAGACCGGATAAGTTAACATGTACATAATATTCTACTTCATGTGGTTGCCCTTTGGAGCGTCTCTTTCCTTGATTAACAAATCTATCAACGTCAGCAGAAGATATTTTCCAGGGTTCAGCTAAAGGCAAATTATGCACATGTTTTTCTTTAGTATGGTAGATCAAGGCTGCCCATCATCATTCTTTGACGTTTTGACTTTTTCCCCTCTAGTTTTGTGGATACTGGATGTGTAACATCAGCATCCAAGTCTTTCTACATAGTGTAACTAATGGCTGAATTGTGTTTTCCGTGTTTCTCATGAAATAACTAAGTCTGTTAAGTTTGTTTCTCCATTCAATATTTTTAAGAATGCTTTCTGATGGCAGATATCTATCAAAATATGTGCCTTTCCATCCTTGATTAATATTTTTGACTAAGAAAAATAGCAAGAAGAATAATTGCAAAAAGGGGTTACAAATGCAATGTAATATGGTCCTGCTACCTATAACATTTAATGAATGGGGCAGAGCAATTTTATAACCAAAAAACCTCAATGAAAACATCCACAGTATATATTTTTCAAGACGAAGTGAATTTGGATTACCTTTTTTTAAATTTATTTTTATTTTAGAAGTGCATACGGTCATTCAATTTGGATTAGCTTATTTTTATTTATTTTTATTTTAGAAGTGCATAATGTCATTCAATTTATAATGACTCCACTCCAAGCAGTATACAGTAAAAACTAACATACAGTACCTTGATTCTCCAATCTTAAAGCCATTAAAGGCTCCAAATATATTTTTCTGATGAAGCATTACATAACCTGCACATGCTTAATGGATGTTCACATCAAGCAATTATTCTACAGTGCCCAGATTTGGCTATTACGAGAGGGCTTTATGTAGAGAATAAAGACAGTGGCCTTGAGGACAGAGGCTGCTACCAAGGCAATGTTCAGATAAATGTAACTTGAGTCCAGGCCAAGAAAGCGTTTTGTGAATATATGTCAGACAGACCCCTTCCCTTTAATTCTCATGAAGATAAATGAGAGAAGAAAAGCAGCAGATTTAGATTCTGTTACTATAACTGATCTATATGGTGTCTGGTTTTTTAAACTGGTTTACTTTATAGAGCTGATTCTTTCCCTTCCTCCTATTATTGAAATGATTTATTTTTTTAAAATGCTCCGTGATGAGTATTTTTTGAAAAGTGAAGTTTTCCAAAAGAAGGTATAAATTCTAATGCACATTGAAAGAGTGGACTTCTTCATTGGAAGAGTACATTTCCAATGTGCATTAGATTCTATATCAGTGATGGCTAACCTTTTCTGGACTGAATGCCCAAAGCACGCCCGAACCCCCCAAATGCAATGTGCACATGCTGCTGCGCATGCACTTCCACCCCTATGTATGCATAAGTGGGCCCCCGCATGCGCCCTGCCCTCCACGCATGCATAGCAGGGAACGGCTCACGTGCCATCAGAGTGTTGTTTTACTCAGCTTGTTTTCCTTTTAAAACAAGCAGAGTTGACAATGTTAGAAGCGAAAGTAATATAATTGATACAAAGCAATAAACATAGTACGATATTTAGTGTACATGTTAGCAGATCCTCCTATAGGGTACAGCACAGTCATTTGATGGGGAACCTATGGCACGCATGCTTGAAGTGACACATGGAGCCATGTCGCTTGGCACGGGCGGCATCAGCTGTTCCCCTTCTGGGTTTCTGGTGTGCATGCTCACGCGATGATCAGCTGACCTTTGTGCGTGTGGCCATGCCAGAAATCGGAAGAGCTGGACTTCCATTTTCTGGAGTGAGCATGCATGCTGGCCAGCTGATTGGCACGTGTGCATGCGCAGCACTAACTAGAAGACTTGCTGGCCAGCACGCATGCGTGCCCTGGAAACCGGAAGTTCATTTTCCAGCGTGTGCATGCCCCCTGGGCAGCTCCTTTTCTTTGTTGCGGCCCAAATGAATGCGCGCGAAGGTTCACCATCACTACTATAGAAGGAAGCTTTAAAAAAAACTGAACAGAAGAGATGAAAAACACCTGAAAGGAAAGAAAAGAAAAATGTGAAATTTCTGATCAGCTAACAATATATACCATATTTTTCGGACTATAAGACGCACTGGAGTATAAGACACACCATGATTTTGAAGAGGTAAATTGAAAAAAAAAGGTTTTGCACTTGCAGATCTCCCAAACCCTTTGCACGCCTCGCTTGCAGGAGGGCACACAGAGCTTTGGGAGGCTTGTAGAATGCTCCTAGGGGTTGGGTGGGCAAAACCAAGCAAAAACGGCCGGTATTTTGCTCATTTTTGCCCTCCCCAGCCCCAGGAGCACTTTGGAAGCCTCCCAAACCCTCTGCACATCCATTTTTGCAAAAGAGGCAGGGTTTCGGTAGGCCAAAGATGCTGTATTCAGTGTATAAGACGCATCCAGATTTTCACCCTCTTTTCACCCTCTTATACTCTGAAAAATACAGTATATATATCTTGTTTCCTCAAATCACACTCAGTGCCAGATCATTGGAAGGCAGAAAATTTGTCCCCAGTTTTAAGAAGGATTGCAAAGCAGATCTAGAACATAAACTGGTCATCTTAATGTTTATTCCAAAAAAATTAGTAAACAATGGTAACTAAACAAATAATAGCACATAGAGCAGGGGTCTTCAAACTTGGCAACTTTAAGACTTGTGAACTTTAACTCCCAGAATTTCTCATGCTGGCTGAGGGATTCTGGGAATTGAAATCCAAAAGTCTTAAAGTTGCCAAGTTTTGAGACCTTTAACATAGAGGGACAGGAATTTCATAACGTAGGATAGGCTCTGCAAAGGCAGATTCTGCTTTAGTCCCTATTAATGAGGTGTATGGATGGAGTTACTCCGTTGATATGGCATTCAAATGATATTGAATGTCATTTGACAACATTTCTTGCTAAATATTTTTGAATGCACTCATGGATAAGAGAATTTATCCTTATTTGTGTCTTGTCCTTAAAAGCAGAAATATATAAAAAAATCAAATAAATAGGCAACTCTTTCAATAGAGCAAGTAAGAGTAATCCTCAAAGATCTATCTTGGAAGCATTCACCAATATCTTATAAATCTTTCATTCTGCAATGAATCTATCAAAATAAGCATTTCAGAAATTAATAACAAAAAACAAGTTTATAAGTATAAAATATTAGTTCATAAGCTTCACAGTTATATGTGATTTAGGTCAAAGAGTTTGTGGGTTGTTTATTTCACCCACATTGGACAAAGTCCTAATGTAATTTTCTGGATGATGTTGGAGCATTTAATGGTCAACTATTCAGATTTCATGGTAGAATGATTGTTTCAGATAATAAACTGTAGCAATCTATCAGTTGTTTGTCCTTGGTTGGCAGAACATTGGATTTTCCCCATGCATCCGTTTATCATTAGAATTCCTTTATTGAGCATCTTATTGGTTGATAGAAGCTTCATTGTTTAAAAACTATTATAATTCCCATGCTGTTTTGCAAACAGAGCCAAATGCTTTCCTTCAGAAATTACTAGTGCAATGTGGAATATAGGCACCTGCCAATAGATTTCATATAGATACAGTTAGCAACAAATCAGTGTTAACTTCTGATTGCAACTGATTTTGAGAGGCAAATTGTTTTTGAAGGTATAAAAAAAATAAAGTTGGGAGAATTCACATGAGTGGCTTTTTATTCCCAACCAGTGTCAAACCATACCATTCTTGCTTTCTGCCAGGTTTCTTCTTTGGTTAATTTTGTTAATTAGATTGTTTCCTATTGTTTTCTTTTTTCCCCCTGGTCCTATCCTTTTTGATTCCAAAGAACTGTTTGTGAACTTTGGGTTTACTTTAGTTCAGTACGGTTGTTTAATGTTCTTTCATAAGAACCTCATTAGCTCAAAACTCAATCCCTCTGTTGTTTTTCTAAGCCCTAAAACTTTCATCATTTTTTCTGTCCCTTTTCGATTGTATATTGTTTCATGTTTTATCTCTTCCCAGCTCATATAATAAAATTTCACATAACTGAAAATGCTTACTTTTCCCACATTTTTTCAAAGTTTGTCTTTTGGTTGTTGTCTTTTTAAAATTTTTTAACCTCTTATTTTGTTCTGACTTCTCTCCAATCATTAATTTTGGGCCAAATTTTATCTCAGATCCAAAGTCTACCAAAGATCTAAGTGCACATGCAGCTTGGGGAAGAATCTGAAATGTGGTGAAATCAGAAGGGAATCTAGAGCAGTGGTTCCCAAACTTGGCAACTTTAAGACTTGTGGACTTCAACTCCCAGAATTCTCCAGCCAGCAGAGCAGAGCTGGCTGGAGAATTCTGGGAGTTGAAGTCCACAAGTCTTAAAGTTGCCAAGTTTGGGAACCACTGATCTAGAGCTATGGGATGGAAAACAAGGGCCACAGACCTCATCTCTAAATCCTTTTACCGCAATTTAGCACAACCACAAATGAGTCATTTCTTTTATGCCATGTTCTCCCAATTGAGCCACCTTGCATTCTTGCCAGCTGGCCGGAGGAGACGGCAACACACAATAGCCAGTCAGCCATCCCTCCATCCCTGATGGTTGTGCTCCTTTTGCAGTGGAGAAGAAATGTAACCAGCAAAGCTGTTCCTCACAATGATTGGGGAGCAAGACACAGCTCACAGCCATAGTTAAAAAGGGGGGGGGAGAGGAACCTACAGGAAAGTGTTGGAAGAAATGTCCTCCTGGGTTCAGTTCCAAGTAGGGAAAAAGACACTGGAAACGTGGAGGCTGCTTGGAAAGATGGTTTAATGGTGGACATGATCACATGGCATGAGCTCCTGAACAGAAAAGGGGAATCACAAAGGGCAGAGATGCTAAGAGTCCCTAGTTTTATGCCCTCTCTTGGCCCACACTTCTGTTTCCTGTTCCTGTGTAAGAAATGTATTCTGATTGGTTGCTGTCAGAGGTCATGGCTAGCTTTGTAGGTTGTGTGCTAAGTTTGGTTGAAACTTGGGGATGGTGTAATGAAGTGTAATGTGATGGGGTAGATCTTGGTTGTGTAGAATAGGCTGGATCGGGCCTTAATGACCCATTGACAAAGGTGGAGGGGAACTATTAAGAGTGAGTGTGTTTCCTGCCTAAAAAACACATTTCTCTGGCTCAGACCTTAATGGTCCATTGACAAAGGTGGAGTGGGGCAGAGTTTCTGTCTCTCTGAATTTATACTTCTCTCTTTAGAGGAATTTTTCTGCCTTTTAAATATTTCCTAAAATATTTCATTTTCTAAGAGAGGGGTGGGTTTTAACTTCCTACAATAGAAAGTTTCATAGGTGCCTTTAGCTACAGGAGAGAACAATTGTCACAGAACTTACTTCAGAGCAGGAGCTAACCAACTCAGCCTCCCAGGTCCACTGTATTGTTAGGACACAGAAGTTTGATGCTGGTTTCAAACTGATGTAACATTTATTTATAAGCGGGATCGGATTCAACTAAATCTTCTTAGCGAGTTACATTTTGTTATCATGGCACAGATAATGTTTCATTGGCATTGACTCATTTATCTGTTTTAAAGATTTATAGGCTGTTTTTAAGGCAACTTGCAGAGTCAGAGTCAAATTTAAGATGTCCGTACAGACCAGAGGAAGCCTCCAGATATTCTGAACTACAATCGCTAACAGCCTTAATTGGGATGAATAATGCTGGGGAATGCTGGGGATTGTAGTTCCTCATTTAGGGTTATATTTCCTCAGCCTGAGAAAAGCTGCTGTATGCAAAGATCTGAAAAAGCTAATCTTGAGGTATGGCCATCTTTTGTTGAATTAATAAATGAATGGAATGAAGAGATTACCAGATTACCCTCTGAGATTGTCCATCTTTTGTTTTTGTTTCCATTATATTTAAGATGATACAGATAAGGACCATCTTTGTAAGTCTCTCAGAGCATAGACTTTCTATACTCATTTTTATATTTACTAAATATGAACTTTCCCCCTTACAACTGGTTTCTTTTCTACATTTCATTTTATCCCCCCTGATGAAGGAATTGCCATGCTAGTGCTGACTCACATCTTTGAAATTTGTTTTCACATATGGAGCCCCAATATACCCAGACAAGCTGTCATCCCTCAAAGATTCCCATTTAAGATTCAGACTGAGGCTTGGAGTTGCCAAAGTGGCCCAAAAGACTGCCAAGGCCTTCTCAACAAGTGTCAACCTTCTGGTTGCCTTGGCTCAGTCCTGCTCCCGGCATTCTCTTTTTAGCACAGTAAAAAAAAAATGTGTGGGTCTTGCAAATAATGGGGTATTTTTCTTAGAGCTCCAAAAAAAGCTTTCAGCACCTTCCAACAATCAGCGCCCTTCTTTCTTATGCAACAGGGAACCCTCATTATGTTCATCTCCATTTCTGATCCTTTTGCTTTTCGAAACAAGAGGACTTCTTATGGTAGATCAATTTTTCTTAATTTACTGCCCCCATCTCATTTATAGCAATTTATAGCAATGCTATAGGCCACCTAATGAGAAGGAAGGACTCACTGGAGAAGAGCCTAATGCTGGGAAAGATTGAGGGCAAAAGAAGGGGATGACAGAGAATGAGGAGGCTGGATGGAGTCATCTAAGCAGTCAGCATGAGCTTAAATGGACTCCAGAGGATGGTAGAGGACAGGAAGGCCTGGAGGAACGTTGTCTATGGGGTCGCGATGGGTTGGACATGACTTTGCAACTAACAACTAATAGCAATGTTAGTAGTAGATAGGCTTATATACCGTAGGATTTACTTTCTGTTAGCATTATTTGCATATTGCCCCCAACAACCTAGGACTTCATTTTACTGAACTTGGAAGGATGAAGGCTGAGTCAACCTTGAGATGGTCAGGATTGAACCGTGTGAAGCCAGGAGGTCAAGGTGTGGGATTCAGTCCCCAACAGCTATGAGGGAACAAAGTTAATTTTCTTTTATGTGATACTGGGAAAGCCAAGGATTCCCATCTCTTATCCCACATTATTCAAGTTTGCTCTCTTCGTTGCACTTCTTTACTCTAAGTAGCCTCTCATGGACTTACATAAAAGCATATAGTAAAGTCAGAAGAAAGTAGTGTTAGAAAATTCATAAGTACCCTACATACTATCAGCTGTGCAAAATAAATCCCACCTACTGTAGCTGGTGGACCAAAGGCTGCATGTTACATGACATTTCTGCTTGTGTTGATACTATTATTATTATTTAAATAAAAGAGGCACCTAAGGGCAAACAATTTATTAACCACAGAATGAAAGAAAACACAAAAGCCTGCAGTTCCTGGTATCTGAGTTTCATTCTCAGCCTTCCCTAAGTCTTACACACGTGTGTGCTAGAGATAAAAGACATCCACCCACAACTCAAGAGATAAAGGTACGAGCTGCTCCAACAGCAGTGAAGGTTCCTTCCACCTCCAAGAGTGATACAGTTGTCATGGTCAGGGCTAAAAGTTGGCCAAGTCTGATTCATGTAGATGTTTTCTAATGGTTCTATCTGCTGGTCCTTCTAAACATACATACTCATATGCTGTGTCTCACACAATTATATTTCTACACATATGTATTTGTAATACACTATCTCCGCAATGTCAAAATAAGGCTTAAAATGTTTCTTAAATGAATATGCAAAGGAGGGAGGGGAGAAACAATTTGGAAGAATCATAATATAGGGACAGGAAGGTTAATTCTAATGTCCCCAGCTACAGATGTCCCCTACTGCAATTAGAAATCAAACATACATATAGTGGCGTATTAAGGCTCACTGGTGCTCTAAGCACTGAGAAATCTTGGTGCCCCCTTCCTTTGTACATACTGTACAAATCTTTATTGGTTTTTTTCTTTCTCAACTTTGTGGTACCCCCTTTGGGCCTGGTGCCCTAAGCACATGCTTAGTCTGCTTAATGGTTAATATACCACTGCATACACCACTGCGGTGAGGTTTATGGCTAGTGAGGCAAGCGGGCAAAAGCTGCCCTATGTCGGACACAGTGGCAGGGCATTCGGACGCCCCGCCGCTGTGTCCGACATAGAGACGCCTCGCGTCTATGGCGGACACAGCGCCGGGGCTTTTGGACCTTCACTTTCCGACTGCTTCTCACTGCCGCTGCACCTGCCACCTCGCCCCCGCCTCCTCCGACGAACAATCCTGCTGCGCCTCTGCTTTCTTCAGCTCAGATGGAGCCGGGACACCCAAGCTGCTGGCGGCGGTGGCGGGAGCCACCTGAGTGGCCCCCTCCCCAGCCAGCCCACCCACCCCTTGCCCGACCTACTCTCCGCCTGGCCGGCTGGCCGGCACAAAGCCTCACCACTCTTCTCCTCCTCCTCCTTCTCCCCGCTCAAGCAGCAGCGGGCTCCATGGGATAATGGGGTCTCATTCCTCCCGCGGCGCAGTGAGCTCCAGCAGGCTGGATGTGGGCGCGAGGGGCCTGGCCCCGCCATGCCTCTTTTTTCAGTTGCAGCCGGTGAAGAAAGGGGAGAGGAGGAGGAGGAGGAGGAGGAAAGGGGGAGCGGAGCAGGATGGGGATCCAGGTGGGGGGAGAGGAGAAAGGGAAGTGGGGCACAGCAGACGAGGAGATGCCGGACAGAGCCCCTTGGGCAGAGCTGGGCCGAGAGGCAAGACCGAGGCGACCGGCAAAAGAAAGAAAGCACCAGCCCACCAGCAGAGGCGGGTAAAAGACCCACCTCTGCTGGCGGGCTGCCCCTCCCTTCTCAAACAAGGCTGCCCCTCTCTTCTCAAACAAGCTGCCCTCCCTGCCTCTCTGACGCCTACCCCCTTCCCTTTTTTCTCAAACAAACTCTCTCTCAAATTGAGAGTTTGTTTGAGTGAAGTGAAGAAAGAAACACGCGCGCGCGCACACACACACACACATTACTTACAATAATAAAATTACTTACAAATTACATTAATTTTGAATTCCTCCCCCTCCCTCCGACCCACATACTTTTTCCAGCTGTTTCACAGAGGATTTCAACTCTGCTCTTGTCTGCCATGATGAAAATGTAAAAATGTAAAAGGAAAAAGGCAAGAGCTGCTGAGGTCAGGCTGGGTTAGCTACTGCCAGAGTCCCCAATGGATGACTCTGCTTAACTGTTTAAAAAAGCCTCTAAAAAAGTACCCGCTACAGGAGGAGGCGAGAGAACCACGTGCTTCATCTACATAAGGAATGTTTCGGCTTTTAACCCTTGCTTAACTCTGCTCGAGTGATCATAAAGATAGACTAAATGAGGCACGTGGTTCTCCCGCCTCCTCCTGTAGAGGGCACTTTTTAAAGAGGCTTTTTAAAATAGTTAAGCACTAAGCAGAGTCATCCACTGTGACTCTGGCAGCAACTACCTCAGCCTTTTACCTTTTACATTTTTTTTTCTTTTCATGATGACAGTGGTGAGGCCCTGCCTCCCCTGCCTCCCCTGACTGCACACCCCTGATACAGACATACATTCAAAGAACTACGTTCAAGTTTAATTGCTGTGATGAAAGAGAGCTGCTATGAACCAGAGGGGTTCAGGAAGGGGTTTGTTTATTCCCTAACCTTCCATGCGGATTTACTTGGGAGAAAGTCCTACTGTACTCAGTAGGGCTCTCTCTTTTAAATAGGTCAGTAAACCTTTTAAGAAACCTTTATTTCATAAGGGCGTGGAAGGAATCAGACATGGTGAAGTGAAACAGAGAGAAGGCAATTCTAACTCACACTAGGAGAGATCAGAGGACCTCATATGGATTGCGCCAGGCATTCGTCCCAAGGAAACCAGCAAATAATCTTGTAGTGTAAAGTAACTATACTATGCTCTGATCTTAGCTCTAGATTTCCATGAATAAGACCACCTTGAAAAAAAGAGATACAGTGAAGAGGCCAAGTAGAAGTATAAACTCTATGGCTTAGTCTTTTATCTAATTCCCATGAGGATCCTCAGAATCACATCTCTTCCCATCCTACCTTGCTCTAAATCAGGCAGAGCCAAGTTGCATAATCAACAGAGCCACACTGAATCGTTGTCAGGACTGAAGTAAACTTCAACTGCTGGACTACCATCTTATCTTGCTTCACCTTAGGCAGCAAAATATCTCAGCCCAATGGGAAGAAGCGCAATTTAACTATTTTGCCTTGAAATAGTCTGCCAAGAAAACACACCATGAGGGCAAGATTTGGGTTGGCCCCAGAGTTGCATTAAAAAAAAAAACTTGGGCATCATAAGCAGAAGAAGTTCCACCATAATTCTGTTTTTCATTGATGCTGTTTCAAATTCTTATCAGTAGGAAAGATTCAGGGGCAGAATTTTTTGGCCATATGCAGAAAGAAGGGCATTTTTAATAAACCTTATCTCACTGATATATTCTATAGTGGTGGATAAACAATAAAACTAAGTTGAATTTAACTTAGCTTTCACAACCAGATTTTGCATTCCTTTCAAGCTTGGCTAGGTTTTCTGATTGTCCCTCATACTGAAGCTTACGCTACTTATCTGACCAAATGAAGTGCAAAAAAGCTAAGGTGTGTATACAGTAGATTTCTGGCTCTCAGAATTAATCAATTAATCTCAGCAAAATAACCAGATAATATAAAACCGAAAGAAAATGGTATATTTATCCTGCTACCTATGTCATCCCTTCTTATGTATTAAATAAAGGTGCCAGTTTCACTTGAGAAGTTCTGCAAAAATTATCAATTGGCTAGGAAAACAAAAATATTAATAATGAATATTATTAATCTTTTAGGAAAATATTAACAACCAGAAAAACAAATCTGCTAAATTACCATGACCTGACACTGTTGCAGGATAATTGATTCAGCTTTAAATAACATGTTTATTTGTTTGAAAAAGTCATATAGATTAGTTTGACATTGCCCTGCCTTCATGCTACCTTGCCTGAATATCATTGTACTGTTCACAGGACGCTATGTTCATGTCACATAGCCAAGGGAAGGCTATGTTTTTTTTTGCTTTTTCTTCCTAAAATAGACTATTTTAAAGTGTTATTCCTTCTGAATGCATTATATTACTTCTAGAATCCAACATAATATTAATATGTTCTTTTTTATATTAGAAAAGGAGAATGGAAGTAAAGCATTCACCCCAAAACACTTCAGACATACTTCTAGTTCACAGTAGAAGCACAATACTGCACACGGGACTCACCTGTATTTGTATTTATTAGTCTATCAAACATGTAAGATAAGATAGCAGGTATAACTATAAATATGGGCATGAATGAAAGAGATGAATACAAATAAATGGGGACATTAGGACAGGGACAATAGGCACGCTGGTGAGCTTATGTACCCCGCCCCCTTTACGGACCTCATAGGAATGGGGTGAGATCCATGATAGACAGTTTAAGGTTGAAGCTGTGAGGGTTAGAGGATGTAACAACGGATGTAACAGTTAGAGCATTCCAAGCGTTGACCTGTTGTGTTCAGTATGACATTTGAAATTAGGGTGTCTATGTGCACAGGTTACAGATGCATGGAATCAGGAAATTTATGCAATCAGTTCGTAATCATGTGTAGTGTCTAAAAAAAAGAAACAAAACACACAGGGTTGTTGTTTTTTGCTAATTGGGGGATTTTGTCAAACCACTTTTTGAAATCCCAATAAACATTGTCTATCAGATCACCCTGTTTATATGCTAGTTAACAATCAAAGAATTTTAAAAAGTTAATCTTACAGAAGTCATGTTGATTCCTTTTCAGCAAAACAATAGGTTTTGATAAGTTATTTTTTCATACCATGTTTCCCCGAAAATAAGACAGGGTCTTATTTTCTTTTGATCCCTGAAATAAGCACTTGGCCTTATTTTCGGGGAGATCTTCTTATTTTTTAAGATGCAGGAGATGGCAAGCATGATCACCTCATGACTGCTGTTGTGTTGCAATATTTTTGGGGAGGGCTTATTTTCAGAGGAGGGCTTATTTTACCACATATGCTCAAAAGCCTGATTTGGCTTATTATCTGGGGAAGTCTTATTTTCGGGGAAACCGGGTAGTATTTACCTTAATTTGAGGAAAGTGTTTTAATTTTGGCAGTTTCACAAACATAGGATTGATTTAGGTGTGGACACTGTAACAATTCCATTTTATAGCAGTTATTTATATTAATACCAGTTTTATCTTATACCATTGTCAGAAACAGAAGAGTTCTGACCCCAAGCTGGGAGATAATGATGATGTGTGGACTGCTGCTTGGAGAGGAGGTACAGTAGTTTATTTTCAAGAGCACAGTACAGAAACCAGGTTTCGAAAGGTAGTCTACAAAATTGGGGTATCGAGGTCAAAGGCAACAAGTCTCTTAAACTGTTTATTCTGGTGGACATGCAGTTCTCTTGGGAGAGTTTTTTAATTAAATTTACTGTGTATGTAAATTTTCTCTTTGATGCATATGGTGTTGGGTGCTCTGCCTGTGTACCTAAGGAAGTCAATATTCCAAATAATTTCCTGTTTGTTTGTTCTTTACTTGATTTAATCAACTCTAGTATGACTGTCATCTATGGACTAGGCTTAGCCACACATATTTTGTATTTGGGACATTGTCTCATTTTCATAATACTGTTTCCTCTGGTTACCAGCAGGTCAAGTTAGTGATAAAGGGAATGTGTGAATAGTTTTATGTTTAAGTTAAATGCTTCTAATTAAAATATTTTCTGACACCAGTTTATACCAATTCTGCATCTGGTAATAAGAATAAAATACTTTCCTGTGTATCTGTCAACATGCCACTGTTATTATATGGTTGTCTGTTTTAGAAAGAGTTTGTGAAACCAGTAGGAATGTTTGTATACATAAAGTTTATGGAGAAAATCTACCTATGTGGTTGCAAGGAGTTGAAAACAACTTGATAGCACATTATCAATCTATGTCACAAAGTGTGAGAAACTGCACAGATTCAGAATCTGTAGAATTCTGACTGACAGAATCCAGGGACCCTTAAAAGTGCCCTTATCTGACATTTGGTGGTAGGAGGCGTCATATGGAGTATGGTTTTGATGCATTCTCTGGCGCTAGTTTCATGTTCCTGGTCCAATAATGTATCTTGAATGGGTTACATCTTGTTGTAGAGTGGTAGGTGAAGCTTTATGTCCTTTCCCCTCCCATCAAAGTAAGTGATGGCTGTCAATTTGACAGCAGTTTGTTAGTGAAGCTAGCAATAAATAGGATGTGAGATGTTGTTAGTTGCAAAGTTGTGTCCGACCCATCACGACCCCATGGGCAATGTTCCTCCAGGCCTTCCTATCCTCTACCATCCCCTGGAGTCATTTAAGCTCATGCCAACTGCTTTAGTGACTCCATCCAGCCACCTCATTCTTTGTTGTCCCCTTCTTCTTTTGCCTTCAATCTTTCCCAGCATTAGGCTCTTCTCCAGTGAGTCCTTCCTTCTCATTAGGTGGCCAAAGTATTTGAGTTTCATCTTCAGGATCTGGCCTTCTAAAGAGCAGTCAAAGTTGATCTCCTCTAGGACTGACCGGTTTGATCGCCTTGCAGTCCAAGGGACTCGCTGGAGTCTTCTCCAGCACCATAGTTCAAAGGCCTCAATTCTTATGGTCCAACTTTCACAGCCATATATTGCAACTGGGAAAACCATAGCTTTGACTAAACACACTTTTGTTGGCAGGGTGATGTCTCTACTTTTTAGTATGCTGTCTAGATTTGCCATAGCTTTCCTCCCCAGGTGAGATGAGTCACAAGTTAATGAGGATGAGTCAGTTTTTCAAACGTGAGAGACATTTTGAGTCCAGGTATATTGTTGGCCTTTCCATGTAAACATGTAGAGGTATTGTGATGAAGAATCCACAAGGATACCGAAAAAGGAAACAAACAAGTCCATGAGACTGAAATAGATGGGTGTTGCACAAATCTCTGTAATAATAGTGGCTGGAATGGACAGGACCAGGGCTTGGGAATGTTGTGAACACTGATATATCTAAGGTTGATTGAAACAATAAATGGGGCTTCCTTTAAGCTCACTCTTTGTTTTTATGTTCTGTGAAAATTGGATGTCACAAGGGGAAGTACATTTTCGTAAATCTCCCTATGCTAAGGTGTGTATCAGTTTCTGGATTGTTGCCCTATCCTCAGCTTGAATTTTGTATTACAATAAGCATGGAGACAGTCCTAGATTTACTTGCACCTTTACAAGGGTTGAACCACTTTTAAGAAAACCCACTTCAGTGCAGTCCCTGGCCAATAGATAGGCTAGAATGTCCTGTAAATCTGGGTGAAGGAAGCCTGTTTCATTAGACAAGAGTGTAGTGAAGCAATGAATGTTTCTGGGGGGGAATATCAAGAGATAATGATGACACATGGACTGTTGCTTGGAGAGGAGGTAGTTTATTTTTGAGAGGACAGCACAGAAAACACAGCTTTCAAAAGGTAGTCTACAAAATTGGCTTGTTAAGGTTGAAAGCTTTTATAGGGAAAATGTGTATGTGAAAATGTTGCTTAAACTGTTTATTTAGGTGGACATGCGATTCTTCTGGGAAACAATTTTTAATTAAATTTAGTAGATACGTAGGTTTTCTCTGATAAATATGGGGCTGGATGCTCTTCCTGTTATGAAAGGAGGTAAATATTCTAAAGAATTTCCTCTGTTTGTTTATTCTATGTTTGATCTAATCAACTGTAGTAAGGTTGTCACCTATGGGCTAGGCTGTCTCACATCCTTTGTATTTGAAATATTGCCTCATTTCTTTGGCTACTGGCAGGTCAAGTTAAAAGGAATGTATTTTTAGTGTTATTTTCAAATTAAAAGCTTCTAGTTAAAATATTTTCTGACACCAGTTTTGGAACTGGAAATAGGAATAAAATACTTCCTGGAGAGCCTTCCAACATTGTATTACCTTTATAAGACCGCCTGGTCCAGAAAGAATTCATGAAATTAATAGGAATGTTTGTATACATGCTTAAATTATATCGACGCAGCTCATTTTGAGAAATACAGCCTTGCACTTATCAAGTTCATGGAGAAAGGCTACCTATGTGGTTGCTAGGAGTTGAAACCAACTTGATGGCACATAGTCAATCTCATAAAGTGTGAGAAACTGCACAGATTCAAACCATTGTGAGTATATAATATGAAATAAGGAAATGTTTAACCATTTCTATTGGCTTCAATAGAATGAACATCTTCATTTTAATTTCTGTTATTGAAAAGTTCAACTTGTCTATGGGGAAATTAGTGCAGGGCTTAGTAAAAGAGTGACTGATAAGATACCAGCCACCTCAATATTTTAGCTCGTTTATAGTTTTGCAAAATTATGATCAGTTGTACAAAAGTAAATGTATATTACACTCTTGTCTTTTCTAACCAACCATACGTGAGGACTTGGATTCTTAGAATTACTCTCCTGCAAGTTGAGTTTGCTTGTTTACGCCTCCTCATTTATATGCATTATCCTATCACTGGTCAAAATAACATCATATGGTGTAAAGATTATGACACCAAGCAGCTTTAGGAACAAGCTTGTTCCTGGAAACTCATTACAGCTCATTTCAGGTTTCTGAAAGATCTTGGATGTCCCAAAGTCCTTTTCTCCTTGTTTATCTCACAATTCAATCTTACCCACGCTTGGCTGGAGAGTGCAAGGGAAGACAACAGCAGCTACAGCTTGCTTGCTGGAGATAAATGAGTAAAGCTGCTGGTTGGAGGAAGTAGTTACTAATTTCCCTAATATTTATTTATCTACAGATAGTTGACTTGTGACCACAACCAAGCTCAAAGTTTTTGTTGCTAAGTAAGATAGTTAAGTTTGAGTTTGAGTTTATTGGTCACTCCTGAAGGCAGCTTACAATAAACAAGGGAAGGGGGGATAAATAAACAAAACAACACTTTAAAATACGCAACATTCACAGTTACCGTGGGGCTGGATATTTCACAAGCCCCCCGGCCTGCTGGAGCAGCTAGGACTTGGTGGCTTTGCGGAAGGCCGGGAGGGTAGTAAGGGTCCGGATCTCCACGGGGAGGTCATTCCAGAGGGCTGGAGCTGCAACAGAGAAGGCTCTCCCCCGGGGAGTCGCCAGCCGACATTGGCTGGCAGATGGAATCCGGAGGAGACCTAACCTGTGAGATCTGATCGGTCTAAGGGAGTTAAGTGAGTTTTGCCCCATTTTATGACCTTTTTTGCCACAGCTGTTAAGTGAATCACCCCAGTTGTTAAGTTAGTAACATGGGTGTTAAGTAAAACTGGCTTCCCAATTAACTCTGCTTGTCAGAGGGTCACAAAAGATGATCACATGACCCTGGGATACTGCAACCATCATAAATACATGCCATGTGCCAAGCGGCCAACTTCTGATCAGCTGATCATGGGCATGCTGAAATGTCATGTGAAAAATGATCATGTGTTCACTAAATGAACGGTTGGAAGTAGAGGACTTTATACAGCTGCTCTTCTCACAGCAGAAGAGTGACTCTGGGGCACTATATAACAACAACAACAAACAATAAACATCTAAAATCCTTAATGAACACTAAAAGCATTAAAAACTATAAAAACAGCTAAAAACAAAAATAATCAGGTGTCGAGGAATCTTGCAAAACTTAGAAGTGATGATGCCAGTCTCACTTTTTGGGGGTGGGGGTGGGGAGTCCATAGCATGGAGAATGTCTATGGAGATTCTCAGTTATTCAGATCATGGTTGTCCCAAAGGTGCTTTTTCAAGAGGCAACTGGATGTTCTGGTGACTCTCACAGCATGGAGAATCACAGCAGGAAAGGTAGCACCTGTTACCTAGAGGCTGCCAGATGGAGTTCTTTGGAAAAATACAACTGCTACATGTCCATTCTGTTAGATCTGGTGGAGCAGGTGGATGAAAACAGAGAAAGGGAGTCCCTCAAATCACCCACACTCATGCTTTGGTAGTTTTTAAAGGTCAATATCAGCTAAACTGGACCTAGAAACAATCCTGTAACAAATGCAGCTGTGGAGTAGATGTATGTGTTTGACCAGAGATAAATATAATTGATTGTGTATTACAGATTAACAGAGTTGGAAGGGACCTTGTAGATCATCTAGTCCAACCCCGCCCCCCGCCCAAGCAGGAGACCCTACACTATTTCTGACAGGTGGCAGTCCAGTCTCTTCTTGAAAGCTTCCAGTGATGAAGCTCCCACAACTTCCATTGGTTGTTTGCGCACAGTCAGAATTTTTTTTTAATTTCTAGATTGAAGCTCTCCTTGTTCAGTTTCCATCCATTATTCCTTGTCTGGTCTTTGGGTGCTTTATAACTGATTGTGCTGTAGTTTGCACCAGTTAAAGTTTTTGGATATTCTTGAAGGGCAAACTCATGTAGAATTCACTGCAAGTCAGAGCAATAATTGGGTCAGATCTACTTGTCATGTTGCCCAGAAGAGGAGGGAATCAACCAGACCTGTCCCTTGAAGCTGCCACCTAAGCCAGCAACTCAGCAATGCAGGCCTTTATTCAGCTGCCTTTTCTCTATCCATGTAATGCACTGGGAAGAAGGGCATTCCCTCCAGTTACCACATTCTCATCCCCATGGAGGACCAATGACCACTCCTCACAAGTAACTTTAGCCAGCAGCCAGAGAGTAATTGTCAAAGAATAGTTTGCCCCCACCCCCCGCTTATTCTTGGCAGAATAAGGAGCCTTACCAGGCCCCAGGAGGAAATGGGGTGGGTAGGTGTCAAGGGCTGCACTGGCAGGTGCCTCTGCCCCTTGCTGGAGTAGGAAAACTGAAGCAAGGGACAGCAGCTGCTGCAGCAGCAGCTACTTTCTCCCTTGGCTAGAGAACGTTTGGCCTGGACGATTGCAGGCCCTGTTCCCTCTAGCACAGTGTTTCTCAACCTTGGCAACTTGAAGATGTCCGGACTTCAACTCCCAGAATTCCCCAGCCAGCATTCGCTGGCTGGGGAATTCTGGGAGTTGAAGTTCGGACATCTTCAAGTTGCCAAGGTTGAGAAACACTGCTCTAGCAGGATGCCCAGGTGGTGGGGGAAAGGGAGCACCTGTTCCTGGCAGGCCTGGCTACTGTTTGTGTGTGTGTGTGTGTGTGTGTGTGTGTGTGTGCGCGCGCGCGCGTGCGCGTGCAAGGGATAGCTTTACATTTTTATTTGTTGCTGCCCCAACAAAATCAGGCAGGGTCAGGTGAACCACTCCCTGCTGCCACCGTGTGCCCACCCATGAAACAGCTTTCCCATTTCTCAGCCTGTAGGCAGCAGCCTGGGGTCTTGCGAGTCCCATGGCAGCCCAGAAGGATCGAGGCATCCAGCAGGCGCACACCTGCCTGCTTTGGTGGTTCGCACCGCAGCTTATCACAGATGGAAGGTCCCGAGGCTGCCCTTCTGGAGGGTCCGTGGGAGCTCTTTTGAGCCGTGCTGTTGGCTGTCAATCACAAGCGCGGCTCCGGTCCTCCGAGCAAGTAGCCGGGTTGCTATCGCTGCCGCTTAGAAGGCATCCGGTTTCATCGAGCTTCGCGTTTCCCTCAGACCAAAGCGTGGACGGATAAAACAGGCCGGCCGATGGAAGGATCCCCCACAAAGGATCGAGCCATTTCAGATCATGGGAGGCAAAAAACACGACGGGCCATTTTTTGGGGGCTTGGATTAAGCCATGCCTCAGCGAAGCCAATACGGCAGGTGAACTATTTCTTTCACTTGCCTTATTTAATTTTATTTTGTTTTATTTAATGGAAAAGAAATACCGTTTGAGGCGGAGAAAAGGTTCAGAACCGCTTCCTCCTTCGAACCCGAAGTGGTACGGTCCGGAGTGCGTACCATGTCGAGGGTTCTGCGTTATTTTGCAAACAGCGCGCGCTCCAGTCCCGGCCCGACGCTTTCTTATCGATTCTCGCCGTGTCGCCTCGCCATTTATGGCAAACCGGGGAGGCGAGGGGACGCTGCTGAAATAAAACTCCAAGGAACCCTCCCCACGGCCCGCCCGCTTGCTTGTTGGCTTTCCCTAGGGTGGATTCTCGTCCTGACACTGTCAAATGAATGACAGCCCCCCCCCCCCTCCCTAGCCCGTTCGCTCCTCCCTCGCGCTCCTCATTCGCCAAGCGCCCCCTCCCTTTCGCTAGAAACCCCCCGCGTAGAGTTGGATGAAGCTTCTCGAATAGGAGGGGGCTACCGCGCCGGAGTGACTGATTGGAGGAGCGGTCCGAGGGGTGGTGGTGGCTGGAGCTGAGCCCAGAGCCCCTTCGCCTTGCATCAGCCTTATCGAGTGGGAGGGCGCCGCCGCCGCCGCTTCTGGCCGCCTTCCTCGCGTTCCAGGGCGTGCGAGAGCGGACGCGTCGTGCATAAAAGGCGCTCGGTGGTGCTAGGGCACGCGGCGGCTGGAAAGAGCGGACATTTCCCTCCGGTCCCGAGAGGGTCTCGGCAAGAGGCGTTTACAAGGCTTCTCCAGCAGCCCGGCCAGCGCCTTTTTCCCGAACCGCAGTTTAGTCTGCGCGCCTTTTCTGAATTAGATTGTATAGCGGTTTCCGCCAGCCCAAGCGACCGGCATGGAGAAGCCAGCCGACAGCCGGAATGGCTTTCTGGAGCCGACGGTGCTAACCGGCTTCGAGGCTGGAGAGGAAGGAGTGAAGCAGCCTCGGCTGAAGCTCTTCCAGTTGCGGAGCTTCGGGCGGTTCCTGAGGAAAAACTGCCTCGTGATCTTGACCGTAACCGGCGTGCTGGTTGGGGTGGCCATGGGCGCCCTGATGAGGCAAATGCCGCTCACCCGGGCTCAAATCACCTACTTGGCTTTTCCGGGAGAGATGCTGCTCCGTATGCTAAAGATGATCATCCTGCCCTTGGTGATATGCAGTCTGGTCTCCGGTGCAGCCAGCCTGGACACGCGGTCCCTGGGCAAGCTGGGAGGCATCGCCATCGCCTACTTCTTGGTTACAACCTTGATCGCCTCGGCGCTCGCCGTTGCCTTGGCTTTCATCATCAAACCCGGGGTGGGCGCCGGGGAGCTCAATAGCAAAGACTTGGGCTTGGATGGCGCCATGCCCACCAATAAGGAGACCGTGGACTCTTTCCTGGACCTAGCAAGGTAAGGAATTCAGAGGGGGGGCTTCCTTCCTAAGCTTCCTGGTCAAGGGGCGAACTTGGAGGAATCATGGCTCAGCATGGGATGATTTCTGCCTTGCAAGTTCTCTCTCTCTCTGTCTCTCTTTTTTTGGAAATGGCTGGTACTCTCTCTCTGTCTCTATTTTTTTGGAAATGCAACTTTCATAGTCTTAATATTGAGACTATGTATGTAGGACTGATGGGAGTTGTGGTCCAAACGTCTGAAGGATACTAAGATATTTGGCTTTTGAAAAATCCCAGTTATTTACTTTCTTACCTCCAGGTCCGCCTGATGCTTTTAGATATTTCTTTCTTTCTTTCTTTCTTTCTTTCTTTCTTTCTTTCTTTCTTTCTTTCTTTCCTCCCTTCCCTTCCCTTCCCTTCCCTCTCTCCCTCCCCTCCCTCCCTCCCTACTTCTGGATTAAATGCAGGTTTGGGTTCTTCAAAGTTTACTTAACAGATGCATTATGGTACTGTATAAGTTTAAAGACCTGGAGACCATTTCATGAGGCATAGGCATACTTTCAGTTTACAGATTTCTACACAGGAATTGGGAGAAAAAAAGAATCATAGACAGAGGCCTTTCAAAGCTAAGGGATTATATCTGATACAATCAGTAACATTTCTATGCAAAAGTCTAACTACTTGTAAGATAAGTATCCACATGTGAATTCATTTAGGCTTTTGTAGAATCTTTGACTGTATCTGAGAAAACTCAACCTGTTAAAAGCTGTGCACAATATTAATGTTTAAATTTTTTGGTTGAGAAAAGTCTTCAGTTTATTTCAGCAAAATTGTGCTTATGTCCTGCTCTTATATGGTCTCCCATTCAGGTTACTCATCAGTCTGGATTACTTTACAGATGTTATGGGTTGCTTGACTGTTGAATTACTTAGAGTTGTGATGGCAAACCTGTGGCATATGGAGCCGTATTTGCTGGCACAACAGCCTTCAGCTCCGGCACGCATGTGCGGGCTGGCCAGCTGATTTTCAGCCTCTCAGAGTTCAGGAAAGCCTCTGGAGCCTGGGGAGGGCAAAAATCCCCCCCCCGGCACGGAGGTCGCTCATGTATACGCGGAGGGTGGATCGCCTGCACATGCGTGGGTGGGTCACTCACCCATGCGCAGTTGAGTGGGCACGTGTGTACGATAGGGCACGCACGCGATAGCACATGTACATACAGTGTTGGCACACCTTTAGAAAAAGATTAGCCATCACTGACTTAGAGGATGAAGGGTGGGTTGGGGAGAAGCAGCATCTAGTGGAGGATCTTTGCTAATTTGATTTGTTAGAATATCTTATTCCCAATCAATTAACAAAAAGACTACAACCAGGACTCTACTACAGAAAGTATAGGAGCAATATGAAACAGCTCAGAAACTGCTGATTCAGAATGTGTAGCTTTCGCATTGATGCTGACTACGTATACCCTGAGATTTTAATTAAAAATGAATCCTGCTTGATGTCATGATGATCAGTTAAATGATGATTACTAAACATGGTATTGGCCAAAGAATAAACCTTTTTCATTTTATAGCACTTAGAGAATAAGCTTGCCAACAGATTTGTATATGGGTGGAGAATTCCTCTGTATATCAAAATAGTTAAAATTAAGGCACATTGTACAATAAAGTTTAAAGACCAACATGTATGTTCATTTTTTTTACAAATTTTAATTTTTTTGAAGCAAAATTATTTTTATCCCAGTTCCTTATCAATGTATGGTTCACTATGTAAACATCAAATTTAAAAACATACAGGACCTTTAACTGCAATTTCTTGGATTGCATGGATGCATATTTTTCCATATATATATATATATATATATATATATATATATATATATATATATATATATATATATATATATATATATATATATATATAAACCTGGGATTTGAACCTGGGCTATATTACTACTAGGCAGACTTCTTAGCCATTAGGCCACAGGCTCTTATCCGTTATCAGCGCAGCCAGGGTGAAAGGTATCTATTAGATTTTTACAACCCCTGGTAAGCCCCAATTATGGGAGGAAGCTAACTGCTTCCATCATCTGTCAATCGGCTCGTCACAAGAGTCCATCACGACAGAAACCCAATATTTTTACTGTTGCCTTTGTTATATTTGTGTTTTTTTATTTGTGCTGATAAATAAATAAAGGGAGACTAGTATAGATCTATTTCAAGCTATTTAGCTCTCATCAGCTAGCCATACCCTTACTGGGATTTGAACCTGGGCTATATTACTACTAGGCAGACTTCTTAGCCATTAGGCCACAGGCTCTTATCCGTTATCAGCGAAGCCAGGGTGAAAGGTATCTATTAGATTTTTACAACCCCTGGTAAGCCCCAATTATGGGAGGATATATATATATGTGGTAGAATTGCTCTGCAAAATTCACAATAGTAAAAATTGAAAGGTAAGTGGGGTTTCACATTGGGAGCTGCATATAGTAAATTCATATCAAAATGTGAACTAAACTGAATTTATCTCTATCCCGCTCTTTAAAACTTAGAAGAGAGATCATAGAGTAAAAGTTAAAAAGAAAAGAGAAACATTTATCAATCATGATAATAACAAACAGGATTTAATTGTTTTGGCATTTTATTTTCAACAGATGGTCAATTCCAACATGAATAAGGTTGCCTAACATGTTGCCTATCTGACTTTTTTAAAAAAGTTTTTTTTATTTTTTATTTTCAAAACAAACACAACACACAAAATCTTCCTTTTTTACTTACTGTAGAAAGTGTATCAGTTGGTTACAAAAGACTTCCGTGCATCTCTTCCACAGTCATCAAGCATAATTCATATTAACTCAAGTATTTTAACTCAGATATTTATACATGTTATCATCATCATACCTCCATTTTCATTTGACTATAGTTGTTTAAACGTCCTTCATCATAAAATATACTAAGATTTAATACACAACCACATACTGGCATTTCATTTACTATTTCTAAAATCGTCCAATGACACTAAATTCTTATGTCCTATTCTAGTTAAACATCCATAATATTTAATAACAAAGTTTTCTATCCTTCTTTCCAAATCACTGTTTACAATTTACATCTCATTTCCTTAATATATATATATATATATATATATATATATATATATATATATATATATATATATATATGTTATTATCATTATCCCTCCTTTATTTGACTCTATCCTGCATCATATCATTTCCCCCCCTAGTAATCAAGACTTAACTGAATCTAGATTAATTCTATTATTATTATTATTATTATTATTATTATTGTTGTTGTTGTTGTACAATTGTATCACAGCGGCCAGTTGTTTCGCCGGATTTGGCATTGGTTACTAGTCGGGCCCCACCCAGGGGCCTAGGACGTCGTAACGTATTTTCGTAATATGCGTGCAGATCCAAGCAGTGCGGCTTTTTGCATTTGACTGATGGTGATTTTGTCAATTTTTAACTGTTTTAAATGTAATTCCAGTGCTTTTGGAATAGCACCCAGTGTGCCAATTACCACTGGAATTACCACTGCTGGTTTGTGCCATAGTCGTTGAATTTCGATTTTTAAGTCCTGGTATCTTGCGATTTTTTCATGTTCCTTCTCGGCGACCCTGCTATCACCTGGTATTGCGATGTCTATGATTGTGACCTTATTTTTCTCAACCAGTGTGATGTCTGGTGTATTATGCGCCAGTATTTTGTCGGTTTGTATACGGAAATCCCACAAGATCTTGACCATCTGATTTTCGGTGACTTTTTCAGGCTGATGTTCCCACCAGTTTGTTGCTGTTTTAATATTATAATTTTTGCACAAATTCCAATGGATCATTTGTGCTACTGAATTGTGCCGCAATTTATAATCAGTCTGCGCGATTTTTTTACAGCAGCTGAGTATGTGATCAACAGTTTCATCAGCTTCTTTGCAAAGTCTGCAATTGGCATCATCAGAGGATTTTTCGATTTTGGCCTTAATGGCATTTGTGCGGATAGCTTGTTCTTGCGCAGCCAGGATTAGTGACTCTGTTTCTTTCTTTAATGTACCTGTTTTTAACCATAACCAAGTTTGTTCACTGTCCACTTTATCTTTTATTTTTTCCAGAAATTGACCATGCAGTGCTTTGTTCTGCCAACTCTCCATTCTTGATTTTATCACATCTTTTCTGTATTCTTGATTATTATTATTATTATTATTATTATTATTATTATTATTATTATTATTATTATACAATTGTATCACAGCGGCCAGTTGTTTCGCCGGATTTGGCATTGGTTACTAGTCGGGCCCCACCCAGGGGCCTAGGACGTCGTAACATATTTTCGTAATATGTGTGCAATTCCAAGCAGTGAGGCTTTTTGCATTTGACTGATGGTGATTTTGTCAATTTTTAACTGTTTCAAATGTAATTCCAGTGCTTTTGGAATAGCACCCAGTGTGCCAATTACCACTGGAATTACCACTGCTGGTTTGTGCCATAGTCGTTGAATTTCAATTTTTAAGTCCTGGTATTTTGCGATTTTTTCATGTTCCTTCTCGGCGACCCTGCTATCACCTGGTATTGCAATATCTATGATTGTAACCTTGTTTTTCTCAACCAGTGTGATGTCTGGTGTATTATGCGCCAGTATTTTGTCCGTTTGTATACGGAAATCCCACAAGATCTTGACCATCTGATTTTCGGTGACCATCTGATTTTCGGTGACATCGTGTTGTCGTGACTTCGGCTCCTCCCTCACTGCCTATCTGACTTTTTGTGATACAAAATTGGTGCAAGAATTGAAAGCCCCTGATAATTCAGGATGACTGGCTGAAACTGGGAACTATATCAGTAGCAATTAGATAACTCCACTAACAGCTGTTCTGCTGGTCTTTCTCTCAGGACAAATCAGTCACCAAAGAAAATGCCTGATGCCTTATCTTTTTAGTCAGAATTTACTTGCCTTGTTTCATTAGCTGCCGCCAAAAAGGGAGGATAGTTACCCACATTCCTCACATTTCAGCTTATTGTTTTCCTGTGGGAGAGAAGAAAGAGTGAGATAGGACTTATTCCTTTTGGAGACAGGCATATCATCTGCTATAGCATCAAGCTCCAACCTTACTAAAACTCTTGTTTGTGCCAGCATCTCCTGCATATGAATTGGATCAAGGTCACAATATCATATCAAAGTTAAAAATTATACTCCAAACACCTGTTTAAACAAAACAATGTTCACAGCTGTGGAAGGTTGGTTGGTGGCATATCAGGCATAGCACCAGAGGCCAGGTGTTCCATACCACCAAGGCCATTACAGAGTAGAATTCCCTTTGGGTCCATGTTTTTTGACTTCTTATATGATGGGAATTCTGGGTGGCATGGTGGCCTAGTGCTGAAGACACTTGCCTCTCACTCAGTAGGTTGAGAGTTTAATCCTAGGAGATGTTTCTCCCCCTAGGGCACGAAGAAAAAATACCTGCTGTGAACTCCACATAGGCTTCAGGAAGGGCTCCTGGCCAGTAAATGCTCAGCTCCATCCAGTTTCCCCATCTCTACCTCAAATTAAGGGACCATATAGAGTTGTAAAAAAAAAGGATAGTGATTTTAAATGTCCTCTCTCTACGATCTGTGTAGGCCAGAGAGAGATATTTTTTGGCAGAGATAGCTGTTAAGGGTCTTGAAGTTAAGCTTGAACTGGATTCAGAAATCATTGTTGGTAATAAAGTAACATTGCAGTTGCAACTCTTTCCTGTTCACATTCCGGCTACTGAATTTTGTTCAACTTCTGTTTTAGATCACTTTTAGAGGCACCCCCCATGTAGAGCATGTTATAGTTTTTTTAAGTGCATGGAGATGAGGGGCTGGAATCTCTGCCACCAAATCTTAGTTGGGGTAGAGTCACATCGCATGGTGATTCATTTAATTTAGTTTTTTTTTTTTTACTAAATCACAGCGAGATCGGCACCAAACAATTTAATAAATAAATAAGTTTCAAGTTGCTGTCTCTCAAAATGAGCTTTTAATTTAACTACCAGTTAATTTGGTCCAAAGAATGTTCTTCAAGTAAAAAGTTCTGTGAGTATATGTGTTTCAGTATTTGAGAAAGCTTAAAAATTACAATTTTGTAAATACAATTTTTATTTATTAAATTTATATACTGCCCATCTCGCTCTGCAAAGTGACTGCTAGCCAATTATTTAGCAATTCCCAGAAGGTTTCCAATAATCGGTTAGATCAATCAGTTGTTTTTACTTAAAACACAGCTTACAAAACACTATGTACTACTGGTGTATTGCAATAATAGAATAAAACAATACAAAGGGAGAAACAATTTTGCACTAGTGTATGAGAAAAAATAGTGAGAATTGTCTTGATACTAAAGTGAACTTGTGATATGTTATGTATTTAACAAATAATTAACAGAAGTCTAGTTAAAGAGAACAAATTAAAGGGCAAATTAAGAAGAGAAAACAAATTAAAGAACCAAAAACCTTTTGGTTGTTTAATTGTTTCCATCCCCATAAGCTGCATCTCTAGCAAAGAATGATCCTTGTGAAAAAAATTACATAAATTTTGATAAATTCTTTTGTTAATGATACAAGTGTAGACAAATAAATGTGAGACATGGAGAACTTTGATGTTCTGATTTGCACAAGGCTGAAAGAGATTAAAGTAGACCTTGCTTGTATCTAGATCTCTCGAACTTACTGCAGAATTGTGTAGAGCAGTGATGGCTAAACATTTTGTCATTGTGTATTGAAAGCAAGCGCCCCTGTGCACCTGTAATGCAATGTGCGCACGACCCCTCATGTGCCCCGCACCGGTGCAGGCTCACGCAACCCACACATGTGTCCCACACATGCACATGAGTGTGTGACCTCTGCATGCGACCCATCCCTGCGCCCCTCCCCCATGAATGTTCATGTGACCCGCATGTACACCCCCCCCCCACACTCATGCACAGCAGAGACCTGAAAACAAGCTGGCTGGCGGGAGGCATGTGCACTGGAGCTGAGCTCGGCCGACGGATCGCGTGCCCGCAGAGGTGCCACCTGTGGCACATTTGCCATACGTTTGCCATCACAGGTATAGAGGTCCTTTTCTTTAGTCAACTATTCTTCTACTTCTAATAAAGCAGTGTTTAAAAAACAAGTCTAAAAATTTGAACATTCTATAGGCATTTATAGTTGTTGATTTACCTCCTTGCAGCAAACAGCCTGATTAGCACAAGAAAAAAAAATCTTTGCCACAGCTAGTTTCACTTTCAATTTTTCCAGATCATCAGCTGTCAGAGGCTGCAGGAATTGCTATAGCTTATTGAAGATATATACATACATACATACATACATACATACTACATACATATATGTAAGATTTCTTAAACAAAAATATATCAGCATAAACATAGGAGATTGCTAAAAGACTTTATTACAGGTTTGCTTAGGATATTGGAGAAAATTGTAATCAAAGATGTTAGAAGAATAATAGTGGAATAAAAATGAAGTCTACAAGAAAGTGTTATCTTTTAGAAAATCTAAATAAGAAAATATCAGTAAAGTTCAAAATTGCTGATAAATGCAATTGTCTAGACAGTTGTGGACTTTAGCATTTCCTAGCATGAATTGAGTATAGAACGGGAGATCAGACAGCTTAACTGTGCTTCAGACAAGGATCCTCTTTTTGTTCTACCAATCTTTCTGGTTCCCTTTATCCTGAGTACAATAGACCTGAAAGCTTCTGTTTCCAGCAGCATTTATAGAATTAGCCTCTAACCTTTGATACAGACTTGACACCAGATTAGAGCTGTTTATTCTGCAGGTGCATTTTCTGTGATGTTTGGGGTACATGGGGCTGATCTGGTTAAAACATTAGGGCAAGATATTGCAGGATTCAGCTTGCCTCTTGGAGTGCACTAATGGCTGTCCTTTTATTCTTTTTAGGAGAAAGTATTTTGTATGCACCCTACTCTTACAGTAAATCAGGTTTTTAATTCAGAAATTATATTTGGAAGTTGATTGGTAACAGAACTGAGTTAAATCTCTCTGATGAGTTTTATTCTCCTTCTGTCTGGTATTTTCTACTATGTTATACCGTGGTTTTCTATGAAGTATTTCTGTAGTGTTACACTTTGCAATTATGGACATAGTCAAAGTTATTTCCTAATCCTGCTTGACAGGATTTGAACAGATTAGCTGTATTCAAACAATACTCTCAATTTAGTTACTAAATCAACCCATTATCTAGCTTCACTGAATGCACTGATTGGACAAGTAATCAAACAAACTGGTTTATATAAGGCATAAAAAATAACCAAGTGTAACCCTAATCATATTTATGCAAATGCATCAACTGGATCTTTATCTGACCAAATTAGCTAAGTTGTATGAATGCAGTCAACGTATGAATCAGTTTTTGCATATTTTTTTTGCATTATTTCTTCACTTTTTGAAGATTTGAGACAGTTAATTTGGTGATTTTAGAAGATTTGGACATGGACAACTAGAAACACAAGAGAACTTCATGTTGTAGATTTATATAGCTTTGCATTACAGCAGCTTCTTTTTTCATCCATAATGCACATGTGTACATAAAATATAGTCCTAGAAAAAACATGCCATATCCTGCAGAAATAATCCAAAACAAACATTAGTACTTCTCACAATTCATAGTAATGTAATTATATAGGATCCCCAATCCACTATGGTTTAATCATCTAACTCAAAAGCAATTAATTACATCAATTCATTGATCTCAATTTCATTTATAATATATTTTATTAGTTTATCAAAATATAAAATACAAAGAAAAAATTTAAAAAGTAATAGAAAACTGGGGGGGGGAGGGAAAAAGAAAAAAGAGAAAATATGGTGTAAAGAGAGAAAAGGAAAAAAAGGCACCAACTTCCAACTCTCTAGCGCAGTAGAAGATAACCACATTACAACCTCATTTTTTTTTACTTTTACACAACAGTATACTATCCATTTCCATAACAACAAACCTACCTAATCAGCAAAAACAAAATCATTGATTCCAATTTCAACACAGGTTTTTCTTCAGAGTCAAATAGTTTGCCTTCAGCACTGTTTGATAGGACAGTAATGAAACTCTTACAGCTAGTCAAATGTGCCTTTCTAGTGATGGTTCAGTTGAATTCCTTCTCCTTGCGCTGTTATATTGCTAATTTTACAAAGATCCTTTTTATGCATAATGCAACGAAGTTCTGTGTAGCAGTTGTGGCTGTGCAGGTACAACTGATTTCTATTCTATATGAGCAATATCTAACTATTCCATTAATCTTCAGTTTTGTATGAATAAATTCCTAGCTGTAACTAATTATCTGTATTTTTGATTATTAGACTTTATATAGTGTATCTTATTTTTATATTGTGCATTCACTATCCCATAGATTCAATCTTTGGACTTCATCTATGATTGATTTTGTGATTCCCTATCTGTTTTTTTTTTTAACTTCTGTTCAATTCTTGGAGACTGCCTAGAGAAGCCCCTATAGTCTTCTTGCCTAGGCTTTTCAGAAATGACTTGCCATTGCCTCCTTCCTAAGGCTGAGAGAAAGTGACTGGTCCAAGGTCACCATCTGGCTTTTGTGCCTAAGGCAGAATTAAAACTCACAATCCCCCACCACTACCCATCCTGTTTCTAGTCTGCACATTAACCACTATGCCAAACTGGCTGTCATCTGGTTCTTAACTAGTTTTAATTTTAGTTTTTAATTCAGTCTTGATAGAGTGCAATGCTGCATTATTTTATTTATATTTAAGTATGCCATTTCTTTATAATTGTATCTTTTTTTGCCTCATTTCAAGCTGGTTGTTGACTGAAATAAAATTATCTATTTCTAATAATACATGGCTTTCATTTTGAATTGAACTTTGCTTATTAGATACTATAATTCTATGACTGCTTTATACATTTGATATTTATTCCTGTACTGGTACTATACTGTTATGTACTGTACACATTATACCTTAGAATAGTATAGAACTATAGAATATCTATTAGAAATATATTTAATGTACTTAACAATATTTAAGTACTCACTATTTTAAAAAAAACAATTCCCCAAAATAAAATAGGGAAAACAAATATTTCTGACTAAAATTTCAAATTAAGATTCTCTTGCATTTTTAATTAGAATCATTCTTTGATTTACTCCCTTTTTTTGGCCATTACTACAATGGATTGCACTTTCTGAAGTTTAGTACATTTTGTAGGAAGTGTCACGTGACCGCTGAAGAAAACAGTTATTAATAACATTGTTAATTATTTGTAAGTTCTTTGAAATGTGCTGTTGAGGCAAGTATGTCTATTTAGGCCTAAAAAATGCTGATGCAGTAAAGCACTCTGCCTTGTTAATGATGAACTAATGTTAAATCCTAAAAGAGAGATTATTTTATACCAATGTACAAACAATTTAAGATTATAAACTATTATCAACTCCTAATTTTTGTTTTTGTTTTTTTCAGAAATTTGTTCCCATCAAATCTTATTGCTGCGGCCTTTCGATCGGTAATTATCCTTTGTATCTATTTAAAAATCTATTCTGAACTCTGAGTTTTCAATCACAAAGAGTTTGATTTCTGTAATGCTATTCTTTGCCAGATATAGGTAGTACAAAATTGTGTTTTACAAGAGTTAATCTACACAGAATTATAAGAATATCTAATACTCCAATATTATGAAGATCTTAGCAGTTTGGATAATTAGAAAATTCAAAATACTGAACAAGGGTAATGGAAGAATTTGCAATGTGGTGCTTGAATCCTTGATAAAAAGCTTTTGATTGTGCAATAATCTGGCCTTATGATCTTTTCATGGCACCTTTCGCATATATGAATATGTTCCTTAAGATTGAGTTGCTCTTTCTCCCTTTGTAAATTGTTTACATTTCATTGTGTCATGCAGGTGGTGGTGTTCCCAAACAGTCAGGAGTTCTTAGGTACCCACTTCTCTGACCAGAAAGATGTCTGGGTCATAGTCTCACAAGCTAAATATTAGCCTTTTGAAGCCTTTTGTTTTATAAATTTTGCTGAAATTTATTTTAGAAAATAAAATTTAGTCCTATAATAAACTACAGTCCTTTCTAACAAATATTAAGTTGGAATCTAACAGGCCAAAATATGTGTGACTATCTTCACTGGCAGCTGTAAATTCTGTAAGAAGGGTTGCAATCTTCTTATGGAATCTCACATTTAATCTGTAGTTTAACTGGCACTTGAATCTCAGCTGATCCCATTCCATTTTGGTAATGGGAAATCCTTGTGTTCTATGATTAGCTGTATGAGCGGCAATCCCAAAATGCCAAGAAGTGTTTTAAAAATGAAATCAGATATACATTGTGGAGGAACTTTTGTTGATGTTGCTTCATTTGGATGCAGTATTGCTTTACTGCCTGTTCATTTTTTTCCTGGCTTAATGCAGTGATGTAAAGAGACAGTTCCTGATGACTGAATGCTTTTATTCTTTTGTCCTACCAAAATGCTTCAGATATGTAGAAAGCCTTTAACAGTGCATAGGCACAGGTTTTTCATGCATAAGCAACATCGTATGTTCAAAAAAAAAAATGGCCAAATTGGATCTATAACTTTCATCGATGATGTTGTAGTCCTCAAAGTTTCACATTAATTTTTTGTACAAGTCATTTAGTTTTAACCTATATATTTGTTTAGAATTGTGCCACAAATATTAACAAAATCAATATTTTCCATTTTCAGTATGCTACTGATTATAAAGCCATAGTTAGAAATGCAACCATTGACAATGTTACCATTGAAAAGGTAAGTAATGATTTTGTTAAAATTATCTTATCACTCAGTATACATGCTTTTGAGTTAATCCTTAGTATCATTACAAAGGATTTTTTGCCTTTATTTATTTATTTATTTTGTTCAGAATTAAATCCCATTCCTTTCAATGATTATGCCCAGGTTTGTACCTCAGGGAATGTTGGAAAGAATCCCTGGGAAAAAAATAAGCACAGAAGAAAACTGTCCAGGCAAAAGGAATGTGTAACAACTGACCCTCCAAATGTTAGTGTACTTCATGTCCTATCGGCACCGGCTATTAAAGCCAGTGGTGAGAGATTATGGGAGTTGTAGTTCCACATTGGGAAGTCAGCACTTTGCCAACCGTGTCCTAGACTTTAGATTTAGATTTAGATTTAGATTTTATTAGTATTTGTAGGCCGCCCTTTTCCCTGAGGGGACTCAGGGCGGCTCACATAAAATCGGGGAAGGGGAATACAGACGTTAAGATAGAGACATATAATAAAATAGTAAACAACATACATTCATCATTCGGGAGGGGTAACTATCCTTGTCCCCAGGCCTGACGGGCGAGCCAGTTCTTAAGGGCTGTGCGGAAGGCCTGGATGGTGGAGAGGGTGCGAATCTCTACGGGGAGCTCGTTCCAAAGGGTCGGGGCTACTACTGAGAAGGCCCTCCTCCTTGTAGTTGCCAGCCGACATTGGCTGGCCGATGGAATGCGGAGGAGGCCTAATCTATGTGATCTTATTGGTCGCAGGGATGTAATTGGCAGAAGGCGGTCTCTCAAGTATCCAGATCCACTGCCATGTAGGGCTTTATGGGTGACTAATAGCACCTTGAAGCGCATCCGGAGATCAACAGGTAGCCAGCGCAGCTCGCGGAGGATAGGTGTTATGCGGGTGAACCGAGGTGCACCCACAATCACTCGCGCGGCCGCGTTCTGTACTAGCTGAAGTCGCCGGATGCTCTTCAAGGTCAGCCCCATGTAGAGCACATTGCAGTATTCCAGCCTAGAGGTCACAAGGGCCCGGGTGACTGTTGTGAGAGCCTCCCGATTCAGATAGGGTCGCAACTGGCGCACCAGGCGAACCTGGGCGAATGCCCCCCTGGTCACAGCCATTAAATGGTGGTCAAACGATAGCTGTGGATCCAGGAGGACTCCCAAGTTGCGAACCCTCTCTGAGGGGTATAAAATTTGACCCCCCAGCCTGAGAGATGGAATATTGGTCGAATTTTTGGGAGGGAAACACAACAGCCACTCGGTCTTTTCTGGGTTGAGCACAAGCTTGTTAACCCTCATCCAGTCCATAACAGCTTCAAGGCCTCGGTTCATCACGTCTGCCGCTTCATTGAGTTGGCACGGGGCGGACAGATACAATTGAGTATCGTCCGCATATTGATGGTATCTAATCCCGTGCCTACGAATGATCTCTCCCAGCGGTTTCATGTAGATGTTGAATAGTAGGGGGGATAAGACCGAGCCCTGAGGCACCCCATAAGTTAGGGGCCTAGGGGACGATCTCTGCCCCCCCACTAACACCGACTGCGACCTGTCCGAGAGGTAGGAGGAGAACCACCGCAACACGGTGCCTCCCACTCCCACCTCCCGCAGTCGTCGCAGAAGGATACCATGGTCGATGGTATCGAAAGCCGCTGAGAGGTCAAGGAGGACCAGGATGGAGGAATGTCCTCCATCTCTGGCTCTCCAGAGATCATCGATCAATGCGACCAAAGCGGTTTCTGTGCTGTAACCGGGTCTGAAGCCTGACTGGAAGGGGTCTAGATAGTTTGCTTCCTCCAAGGACCGCTGGAGCTGGAAGGCCACCACCTTCTCAACAACCTTCCCCAGGAAGGGGAGGTTGGAAACTGGACGATAGTTATTAAGGATAGCTGGATCCAAAGATGGTTTCTTCAGGAGGGGTCTCACCACCGCTGCTTTCAGTGCAGCGGGGAAGTTCCCCTCCCGAAGCGAGGCGGTCACAACCGCCTGGATCCAGCCTCGTGTCACCTCACTGCAGTTAGTAACCAGCCATGAGGGACACGGATCCAGTACACAGGTGGAGGTACTTACAGCCCTCATGGCCTTGTCCACATCCCCAGGGGTAACGTCCTGAAACTCAACCCAGAGCTGTTCTGGTTGATCCTCCTGTGCCTCGGCTGGAACTGCGGGGGTGGAGTCCAAGTCCGACCGAAACCGAGCAATTTTGTCCGCTAAGAATTGGGCATAATCTTCAGCTCTGCCCTGCAAGGGTTCCCCCGCTTCCCTTTTATTCAATAGGGAGCGGGTTATCCTAAACAGGGCGGCTGGGCGAGACTCAGCGGACGCAACCAAGGTGGCTATGTGAGATCTTTTTGCAGCCCTAAGTGCCCTGGTGTATTCCTTGGTGCAGGTGGTTACCATTGCTCGGTTCGATTCGGACTTATCGGACCTCCAACGGTGCTCTAGGCATCTCCTCCGGCGCTTCATCTCCCGGAGTTCCTCGGTGAACCAAGGAGGTCTCCGGGATCCGCCACCTCGGAGGGGCCGCAGTGGCGCAATCCGGTCGAGGGCCTCCGATGCTGCCGAGTGCCACGCAGCAACCAGAGTCTCTACCGGACTGTGGGCGAAAGTGTCAGGAATAACCCCAAGCTCTGTCTGGAACCTTGACGGTTCCATAAGGCGCCTGGGGCGGAACCACCTGGTCGGTTCCTCCTCCCTACAGTGGGGGTTTGGTCTCCGGAAGTCGAGCCTCAGTAGGCAGTGGTCTGACCACGACAGGGGTATGATGTCGTTCCCCCTCAGACCAAGATCACAAATCCACTGCTCCGAGAGAAATACAAGGTCAAGCATGTGCCCCGCCGAATGGGTTGGGCCTCGAATTACTTGGGTCAAGCCCATGGCTGTCATGGAAGCCATGAACTCCTGCGCCCCCTCAGAGTTTTCACCGAGCGACGGCAAATTAAAGTCCCCCAGGACCATCAACCTAGGGAACTCAATTGCCAGCTCGGCTACCGACTCGAGCGAGGGGAGGGCTGCTGCAACGCTGTTGGGAGGCAGGTACGTTAACAGCAGACCCACTTGACCCTTGAGGTCCAACTTTAACAGCAAAGACTCACACCCGACAATCTCCGGAGCAGGGACCCTACGAGGAACTAACGACTCCCGGATAACAGCGGCCACACCCCCACCCCTTCCCTGGGCTCTCGGCTGGTGTAGCACCTGAAATCCTTCTGGGCACAGCTCTACAAGGGGGACTCCTCCCTCTGGGCCCAGCCAGGTTTCAGTAATACATGCCAGGTCTGCCCTCTCGTCTAAAATTAAGTCCCGGACGAGAGGAGCTTATGTACAACAGACCTGGCATTTAGCGACAACAGCCTGAGACCAGGGTCCTGACTGCTTACGCCATCTGGTCTCGGAGTGGGACTCCTAGGGCCGGAAGGAGGGATCTCTGTAATGTAGCGAACCCTCCTTCCCCGGTGATGGCCTGCCCTAAAGTCCCCGCCGTATCTGCCCCTCCCTGTTACGACCGTAATACCCCGACCCTCTCCCGTGTCTCTAGTCCCCTCAACCACCCCCATGGCCCCCGCATCTCCCGGCAGGTCCTCTGAATCATGCATACTCATACACTCCCCCAAACAATCCCCACGTAAAAAGTTAAAAAACACAAAAATTTTACAACAATATGATCATAAAAAGTGGGACATTCATTCATCTCACGCATATCTCATACATATCCCATACAAAGAGAGAAGAAAAGATGAAAGAAAAGAAAGAAATTAAAAGTTGCGCAATTGATTAATTTAAGGTGCGAGTTCAGGTGGTAAAATAATTGTTTAACTTGTAAAATAATTGCTTATACTTGAGTATAGCAAGAGCAGCTTTCTCAGTTTCAGTTTCAGTTCAGTTTATTGGTCTTGTATGCTGCCCACTCCCGAAGGACTCTGGGCGGCTTACAATAAACAGGGGAAGGGGATAAATAGACAAAACAACAATTTAAAATACACAACATTCATAGTTACTGTGGGGCTGGATACTTCAACAGCCCCCCGGCCTGCCGGAGCAGCCAAGACTTAGTGGCTTTGCGGAAGGCCGGGAGAGTAGTAAGGGTCCGGATCTCCATGGGGAGCTCGTTCCAGAGGGTTGGAGCTGCAACAGAGAAGGCTCTCTCCCGGGGAGTCGCCAGCCGACATTGGCTGGCAGATGGGATCCAGAGAAGGCCTAGTCTGTGCGATCTGATCGGTCTATGGGAGGTAATTGGCATGAGGCGGTCTCTCAGGTACCCAGGTCCGATGCCATGTAGGGCTTTATAAGTAACGACTAACACCTGGAAGCGAGTCCAGAGACTAATGAGTAGCCAGTGCAGCTCGCGGAGGATAGGTGTAACGTGGGTGTACCTGGGTGCACCCATAATCGCTCGCACAGCTGCGTTCTGGACTAGCTGAAGTCTTCGAACCCTCTTCAAGGGCAGCCCCATGTAGAGCGTGTTACAGTTCTTGTGAAATATATGTAATCAAAACATTATTTTTCATCAACAGTACATTGTTGATTATAAAGAAATAATAAATGCCTCCCTTGGGAATGCCACTATTGAAAAGGTAAGAAAGTGATTATTTTATGAAATATTTTTGTTTGTATATAAATGCTTGTTTTAGGGTTAGACTTTTGTTTCATCTTCTAACTGCGCATGAAGCAAAAGAAGCTATATTGACCCAGGGAAAACCAAAAGTCACAACAGAAGCAGTATTTTTATAGTATTGCTTTAGGGTTATGCAATTCACATTATTTTAATTCCTTCGTAGAAAATTAAGTAACAAACCAGACAGAGACTTTAAAAAATAGGAAAAAAATTAATGAGGCAACCTCTGAATTGTGCACTGAGATCATTCATGCAATCTCGAGACCTTGGATGCTCTCTAGTTCATTATATTACTATTATATCCCACCTTGCCTCTTGTACTGGAGGAAAGAAGCGTGAGACTATTATACATGGTAGCCTCACTCCAATTAGAGTTTGGCAAAATGAGCCCTCTGCTGGTAAGATCATACAAATCTTCAGAGGCTTGTAGTTCCACAAAACCTCAACGTATCCCTGTTGTCTCCTTTGACAGGAGGCTTTCTTATCATGGCCCTTTCTAAAACTGAAAACCCACAGAAAAAAACCTTACTGGCCTAAAACATACAATTCTGCTTAGTGGCCAAATAATTGTGGTTACTCTCCACTTGTGCTGATTTAGGAAACAAGTTGCATTGGAGGGAAAATGTTATGGAAACAAAACAGTCCAGATCAATGAATGTTTGGGCCAGAATCAGATAGCTTTGTGGCAGAAAAGGTCTCTTTTTCTCTCAAAAGTCCTTCATTAACTTACAATTGTCAGCTGCTTGTTGCTTTTCTTGAAAAAGGCAGTATGAAGTGGTCCTCCTGCCAGTTTTATCAGTGTGCATTTTTTAAATGGGGAAAGTATGCAGAAGACTGAGCCATTCCAGCAGACAGAAGCTATCCTACACTTTTCCAGCTCATGGAAGCTTTAAAAGGGTCCTGCCAATTCATGCATAGTCTGTACTTTCCCCCAGAGTGGGAAGTATGCAATAGCTGAGGCAGGAAGCCACTTGTTTCATCCTTCACGGAGCACCAGGAATCACTTGTGGAGAGTTCAGGCTTTCTCACTCATCCATTTTCCCCATATACGATCCATGAGGACATCTGTGAAATTAGATCTACCTCCAGGTCACAATCTGGTTAGCTAATGCTTTGTAGCTCTAACATGAACAGCATGGTTCCCGCTTATTCACATTATTTTGTCAAATCATGCTCCAAGAACCCCCACCAACAGCTCTTCTTACAAAATCATGGAGTTAATAACTACGGAACTGTGAGGGGATGTATTAACGAGGCCTCCAACCCGTAGCACTACTATGGGACAATTGTTCTCTTTTTATTTTCTCTCATAAGAGTGCAGTGTAGCCTTTGGACATTTAACAATATGGAATTTTCTCATTTTGGCACCTAACATTGCACTGCTATATGAAATTATTTGGGTAGCTCAGAAACATAGCATGATATTCGTACCCTCACCACCCTCCAGGCCTTCCGCATAGCCCTTAAAACCTGGCTGTTCCGACAGGCCTGGGGCTAAAGATTCGCTGCCCCTATTTCGAATGGTATGACTGTTGTGCTTTTTAAATTATGTATTGTTTTGTGTTGTTACTAAACTGTCTGTATCCCCCCTTCCCTTTTTGAGCTGTGAGCCACCCTGAGTCCCCTTAGGGAAAAGGGCGGCATACAAATGAAATAAACTCAAACTCAACTCACTGATATTGCTAGGCTGTCCTTAAGTCCTGGTTTGCTTTTGTGTTGCCTGCTTGAGATCAGTTTTGTCTCTCCAAGATATGCAGTATATGTTTGCTTTGTAAAATCATCTCATTTGAAGTTGTGGATACTCTGAACAACGTCACTTTCAGTGATGTTGAAGTCAGAAGTGGGAGATTAGTTTTAGTCCTCTCCACCTGACTGAGTGGCATAACCTGAGCCTTGTCTCCTTTTTTCATCGTTGAAGAAGTTACAGGATCTCTCTCATTTCTACTTGGGGAATCTCTATTTTTGCAGATTCTTCTTGTTAGTAATGTTAGGAACCAGATAGTTTTATCTCTTTGTTAGCAATATTAGCTTATGTTTGTATAACATAGTACCACACCATAGCTTATGTTTATTTTACTAACATGGAGAGAAAATCTCTGGTTCTTTCCAGTACAGCATTTTCTTTACAAAAGTCTAAGTAGTCCTACAGAAAGGTCAGCAGTTTGGTTTGAATCTCTAGTGCTGCGTAACAGAGTGAACTCCCATTACTTGTCCCAGCTTCTGCCAACCTAGCAGTTTGAAAGGACATAAAAAATGCAAGTAGAAAAATAGGGACCATCTTTGGTGGGAAGGTAGCAGTGTTCTTTGTGCCTTCGGCGTTTAGTCATGCCGGCCACATGACCATGGAGACGTCTTTGGACAGAGCTGAAACGGAGATGAGCACCGCCCCCTAGACTCAGGAATGACTAGCACATATGTGCGAGGGGAACCTTTATCTTTTAAGTAGTCCTAAAGTAGGAACTAATGCCTACTAACTCTGAACTAACTTCAGGACTTATAGGATCCCTTGACTTATAAGTATAAGTATAACCTTTATTGTCATTGTACTTAAATACAACGAAATTGGTTTTAACCTCACAAAATTATAACAGAAACAAAAAAATCTATCATTCTTCTTAATAAACTATACAGGATGTCAGCCCTGGAGGCCATCTTTTTCTTTGGATCTTCAGGGCTGCCACACTTTGGTGGATGGGCATGCTGTGGGAACTGGAAGGGGAGTTGGATGGCGATGAGGTGCGATGTGTAGCCATAACAACATTCTTTCCCTGGGAGTCAAGGACGTTCAGCCTGCACCTGGAGAGAGCCATGACTGGAAAACTAATTCAGTTAGGACGGTGACCTGATTGAACCATGTGATGGACATGTGGGTGCAGGCGAAGGGACTTAGACTTTCCTTTGGTGGGGAAAACCCAGGAGACTTCAGATTCAGGTTTATTAGGCATCTCTAATCAAATGGAACTTTGAGGAAATGCTTGCCTCGGAGTCTTATTTGGTTGGGGGTGTTATTTGGAACCCTGACACAGGGTTGCATGCAATTCTGACAATTGCATGCATTTGATTTATCTTATAGCACACAGACAATAGTCACTTGTGGTACAAACATTGGAAGAGAACCTCAAAGATATATTTCATTCAGTGATATGACAATAACATAAATGTTGTATACAGTAATTCTTTGCCTTAGCCACTTGCTTTTTTCTCTTTTTAAAAATAGTGTTTTGGATAGCTATTCAATGCTATCCGTTTAATTTCCATTAACAAATTAATCAAACTATATATTTTATTCTTACAGTTCATTATCTCTTTTGACTTGGTAGACAATATAAATGTGAAGAGGAATGTGGAATAAAAATAGTTCTCCCTACCACTCTCAAACTGTATGAATGTTATATGCCTAGGTTCTATTTAGCCATGATCTTGAAGGTATGAAAGTGTGTCAGTTCCCTTAGTTCAAATTCCCAAAGCCTATCCTCAGTCAGCAAATATATGTAATACCTTTCTCCTGCCCATAAAATGATGTGGCAATAATTATTTGCCTTTGTTGTCTGCACAAAGTATTTGACGATAACTAGATGGTATCAAGGACCACTTTGAATAAACAAGTAGTTTAGGTAAATGATATTTCCTCCTTCCAAAACGATCAAATTGAAATGCTCCTTGTGTTGTAAAAATCTTACATTATAAGTACAAATAATGTACTTAATCTTAAATACACAATGCTTTCAACTCTACAGTATGTCAACATGGTAAATAATGAGGATCTAACATCTTCATTCTGAAGACTCTTATGAAAATTACTTCTTCTGTCGAAAGATTACATCTCTATTCAAGAGAACAAATTATTTCTAGTGGGTTTTTCTTTGGTCATAGAGTGCTGATTCCATTCATTTGTTAACTGCAATTAATATCAAAAGGGAGATCTAGCTTCATATAATTGGCACACCACATTAAAACACTTAATGGTATATGGCTATGTGTATCTCATTCACAGTTCCCTGTTGGCACTGAAATTGAAGGAATGAATATTCTGGGGCTTGTGCTGTTTGCTCTGGTTTTGGGAGTAGCTTTGAAAAAACTTGGACCTGAAGGAGAAGAACTCATTCGTTTCTTTAATTCTTTCAACGAAGCAACCATGGTCTTAGTATCTTGGATTATGTGGTGAGTGTTTATAATAATATTGCAATCTGAAAAACTTCCCAGTGTTGGAGCAGTTTAAAATACAATTTACTACACACACTACCCTCTCTTCAACTCTAAAGTCTGTAGTAAAGGGTCTTCATAATCTGTAGCATCTAATTTGAGAGGGACAATTACCAGCTGATTGACGGCCTAGCAGAATCTAAGATCAAATAGAAGGTGGTATATGCAATAGGTTAAGGAGAATGTTTATTCTGCTGGTTGTGTTACACGGGGCATAAATATTCAGTTATTAATATCCCGGTTTGTATATTCAACAGTTGGATTTCATCTGCACCCCCATTGGTTGCGTGGCTATATTAGTAACCTGTTTCCATATCTTTTGGGTTTTAATTGTGCAAATCTAAACATGGTTATTCAACACTCTTACTGTATTCAGTAGCATTTGCTTCTTGACAAAGGTATTTAGAATTACCCATTTATTGCTTATATAATATGTAACAACACTATTGTCATGGAATTCTACAGAAGTACCAGTTGGGCATTAAAACTGTTGTTTCTAAGAAGAACATTATACCCTGTTCTGCTGAATCAGCTAATTCTAACTTCCTTCTGCCAATGTGACATGGAAAGTTGATATAGAAAACCGAGCAGCTGAAATCGATCAACTGCTCCCCCCCTCCTTTGATATATATTGACTCAAGAGCATTGTAGATAGGCTATTGACCGGTCAAGGCCTGGATTTCTCTCATGTCTCTTGTGCAACTGACCTGAATATTTAGCACATGGCAGCTTTTTCTTTTCTGATTCAATATTGGAATTGAAAAAGGCCAGCTAATAGGCAGGACTTGCAGCTTGTCCTTCAAAATCTCTATAGAATGAAAGGATCATGGAAGCTGAAATTGTGCAAGAAGGTACCCTTCTTGGGACTCTGGCAAATTCACTCCATACCGTACCACGGTCATTTTCAGAGAGACCTTCAGGTGTTACTTTATAGAGTTTTCTGCTTTCCTGAGTGGGATAGGAAAGTGGTAGCCAAACTCTTAACTGAAATGGTTTTAGTCTGGTCTTCTATGACTATTGCCATATGGATACCTTTTTTTCTTCTTTAAATTGGGTTGGAAGATTTTTTTTTTTTAATTAGCCACCTTTCTTTATTCTAACCACTTTAGATTTTTGGCATTGGCTTGACATTGGGAGCATTTGCACAATTTTTGAAATTGCTGAATGCTGATTAAAAGGTTTGCTTTAGTAAAAATTGAAGACTTTGGAAAACTCTGCAAGCAATGGCTTTCAATGCAATCAGCCATAGTATCTTACTGGCTGGCCTACAAGAATCGGAGACTACAGGCCTTGTTTTGCAGTGGTTCTGCTTGTTAAGTCAATTGTGGGGTGTGCCAGATTGACCCAATGGCATGTCATATGTGGAGGGTCACAGAAGTGAATGTTTGGCATTTGGAGTGTGATATAATCAACCAAATAAAGCTGGTTGATATACCAACTTTACATTGTCACCTCTGAGGCATAGGATGATGCTATTGATATTCTAGCCAAATGTCTGGAGACTGTAAGAATCTGGATGAGAAAGACTAAGCTGAACTCAAATGAGTTGCTGTCAGTATCATTGTGTCTGAATGGCCAGGTTCATTATTTGGAGGGTCCTTCAACACTCACAGCTTCTGCTAGAAGGGCAACCATGGTTAGAACTCTGCTTTTCATTGCCACTCAATTGGTTTGTCATTCAAGCCATCACTTCACTACACAAATTCCTCAGACCAAGAACTAGAAGTCGGGCAATTCTGGTGCTTTTTTGGCCTGGGAAATCTCCACAATAAAGGTGTTAAATTTCCATCTCTCACATGCATCTGTCCTTCCATATTCAAAAACAACCTCTGTCCATTAATTTGGTCCAAACAAAATCTAGTTTGGACCAAATTAATCTGTTTCTTCAACTTACATATGTTCAACCCAAGGGTGGGTTCCAGCTTCTTCTACTGCTGGTTTGCTCAGGGACGCACTTTGGACACGCACACACTTGATGCGCACTATGCACGCATACACAGTAGTAAAAAATGCTGCGCATGCGCAGAAGGAAAAAACAAGATGGCAGCACCTAAGGCACTGCTGATCGAACCAGTTCGGGGGTGGCTAGCCGAGTTACTACCTACTCGGCTGAACCGGGCCGATCTGGAAGGAACCCACCTCTGGTTCAACCCAAAAGCTATAAAACAGTCTCTTCTGATTTGATCACTTTTTATACCATTTACTTCTCTGCTCATCGTAACATATTACTTAAATCATTATTTATGAAAATAACCCTCATTCACACCATTATCCTTTGAATATGAAATACATGTGTTCACTGCTGATGCTTTAATTGGTTCAGTTTAATTGGTTCTCTCAAGAGTAGTAGCAAATGTGCAAATAAATGTCCCACAACAGAAAAAGAGATAAAGATTCAATTTACCAAGGGAAATTTTGTATGACAATCTGATGCTTATTCTTTATTGAGGCCTGTAGTGTGGGTTTCAGAAATCACTGACTTTTTCATTTTCATTCTGTCAAAAATTAGAATTTTATTTAGCATTCAATGTAACACTCGGTGCTTCCTTTTCAGGTATGTACCACTTGGCATTACATTTCTAGTTGGAAGCAAGATTGTGGAAATGGATAATATTATCCTGCTGGTGACAAGCCTTGGAAAATACATCTTTGCATCAATTCTTGGCCATATTATTCATGGAGGGATTATTTTACCACTTATTTATTTTGCAGTTACACGCAAAAACCCTTTCACTTTTCTGTTAGGACTTATAACTCCTTTCACCACAGCATTTGCTACTTGTTCCAGGTTGGTGGATTTTTTGCTTCTATTTCTGAAATGAGGATGACATTGTTTGAATTTAGGGTAATAATGTAACTTGGCTTTTCTTGTAAAACAAGGGACTTTACATTTATTAAAATGTAAGGCAGACTTTTAGAATGGAGTATAGATAGTCTGTGTTGCTATATGGAAAAATATGGCTTGATGGCAAAGGTTTTAATGGCTATATTATAGTATCTTACAGGGTGCGGAAAGTAACAATTTGAGAATACTAAGGTGCTTGACTGTAAAAATGTTTCTTTAAACCAGACATAATAGAAACTTGAAATGGACATAATAATAAAAATGTATAATAAAACTCCCTTTTTATTTTTTCTCATAAGATTCAGGCATTTGTTTTGGAAATGAATAAAGTAGAATCTTTTGTCCTAATTTTCAGGAACAGCCCGTATCTGGAATGTTACATTATCTATTTAGGCTGACAGACAAATGCTTATATTTTGGACTGCAGGAACATTGCTGGACTTGACGTTCTTGTGCTTCTTCCTTGATCACATCTAGCTCTGCAACTCTTCCATCAATGATCAAATGCATTGAAGATAACAACAAAGTAGACAAAAGGATTAGTAGATTTATTCTGCCTATTGGGGCTACTGTGAATATGGACGGAGCTGCTATTTTCCAGTGTATAGCTGCTGTCTTTATTGCTCAACTGAACAACGTCGACCTCAATATTGGACAGATCTTTACCATTCTGTAAGTGATAGTGTCCACTGCTCAGGTGCATCAGAAGAATCAGAAACTATTTGATTCTTTCTAGCCTGCCACATTGCACTTTGGTTGAAGCATAAATTACAAATTATGTCCTTCAGGGAAATGCTGAAAGGAGTCACACTTTTCTAAAGCCCTTCATGGTATTGGACCTGGGTACTTGAGAGACCGCCTGCTGCCAATTACCTCCACTAGACCGATTAGATCCCACAGATTAGGCCTCCTCCGAATTCCATCCGCCGACCAGTGTCGACTGGCGACTACCCGGAGGAGAGCCTTCTCTGTGGCTGCTCCGACCCTCTGGAACGAACTCCCCATGGAGATTCGAACCCTCACCACCCTCCAGGCCTTCCGCAAAGCCCTTAAAACCTGGCTGTTCAGACAGGCCTGGGGCTAAGAACTATTGCCCCCGTCTCGAATTGGTATGACTGTTGTGTATTTTAAATTATGTATTGTTTCTGTGTCATTTTAATTTTCTGTTTGTATCCCCCTTCCCTGGTTGAGTTGTGAGCCTGAGTCCCCTTCGGGGGGAAAAGGGCGGCATATAAATAAATTCAACATTCAACATTCAACATTCTCCTTCTAAGGAGATTATAGTTTATTGTGATGTAGAGAATAAGAGCCTAAAGGGATACTTGGCCTGACAGTGCTGTGGGTGGCAATGCAAAAGGAAGCAGCAAGTAGAAATGTCATTAAGTCCCTTCTGAATCATTTTAGTAATTTTGATCAGTTTTACACCCAAACTTGATGCAACTACTGATTTGCAGGATGTACAATGGCAAGTTGTACAAACAGTCTATCTCCATTGCATGGCATCAGTGTAGAGTCCTGAGTACAGAAAATAAACTTTGAATATGATTCTGTGTTATTTTAATACATATATGAAATTTCAACATAGCCAAAAATAATTTTATTGACAGGGTTACTGCCACTGCTTCCAGTGTGGGAGCTGCTGGAATTCCAGCTGGAGGAGTTTTAACCATAGCTATTATCTTGGAGGCTATTGGACTTCCCACAAATGACATCTCTCTCATATTGGCTGTGGACTGGATTGTGTGAGTATACACAACATGTGTGTATGTTAACTCTTTGGATATAGTGGCTGTCAACGTATCAAGAGTCTTAATAACCCCTTGTAAGGGCAACCTTTAAAAAGTACTTTCATCCAGAAGGGAGCAGTTGCAAACCACACAGCAGAATTTGTTGATTACTGCTGAAGGGAGTAAGAAACTCACTGCTCTAAATTTTTGATCTGCATCTTTTTCCATTCCGATCACAAAAGCTGTCTGAAGTTGAGAGGGGGATGAGCAGAGGAAATTAGCTATTAAAAACTATAGCAATAGCAATAGCAGTTCGACTTATATACTGCTTCATAGGGCTTTCAGCCCTCTCTAAGCGGTTTACAGAGTCAGCATTTTGCCCCCACAGTCTGGGTCCTCATTTCACCCACCTCGGAAGGATGGAAGGCTGAGTCAACCTTGAGACGGTGAGATTTGAACCGCCGAACTGCAGATAGCAGTCAGCTGAAGTGGCCTGCAGTCCTGCACTCTAACCACTGCGCCACCTCGGCTCTCTATGTATCCCATGATACATGATACAAAAATTACATCCCTTTTCTTGGGGTGGGGAGATTTTACAGTGGGTTTTTTTTGTTGTTATTGCATGAGATGAAAGAGAGGCTGCATTTCAAGGCACAAGTATTTTTTTATTTGGGCTAAGCCATAACTGCTGTAAAAGTTACATTCAATTAAATGCAAAGGATGTTAATATTCCTCATGTCAGGAAAAGGATGGACAGAATTATTCTAAACCAGTGGTTCCCAAACTTGGCAACTTTAAGACTTGTGAGTTGAAGTCCACAAGTCTTAAAGTTGCCAAGTTTGGGAACCACTGTTCTAAACAAGAAACAGAGTTTTGCTCCAAGAAAACTTTTGAAGCATCAAAACTTCCCAGGGAGGATGTAATATTTGTTTAGGTTCTTTTTCCTCAGAATGATGGTAAAATATCTTGGCGGAGTATGTTTAAAATTGAAGGTAGGGTCTTAAAAAGAGTTGCCAGTTCCCAATTTTACAAGCACGTACTCCAGCAAAAAGGAAACACTCACCTTGCTGGCCAGAAAAAATGATGAACAGATGGATACAGGACAGTACTACATTCTCCTTCAGCAAACTGTTCAGGCTGAGTTTCTGATCTTAACTTTTGCTTATGGAGAATAGGACAGAGCTTTTTAAAAAGCATCTTTGCTTGCTGTGCTTTGTGATACCCTGTTTCCCTGAAAATAAGGCCTCCCCGGATTATAAGTCCAATCGGGCTTTTGAGCGCATGTGCTAAAATATCTCTCCCCCACAAATAAGCCCTCCCAAAATATTGCAACACAATAGCAGCCATGAGGTGACCACACTCTCCTCCTGCACCTCAAAAATAATAAGACCTCCCCCAAAATAAGGCCAAGCACTTATTTTTTTGGGGGGGGGGCGGCGGGCGGTCAAAAGATCCTGTCTTATTTTGGGGGGAAAACAATATTTTTAGTTTTGAACACAGATCACTGTTAATATAGAAGATGGCAAATGAACACTTCTCAAACCTATTGCTTTTAAAGGTAGTCTGAGCCACTGCAAATGTTTACATATGCATTTCATTAACACCAGTGAAAACGTTTCCATGTTTTTCCTATTGATCAGGGACCGGACCACAACAGTTGTTAACGTTGAAGGTGACGCCTTTGGAGCAGGTATTCTTGATTATCTGAATCCAAAAGAAACGAAGGAGAAAGACACAGAACTTAGCGATGTCCAGGTGGAAGCCATTCCAAACACCAAGGCTGATGGGGAAACATCACCTCTGGTAACACACAAGGTTCAAGCTGTCACCCCTCCACCATCTAGCTCTCAAGATCCAACATCTAATGATTCAGTCCTATGAATATAAAAGAGTGGAGACCACTTTATGGGCACTGTAATTTAGAAAGTACTTGTTGAATAGAGTCTGTATGCCCCCCTGACTTTAAGCAGGCATGTCCTCTTCCATTCTGATGGCACAGAACACAGTGGTAACAGCCACAGACTACAAAATATGTGCAAGCTTCTATATGTGTGTTTGTGTGTGAGAGGGACAAGAATGAAAACTTTAGTTGGTACAAAAAGTGCTGCTGCATCCTTATGTGTATATGAGTAACATATGCAAGACAAATGTAGTAAGTGAATGACAGCCATCCTAGACAATTTCTTCTTGTTATGAAATAAAAATTAAAGCCCACTTTATAAGATAGACTGTGAAATTTCAGAGATTTTGGGAATGTCTTATTAACTGAAGTTATACAGGAATGAAATGGAGTTTCTTGCAATTTTACTGCATCGAGCCTGCATGACTGTTTGAAAGATATTCTTAAGGGATCAGTTTATTTTGATTGATATAGTTTGTGGGACCTAACTCTTTATTCTAGTTTGATAAGTCAGAGAAGCAAACCCTTTTGAGGGAGAATAGAATTAAACTAATACGTTATCAGATATATACAGTATATACAGTAACTAAGGGCCACCAGTCCAGATTAGCCTGAAAAGGACCATTATAATTTATTGCTCTCTTCCTGAACCTTCCTGCATGTCAAACCTTACTGGACCAAAAAAGAAAGCAAGAAGCTGAACCATTGCCTTTCTCTTCAAAAGTTGGGTTGCAACTTTCATAATTGTTTGTTACACATGAAGTTTAAATTGCTTTTGAGACACCCTCAGCAATTTATATTAATGCTTGATTGTTGTTCCTGGAAAGAAATATCAATGAATGGCCAGGATGAATATGTACTACTATTACTACAAAGCAGGAATTGATTTCTAGTTTCCTAGCTTGATGTCATGTCTGCAGGTGGTGCTGCGAGAGATTATCTTTGTTCTGGATCAGCATATTGTATGGCTTATGGCTTTTAATGTTTTCTGCTTAGAACTGTCCCAAATTGGAACTCTTCATTGGCAATGGAAGGCTGGCTAGAATTTTCAGATTTGTAGGCCCAATACACCTAGTGGACATTGTAGCTAGAATGATCCTTTTGAGCATTTATAACTGGACCTAAGATAAATTGTTTATCAAAAGGACAAGCTGCATCTGATATGTATTACCCCAAAACCAGTAGGTATATGAATTGTGTTTCTATCAATTCATGAACAGATTAACTCCATGCTTATTTAGTGCCTGGTGACATAATGACCAATATTTTTTTCTTTATGCATAACAAATAAAATCATATTGCAAATGTGGGTAGAATATATATATAAAACATCCAGTGTTAAGCTTCAAATATTTTACATAAAAGTACATTTAAATGGGTGCTTAAATGTAGCCTGGTAACAATCATGAAGCTTCATTTGTTGCTTTTCCCTCACTCCACCATTACTTTCAAGAGGATATGTGTTGACAAGTAATCACACAATTCTGGTCTTTAATCTTCTTGCATAAGAGATACTCTTCAGACATTTTTCTGGCAGTCAGAAATTCAATTCCATTATTTAAAGTTGTTTGGAATATTACCTGTCTTTGTCCCAGTATGAAAATATTTTTCAAAAGGATATAATATGTTATAATTTCCCACCTGCAAATTTAACCTTAAAGCCCTGGGCAGGAAAAGACAACTCACCTGATGCCTCCCAGATGGGCCACAACTCCAGTTCCCAGAATTCTTAGCATGTTATGTCATTTGTTCTAATTTGCCATTTTCAATCTGATGAACTCCAAATTCAGAATATAGAATAAAGTAAATGGGATTAATCCGAATCAAAAAAGAGGAGGAGGAGTCAGATTTTAATCATAAACACCTTTGGTTGAAGGGCAAAGGATTGTTTTGATAAATATTTACCTTTCCAGAAACAACAACTGTTGTCCTTATAAATTATAAAGCAACTTTATGTAACTATAAAGGAAGCCTTTTGAATGGGTTATATGTTTATCCCACTGTACCCATTCTTTCAATGTGAGCACATAATAAATATAGTAGTATCTTTTTCTCTTCCTGTATTAACCAGACAAACACATTATGAAGTATTCTTACCAATTGATGTAGCAAATGCTGACACAGGAATCTCTATTCTTTGGGCAGGCCAGTCAGTTAAACCTGACCTGTTTGTATTGCTGCCAGTCAGAATGGCAGGTCCTCTTGCAACAGAGTCATAATCTAGATAATCCTATTACTGTTCAGTTAGATAATCATTAAGTCATAAGATTGCATCTATCCTTTGTTTCAGTTGCTGAGCGTACATTTTCAGGAAACAGGCATTCTTACAAAGGAGAAGTTTTGAGCTGACTGACTAGATTGACTTGTAGTGGTAGAAAAGCACTTAGCCTCCTTTACAACAGTGTTTGTCACATTTGGGAACTTTAAGATGTGTGGACTCCATCTCTCAGAATTCCTCAGTCAGCTGGCTAGGGAATTCTGGAAATTGAAGTCCACATACCTTAAAGTTCCCAAACGTGAAGAAAATACTGTTTTAGAGGATCTGCTCATAGAGAAAGAAAATATTTCTCTTTATCCTGGCATCATTTTGCATCTTGTTTTGGAATTTGTGAATTATAATCCATCTTGCCCACTTGCATAGGTGTGCAGGAAATAATTAATCAGCACATAGAATACTGATTTACTTCCTGCAACAGATTTAGCACACTTTGAGCAGTAGTTACAATGTATGTGCAGGATTTCAAAATCAGTAAAGTCAACTGTGGATCTTGAACCTCGCAACTTTTACTTTAATTGGAGGAAAGTATTGTTTTTAGTATCGTGTGAGACGTGAAATTTCTCCCTGTTCACTTATTACGCCATGGAATAGTTTTCATACCTTTTCCCCTTAATGTTTTTTCCTTAGCTGTAAAACTCCAGACATAGTATTTTTTTCTCTATAGAGAAAGGAATTCTTGTTCAGCTTTTTATGTCATTTTAGGCACTGGAAAGCAGAAACTGAGTAGGAACTGCAAAAAGGAGTTGCAAATGCAAATATGTAATTTTAGTTCTCACAAAAAGAACATACCCAAGGAATCCCTCTTAAGATCCTAGTTGGACATATCTTTTACTTTAAAAAAAATCTGCTATGTAAAAAATATGCCTTCGAGAGCACTAATAATGTCTTCTATAGCAGCTTAGTATTGTTTTATTTGAGGGCTTTTTAATAATGTAATCCCAGTGATTATTGAGACAACCAGACCATTGTGCCAGCAAGAGTAGACATATTGGAACGAAAAATATCTGTGAGCCTTGATTGACAGTACAACCTGCCTGCCTCTCAAAATACAACTTGTCATTAATGACCACAAAAATTAGGAAGGTCTAATCAAAGGTGCTCTTGGTGCTACCATCAGAAATGTGACCTATCTAACACAACACAGTATTAAGCATGAATATGTACAGTAACAGTGTGAGGCATTTAAGCAGCAAATTATTTTACCAAATGGAAAAGCCAGATTGGTTGAGAGCTTTGATTACTGCTCACAATATAAATGCCCTTGGGGAATCTCTTTTATCTAGTAAAGCTATTTTTTTTCCATATTTTTATAGTGGCCGAACCGAAGACTGGTTTGACAGCAATTTATTGACAATAGTATCCAGAAAAAGAAAAGAGAGAAAGAAAAGAGAGAGAAGAGAGAGAAAGCAGGTGTTTCTCAATAGCCTCCTCAGTTCAGATCTTGGGTCACTACCAGCATAATTACAGAAAATGAATCAATGTTCTACCCCTGATTTATTTTATAAAATAATATTGCCTTTTCTTTTATCAGATTGTTTATTAATGGTACCAAAAAGGGGGTGGGGGAGGAAAATCACGCTGGCAAAGAGCAGGCAACTGAGTAGAACAGGTCTTTTTCATTACTGATTATTTTTTATTTAGCTTTTGGACAATCCCTGGACCAAATTCAAGGTTAGCATATCCTTCCTGTCCTGTTCCCATTGAGAAATTTGTACTTTTGTACTTTGCTAACGAGTAAATGTAACTGAGTTTTTTTGCATATGGATGATATATCGATCTTCAGGTCGAAGTGTCATATTGCTTGAAACTCAGTAATGCCTAAAAAATAATGCATATAAGGCAAAATGACATAGACTATGTAAGAGTCTATATTGTATATGATACATTATTATTATTACTTAAATTAAGAGACATCAGGAATTTACCCATAGGAGTTTGTGTGGATAAAACATATGCTATACTAATGAGTTTTGATGCCTCCCTTATTGATATCAGTGGCATAAAAGTTACTTCAAAAGATGCCAGCAATCTTGACTATTTAAACTGCTCCTTCCTAATGTATCATATTAGCACTTGCAGTGTACAAATTCTAATTTTTCAGGTGTCCATTGCAGTGTGTGATATTTCAATTTTCTGTTTTTTTTATTTTTCTCATTTCATTTAGATAGGTTTAAACAGCTAGAATGAAATATTCATTAATTTATCAAAATGGGGAATGTGGAAGTAAATCAAAATTTAAAAGTGAAGCAGAGGATTGATTAAAAATTTTTAAAATCCGTTGTACAGCATTTTAGGAACTCTAAATTGGGCTGCTGAAAATTGTAAGAGAATCATGCTGATTATAAGCAGGAATGAGATGGAGATTTATAGATTTATATTCTGTGTGCTAACGTGTTTAAAGTTACTATAAACAGGTGAAACAAAGCTGGAAAATAATTACATATTTTTTAATTGGGTGATCAGCTTTTTAAAAAAATGCTGACATTCTAGGCACAGATACTGCACAGCAGATTTTGTTGTGATAGTGTTGAGGCCCTAATTTGCAAGTTTTCATCCTCCTCCCAAATTCCATCTTAACACTAATTAAAAATAGGCTATCAGCTTGTGTTTTTTCCTCTTGCTATTCCATTTTTTTAGCTTGGCTAAAAAAGGATATTACTCTAATTAGACTTTGTGTTCAATCTTCATTGTGTTTATTCTCATTCCCAGAATTTACACTGAACCATCAGTGCATTCCCTTGCTATTGAGCACGCCCCCCCCAACAAAAACCCTCTAAAAAAAAAAAACCCAGCTGCTACTCCAATATCAGATTCCCACTGCCGTCTTTGCCTTTTCCTGTAGTTGCTTGAGAGCAAGGAGAAAGGAAAACTTTGGGTGGTGGGCCTAAGCTACCTATCCCCAGGGTTCCATGGCAAATACATTGGTGATTGGAGATTGGTGATTGGAGAGCTTAATAAAAGAACACTGGCTGAATTGTCGAAGAAAAATGTCACTGAAAACAAGGAGGACAGTATTGCTGTGGCAATGATGCCAAAACTAGGTGCAGAAATGCTCTAATTGCTCAATATAATACTAGGGGAGATTATCTCACATGAGGAATCATCAAACAGGACTATATTTTTTACAACATTGAGAAGCTTTCTTATTTTTTTCTCACTGGCACAGCTGAATGTCAGCTTCTACCAAGATCTGAATAAAATTCTTATGACCAGATGGAACGGTTATCACATTAAATTGGCTAATATACTTCTACCTTACCTTAATATGCAACAACAGCCCCTCCTCCAATTAATGGAATCATTTAGAGCAACTAAGCTGTCTGTTAATAAGGAGAAATATGGTTCTGTATTTACAGTTACAGTGAGCTATTCTGATTAGCTTTCATTAATATGTATCTTTAAACTGTGTCCCTTACGATGTACTCTTCAATTCAAATACTAGTGATAGATTATACTACCCTACATTGCCACTTGTGTCTTTCTGTACTGAAGTTTCTAATCCAAGTCAAGTAGAATGTGGACGTGCTTTGCTGTAATGAAAATGAACAGCTGCATAATACAAAGGTGGAGACTGTGAACCAAAGGTGGATCTGGAATCTGTGTAGGATAAGGAAATCTTCACTCTATGATATTAGACATAAGCGATGATGACACCACCTGCCTTATTGTGTTGTACCTAAAGTGCTGCTTTACCTGTGTTTTATTCACAGTGCTGTTCATCCCATGTATTTCTTCTCAAGATCCTTAGTTAGATACTTAGTTTAGCCCTGGGTCTGAACTCCTGAGAAAACACATTGTCTGTTCTATTTTACAGGAATATAAATGTTAGATTTCAAATCTGAAATTAGATAAAGCATTGTAGAACAGTGCTTTATCAGGATTATAGAATAATGTATGTCAGCAACAGCTAACCACTCCATTTCCTAAGTATTGTTTTCTGTCTCTGAATGTAATGTTCTCAATATGTATTTTGTTTGCAGGCATGCAGAATATTTCAAATTCAAATCATTTTGTCTTTGGAGCATTTCACTTCGAATATAAAAGATTCAAAATGTTTCAAATGCAAAATGGGATTGTTCAGTTGTTTCAGAAATATTGTATTTCCAATTTCCAAATATTGTAAAAGTTGTATTGACAATAATAAAAACAGCTCATTTCACTCTTGAGATGGGAATTTCGACTAGAAGTACCGGTAGTTCAAATTTGAAACATTTTGCATGCTCCTAATTTTGATCATGCATCTCAGTAAGGTTGTCATCACTATCAAGGATCAAATGTGTATATGTATATAAAAAAATGAAAATGAATATGTGACTAGAGTTGATAACTGTTTTTCCACTTCTAAAAACCCCCAACCGTTCCTAACTGTTTTGGTGGAAAGCAGTGCAGAGAATTATGTTTAATTATTTTGTAACTTGACATTCGACGAATCTTGTGTTAATTATTCACAGTTTTTCTGAATCTGAAATAAAACCCTTTAGACTGAATGAACATTTGTCATTATTGGAAAAAGAATATGTATTCCATTATGTAACATTACAGGTAGTCCTTGTTTTAGAATCAGAATTCAACCCAAAATTTTGATTGGTGGGCTCAGCAGTTGTTAAGTGAGTTTTGCAACATTTTATGATCATCTTTTTTACTACAGTTTTTAAATGAACTTTGCTCATCAGAAGGTCACAAAAGGTGATCATATGCTCCCAGAACACTGCAACCATCATAAATACACACCAGTTTCCAAACTTCCTAATTTTGATCACATGAGTATTGGGGATGCTGCAGTGATCGTGTGAAAAACAGAAGTCACTTTTTTCAATGCCGTTGTAACTTCAGTCATTAAATGAATGGTTGCAAGTCAAGGATTGCCTGTATTCTTAGAACTTGATAATATATTCTGACATTTTCATAATCAGAGCTATGGTAATGGAAATTTATCTAGTCATCTCTGAGTGTTGCTAAGGACAACTGTGGGGTGCAATACAAATGACACATCTCTTCACATTCAAAAGGGGCAGAGTCAGCATTATAAGGACAAAAACAGGCCCAGGAAAGAGGCTAAATTCTCTTCATGTCAAGGTTTTCATCACTATAGAACCTCAGATTTATCTTTTCTATAGAAGGTGACTTGTAAGGAATACAGCTGCCTTAGTCAAGCCAGCTATACGTAGGTATCATATTTTTGGACTATAAGGTGCTCCGGACTATAAGATGCACATTAGTTTTAGAAGAGGAAAACAAGAAAAAAAAATCTTTCCTCCCAGCATCCATCCGGGTATTCATCTTGCTAGTGTCCTTGCAGCAAATGGCATGGTCAGCTTCAGCACATTATCGCAGCCCCAGCATGTGGCTTGTCAGGGCTTCGCTGCGTTGTACCCACCACCAGTCAACTGAGCTGAACTGCTGCCGCTGCCAGGGAACACTGTAGCCTTTGCTGCTAAGCAGCTGATCGGTGATTGGATTTGCCTCCCGGAGTATCCCTGATCAGCTGTTCTAGGCGGCAGGGATCACTGCGTCCTGTTCATTCACCGCATCCTGTTCACCACTCACTGATGCCCATTCATCACGAATTGCCAGTGAATGGGTGGCAGTGTCGATCCCCACCGCCTAGAACAGCTGATTAGTGCTACACCAACCCCCTCCCCTGCCACAATATTCGCTCTATATAAGACGCACAGACATTTCTACCCACTTTTGGGGGGGAGTGTTAGGGTTAGGGATTTTATCATTGACAGGAAATATTGTTAAGTTGTGAAGACACAACTAAATAAAGGGAAGTTTCCTTTTATTAAACAAGGGATAATGGAATCTTTCCTGCAATAGCAGATAATGTGGGTTTTTATTAGTATTTGCACAGCACAATATATTGATTGTTGTGTTAAGATGTTATTACTATAAGATTATCTCTGTTATTGCTATTGTAATAAACAGGAAAGAATCTTCAAAAAACCCCTTAAGGTGTATAATAATATATTTTCTTCAGCTATGTTTCTTCTAAGCGAGATAGAAAATAACTTTCAGTATCAAAATGGGGAAATACTTTTGAGGAAATGGAGTCTATGAATGGAAGGCCCCTAAAAATCTCCATTAACAGGGGTCACTTTAACCATTTCCTAAACTGCAAATTAGCATATCTTAGCTTGAACAAAAGAAAATTGAGTTTTAACAGGCAAAAGAAGTTTATGCTTTTTGCACATTGGCTCTAGTAGCTTATAAGACAACTGATACTCAAAATAGGACACAGCTACATTCAGGATACAGCTGAATATTAAATCTCAAGGCACAGGCATCTGCTGGGGGATAAAATATGTGTTGAAATATGTGTTCTACCCCATATATATTCCTATGCAAAGTCACAACACAAATATGAAAAGGTGGTGCTTGAACCAGAACATGACATAGATTTTGTCATGTTGATGTCACCATGATAAGGAACTGACTTTTCTACCTCAAACTGAAATGCTTAGATTTCTTAGATTGGGAATCCATCCCAAAATAGAATCAGTTGACTTTTTCTAATATCAGGCACCCTTCTACGATTCAAGTCCCCCAAAATCACCATCTGCAATTGTCTACAAACATGCCAGCTCCCCTGACACCTTGAAATCATATAAGGCAAGCAAGGAGATAATTTATCCTACTATGAATTAGCATAGCCAAATCAGAATAAAACAATAACAACTGGAAATTTCCCCAGCTGGAATTTGTGTGCCTTGATTTCTGGTAACTGCCTGGATATGTCCCAGCAGTTGGCAAGATTTTGGAATAGGTTTTGTGTATGGAGAAGTGTAGAATTCAGCTGAATTCTACATCTGAATGAATGGAACAGAATATTCAGACCCTGAAGCTGATTTAAAAAGAAAACCTATCTTCACTTCAAGGAAAGTGAATATTTAAAAGGAAAGCTTTTACTGCTTAGTCCTCAAAGATGGTTAATGAAATCATGCTTTGTTAATTCAGTTCTGGATCTGTGTAGCTCAAACTAACTTAATGGGTTGGCATTATACAACACTCAAAGGCTAATATATAGTTTATTATATCTATGTATATAATTGCCTTTCTCAAAATTGTGACTCGCGTTTTGAACTAGTTAGTTGCTTTTTGAGCTTCACAGTCAATATGAGACAGAATGTGGGTTTGTGATATTGGGGAAGGGGGTGAGAGAGTATGATGGAATACAAAAGGAGGTGGCTGTGAAATCCTTCAGAATTTAATTGTACTAGAGAATTCCAGGTATTGCCTCCATCTTTCAGGGAAGTGAGTGTGTGAGTCAATTTCTTTAGCTGAAGCTCAGAAAATTGAACTGTCAGCTTTAATGCAAAACATTCCTTGCCATGTATAAATGACTAGCACTTTTAAGACTGTATCGCTAGGTCTACTTATCTGGGGGCAAGTTCTGATGAGCCCAGCAGGACTTAAAACTAACTAAAAATAAATAGGATTGTATTTTGTGGCTAAAAAGAGCTTGAATACCAAAATAACTCATATCAGTGTTTCAGGCATTTGGACTATTTCCTTGCAAGTGATTTACAGTATCTTACAGTACCAGTCACTGCTGTGCCAATGTAACAGTATGAAGAAAAGCTTTCTAGAGCCACACAATGATTCTATAAATGATGATTCAAGGAGAGAAGCAACCTAGAACTAAGGAGAAATTTCCTGACAGTTACAACAATTAACCCGTGAAACAACGCCTCCATAAGTTGTGGGTGCTCCAACACTGGATGTTTTTAAGAAAAGATTGGACAACCATTTATCTAAAATGGTATAGGGCAGTGATGTCTGACCTTTTTCTAAAGGTATGCCAAAACTGTGCGTGTGCACTATCGCACGTGCTTACCCACCCACCCACCTGTGCATGCGTGTGTGACCCCCCCTGCTGCGCATGCTCAGGCGACCCCCCACATGCGCACATGAGCCATGCAAGCTGGGGGAGGGGGGAGAGAATTTTCCTGGCCTTCCGGAAGGTCAAAAATCAGCAGGCAAATGCATGGATGCGCGCCGGAGCTGAGGGCTGCCATGTTGGCAAATATGGCTCCGCATGCCACCTGTGGCATGTGTGCTATAGGTCCGCCATCATGGCTATAGGGTTTCCTGTTTGAGTAGGGAGTTGGCCTAGAAGACCTTCAAGGTCCTTTCCAACTCTGTTAAACTACTAATGAGGAAGCAGCCACAATTTATTATTAACTGAACAACTTGGAGTATGTCTTCCACCTTGTGGCTTGACAGAGAAAGTACAATTCTACTACCCTCTTTCCTGAAGGCAAATACAGAATATGCAAACTGAGAGTCCATGAACACTGGTATCCATTTCCTAATCCTGCTCTATAGCAGTTTTCCTCTTCCAATGTTTATGTGTGGTCTAGAAATTGGATGGAGAAAAAAATAGCAGGATGGCTAGCAAAGATTGAAGCAAGATATTAACAAATTAAATACTAAATACCACTCCAGTGGTATTTCCAGGGTGGCCTCGCAGGCCAAATCTAAGTACCTGGCAGGAACGTGCAGTCAGGGGAGGCAGGGGAAGCAGGGCCTCACCACTGTTATGATGAAAAGAAAAGAAAAATTAAAGGAAAAAGGCAGAGGTAGTTGCTGCCAGAGCAGTGGATGACTCTGCTTAGTGCTAACTGCAGGGGGAGGCGTGAGAACCACGTGCCTCCTTTGCATAAGGAATTTTTCGCCTTTTAACCCTTGCTTAACTCTAACGAGTTCTGCGCTTCCACGCATGCGCAGGACGCATACAGCGCCTGCGCAATCGTCCAGGAGCAGCTGGAGCGTCACGCAGATGCTAGTACGCATGCGTGCACCGCACGCGTGCACGAGGACGCCGCTGGCCCCGTTCCAACCGAACCGGTTGGAACGGGGCGAGAACCCCACCCCTGGTTGAAATCCTCTGTGACGCAGCTGGAAAAGCTATGTGGGTCGGACGGAGGGAGGGGGGGGATTCAAAATTATTGTAATTTAATTTGTAAGTAATTTTTTATTGTGAGTAATTTGTGTGTGTGTGTGTGTGTGTGTGTGTGTGTTTCTTCACTTCATTCAAACAAACTCTCTCAATTTGTGAGAGTTTGTTTGAAAAGAGAGGGAATGGGCAGAGGCAGGGAGGGGAGCCTTGTTTGAGAAGAGAGGGGGCAGCCCTCTCCCCCCCCCCCTACTGATCCTTCACTATGCAAAGTCAAAAATGGGGAGGGGTGACGCTTGGAGCATGCATGTCCTCCCCCCTCACTGCGCCTCTTTTTTTCTTCGTCAGCTAACAAGGGGGGGGGAGGTCGCTCGTTCCTTTTCGTGGCGCGAAGGACCACCCCACTGAGAAACCGCCCAGACCAAAAAGTTCTCGGGGCGACACCCGAGTCTAGCAGTCCGAGTTTACAACAACCCACCCCCGTCTAACCAAGGGAGCAGCAGACTCTCCATTGGCCGAGACTGCGGCTTTCCCGCCTGCTCTTCGCGTATCGCGTATCCAATTTCAGCGCCGAGGGAGCTGATTGGAAAAGGAAGCAGCTCCGTGGAGGACGGGAGTGCGCGTGCGCACAGCCTTGCACGGGCGAAGCAGCGTTTTTATTGTTGCCACTGGAGGGGGAGGTTCGGCCGTCGGCGGAGGCTTTCCTAGGTGGAGGAGCGAAAGAAGCGACCCTTCATTGGTCTCCCGGGTAAAGATTATTATGCTTTCCCCTGCTTTTCAGCTTTCCGGGTTCGGGGCCAAGCAGTTTTGCTGGGCCTGAAATTGCTGTTGTAGTGATTGCGTGAAATGGTCCCTCTATCTTGCGAGAACAGAATCGGGCCCAGCGCACCCGAGTTATGGATCGTCTGTATCCTGGGGGCGGCGGGGGCGCGCTTTCCTTTTACAGACGCCACCGCTCTTTATTTCGAGCGGGAAATGGTGTAGCAACTCTTGCAAGTTGATAGCAACTGGAGAGTGCTTTTATTTTGCAGCTCTGCCTTCCTGCTTCGGTTTGGGCATCTCAAAACTGTTTGCAAGTGAAAGCAGCAGGTTTCGCTGGGTGGGCAAAACATGGAAAAGGGAGCGGGGCGGGGGACTTCTGGGTTTCCGCCTGGCTTCACTTGATTTTGCTTCGGTAAAAGCGTACGGCATGTATGTGTGGCTCACACCCCCGTATCCCGTTCCTCTTTGTCGGCCGAGACCCTCTTAGTTTTGTTAAGGGCCAGCGGTCTTTCGGATGGCAGTTCAGATCGTGCAGTTGGCCACCTGTGGAGCTGAATATTTTCACCGAGAAACAGAATTCCTCCGACGGCCGTCAAAAATCTTCAGTAATGCCGGGAACGCTACGAATCCAAGGGCTTGGTTAGTGGGTGGGAATGATTGGCAGCTCGATTCTGTTAGCAAAGAAAAAAAAAACAGAAGGCGCATTGTAAAGCAAAAGCTTTTATTTTCTTCTCTCCCCCTCAACCTAATCCGTGTTGAATGGTCTACGATGAAAGAAAGAGAAAGAAGATGCTCTGTTTATCGTGCAAGAGAATTCGATATTTTATGAAGAGCGTAGGAAATAATTAGCAGGCCTAAAAGTTTACGGGAACTGTTCATAATGGCTAAAAATGTAGTGTTACACTGGAAAATGTGGTTTGCTTATGCGCAGTTAGACTGTTCTTGATTGGTGTGTGGAAGAAGTCTATAGACATGCAAATTGTACATAAACCCCTTCTAAATCTGGCTGAACAGAACTGACAAAGGAACAGAAGCTGATCCTTACGGCTTTTCAAACCATGTAATATGCAGCTGTTAGTAAGTTGTTATAGCTTTGGATAGGTGCAAAATTGATTATCCCAAAAAAGTGGAAATACAAGTAGTCCTTGACTTACAACAGTTTGTTTAGTGACTGTTCAAAGTTACAACAGCACTGAAAAAGATGACATGACCATTTTTCACACTTGCAACCATTGAACACTCCCATGGTCATGTGATCAAAATTCAGATGCTTGGCAACGGTCTCATATTTATAACGGTTGCAGTATCCTGGGGTCATGTGTTCATCCCCCATACCTCCTGACAAGTAAAGTCAATGGAGAAACAAGATTCACTTAATAACCAAATGATGGTGTTAACTTAACAAATGCAGAGATTCACTTAATAACCATGTCAAGAAAGGTCATAAAATGGGACAAAACTCAAGAAATGTCTCACTTAGCAATTGAAATGTTGGGCTCAATTGTGGTTGCAAATCAAGGACTACCTGTAGTTTATTTGCTGTCCCTAAATTGAATCAGAATTAACTAGGGGTGAAAGAATGCACACTGTGGAAATCATAGTCTTACCTTGGATGGTATATAATTCTCTTCCCCTGTCAAACTTTATTGTAGAATTGCTAAAGTTGGTAAATCCTATAGAAAATAAAGTAGATTATGGGTGATCTCAAAAAAGTTGAGTGGGATTGAGTCTGTTCTACAATGAAATACCAGGATTATAGGATAAACCAGAAAATTAGTTTTCTCAATATTTTTCCAATAGCAAGACACTTCTTTATATACTGTATTTTTCGGAGTATAAGACGCACCAAGGTTTTGAAGAGGCAAATTTAAAAAAAGTAGGTAGGTAGGTAGGTAGATAAAGGGAGAGAGAGAGAGAAATACAGTAGGTTGGTAGAGAGAGAGAGAGTAGGTAGGTAGATGTTTCCAGATGTATTTATCCATGTGCTGGAGAAGGAAATCACTGACAAACCTTAAGACTTTGTTTCTGCTGGCACAGCACTTAATCAATGTAATTCTCATCAGTTAAAGAGCTTTCCAAAGGGGGGGGGAGTTTTTGTGCTGTGCAAACCTCCGAAAAACGCTCCGTTTTTCACGAAAACAGGCCCATTTTTTTCAGATAAAAGGCATGAACAGCCTTGGGGGGGGGCTTGCAGAGTGCTCCTGGGAGTGGGGGGGAGGGGCAAAAAGAGCAAAAAATACGGCCTGTTTTTCACGAAAACGGGCCTGTTTTTGTCAAAAAAATTGCATGCATAGCCTTATAGAGTGCGGGGGGGGGGAACGGCCTGTTTTTTGATGTATAAGACACACCCAGATTTTCAGCCCCTTTTTTGAGGAAAAAAGGTGCATCTTATTTTCCAAAAAAAGGCAATACTCATTAATAACTGGTATTAATACTGCAATCATTTTGGCACTCCGCCAAACAAAATAGAACTTGTGGGTATGTAATTTTTAAATTACATAAATTAAATTAAAGAGCCGAGGTGGCGCAGTTGTTAAATGCAGCACTGCAGTTCAGCAGTTTGGCTGTTCAAATCCCACCAGGCTCAAGGTTGACTCAGCCTTCCATCCTTCCGAGGTGGGTAAAATGAGGACCCAGATTGTTGTTGGGGGCAATATGCTGACTCTGTAAACCGCTTAGAGAGGGCTGAAAGCCCTATGAAGCGGTATATAAGCCTAACTATTGCTATTGCTAAAAAATACATAATTTCTAAATGGAAATCATTTGGGTCATGATGCAAATATTAGTTTGAACGTCAGTAAGTGTTATGAATGAATTTATTTATTGAGATATCTGTTTGTATACTTGTGCTGTGAAAGACACAAGCTATCACTTAATGCTGAAGAGCAGCATATCATACATGATATGCAGCTAAGTTGCTAAGTGAGTCACATCTGATTATACAACCTTTTCCATCATGTTAAGTGAATTGTTAAGGGAAACTAGCTTCCTCCATTGACTTTGCTTGTTGGAAGCTGGCTGGGAAGATTGAAAATGGCATGTAAACCAGAACATTGCAAGCATTGTAAATACTGTACATGCCATTTGCCAAATGCCCAAATTTTGATCACATGACCATGGGTGGTTGTAAGTCACTTTTTTCACTGAGCAAAATTCACATTTCAGCAGTATGAAGCTAGTTCTGTTCCACATCTTATTGGGTTTTTTTTTCCATCTTCAGTTTACAAAACAAAACTACATTTGTGAATCCAGGATTGAAAGGACAATTTATAATGGTGGGTTGATTCAGAATGAATGGGCAATTGAGTTTTGTATAGGTTTCCAGAGCAGTTTAAGTTATAATTTTCATTAAAATTTGCAAAATGTCTGTGTGGATGTAAATATTTTTATGAAGTTTTCTCCCCTTTAGCATTTAAGGTGGTAGCCTTGGCTGCGATGGCATAACGTGATGGATGATGAACATATTTAATAAACAGAAGCCTGTTGTAGTTTTAAGAATACAGGAGAAATAAACAGTACTTATTACTAATAATTATTAATACCCTGTGTTCCAGTGGGAATCTCAAAGTTTTTGTTGAATGATTATAAAAATTAATTCTTTCTAATTGTAATTCCTATCCTTGGACTACCTTGAGCTCCCACGATGGTGGAATAACAGATGCTCAAATAATGTATAATTAGAAAAGGGCATTGAACATAGTCTTGGCGCCAATTCAGATGTAATTAATGTTTCTTGCTTGTGATAAAGGTCTGTAACTGCTTACTTTACTTTTTTTGCACTTTTAGATGATTGCCATCATTGGGAGTTACAACTTTCTGATTACTTTGGCACCACCATGTCTTTAAGCTGAACATTAGATTTATTGTGCAAGCAATGCAAAATACTTGAAGCATTTCATTTGCGTTTATCTTTTGTAATACTAGGATTGCAGTGTGCAGTTTGTTTCTAAAAAGCCACTTGAAAATTATATTATCTTCATAATTGTATCATTACATCATGTAGTCAGTGCTATTATGGAGGGCAAAGGAAGAATTCTTACTAACGTTGCCCTTGGCACAGGGTGGGTGTGGGTGGGGGGAGGAGAGATCAGGAATGAATTGTCATCCCAAAGTAGCCAAGCAGTTCTCCCAGCCTTGACCCATCTTCTGTCATTTTCCATGCCTGCCAGCAAAGAGTATCAAAACAGCACATGGGCCTTCCTGTTAACATATTTTGTCTCTTTGTAAAATCTCTAATGGAGGGTCAAAAATTATTTTATCTTGTCATGTTTTGATTCTCAGTGCTGATTTGCTTCCAGTTATCTTAACTTGTTTACAGTCTTGAGTTACTTGAGATGGAATGAGAGGTAGTATTCAGCAGGAAATTTTGAGTACCGTATTTTTCGGAGTATAAGATGCACCGGAGTATAAGACACACCAAGGTTTTGAAGAGGCAAATTGGAAAAAAAAAGTAGGTAGGTAGATAGAGGGATAGAGAGAGTAATACAGTAGGTAGGTAGGTAGAGAGAGAGAGGGAGAGAGAGAAATACAGTAGGTAGGAAGAGAAAGAGGGTAGGTAGTTTGGTAGGGAGAGGGATAGAGGGAAAGAAATAGAGAGAGAGAGAGAGAGAAATACAGAGGGAAGGTAGGGAGAGTGAGTAGGTAGGTAGGTATGTAGGTAGATGGGGGGGAGAGAGAAATATAGTAGGCAGTTAGGAAGAGAGTAGATAGGTAGATAGAGGGAGAGAGAGAGAGGGAGAAATACAGTAGGTAGGTAAGGAGAGAGAGAGAGAGAGAAAGAAAGAAATACAGTAGGTAGGTAGGGAGAGAGAGTGAGTAAGTAGGTAGGTAGGTACCGTGTTTCCCCGAAAATACGACAGGGTCTTATTTTCTTTTTACCTACAAAATATGGCTTGGGCTTTATTATGGGGGGAGGGTTTATTGTTTTGGCGTTGCCGGGCGGCTGCTCTCTTGCGAGCGGGCTCCCAAAGAGCCAGACACAGCCTCATGGGTGAATGGCTGTGTTGCCCTGATGCAGCAGTGCAACACAACAGCCATGAAGCAACCACGCTCACGAGCAGCCACCCAGAAACCCCCTTTCCAGCCGGGCACAGCGCCATTCACTGACCTAAGGGTATTGCCAAGCCATGTGAGCGCCTGTTTGCCGCTGCCCGGCTCCTGTGGCTTGGTGCCTTCGAAATGCCAGTGAATGGCGCTCTGCATGGCTGGAGAGGGGGATTGCATGATTGGCTGTTCTGCTCTTGCTCACCCGCCTCCCAGCCTCAGGATGCATGGTCCAGCTCTCATTACGGAACCAGGGCACCTCTGCCGTTGCCGCCATCCCAACTTGGCTTTTTCCATGGCTTCCAACCCAAGTCTTTCGGCAGTGGCTGCTCTGGGCGCACACACTATGGTTGTGGGTCAGCTGCCTGCAGAGCGTACAACCATACACCGTATGCCCAATGCGGCCACTTCCGAAAGACTCAGGTTGGAAGCTGCGGAAAAAGCCAGGCTGGGATGGCGGTGGTGGTGGAGGTGCCCTGGCTCCGTAATGAAAGCTTGGCCATGCTCCTGGGGGTTGGGGGGGGGGCAAAATTGAGCAAAACATAGGCCAGGTTTTGCTCATTTCTGCCCTTCCCAGCCCCCAGGAACTCTCTGAAAGCCTCCTACAAGCTATGCACGGCCATTTTTGTGAAGGGGCGGGGCTTCGGGATGCAAAATATGCTGTATTCAACGTATAAAATGCACCGAGATTTTCAGCCTCTTTTGTGGGAAAAGGTGCGTCTTATACTCTGCAAAATACGGTAGTTCGGAGAACTGGTAAATACCACCTATGACTGGTTCCACCCCCATCTATTCTCTGCCTCCCAAATCCCAGTTGATTGGGAAGAAATGTGGATTTTGCAATAACCTTCCCCTGGAGTGGGGAGGGAATGGAGATTTTACAGTACCCTTCCCCTGCCATGCCCACCATGCCACACCCACAGAACCGATAGTAAAAAAATTTGAATCCCACCACTGCATGGGGTCATAGCTGTTTGACTTGAGATACAGTAGAACAAAAATAGAATGGTGGCCTTCATCAGATGCTTTTTTCTGATGGCTTTGGTCCTTAAAGATCCCTACTGAAAAGATCCCAAGAAAGCTTATCATTCTGGGTTTTTTTTTCATGTGTAAGGAGAGTCCTTAAATATTCTGTATGTTATAATTGTCATTGTGAGGAGTCGAAGCTGATAATAAGAGGACTGGCCTGTTGAGCCAGATGAAAGGATCTCACTTCATCATACAGTAGTCCCCCATAGTGGTTAGGTAGACGTCCTTAGAAATGAACATATGCTGTCTTTCTTCTATTCTACAATTGCTACCATGTTGCCTTTTATTGAAGATTAAATAGAGTCACAGAGGCTGTTTTTCCCCCCACCATGAATGTGTGAATCTCCTTTTTAAACTGTCTGTTTTAACTGTGCTGATGCAAAGCAAAAGCTGAGTTGAATGCCTAGATAACATTCACTTCAATTCAGTGCTTTGCATTCGTAGGAGGAAGAAACAGAGGGCAAAGAGTCTAGAATCTGGAAGACTTCCTCCAGCTGTAATACAAGAGGGTCCTTCTTTTGAAACAAGGCAGCACTGCCCGGTAGCTTTCCCCAGAGAGTTCATTTGCCAACTCTTTCCAAGTGTGAATTGAATTTTTCACAGAATGCTAATCTCTGGTTAGCATTTGAGCTGTTTGTTGCCATTGATTTAGCTTGCAGGAATGGGCAAATACATAAAGAGGCTGTTGTTGTTCAGAAAGACTCATTGTTACTGCTCATATGAGGGAAGACAAAACTTTGCCTTGAGGTGCATAATAATTGTGAGCATGTGCTGAGGAGTTCTTTGGCGAAGTCCTGGGGGATTAAATGGGGTCCATGTGGCCAGCATCAACTTAGCACAGATCTGAACATTGTGATGCCTCCTGGGACACAGCGTGGATAATGGCAAAGACTTGTGGGAGCTTTAGTTCAGATGTCTGCCTAGTCCTACAGGAAGCAGAGGCATCTTTGAGGGCTTCATGGTATTGGACCTGGGTACTTGAGAGACCGCCTGCTGCCAATTACCTCCCAAAGACCCATTAGATCACACAGGGTTGGCCTCCTCCGGGTTCCGTCTACCAGCCAATGCCATCTGGCTGCTACCCGGGGGAGGGCCTTCTCTGTGGCAGTGCCGGCCCTTTGGAACGAACTCCCCGCAGAGATTCGGACCCTCACCTCTCTCCAGGCCTTCCGAAAAGCCGTTAAAACCTGGCTGTGTCGGCAGGCCTGGGGTTGATGAGTTCCCTTCCCCTCTCGATTGTGTGTCTGTTGGTTATTTTAAATGCTTGTATTTGTAGTTCTTGTGTTTCCCTTCCCCTCTTGGGTTTGTGAGCCGCCCTGAGTCCCGCTGGGAATAGAGCGGCATATAAATAAAACGAAACCTAAACCTGGGTAGCTTTATAAGCAGGGCTGGCATGAGAACTGTTCAGTTGCCAGACAGCATAGATATGTTATGTGGTAGTGAGGCAGATCATTGTTGGGGAAGGTAACAATAGCCACACCATATTTGAGGTGGTACTTGGTAGGCATTAATACTGTAGCTTTGATTGTACACAGGCAGGACACGAAGACAGCATGGAATGAAACAAAAATGGTCATTTTAACAGAGGCTGTTTACAAAAGGCCTAGCTTTCAAACATCTTCCAACATCTTTTTATGTTTTCATGACTAGTTTTTCTTTTTCTTTTCCTAATTACTTGCATAGGGATTATTCTTTATACTGTTTATGTTGTTCGTATTTGTTGTCATGGATTACATCAGTGAGGCTAAAACCAATTTCATTGTATACATGATATAGAATGACAATAGAGACTACACTATGTGTGCCTTCTGAAAGAGCAAATCTATCAGGAAGATGTATCCTGTATTTAACTCTTCCTGATAGATTTGCTCTTTCAGAAGGCACACATAAAAAATACATTGGAAGATGTTTACCTATGATGAAATCCAGGCCTTTTGTTTCTAATCTTTGCCATTGACCACACTGGTGACAAGTGTCTCTGATTAGTGGGGACCGCACACAACAGTTTCTCTAGAAATAAATCCATGACTGAGCACTATCTTGTTCATTCTTAAGCTCCAGGCCAGTAGTCCCAGTTGTTCATTTCTTCTTAAGAAGCGAAATTTGAGTTTAAAACTACAGCCCGCGGAAGTGAATTATTTAATTTGAACCACAAAATGTGATTGGCTGGGTGTTTTTTTTTTTTTTTTTTTGGCAAGTGTCAATTCCTTTGTTTCTTTTTGAATATCTCCAATTGTTGTCTTCCCTTCTCTGCATCCTTCCTTTTCCTTTGATTGCCAGTTTTGACAGAGATCCCTGTTTGAAAGAACATGGAAGCAAGTGTTTCCTGTCTGATGACAATGCAGCCGGAGATGGCAGATAGGGAGGGCAAAGTTGAGGATGTTCCTACAACTTATAAGAGGAAGCAGGAAAAAGATTTGAAGGCTGCTGGTGTGGTTTTGGCACCGGTGTGGTGATGATATGGACATCAGCTCTGAGAAAACATTAGTCAGTTTGGAACTGCTGTTAGCATAACTTTTAAGGAATAACCTGTGATCAGCCTTTGTACTAAACAATGCATTATATTTAGACTATGTATTTAGAATAATTACATCTATAGCAAACCATGATGTAACTTTCACATATGCTGGGTTCATTGGATGTCTGATAAAATCCTTATGTGAATAGCACAAAGTTCATTAGATTTGGTCTCTTTCAAAGGGATCTATGTGCTAAGCAAGGGCTTTATAGCATTAGTTAAACATCAGCTCTAAAATAATCAATTCATGGCCCTCCATAACAGCTTCCTTTTCCTCTCTTCTGTCTATCCAGAACTTCAACCCAAGTGAACATACATCCAAGTTTAAAATCAACTGGGTCTTCACATGAAGTTCAGTCCCACTGAAGATAGCACCCAGGAGAGGGCATAACAATGCAAGCTTAGTGCTTGGGAAATCATTGTTTCGGGTTTTATGTCATTGTTTCAGATTTGTGATTGAGATGCTGAAATTAAACAGATATGTTTTATAGATGACTTCAGAGGTTAAAAAGTCTCCTTTAGAGGCTGTATGAGGGTCAGGTGTGATATTAGGTAAAGTCATGCGGGACCAGACTTGTGTTGTCTTGAGTTAATTAGGAAAAGTCATTAACTCTTGGATGCAGAAGATGAAGAGCTGGCGTATAGTAATCCCCAATTTATAACTGTAATTAAGTCCTGAAATAATGGTCATTAAGCAAGTCATAATGAGACCGTTAGCAATTTTGCAAGCTTTTTTGCAATGGCCCTTAACAAATGCTGTGGTCCTTAAATGAATCCATTTTATCCAATGAGCATTTTTTGCCAGAAACCTGGAGTAAATGCCAAACATTGCAGTCAAGTGACAGTGGGATGCTGCAAACAGATGCTGTAAATGTAAGCCAGTTGCCAAGAGCCCAAAATGCAATTATATGTCCATGGGATGGGATCCTGTCAGAACTCCAGAACCAGGTCTTAAGTAATTTGCGGTGGGGAGGAAGGGGGAAAATCTGTCAGAACTTTGAATGGTTAAGCAAGGACTACCTGTAAAAGAATGGAGTACAAAAACTCCATAGCTATAGAGGAAACTGGTTGCAATATTTCTGGTGTTTTTGTGAGGAATCAAAAGCATAAGTATTTTTGATGCCTTTTAATAGATTGTACAAAAAGAAACCAAAGTACTTAGAAAGAAAGCTACTAATTGACAAAAACCTTAATGGCAGTGACATGCGGCATTTTAGCAGAAGTGATTTGAACTCTGAAAAGCACCAGGTAAGAGTATTTTTCTCTTAATTATGCTAATCATCTTACTGAAAATAATATGGATTTTTTTAAAAAATTAAATGTTGCTATTGGTGTAATGTATAGAGGTTTATAAAAGGGATGTGTAACCTTTAGACACAGCAGAATCAGCATTTCTTTGATATACCTTGGGTGTTTTACATTAAAAAAATGTATTCCTAGCATGACAAAGTTTCAATGATCCCTGACTTGTCCTCATCTGTAACTAAAGATGTAGAAATAAATTTGTCTCCTCTTCTACAATCTTTCTTATATTTCACTCTGCACCTAGGTGAACAAAGATGCCAATGGATTGTATTTCTCATTTTGCACTTGCACTATTATTTGAAGTTACAGGACTAATGTTATGAATGTTTAAGAGGAGTGTTGGTTTTTAATCACAGATACAACTGTTGAAGGCTTTGATCAATAATGGTCATGTAGTCTATAGTGGCAAAAAAGGAGAATGCTGGAAAAATAAACTCATGTGAAATCTTGGCAAACACTAAACTCCCTGATAAAATATCTGGAGTAAATAGTTGGAGCAATAGTTATGATCATGTATATTATATATCTTCTCCCTGTGAAAAATTGAAACTTTGGTTATATGATACATTATATGAAGAAAGCTTAATTAATATAAAACAGGTTGCCTCTGTCTCCCTCCTTCTGACATCCATTTAGATTCTCCAGGGTTTTATTTTCTTCCTTTGGTTTTCTGTTTCATGTAGAAATATAATAAAAATCTCATAATTTATGGATGTTTTTATTCCAATACGTATTTAAATGGAAGAAGTATAGTTTTCTGTTTTAATAAACAATATTAGCTTTCTCCAGAATCCTTGATTACAAGACTATCATGGGTCTGTTCTTCTCAAAGAAAGTGTGAATCGTTGTACACAGCTTTGGCTCCGTCTGTACATCACACTAAGGTCTAAGACACCTTTGAGACAACTATGTTGTTCCAGAAGGCATTGAATGGCTCTGAGTGAAACAGAGTGGCTGACAAGCTTTGATTAGCTAAGCTTAGCACGATGTGAAAGTGTTGAATCTAGACTTTGTTTTCCTGAAAGTACCAGAGAAGAAAGCCATTAGCTAAGTAAAGCACATTATGCTTTGTCCTTTAGAATAGTTTGTCCCTTGTTGCATGACTCCTGCAGATGGTTTGTCAAACAGGATTTGAGTGAGTATATTTGCATTTTCTTAGCTTTCTGTCATACATGATACGCAGATTGGTGCTATGTTTAAATCATAAGGAAGGATAAAATAATGCAGATTTTATATGAAACCTGATGTACCTTATGAATCTCTGGAATTCAGATGGCGTATACATTTCATAAAATAAAATCCATATACTGATGGATATAGCAGTTGTAGCTCGCTGCTTAAATCCATGTAAACATCTATTTAATTCTTGTGAGTTAAGCTAAAGGCAGTTAGCTACTCTGAATTAAATGTCCTGGAATATGATATTTCTTTTTTTGTTTTCTCCTTTATGAAACAAACTGTTCAGCAGGATGGAGTGAAATGCTCTGATGGAACTAAGCCATTTCACAATATGCTGGAATTTTCAAGAGTTCTCCCAACAAAAGCTCCAACTGCCATGTTTCTTAGTCCTGCCGCCAGGTCCCTTAGCGATCGTGATACGGACTGTAGGAGACAAGCACTAGTTATCCCTTATTCGTCCACTCCAAGGCATTTACCAGATAAAAGAAGCCCACATTTCAGTGCCAAAATGTCTGTATTGCCTAGAAATTTCAGTTCCTCACAACCTCTGGAGGACACTGGCTTTGAATCACAGGAACTGAAAAGATCAAGAAGTGTTTCAGCTACTGGGGCCTGTCCATCGTTTGAAATGCCTGTTCCTTGGTATCAAAACAACCTGACCGACTATGAAGAAAGTTCCAAACTGGGCATGCAGAAACTAACACCCGCAAGAAGCTGTTCTGTAGCAGGGCAAATGAGAGGGATGTCCGCCTTCCAGGCTGATTACTGGGCATGCGCAATACCTGATTTTCTACCACCATCGCCGGACCGTCAGTCCCCCCTTTGGAATCCTAATAAAGAATATGAGGACTTGCTTGATTATACTTATCCTTTACGGCCAAAATATAAGCTTCCAAAAAATCTCAAATATTCCACTGTTCACGATTCTGGAATTGATCTTGATAGCCTCTCCATTTCCCCCGAAAGTACCTTGAAGTCTGTGAGTATGTGGGACCAAGAACACAAAACCAGGGAGAGCCCTACCATACAGAGACTTTCAAATCCTTTCTTGAAAAAGCTTGAATGCTCAGTTCCAGTTTCTCATTACAGAATATCACCCATTGGGAAAATGTCCCTGGCGGAGGGTGGAATTGACATTTCTGGAAGGATGACACCTAGTTTATCTCCTAGGTGCTCTGAGCCATCTCATTCCACTTTTGTAACTGAGGAATGCCACAAAAAGAGACATGGGGGGGTTTCGAGGAGAAGAGCTACTAGTGGAAACTTCTTGCGCACCACAAGTGTACTGGCCTTTCAGCAAGAATGGGCCAGTGATGATGAATATCTCTCCTTGCCACCAAAACTCATGGAGTTAGAGACATTGGCGCAGCGACTAGCTGAAGTTACATTGACTATAAAGAAACCTGAATTTGGCCAGGTACAGGATGACTTCCCCTGCATCAGTGTGAATGGAGAGCAGCTTCTGTCAGAGGTTCAAGGGGATAGCAGCGATGGTAATGAGAGTCAGTGGGAATTGTATTCTGACTCTTTCCATACATGTAATTTCCAAGAACCTGATGAGATGGACATTCTAAGGGATCGGACCAGCAAGGAGCAGGAAAGCGAGTCAAGAGAAACTGCTAGCACTGATTTTCTTGAAATAAGATGCCCAGAGTTCCTTTCTATGAAGGAAAAGAAGGACCATCACTCTCTTGCGCAGTGTATTAAGGTGATTTAAAAAAAAAAAGAAATCTCAATCTCATTGTTTTAAAATTAAACATACTATGTATATTTTAAAGTTTTCATTGGGGTTCATTGTCTTTGTGAAAGCTCAGTTCATACTGTCAATCACCAAATTGCATGAATATAGATAGTTCAGAAGAATTAATAAGCTTTTCACACTACTATAAATTAACATCTCACCTTGTCTGCTGGGCAACATATCTTTTCCTCCTTTGACCTTCATGTATTCTTTTGTACAGGAATTAAGACCCTGTGTAGTGGCTGGTTTACACTTAGTTTAAATGGGAACATTTTACTATTCAGTGTTGTTGTACTTTCTGAGTTCCCAGGGACATCACTACATGAATTCTAGCAAGAAGTTCAACTGCTTATTCTGTCCAAATCCTGTTCCTTTAATTTGAGGATTTTCTCCAATGATGGACTATGGAATCTTCCACATCCTTAGCTTATCACAAATTAATATGACAATATAATAAACAGAGCTGTGTAGGGATTTGTGAAAAGCTAGCATACAGTAGTTACATATATATTTTGGGGGCAGTTCCCCCCAGAACATTGTTGATAAACATGCAGAGTCCCAAGGAAACTCTTAAAGTAGCTGCATTGAACTTCCAAGTCCCCAAGCACTTCAAAAAAGTGCTCTACTTGCACCAATACTATTTAGAAGATATTGCTTTGAATGAGTTGCCCAGTCCTGGTGATGATACATTTGTAAAACGACTCTCTTGGTACGCTGCTCTGAAGAATTTTGTTCTCTAGAAAGCTTTTGTCACCAACCATATTTCATTTTCCTACCTACCATTTGATCTTATCAGTATGGCTCATTTCTGAATTTTGAATGTATGAAGGGCAGCCAACTTCAATGTTTTCAGCTGTAATTAGGAATCCACTGATGTTTCCCCATAATTTCCCATATGTTTTTTCAGTAAGAAGAGTTGCTGACAGAAATTTGGAATAGTCCTGTTCTACATTTTTCTTTTTAATTTCAGAGATTTGGATTTTACTGTTTTGAAATATCTGAGTATTTTGTAGAATATAAGCTAGCACTCTCTGGAGTCTTGCAAACTTTGTGATGACCTTGGTAAATATTCCTATTTCCTCACAATTAATACATACAATAATCTGTGGCAATCGTTCAATTTAAGCCGATCAAATCCACTGGTTCCAAGTTTGAATGTAGCTTAATGAATACTTTTTTTCCTGAATTATCCTGAATTATTATAGGTGTTTTGCTGTCAGTTGGAAGAGCTCATTGGTTGGCTGCAGAAAGTGGCAGAAGTTACAGAGCAGTGGATTCCTCCCAAGCCAGACGTTGAAAGCGTTAAAGCATCATTTCAAAACTACCTGGTAACAACTATATTCTCTCCTTGAATTTCAATAGTGGTGTTCTTTTTTATTACACTTGTAATACATATATATTTATGCAGCCTGGGTAATATGCAAGCCTACAATTGCTAACTCTTTCTTGCAGCCCTTTGTAGAAGACATTGGAAAGATATGCTAAGTCATCATATGTATTTCTTTGCATTGGCAGAATTGATGCTTGAAAATGGCAGTTAGATAGTTGTAAAATGGTGTGAACCCTTATCAAAATAATTAAATGTCTTCAGTTAAGTTCTTAATCCACATAGAATAATACTGGTCTCCTTTAATGCCCTGTATGGAATGCAATGGTACTAAGCTAGAAACTGGGAGACTGTGAATTCTAGTTCAGCCTTAGGCCCTAAACAGTTGGATGAACCTTTCTCTCTCAGCCTAGGAAAGAGGCAAGGACTAACCAGTTCTGAAAAGCTTGTCAAGAAAATTGTAAAGACCAGTCCAAGCAAGTCACCAGAGTACACTGACTCAGGCACGGACAAAAAAAATATAAATAAATAAAACATGGAATTCATTTGCATAATCTAACTTTAATGCCAGTAATGGTAATGTTTTATTGATCTGTTACATACTTTATTCTGGATGCTGATTCTAATTCTTGATGAGCTGTCTACCTAGAGAAGAATAGTTGTTGAGCAGATTAAAATATATACAAAATTTTCAAAAGTACTTCATTCTAATACATGACACCACTTAGCTTTTTATCTAGTAACTGGACAAAACTACTGCTCTGTGAATATAATGTTGAAGAGGTTTTCTTTCATTATATACTATATTTTTCGGAGTATTAAGACACACTGGTGTATAAGACGCAGCAAGGTTTTGAAGAGGAAATTTTTTAAAAAAAGTTTTTGCACTCTGCAAACCTCCCCAAAACGGCCTGTTTTTCACAAAAACGCCCCCCCTTCCCTTCAAAAAGGGCATGAATAGCCCTTAGGAGGCTTGTAGAGTGCTCCTGGAGAGGTGGGGTAGGGGCCCAAAACGAGCAAAACACGGGCCCATTTTTTGTCAAAAAAGGGGCATGGATAGCCTTTAGGAAGCTTACAGTGTGCAGCTGGGGAGGGGGGGAGAAACGTTTTTTGCTCATTTCTGCCCTCCCCATCCCCCAGGAGCTCTCTGAAAGCCTTCTAAAAGCTATGCATGGCCATTTTGGTGAAGGGGGTGGAGTTTCGGGAGGCAAAAAATGCTGTATTCAGTGTATATGAATATGAAAAATATGGTATTTTTTGGAGTATAAGACGCACCTTTTTCAGAGGCTGAAAATCTGGGTGCATCTTAGATACCAAATACAGCATTTTTTGCCTCCTGAGGCCCTGCCCCTTCACCAAAATGGTCATGCATAGCTTGTAGGAGGCTTTCAGAGAACTCCTGGGGAATGGGGAGGGCAGAAATGAGCAAAAAGCGGGCCATTTTTTGATCAATTTTGCCACCCGCCCCCAGAAGCACTCCATAAGCCTCCATAAGGCTATGCATGCAATTTTCTTGACAAAAAACAGGCCCGTTTTCACGACAAATGGGCCATTTTTTGCTTTTTTGGGGGGGCATCCCCCAGGAGCACTCTGCAAGCCCTCCAAAGGCTATTCATGCCCTTTTTTGGGGGGGGGGGAATGGGCCCGTTTTCACAAAAAATGGACCATTTTTAGGAGGTTTGCATAGTGCAAAAACTCCCCCCCCCTTTTGGAAAGCTCTTTGATGAAAATTAGATTAAGTGCTATGCCAGCAGAAACAAAGTCTTAGGTGCTACAGATTGTTGGATTTCCTTCTCCAGCACATGGATAAATACACCTGGAAACATCTACCTACCTACCTACTCTCTCTCTCCCCCTACCTACCCTACTGTATTTCCCTCTCTCTATCCCTCTAACTACCTACTTTTTTTTATTTGCCTCTTCAAAACCTTGATGAATCTTATAGTCCGGTGCATCTTATACTCTGAAAAATACGGTATATTCCTGTACTAACACAGTCAAAACAACTCTTGGCGACTTGTACAGGGAAAAATTTGAATGAATGAACTCCCTCACGAAACCTTCTCTACTTAGCAACAAGATTGCTAAACAATACTAGGATTGGGGATGGGGGATATTAAACTTGTCCAAGGCAATCTTAAACAGATTAATTGAGAGGGTTCATTCATTTGAAGAGAACATGCTTGCAACCAAAAGTGGGATTTTATTGGGGCCCAACCTCATTAATAAATTAAAATTAATTAAAATTATCAAAAATTAACTTTTACCGCATTTTTATTAAAATGCGTTAAAATGTGTTATTATAAATATGTTTGGCTAACATTCACTATTATATAAAATACTTAAGGAATCTACGCCGTGACCCTTCCCTCTTTTCTTCACTCTGTCCAGATGTCATTCACCAAATCTGCTTTAGTGAATTTTCTGACTCCAGAGAAGATTGTGAGAGTTGTATGTCAAAATTAATATATTGTGTTTAAAGCTCTCAGTGGATTTCACTCACTTTTTGAATAATAGATAATTTGTTAGTTTCTTTTAAAAAAAATCATTATCATATAAATTATGTTGAACAAGTCAGTTAATTCTTGTCAATGGGACCTGATCTAGGCAAGTAATCAAAAATCACAATATGATTTTTCCCGCTTTGTGCATTACATTTCACAATATTTCTTGACAGGAATTAAAAAAAGATTTAGCTAAGCACCAAGCATTGACTGAAAGCGTGTTGCAGGATGGTGAAAATCTTCTTAAATGCATGTCAACAAATTCACCAGGTAAGGAAGCAATTACATATAAGAGTTTGAAAATATAAATAGTCCTCACTTAACAACTGTAAGTGGGGCTGGAATTTCTGTTGCTAAGCAAGTAGTGGTAAAGTGTGATGTCATGTGAACATGCTATCTGGTGACAGAAGTTCCAGCAGTTCCAATTGCCATCATTGAGCGAATAACCATAGATTTACTAAGTGAGGATTAAATGTAGTGGCCATTTGTAACCTCCTGCTGATTTTCCCATTGACTTTGCCAGAAAACTGGCAAAGAAGATCGCAAATAGTGATCAAATGACTGCTGGATGCCATAAGATGCATTTGTTACCTGGGTACCAAGCACCTAGATCACAATTATGTGACATGGAATGCTATGATAACTAGAACTTTAAAGATTGGTAGTATGACTCGTTCAAGTTCAAATGCCGTCATACATTCAAACACAAATGCTGAATGAGTTATTGTTAAGCAAGGACCTATAAAAAGGGGCTGGGCCCATTTAAGGAAAATTGTTTTTTTTTAACACTAGTTCTCATTTTAGAAATAGTGAGCCTGCAAGTGGCAAGTTAGATATAAGTCTTAAGGTGTTTGTCAGTAGGATTTACTTCTAGTAATTTGATAAGGATTTCGTCTTAAATTACACACATTTCAATGATGATGAAATAATGGAAATATATACTTCTTCTCTGAAAGCCGAATAAATTCAAGTTTGAGTTCTTTGAACAAACTTTAAGTCTTTTCAAAATTTAGTCAATTACTGGTAAAGGGTTGAATTGCAGAACATTAAAGTATTTGTGGCCATTGTAGTTTAACCTCTACATTGTAGCACACATTTAGTTATTTTGATATTCCATTTTTTTCAAGCAGCTTAAGTTTCTGCTCCCCCCCTGTAATGTTACAATAATCTTTAAGGGAGAGTAAGCTAGGTATCTTCACATATCAGAAGTTGAGAGAAACACATGACTTTATGTTCAGACCAGGCCTGTCCTGTTGTAAAGGTACCGTGTATAAGGGTCTTATTTTCTTTTGACGCCCGAAATAAATGCTTGGTCTTACTTTTGGGGAGGTTTTATTATTTTTAAGGTGCAGGAGGCAATGAGCATGGTCATCTCATGATTGCTGCTATGTTGCAATATTTTTTGGGAAGGGCTTATTTTAGTGCATGCACTCAAAAGCCCAATTGGGTTTATTATCCGGGGACATCTTACTTTCAGGGAAACAGGGTATAGGAAAGAGTCAGAATATTTGCAGCTTCTCATCAGTACATGATTAAACAAAGGAGCCAGATTCTGTAGCACTTACTCTTGTAACTCTAGTGTAGGCATTTGGAAAAGCTTGCTTATATCCTGCTATTCAGCTGTTGAATGGTATAATTTGTATTCTACTCTTTGCTTAATAGTTTTACAGGAAACACTTGGCTTGATTGCAAAACATTCGGAGATGCTTAAAAGCCATCCTGAACGATTGTATGAATCTATTTTAACAGCCATGTGTACTCTTGATGATGGCTTGAAGAAGCATTGTGATGTCCAAGAAACTGCGGTCCACAAAGATACATCTGAGTAAGCAAGAGGGAAAGGACGCTGGGAAGGGTGGATATTAAATAATACATTTTTTTGTTGAAGTATATCTTCCTGGATCTCATGCTAAGGCCATGTAGAATTTTCTATCTTGTGAACTAGCAAAACATAATTTCTGTCCTCAACTCCTTTAACCAAGTGAATCAGGTAAAAGATTTAGGGTTGCCTTCCTGAATCTTGTTCCTCCAAAATGGTGAAACAAAACAAAAACTAAGGCAAATAAAAACACAAGACGCACATCCTGTCCAGCAGCCAACATCCGGATAGGCAGGGATTATCGCTAGACAATCAAGCAGAAAGAGTGTACTCTAATCAAGGATACAGTAAGGGGGGGAAAACCCATACACTCCACCGACACTGACAAAGACAGGACAAACTACTATATATAAACAGGGAGCAAACACATTCACTAGCACTTAGGATGTGACCTTGTCAGGAAATGAAATAGCTGCTAACAAACAAGCTCAGAAAGCACTAAGGACTCCACAGTAAAACCATTCCCCCAAATGCACAGCCTGTATGGCTTTGGCCAGAGTGGTTAAGAATACCAGTTGTCTAGTGAGTGTAAACTAGGCAACTACTATATTTTTCGGAGTATAAGACGCTCCAAAGTATAAGACACACCCAGCTTTTGGGGAGGAAAACAAGGGGAAAAAATCTGCCTCTGCCTGCCAGCAATTTGCCTCCTTGCAACAAACAGCAAACAGTACAGACAATATATATTGTTTGTGGTGTATTTCAGTGCCTGACTCATAGAAATAGCAAGGAATTGGATAAATGTACATTATGACAGTATATTAATGACATAAAGTTTACTTAAATGTATTCACACTAACTTCTCTCTACTTAGCTCTACTCCAAACAAGACTAAGTCAGGGTCTAATTAGATAACAGGACACTTACATTTCAGACTATACTTGTAAAGAAGCTGTTAAAATTGATGTGGCTTTCTGGAAGTATATGTTCTTTGCTATTTAAAAGAAGATACAATAGCATTCGGCCTCTTCAGATCAAGCATTTATTTTAAAAAGCTTCTTCATTTTGTTAAGTTGTTTAGAACAATAATAAAGCAGTCTTTAAAAAATAAGTCTAATAATTTGAAGATTCTATACATTTATAGTTACTTACTTATTTCCTTGCAGTAAACAGCCTGATTAGCACAAGAAAAAAAAATATGCCTCTGCCTCCAAGCAATTTGCCTCCTGCAGCAAATAGCAAGTTACACTTTCAATTTCAGCATGGGCCTCCAGATCAGCTGTTTCAGGCTGCAGGGCTTGCCATAGCCCAGTGATGGCGAACCTGTTTTTTACGGCGTGCCAGAATTGCGCATGCGCTACTGCCCCCCTATGTGCCCACTCAATTCCCCACCCAACTGCACTTGCGCACTTGACCCCATGCGCATGCAGAAGCCTAGGGAGGGCAAAAATGGCCTTCCCCGCCCCCTAGAGGTCCTCTGGAAGTCAGAAACGGATTGTTTCTGAACTTGCAGTTGGCCTGTTGGGGCCGTTTTTTGCCGTCTCCAGCCTTTGGAGGCTTTCTTGAAGCCATTTCTGGCTTCTGGAGGGCCTCCGGGAGCCTGGGGGAGGCCATTTTTGCTTCAGGAGATGGTGGTTGTGAGCCTCGGGGCTCCCGGGTGGCTGATGTGCACAGGGTGCTGGGCTGGCTCCAGTTGCAAAATGTCAGAAAATTCCCCATTTTGCAAGGCGGCTCCCAAAGAGAATGAAGCGGGTGCGTGCGCTTCTTCCAAAAGCTGAGAGCCTGGCTTCTCTTCCTTCCTCAGCTGTTGGAAGAGCGCTGCGCCTGTTTGAGCCACCATGCTTGCCACCATGCAAGGTGAGCGCTGTGGGGAGAAATCACCAGGAGGGGGAGAAGAAAACAAACCTGCTAGGGATGCCTTCTCCCTCTCCCCCTAATTTCTCCTTGGCAATGCTCGTCTCATGCGGCAGCAAGTGGTCTGTGTTTGTGTGTCTGTGTGTATAACGGGGGCTGGCTGGGACCGATCAGCTGAGACGCTGGCAAAGAAGCCTTGGTTTCTCCCCTGCAACGGCTCTCGGAGGAAGAAGGCATGAATGCTGGCTGGCGCTCATTTCCCTTACTGCTCATCGCCACTCGCTCCCTCCCCACTTTCCCGCCCAGCTAAGCAGGGCAGGCGGGGCCTGGGCTGAAGCCAGCAGGGAGGGGGCGGTAATGCTCCGTCCTGCAGGGGCGGCAGCGGCGGTGAACAGTAAGGGAGGCAAATGTCAGCCAGCATCCCTGCCTTCTTCCTTCACGGCAGTGAGGAAACCAAGGCTTCTTTGCCAGCGTCGCAGCTGATCGGTCCCAGCCAGCCCCCCGTTACACACACACACACACCACACCACTTGCTGCCGGGTGAGGCGAGCATTGCCAAGAAGTCCTGGCACTGGGGGCTAGAGCGGGCAGGCCCATGCCATAGGTTCACTATCACGGCCATGGCCTATTGCTGCCTCTGTAAGCCCCATTTCCCCCGTTTGCTGCAAGGAGGTAAATTGCTGGGAGGCAGAGGCTAAGGGGTGGGGGCCATCGGGTAGGTAGGGCTACATTCAGTGTATAAGACGCACCCAGGTTTTCACCCTCGGGGGGGGGGAGGTGTGTCTTATACTCCGAAAAATATGGTACATCTGTTTCTGACAAGTTTCAGCATTAGAAAGAATACTCAACAAGAATAAAGTGATTTAAGAATAATGAATGAAGGCACCACTATCTTTCTCTGTATTTATGTATTCCTTTATTTTTTTATTCTTTTATCTTGCCCTGCTCTTTGGATGTCCTCCCACCCCACCTCCCCCATTTTCTGAATTTATATAATACAGCGTAGAATAAGCAGGCTTTTTGATAAGTAAATGTAAGATTATATATATTCGGAGTACATGTTGTCCTCAACCTATGATCACAATTGAGGCTAAACTTTACATTACCTAAGCAAGACAGTTGTCAAGTGAGTTGTGCCTCATTTTACAATCTTTCTTGCCACAGTTGTTAAGTGAATTACTCCAGTTATTACAGTAGGAGCTATGGTGGTGGAGTGGTTAGAATGCAGTATTGCAGGCTAATTTTGCTGACTGCCACAGGTTCTAGCCTCACTGGCTCAAGATTGACTCAGCCTTCCATCCTTCCAAAGGTCGGTAAAATGAGGAACCAGATTATTGGAGGAAATATGCTGACTCTGTAAACTGCTTAGAGGCCTGTAAACCTCTCACCACAGTGAAGTGGTATATTAAGTGCTATTACTAAGTTAGCAACATGGTTGTTACAGTAAGTGAACCTGACTTCTTCATTGATGTTTGTTGTCAGAAGTTCACAAAAGGTGATCACCTGACGCCAATACGCTGCAGTTTCATAAATACATGACAGTTTGTTTGTATTTTGCCTTTATTATTTTTAGACATAACTCAAGGCAGCAAATATAACCAACACCTCCTCATTCTCCTATTTTCTCCACAACAATCCTGTGAGATGAGTTGGACTGAGAGACTAGCCCAAAGTCACCTAGCTGGCTTTCATGGCTAAGATGGGACTAGAACTCAATCCTCCTGCTTTCTAGCCTGTGCCTTAACTACTAGACCAAACTGGTTCTCCCAGTTGCCAGGCGTCCAAATTTTGATCATGTGACTAAGGGGATGTTGCAACCATTATGCGAGAAATGCTGCCATTTTTTCAGTGCCATTGTAACTTCAAGCGGTCACTAAACAAATGGTATTAAATCCAGGACTACCCTTATTACTTTAAAAATGCTGCATTTCAATTTTTTGTGCTTTTTGGGTACAAGTCTAATTTGAATAATATGCTCCATTTCAGATAACATAATTATTATGTGATGCTCAGTAATTTCTATTTAAAATATGAGAATAGAAATAGAATAGCTGTTTGTGATTTTATTTCAGATAAAACTTCTGTTGATGTGGAAGAATGAACTAACTACATTTATAAATAGTATGAAGGAGGCTCCCTATTCCAAGAAACAAGAACTTTTTCTTCAAGGTTTTGAAGGGCTGCAGTGACATCAAGCTTGATTTCCAAGTTTAGAAGGTACAATGGGCTTTATATATGGCAACAAAGTATTAAAAGAACAGTGTGGAAGGGAAACTTCTGATGTTGGAATGACAGAAGGTTTAATGATGCATTTCCAATGTGGATATCTATTTGCCAGGGCTCTGCGTGCTTCACAAATTATTCAGAAGTGCTTATGTGAGATACACATTCCACTTGAGCCTCAAAAAAAAGTTAGTTGATTTGAAAGTCAGATGATTAATGGACTTCTTAAAGCAACAACCCTTCATTTTCAGATTTGTGTTGCTGCCTGAAACAAAATAGAGGCTGTTGTACAAAACAGCCAAAATACTTTTTTATGGGAGATCCAAAGTGCTTCCAAATACTAATAAAAAAAATGTATAGCCCTATTATTTGTTTTGTATTTTTTTCAGTGAATAATTGTAAGTCTTCAGTTTATCTCATGTGACAAATTATATGGAAGCTACATTTCAAATAAAGCAATTTTATTATTTTAAAACATGCACTGGAGGTAAGTGATTTCAGTATTAGTTAAATAATCGACCATTAAAGCTGCAATTACATGACTAGCAGGATTATTTGTGCAACAATTATTTGTGCAGGATTCATGCTAAAGTAATTATATTTTTTTTCAAGGCGTTAGGCACTGTTCACCTTTACTTATCAACCACTAGATTGTAATAGAACGTTTCTGTGCAAATTGATAAAGTAGTTAAAAGTTAAAGTTGTTGTTAGTTGTTAGTTCCTGGATGAAGGTTGGTTCTATGTTTTCATTATAGAATACAAGAGACTCCGCTTGTAACAGAAAATCTCAGTTCAATATTGTAGCATGAGTAGATTTGCTGCCTCCATAAACCTTGTAGTTAAGGATGCTAGCTCCTAATTTCCCATAATCCTGAATCCATATTAGAGTTTAAAAAAGAATTGTGTGTGCTCAGAGATACAACTTTTCGTATTCTTTACAATTGGCTAATAAGAATGCTTACCATATTTATAATTAAAACCCAACTTTTGAAACGGAAATTTCCAAGCCAAATCAAGAGCAGTTGATAGACTAAAGATAATGTCTCCTTCCTAAGCTGTTCAACTTTCCTTTCCACAGGAAACAAGAAATTAACTATTTTAAAGGGGTAGGTTAAAAAAAATATTTATTAAATTTGTTTGCCACCCATCTCACCACAAAGTGACTACATGGTATCAAATCTCTTAGTATTGTTCATATAGGTAAACCTGAGCAAAATTACTACGAAATTAATCTAGTAGCCTGCATACATACCGATTCATATTTTAGCCTAGCATGATGTGCAAATAGCCTATAAGATACCTTTGCATGCTGCTAAGTGTTAAGAGCTGCACTTTTGGCATTGCTATGAAGTAGTATCTGCATGACATAGATGCTGCAGCATAAATGGGCTTTTCCACAAAATTTATTTTGAATTAATTCATTTTAGGAAACTGCTAGTGACTGATATAATCTAAGGCACTAAGTTACTGTTCTGGTGGCATTTCAACATGTAGGACTGTTCAAAAGCTGAGATAGATTTCATGTAGAGTTTAGATTGAATTTTTACAGTTCTGTGGTAGTGATGGCCAAGGCACGTAAGACAGAAAAACATAGAGTTAGGAAAACACATTTCACATGGATTTAGACATTTTAAAAATATACTTGTTTGTCTGCTTTTGGATTTATATTTGTTTCCATCTTCTAAATAGCTGTAATAGTTGGAAGGAGACTCTAGAAGACCAAAACAATGGAATTTAGGTGTGGCCTCATAGTTTGCTCAGATTAGGGCCAAGAGGTCATGAAAACTTACTCCACAAAACATGAAAACCTAGAACTTAAATATTTTCAGACATTTACAAATCAGATTTACTCTTTCCCAAATCTTTTGCCTTTTGTAGACTGCTTCCCAGATTTAAAAACAACTAGAACTGACACATAAATTGGGGGGAAAAGTACGTAGTCACTTTGTTCATAATGTTAACAAGTTACTGTTTTAAAGGAAGCATGGATATAGTCTAGCAAACAAAAGTATTGAAATATATATTCATTAGTATTCTAAGCGTCATCTGAAAGTCAGAACAGTACACTTGTTATTTTTTTTAAAAGTGTGCTCAGTTAATAACATTTAGAGTTTATTATTGCCAAGATCTTCAGCACTTTTAGAATGACCCCAAATCATCATTTAAATATTGTAGCTGATTTTCTTCTATAATACATTTATGAATTGATACAATACTAAAAGCATATTATGAATCAACTGATTAAACATTTTTCATTCTGAAGTACACTTTATTGTTGAAGTTAAAGAGCAAATTCAGAAATTCAATAATTTCAATCTTCTAACAACAGTACTATGAAGAATTAAGGTATTGTGTGTTCCAGTTGCAGATCATTAATGTCTATCCCATAGTGGGGATGAAATTTTCTCAGAGATTTGCTAATACATTTGCCTCTCAACCACATCTGAGTGTGTTTGCTTACAAAAAGTGTCAATGACTCCTTCAAATTATTTTGTAACTAAGATATTCTTTTATCAAGTTGGTAACTTTAAAACTCAGATATCAGGCACTAATGGATTAGTTTCTTTATACAAAAGTTATATATGTGGTCACTGAAGCAATAACCAAGCCACATTTTTGCTCAAATTCACATATGTATTTAAATGTTTCCTCCCTGCACAAATGTATTATTTGTCTTTTGGTCAGCTGCCTTATTACTATGCTTCTTTTTTTTTTCACTGTAGCTTTCTTGTGCCTTAGTGCATAACCAAGCCGACCAATAAATTGCACAAAATTTTATTAAAGTCAACAGTATTGATTGTGAGAGAATGGAAGTAACATTATTTAGAAAAGACATAACATATCATTAGAGTTAACATCACCTTGTTAGCTTGAAGTCATTCATACCTTAGGAAAAATACTGTTTCCTTTTCTATGACAGAGCAAGAGACAACTAATTTCTAAATGGAACCATTCAGAAATAGATTCAAACACAATTAGAATGCAAAGGGAAAGAGAGATGGTACATCTAGAGTGATTATGGTTCTATAAACAATGGTGTAAATTGTGTTCCAAGTACAGCGCACATGCCAGAAACACACGACACTTTGTCATGTAGGCCATATTTGCTAGTCATTCGCTGGGCTGGGCAGGTATAGTCTATAAGGAAGTGATTTTAAAGTGCCAATACCGCACACAAAAGGTTCACTGGGGGCACAATGCAAGCCTTTCCCCTTATTCATAAGAATTAAGACAATACTTATCACCATACAGTTTGATATTACTTCAAATAAGTACAATATTTATTAAACATTTCTTCAGTTTGTTACATTTTGTGCAACAAATTACAAGAGTCTGCAGCCACAAATTATATGCAGAGTATAAAGAAAAATCAGCATCTGCGATCCAAAGAACTATTATGGGATTGCAACTTCCTTTTGAATGGCAATCCCACTCCCCTTAGTGAAATGCCCTGCTATTTCAAAAGGGAGTTGCCAAGGGAGGTGCTGCTCAAGAGTCCAAACCTGCTTTTGGCTGCACACTGTTATTTAGTGCTGATCCCAGGTAGTGTGTTTTCTTTCCATTTCCTTAGAGCTCTACATGGAACTAGTAAATTAGATTTTATACAGAATGCCTTATGAACTTTGTGCATGGAAAAGTGACAGCCACAATTGTGCTGTGGAATACAAAAACAAAGACTAAACTTCATCTTCAGAAGCCTAAACCCAACATCTAAATGTGCCAATATGATCAGAACAAAATAATGTTCAAAATTTAGCCAACCACAGGAAACAATCCGGTGTAAGAAAAAGTAACAAAGATTACACACATTTATAAACCAGCACACAAGAGGTTTAACACATTTCTGAAAATGAAGTTAGCTTTATTGAGATCGGGGAATAAAAAAGTCAGTATTGATCAGTTACAATCTCTGACCTTTGTGGAGACGATAAGATTCTGTTGTAGTGCAGCTACATACAGTACAATTCAGGCATTTTTCTGTTGGGTTCAGATTTCAAATTCATTGTTGAGAAAGAGCTGGGAAGGAAAGTTTTAACAGCAACCTCCGCTGGACTGCTTGACTGGAGTGCTTTGAATTTTAACATTGGATTTCTCTGCACCACCTGCTGTCGCTCCAGGACCCATTCGTTTTTTGATCTCAGCAGCCATGGTCATGAAAGATTGTTCTACATTGGTTGCATTTTTTGCACTGGTTTCCAAAAATGGAATCCCAAGAGAATCTGCAAATTCCTGTAGAATAAAGACATCACTATTAGTTCTATTACCCAGTTTTGGAAAAGAATATATTGCTCTCTATTTAGCTAATTATGAAGAGGAAGCATCAAAATCACTTTTATACAACCTCACTTAGATTTAACTATTATTAGTTTGCTTTTTATATAGCCTTTCCTTCAGAAATTCAGGGTGGGATATTCAGTCTTCATCTTCCAAATTTATGCTGACAACTTTGTCAAGAAACTAGGCTAAGAAATAGTGACTACCACAAATTCAACCAGTGAAATTCCACTAGTAAATACAGACTTGAATGTGGGCTTCCTGTGCTTAATTAAATGTTTTAACCACTATACCACACTCATTCTCAGCATTATACACCACCACCCCCAGTTTATAAATATTGCAATGTATTCAACAATACTTTTCTGTTTTTGAAGATTAAAGTTTTTTAAAAGATAGGCATACCTTCGCTGTTGTATAATCTACGACTTTTTTTGTAGTCAGATCACACTTGTTTCCTACCAACAACTTGTTAACATTTTCACTGGCGTAACGATCTATTTCTTGAAGCCACTGTTTTACATTATTGAATGACTCCTAAAAAATAAAATAATATATTAAATCTAACCTCAGCCATTTAATATAGCGCTTTTGGATTCTAAGACAAATCACATTACATTTTAAAAATAATCCCAATAGAGGCCATCTCTCTCCTTTGCTTTACAAATCAGGAATTTCTGGCTTGAATTAAGGAAGATTTCTCTGTGCCTCAAGACTCTTCTTTTAGGCAAAGACATATAAAGTTAAAAATAATTTGTAGAAGCATCAGAGATGGGGGTGGCGAACTAAGACTCAAAAGTGAGATTGTCCACTGAATTCAATCATCTCTTCACCTAATTGTTGCTATATACAAAGTTACACTTCTCTATAACATGCTCATTCAAGTCCTTCAAATGTCCAACTAACAAATACTTACCTGATCTGTAACATCATACACAACTATGATGCCATGAGCTCCTCTGTAGTAACTAGAAGTAATTGTTCGAAATCTCTCTTGTCCTGCTGTATCCCACTATGAAAAAAAAGTTGAATAGTGCTTAAAAGACTGCACCCATTCTGATTTGATAGCAATAAGACAGTGTTTCACAGTGTTTCACAGCCTCTCTACTCGGTCTACAGAATCAGCATTCTGCCCTCAACATTTTACCAAGCTCGGAAGGATGGAAGGCTGAGTTGACCTTGAGCTGGTGAGACTTGAACTGTCAAACTGCTGGTAACTGGCAGTCAACAGAATTAGCCTACAATACTGCATTCTAACCACTGCACCATCAGGGCTCTTAATGGACAGATTAAAAAAACTTTGGTAATACTACTAGTCAACTAACTATTCTGAAATACCTACCAAAGATCAGATGAAATAAAATACCTGAAGCAATGAAACAGAATCCACTTCACTGAAATTAACTATAAAATATTGTTGGGGATTTAATGTTAAGATCATGGCATTACCAGAAAGCACAGGTAAAGGTAATTTCTTGCCAACTTTTAAAATGAAATCTAATTCTGATGTTTCAGGGCAAGCATTCCACACAATTTTCATTTCTGAAAAGGCAGCTAGTTTAGCCGTCCACATTTTGAATTCTGCATTACTACCTCCAAGGAGAAGACTCTGTTGGATCCAGGTTTCATTTGTCAACAAATGGAATTTTTTTGTTCAGGCCTATCCTGGATATACCCTCAGTCAATAGGAGTGTTTTGGCAAGTTTTGCCACAAAGTACCTTCCAGCTACAAAATACAGAGCAACACTTGTTATATACGCTTAACATATAAACCAATTCACACTTGCTGCTGCTTCACAGAGTTTGGAACTAGCCACAATGAAGATTTTCTAATGGCATAATTGCCCTATGAAGTTTACAATGCCCTAGGATAGAGCATCTTTCGAGATTTACCAAGGGATACTTACTATCTGAAGCTTGATAGTCTTGCCATCTAACTCTATAGTTCTGATTTTGAAGTCCACCCCAATTGTGCTGATATAGCTTTCTGTGTATGTGTCATCCTAGGAAGAGGAACCATTTTTAGAATCATTAGTAATACTGTATTCCAAAATATCACCACCACAGAAAGGAAAAACCTGTCTCAGAATAAACAAGTACTTGATTAAACTGAAGCCATGGTGGATAAATTTGCTAGAAAAAAAAATGGACAGCTTCTACTTGAGACTGCTCAGATGATGATGGGAAGATTCAGTGAACATTATTAAATGACTGCCATTGGTTGATCATACAGGTAGACCTTGAATTATGATCACATTGGAACTGGGATTTCTGTTGTACGTTGTTGTGATTGTAAATTGAATCAGGCTTGATTTTATGACAACTTGTACAGTGGTTATTAAACAAATCCAGCTTCCCCAATGGGTGTTTTGCCAGAAATAGGCAAAAAAAGGCATTAAAGCATGATCACATGACCATAGATTGCCAAGTATTTTACAAATACTTAGCAAGTATAAACATTATGGAGGCTAAACCATCTAGATATTTATACTATTTGTTGTTATTGATCCAAATATGAGAACGCAAGACAACTTACTGCAAACCGAAGTAGCAGGCAAGATTTTCCCACACCAGAATCTCCAATAAGGAGTAACTTGAATAAATAATCACTGCAAAGAGAAAACCACAATTATACATACAATGTTATGATGGATTAAAGCTATTTATATATTATTTTGTTTTATCTTTATTGAAACTGACAATTTTTTCCTGACATATTATGCTAGGAATTATATAAATGGATTTTATACTGAAACCCAAATTTAAATTAAATTATGTGGAAACTAAATTGTGATAAAATTAGAAAATAATAAAACAGATCTTCAGTTTTGTTATCTTTCTAGATAAATTAGTCAATATAATAATTGGTACTTTCTGATAGAGAATTCTAGTGGTAAGAAATAACTGCTCCTCCAGTGTTTGCTGGACTCTTTTGCAATCTGTCTCGAATATGTCTATTCCACATCTACTTTTTATAATCAGCTCTTGTGGAATTCTTTAAACAGTACACTTAGCAGCGAAGAGGCAAACAAATCAGCCTACTGTTATTGTAAATCTATTCTTATTCCTTGTTTCCTCTTAAAATTGGCATTAGCAGTATTATCACTGTCATAAACAGTTTGGTAACAAAGTGCAGTATACACAGCACTTCTTTTGAACCAATGTAGAAATTTAAATTGTTCTAAGATAAAGCTCCAGATTGCTGACTTGAGACCAGACGGAACATCCTGCCTGTATTACATAACTTCCACTGGCTTCCATTTGTTTCCAAATAGAATTTTTAAGTCTTTTGTGGTAACTCAAGCATGCAATTAGCCTAATATCATTATCCTTTAAGACCCTTCTCCAGATGCCCGGGCATCTGAATAGAAAAGTCACCAATAGTGCAAGGACTTTAAATTGAACTACCTTATCTTTGCATTTCACTACAAGGAAAGTTCTTACATAAAATTTAATGACATAATTCTCAGAAGCAATTTTTTATCTTTATTCACATTTAATACTAGTGATTTTGAGATTTCAAACTTACAGAACAACATTAAATTTATCTGCCATAACTATATGCTCTCACAGGAAAATTAATTTTAGAGTACTTGAAACAAGTAGATGAAATTCTTTTATACGATTTTCTCAATCCAAATAGAACGTTAAAATATTCAAATTACAAATCATCAATATTTACTACTGAGCCTTTTCCCAACCCTTTCTAATACACGGTTTAAAGTTCTCAGTGGGATTGGTTTTGGATTCATAAAGATAAGAGAACAGGAAAAAGGTTCACATGGAATTCTGTACCGTGCTCTCTTGATTATGCTGGAAGTTATGTATGTCCACTGCATTATATTAAATGAAATCTTCAAGTCACATGATAATCAATACTAATTTGTAGCTCCCTTTGTCAGCAACTAACTGGACTGCAAATAATCTTTAGAAAAATCCCATCATAAATACAAACATTAAAATAGTTGACAAATATTAATGATGCATTTTTTAAATAAAACCATTTCTCATTTTTTCAGTGCTAAAAGGGTATGTTGTTTAAAACTTTGAAGATGAAAAATTTATGAAAAGTTGGACATCTATTGCAACACCAAGACTTCCTTAGAACAATTAAGTTGTCTATCTTGAAGCCTGGCTCAGTTTACAGATTAGTATTTTAACAGCCTGCATATCAATATCTTAATAGAATAACTTGATTCAGAAAAAATTAACTTTTCAAATGCACAAGACATTTATCAGACTTATTTTCTGAATAAGATGTACAATCTAAGACAAAGTTGAAAAAATGTTTTTCATATACAAATTAAAATGCTATAGCTCCCTATGTACACTTATTTATTTATAAAATTTATAGTTGTCCATCTTAGTACAAGGTAACTCTTACAGAAAAATCTCAAACATTTATAGGAGTGGAGTGAATAAAAAACTCACATTTGTTTTCTGATAAGATATTTCTGAAAGAGGAACATATGGTTTTATTATTGGTGAATAAATGCCTTAGTTGTTTTGTGCCTATATTACTACAATAATTTTCTGCCAGGAACTGTATCTCAGTCCAAGGTAATGTTTTTCAAGATGTTCTGAACCTTTCATGCTATTCTAATTCTTTTTATATAATAGAGGGTTTTTTCACTGACTCCTTATTCAAATCACAGCCAAGTTAAATTACAAGTAGTATTCAACTTACAACTTTTATTTACCCCGTTTCCCCAAAAATAAACTCCCCCCCCAAAAAATATTGCAACGCAGCAGCAGCAGCCATGAGGTGACCACACTCGCCGCCTCCTGCATCTCAAGAATAACAAGACCCTGTTATTTTCAGGGAAACATGGTAGTGATTATTCAAAATTATAACAGCACTGAAAAAGTGACTTAAGACCATTTTTCATACGAATGGTGCAGCATCCCTGTGGCCACATAATTGAATTTTAGATGCTTGGTGACTATAATCCTAGTAGTGAGCCTACAGTGGATCTGAGTTTCGTCTGAATACTATTACTAATTAAAGGGATTCTCAATATATAAACTTTAAAAACAGTATATTTTGTTATTTTTTCATTGTATATGTTGAGCTAACAATCACTGTTTTTGTTGGTGAAATAATGTGAAGATTACCTTAATTGTGCCATCTCCTTTAGCAGCAAATACCTCATTCAAAGGTCTTGTATGTATTGATCAATCCTACTTGAAGCCTATTCTTTTTATAAACTGGTTCAACTCAAATATTTTGGAGCTATCTTACATGCTGATTACTTCAGGTCACATCACAACACTTCAACAGATTTAAATTCAGGCCTTAGATTTGGCCATTCAAAAATATAATTTTTTTCTACTTCAGTGACTCTGCTGTAGAAGTACATTTAGGACCACTGATGTACTGCATCACTCGCATTCACCTCATGACTGGCTAAACTGATGTTCTCTAGAATGTATTGATCCAAATTAGAATCCATTGCTCCCTGATTATTTGCAAGCCATCTGGGTCCTGAGGCTTCAAAACTATTTCAAACAATGCTACTTTTATTGCTATGTTTCACTGATGGGGACTAAGATTCTTTTGTGGGAATACAGAATTCTAATTTCTCATCAGCACTACAAAGTTCCATTTTTGTCTTGCCTACCCATTCAACATTGTTCCAGTCTGCAATATGTGGTATTGGGCAAACTTGAAACAGGTAGCAATGTGCTTTCTGGAAAGCAGAGACTTCTTGTTTTCTATCTTCTCTTTTTTAATGTTTTCCTTGGGAGAATTTATCAGTCAATGCAACACGATGTGTAAATCCTTGCATCCTCACAAGAGTATTGTATACTTTATTCTTGGAATTCTTGGGGCTTTTTTGACAACTACATCTGGGAAGAGGATAACAATGTTATTATATTTCTCTATTTGTATACTATGTGTCTGACTATGGCATGATGGAGAACAAATTGCTCACAAAAGATTTCATAGTTCTTTACAGTTTCCTCAGCAATGATAATCCTTTTCAGAGTTCAAAGATCTCATCTGATTAGGCCAAGATTCAATTCCATTAATTGTGTCCTGAGAAGCAGACTTAATCTAGCAATCAACTAGATTTAACTAGTGTTAAGAGAACCACCACCATCCCAACATACATGTGATTATCATCATTTGGATCATCTAACTCAGGGGTGTCAAACAGCTGGCTATGTGCACCCCAAGTTTAGTTAAGGGTTATATGCATATATATGTACACACACACACACACACACATGATACATCCCGTGATGACAATGTGGGTTTAACATGCCTGATCTAATTCAATCCCTTAAGAGAATGGTGGGTCAGTGTTCAATAAAGACATGACACAGTATATTGTTTTGTGTTTTGTTTAACCAGAAGCTCTTTATCTATTAATAGGTGAGATAAAACTCCAGTTAAATTGTAAATCAAGTAGTTTGGGATTATGAATAATTCTAAAGGGCTTACAAACTTCCACTACTGTATCTGTTTTAGCAACAATACAACAGTAATTTCTATTGCCTTCTTTCAGAATGTTTTTTCAGCTTTCCAATCTTGCCTAGATCCTTGGTATTCTTTGTAAATTGCCAATCCAGGTTCTAATCAGACAAGCCAATTCTACTTAGTTTCCAAAATCAGGCTATGTCAGACAAATATCTTGGCTAAAATGCATCATTATTAACAGAATTATTTATTTGAATTAGTTACTTTTCAACACTTTACCTATCCAAAACAGATCTTACATTTTACTTCACTACTGTAAAGTAAAATGGACAATATTTTTAACTAAAACTTACTACTAAAGGAAAACACTGAAAAGTTGCTGCAGTTGTAAACTACAGGTTGGTTTTAATAATTACAACTGCATTTTAGTTCTTTTCTATGTTGTAAATAACTGAAGCATTAAGCCAAATGCTGTTCTGCTCTTCTATTAAACTGAAGCATTAAAATTTGAAAATACTTAATTATGAAACTTTGGTTGGGTTGCTTGCGGTGCACTGAATCCAGGATCATCATATGTAATATTTCAGAAGGAATGCAATCCAATGAAGAAACAAATCAGCTTCTCTTACTTATAGTATCTATGTACTATTTTATTTTAATTTCAGTTTCAACTCAATCTCTCATGTTCATAATTTTAAAGCAATATTCTAGTCCAAGCATGTAAAAGGTATTTCCCAAAAGTTTCATATAGATATTCAAAATGCTGAGGGCAAGATGGAATCCTAAAAAGCCAGTGAAGCAACACAAGTCCCACCAACCATCACCTTTGGTCTATCCTTCAGAACTATCACAGTCAAACCAACATTATCTGATTCCAATCCGATAGATAAGAAAATGTCCCCTATATCATGAATTAGAGTCCTATCAACCTTTGATGTTACTCAATATTTCATTTGGGAATTTCCAGAAAATTATTAAATTTTCAGAGTTTAAAATGTACAGAATCCTATATAAAAAAGCTAGAGTTTTAATTTGTTAAGCAACAACACAGATATATCAAACATTTGTTTTGGATGCTAAAAACAAACACACTTAATCTTCAGGCCCTAGTTCTCACCACATGCAACTTTAACTCATGATAAAATTAGACTTGCTGTTCCAAAGTGTCACTGCTAAGAACAAGATTTGATGATACTCAGCCTTTAAGATGTAGAAATCAGAGGGTGAGGGTAGATGATGAGAAAAGTTATTGAGCAATCAAAAGTCCTTAATGCTGTTTCCATATTTCTTCTTTTCATTTCTTAGAAGTGTTTCACTGCAATGCAGCAACATTGCAAAATCAACTTAAGCTCAAAAAGCATTCTAAGAATCATGTGTCAAACACATGACCATCAGCTAAAATGAACATCCACGATAATCAGTCAATAGCAACTGGTCAGCAACTGTGAATCAGCTACAAAGAAATCAAATGGTAAAGATTACTTTATCCATTGTAAAGTAACACTACTGAATGTTCACACATCACAAAATTAAGTGAGAATACCATTTATTTTGCAATGTAGGGCGGGCACAGACTTCTTTGCAACCTAATACATAGGCAATCAGTTCTCAGTATAGAAGAACTAAATGTTAATTCTTAATAACATCTCATAAAATCTTCTCACCTCCATTCTGTGACAAATACTGTATTGTCACAAAAATGTCCCTACATACAACATTAGAACTTCTTTTCAGTTTCTCAGTAAACTGTGAAGATAAACTCCACGATAGTAGCTGTTCAGAACAAATTACAGTATAGGATTTTAGGCAAGTCATTCCTGATTAATTTTTGATTTTTCTTGCATTAGGAGGCCATTTCCTCAAAGTCATTCTTTTTACACATTGCAGATAGTACTCATTTAGACTTCTATTAAGAAGGTCTCAAAACTGTAGCTGCCTTAACTCTGGTTGCTGTACACTAAGTCCACCAACAATCAGAATACTATATCCCTATTTTTGTTACTGTTGCACTATGGAAAATTAATTATATGTAAATTCACATGAGTTATTTTCCAAACATTTGCAACCAAATTATCCTTCAATATAAATTATTCAAAGAGCCGTGCTTTTGAATACCAATGCTGCCAAGCTGAAAATAACAAGTTTTCTTGTTATTAAAGATAAAGTAGGGATAGAGAGAAACAAGCTACATACATATGAAGAGGAAAAGAAGTCCAGAGTTAGGCTGTATTTTAAGTTTAAGAAATGAACAAGAACAGGAATGGCTAGAGATAAAGGTAAATATTTTTTTACAGCAAAGATGAGGAGACTGGTAAAGACAGAATGTAATATACAGGGACAGGTAACTGTCAACATTAAATCCCCCTTTATAAATTTTTGGAAATGCCTCTGGCTCTGACTATTGAACCTCAATGGTACAATTAATTGCCATTAATTGTGGGGAACAGATGAGAACTAAGCTCTATTGCACTCATATCATAGTTAAAACTGAAAGCAACTGAAATTTCCCCAAAGCCTACTGTCATCCCCCACCCAATAAAAATACAGCTTTTTAGGCAAGGCTGCCCACCTAAGCAAACTAGAAAAAAAGTGCAACATATAAAGGGAACAGAATAACCATTAGAGAAAGCCTATTAAGGAAATCTATAAGCCAATGGAGAGCATATGCCCTCATGTTAAATAGTCACCGATTTAAGACAAGGTGAATTGAACAGGTTAAATGAAAAATAAAATAAAATCACACCGAGGCCTACTTGATATATTATGGTGTTCTAATCTCACAATCATCATTTAGTAAATGACCTTGGATCATCTTCCAGTATATCCACCCTCATAGTTGGGAGAACTAAATGGGGAAAAAAAACCAACTGTGTACATTTCCCTAAATTCCTTGGATGAAACCACATTTCCCCCTTCACTTAACCTAAGATACTTCTATTAACAAAAGTTATCTCACGATTTTTTTAAATTGGCACACCATTTCTCCACGATAAACTTTAACAACAGTTATGATCTTGATCCTGGATTGCTTACCTAAATCGTGATTAGAAAAGTATATGGGTCGCTCTTCGAGAACAACTAAGACACAGAATAAGACCTACAAGATTCCCAGCTACAAAATACACCAAGTAATGAACCGACTCGCTTAGCTATCGGAAGGACTGGGACCCTCGATCCACCCCCAATGCTAAGATGATTATTTACACCTTACAAAAAGTTTCGGGCCAAACCCTCTTTCAAAAGGGGGAAAGAATCTTGGAATGCACCTTTGAAAACATCCTAAAGCCCAAAGCCACCAGTTCTGTTTACTTGCTGCGGGCACAAGGAATCATCCTAGACCCCTCCAGAGCCACGGCAGCCTCCCCTGTTTTCCCGAAGACTGTTGGCCCCAGAGCCGCCAGTTTTCCTTCGGCAAGGAGAAATTGCTACATCCCGTCATCCCGCCCGTCATCCCCGTCTCCCGCTCCCTCTACAACCTTGCCGCTCCCTTCTGCCCCAACGCACACCAGAAAGCCGCCACACGGTACTCACTATTCGGGATTCATACTGGACATGTCAGCGGGGGCCCCCACGGCCTTTAGAGAATGAGCTCTCTCCGCGGAGCAGGCGGCGGTCAGACCCACCACCGGCGGCTCCTGGGACGATCGGACTGCCTAGCCAACCAGACACCCAAAGGTGACAGACAAAACACGGGCAACAGCGGCGTCTCCTTCCAATAGGGACAACCCCTCCCCACACAAGCGGCGTCTGCAGCCGTCTCCGCTCTGGCACCTAAAACTCAAAATGGCTGCCACCTCAGAACCAGGAAACGGAGAAGCCGCTGGTGGAGGGTTGGGCCTTACATGATGGTGAGAAGGCGGTGGGGAATCCTTGGCAAGGAATGCTGGGGAATTGAGTTCCCAAGTCCCGCGACAGCTTTCGGGTTGCTTTGGAGCGGAGTCCGCAAACAAACTCGCTTTCCCAGCAAACCTACAGACGGGTCGACGCGTGCGTAATCAGAGCTCTTTCTTTCGTGTTTCCCGGTTGACTCAACTTTGATATTTTGGTAACCGATTGGCTGACAGGTTCAGCCGGCCGGGTAACGTCAGCAGGGAAACGTGGCAGCTTGGGCGAGCCGTTTGATTTCTGCAAGACCAGTATGGGGAGAAGGCGGGGCAGCAGCGAAGGGAAAAGCGACGCCAAGCTGTTTTGTGGGCGGAGCGATCGCGTGGAATTGGAATTTGAACTGAGGTTAGACGTAGCAATTAGAACACAGTTTGTTTTTTTTTAAAAGTGCTCCGTGGACAGAGTTTCGAGTCCAACGACGCTGTAAAGGGAAAGTATTCACCTTCAAAACGTTGTGTAAATACTGCCAGCAGATTTTTTTTCACGCCAGGTGAGGACTGATAAGCATTCTGTACAGGTGGATTGAGGCCTTATTATTTCGCAATTTAGAATGGATTATAAAATCTAAACTGACGCAAAGTTAAACCCTTACAGATTAATGCCGCTAGTACTCTGCTGTTTGCCTTTAAATAACTGAGATTCCGTTATCCAATGCCAGGCTAACATGTAAAAAAGTTGCTAACTATAAAATCTCTACCCCCCCCCCCCATAAGCATTTCCTAAACCCTTGGGCGAAATACCACTACTCTGCACCTTGTGTATTATTAATAGATGATTACAAAGTTATTTACAATATGTAGTCTTCCACAATTCCTTTCTGCCAAAACATTTTCAAGTATCGTGTTGAAACTAATGTGCTTTGCATAATATAAAAATGATACATCTTCATATTTAAAAGTGGGGGGCACTGAACTGTGCTGGTTTCCCCCTTCTACCAGGATGGGTGTCCCAGGCCTCAGCTCTCTCTCTCTTCTATGTATCATGCACATGAGGCCTCTGGGTGAAGTGATCCAATGGTCATTCAATTCTAGAGCTGATCAGAAGTTTGGTTCCCCCACCAGAGTCTCCTCCTAGTGTGGCGTCCTTTTTCCTCTACCTGTCGTAACCAAAAGCCCTAACAATTGTGGAGCCAACAGGAAAATCCGCCCCTTGCCATAGAGTCTTCTCCTGGTGCTGTGCTTCTCTCCCTCCTCCCCCCCCTGCCCCAACCAGAAGCTCCTCTCAAAATTACGGTGCCAACCGGCAACGGAGCCACAGGAGTGGGATGAAAGAGCCACATGTGGCTCCAGAGCCATGGGCTGCTGACCCCTGGTTTGGAGGAAGTGTGATAGGTTTGACTCAAGCCAAGTAAGGCTGAGTGGCATTGAGCATTTGTCATATTCCAGTGACAAGGTTTTTCCACAGATGGTCCTGGAAGGGTGACCCTACCCTAGATAGACCCAATGACTCATGACTCCTGCAAGAAAAGTAGGAGTCAGCGATGTCTAAGAGGGCTTTTCACACTTTAGTGTTGTAAACCAGTTGTGCCCATTACTGGATCAGGAGGCTTTGTTCATAATCACTCATAACCCTTGAGACCTCTCATCTGGATTACTGCAATGCACTCTACATGATGCTGCCCTTGAAGAGCATTTGGAAGCTTCACCTGGTGCAGAATGTGATTGCATGGGTGTTAAATACCGATATGTTCAATACATTTAACATCACTGCTACATCAGTAGCATTGGCTACCAGTGAGCTTCTGGGTGTAATTCAAAATACTGGTTGGTTGTCATATTTAAAGCCCTTCATGGCTTTGAACCAGGATACCTAAAGGACTCTCTACTCCTGGTTATTTCTACTTGTGCGGTTTGGTCCAGCAGGTTGGGCATGTTGTAAGTCCCATCAGCCAAGGGATGTCAGCTGGGAGGGACTAGGAGATGTACCATCCTGCTGAAACTCCTCCCCTCTGAAACATTCTGCCTTCACAGATTAGGATGACCCTGACTCTTCTGAAGACATGGTTATGTACTTGAGCTTGGGGCCCTGAATTTGTTAAGGACTTCATTTCTTGGTTATAACGTATGATAATAATTTTACTCAGTGGCCATGTATATTTAGTTTGTACTGTATTGTTATTTTTAGGTTTTTATGAGGTACACTGCAGCTATAGAAATCAAATCAAATCAATCAATATGAATTAGATCTTTTAAAAATCACAACAATCCACTGTTATTTCCCTGCATCTAATGCAGTAGTTCCTGTTTTTTAAAAGGTTGAATTTAAATATAAATTATAGGTTGTCCTCAACTTATGACCACAATTGAGCCCAAAATTTGTGTTTCTAAGTGAAACATTTGTTAACTAAGTTTTACTCCATTGTATGACTTTTTTTGCTACAGTTGCTAAGTGAATCACTGCATTTGTTAAGTTAGTAACTTGGTTGTTAAGTGAATCTGGATTCCCCATTGATTTGGCTTGTCAGGTTTCAAAAGCTGATCACATGACCCCAGGACAGTACAACTGTCATAAATATAAACTTGTTGCCAAGTATCTGAATTTTGATCATGTGACCATGGGGCTGCTGCAATGGTCATGTGAAAAACATCATACACATAAGTCACTTTTTTCAATGCTGTTGTAACTTTGAACGGTCACTAAATGAACTGTTGTAAGTTGAGGACTACCTGTGTGTGTGTGTTGGTTAGGAGCTGGGGGACATATATGGATATTGGCTGACCAACTTTGAGCCAGTCATTCTCTCCCAGCTCTAAAAAAAGTCTAGCTATCCATTAGCCTGCCTTTGATCAATATGAAAGATTACATTCCATAAACTGTGAAGACGCCTTCATCATGAAGTGGAGTGATCTGGACAGATAGATACTGTAGACAGTCAGAATGAAAGAAACCCGACATAGTTTAAAATGCAAGCATTAAAGATCATATTCTTGAAAGTATATTGACGACATTAGTTTCATTCAGTTCAATCAAGATAATCTGAGAGGTTATACACAGCCATAATTTGCAAGTCCTATAGAATACTCAATATAATTAAGACTATCAACAGTCATTTAATGCTGATATAATAGCACAGAACTTGTTAGCCATCAATAGGACAGCACTCTTTATAAGCTATTAACAACTGGCAATATCTAGCAATAATATTATGGTACTCAAATTCCAAGTTCCAAATTTTATACTCACCGATTTCAACGTATGGGTACCATGTACAAATAGAACTAACAAAAGCAGAAACAACTGTAGTTTTTTCTCCTGAAAAATATCAGAATAAACAAATGCAAATGAATATACGCCATTATAAATGTAATTATAATGTGCAGGCACATCTCAAGCTAATTTTTGAAAGTATTTTAAAACTGGTTGAAGAAATAGCTATTGACCCAAAAATAATAGCATCATGTTTGCTTTACAGAACAAAAGCAGCGTCTAAGTAAAACAGCCATGCATAATTATCAACAATCCAAATTTCCCTAGAGTGCCAAGCTGTAATTATATTTTAAAATGTCAGGGTATTCTTATTTCACCCTCTTCAGAGGCAGAATTTTGTTGTTTTCTAAATATAGTTACTCTAGGCAGCCTTCCACTTATCTTCAATCTAGATTCTAGAAGATACAGGGAGTAGATAAGATTTTATATTCAGCACCATCTCTAGAAGACAGTCTTCACTAAACTACATGTCTTCGTGTGGATTGACATATCTAATGATTGTGGTGAAAGTTGTCCAGGGAAGAATGGCATTTGAGAAATGGAGATGGTGCAGGATATAAGAGATGAGATATTACTTGCTCCTTATATCTTTTAGATTGAAGATAAGTGAAAGGTTGCCTAGAGAAACAACATTTAGAAAACAACAAAATTTAGAGGGTATTTTAAGACTATACTGTAATGTAAACACTAATACAGAGAACTTGTGCCAACTTCTTTCCTTCTCCCATCCAACCTGAGGAAGATAAGATTGGTGCTGTCCTTTCAGCACCAAACAAAAATCTTCCTTTTGATCCCACATTAATTACTTTAAATTCATCACAATTTAACACAGGAATGATCTACATTAATAATCAGATAATTACCAAAAGCTATCTTGTAGCTCCTTGATTACAGAAAGATTTCCCAATGTGGGGAAAAATAGCAAGCAAAAAGCAATAAAATAGTGAGTTATAGAATAGAGGAGTTCTTTGTCACACTCTTACATACTTCACTCACTTCTCCTAAATTAGATGCACAGAACTCTAATCTCATATCCTGTACCTTAAAAGTTTTAGACTCTGAACAGCTGGTATACATCTGTCTTGTAATGAAGTGCAACACAGAACACAATTTGAGGAGGGGTCTAACTGTTCTTGGGTAGTTCTTGATCATGGAAGTTCATGTCCTGATGATTCATCAGTCATACTTTGATCTTTTCTGTGTTTTCAGCACATCATCTAGTCCACTCCAGCATACTCTTGCATTTCCATGTACCTGTATATTCAGACACTGCTGTGCACTGACACCACTTCTGTTTACACTGGTCATGGATATCATCACGCATGACCTGCAGCAGAAAACACCCTGGACTATGCTCTATGCTGATGATGTTATGCTCGCATCCAACAAGTCCAAATATGGAATAATTGCCTAACCATTGCAACTCTGCCTCAACATCAAGAAAACTGAGTACTTAGAGACTGTTACCACCCCTGGAAAGCTTCAACTCAGTGGAGAATTTTGGTGTGGTACCAATTACACAGAAGATGAGAGAAAGCTGGCTCCGCTGATATGGACATGTCCAGAGAGCAGCACCTTCCACCGTTGCCAAGACAGCCTACCAACTAGAAGTCAACGACTGGCGACCTTGCAAGCCTCCAAAAGAGAGATGGTGAGACATCATCAACAAAACAGTCATGGGCCTGTGCACCAGACACAGCTGACCATGCAAAGTGGTGTTCAATGATCCAAAAAGCGGCCCCTGTATCTGTGGGAATATGCTAGGAAGAAGAAGATAATGATCATTTGAATGGTTTAAAAAGCAAGATGGCTTTTTTGAGCAGAATTAAAATTACATGTGTTTTGGGGGATTGTCCCTGGACTTGCTGGCATCTATACTGGAAAAAATGTTGTCTATTCAATTGCAGATATCATCTTGACATCCCTGAAACAACAGTTTTTACATAATGCTGACTTGTATCTATTTAACATACAATTTGCATCTATAAACATACAATTAACAAAATCATCGAAGTAAAAAAATTTAAACAAAACACCAACTCTATTCTTACTTGGGAATAAGTGCTACTAGTGTTGTTGTGATGAAGAAAGATGCACAGGCAGGAATAAGGTTAATGGGAAGGCACCCTGACCAGCTTGTGGGAGCTCCCTTTTATTGTCATATACAGCTACCATGGCAGAAGCTGATTCATTGATTAAACTACACTTTCTTGTACTGATTGGATTAGCTAGACAAAGTCCAAGCTATGGCTATGATACCTATGTGAGAAGGTTAATGAACAACTCATGTTTTCCTGCTGCAAGCGATGTAATGTGCCTACATGCCAAATTTCATGTTTCCCACATTTATTAATCTTTAAGGATCATTGTGCTGATGTTGCATTCCTCAGCAGTGGTTTGCCAGCTATTGAGAAAAGCAAACATCCCCACATACTAGAGCTACAAAGGGTTTAAAACACCCTTTGTTTAAAATTATTTTTCAATTGGTTATTTACTACAGTTGCACTCAGGTTATTCATACTTGGAGTAGAGCAACTGAAATCAATCTGACATAAATGTAGTCATGAATAGCCTAAGCACAATAAATGTCAGCTTATCTAAAGCAGAATGACTTAAGTTTGAATTCAGATCAGAGTCTTCTTGAAGACACAATTCTTTGCCCACTTATTTAGGAATAAAGCACACTGAATTGAACAATATGCTATATATTGCATTATAAGATTAAGCACCAGAAATCAGTTCACCTTATTTACTAATAACTTTAGTAAATATAGGATAAAATGCTCCATGTAAATTTTATATTTTCAAATTGAAAATGTAAAATAAAATTTCAATTTATTTAAATACATACATTTATTAATGAAAATAAATTCCAAATAGTATTTCAACTAATCATATTAAATATAGCTAGACTAGAAATAACAATGTTTAGTTTAAGATTTCCCTTCATGGCCCAAATAAATTGTTTTATGAATATTTAGCACCTGGAAGATAAATAATCAATATAACATAGGAAGTCCTCAAGTTATAACCAAAATTGAGCCCATAATTTCTTTTGCTAAGAAAGGCAGGTGTTAAGTGGATTATGCCCCATTTATGTCATTTTTTGTCCTTGTTAAGTGAATAACTACAGTTGTTCAGTGAATCATGCAGTCATTAATTGAATCTGGCTTTCACCATTGCCTTTGTCTGTCAGAAACGGGAATGTGGCAAATGACAATCCCAGGATCCAAGGATGATGCAGTCATGCTGATTGCCAACCACCCAAAGTTTGATCATTTGGCTATAGGGTTGATGCAACAGTCGTAAGTGTGAGAATTGGTGATAAGTCACTTTTTTTCAGTGCCATTGTAACTTTGATCATCATTACATAAATGGTTATTAGTCAAGGACTATATCTACTTCACAAAGTTGGCATACTAAATTGTCATTATGATTCATTTTTTAAACATAAGGCCAATACAAGCAGGCTAAATATTATACAGCAAAGACATCTGATTTGTAAATAGAATATGACTTGGTTAATTCAACTACTATGTATATCTGGTCTCCTGGTCAATTAATTCTATAATTCACACAAGTTACATGAATTTGTGAGGACAGTCTTAAATACTTAAACCACAACTTGACTTGCAAATGCTAAAACAATAAAATAAATGATTGATTCTTCTATTTTTACTCAGAGCATAGTCAAATATAAAACTGCACAATACTGGCCTTTTAAAAAATAGACGTCTTGTTCAACAAAATACAAATGTAATGGTGTCGAATTTTTGGGATCATGTTGATATTACCGACACAATGAGACTTGGAAAAATGGCGGAAACCCTGGTGCCAGTATTCATGAAGAACCAGGAACATGAAGAACTTTTATTCATAATACCAGAACCTCTTTTCAGGCACTTTGATTTGCCACTTAGAAAAAAAAGTGGCTAGAGTTACAGGTCAATATGTGAAAGGCCTCAGAGAAGATTTAAAGTGAGCCCTATATAGGACTGGTTTCCTTATCACAGATGACTCAAACAATGAAAATTCAATGGTTCTTTACTTTTTAAAATTTGCAGAATTAGTTAAACAGAGAAAATTAATTTACTAGTGTATTCTTACAAACATGTTACAATGTTACTCTTGGGAAACAGTCAAATTAAACTGTCCTTTCAGTAAATATAGGATTGCTTGTGAAAGATGCTTCTGCAGTTTATCACAATTAAGAAAAAATGGTGAAATAAATAAGATAGCAATCATTATGACGAGTAAAAGGCCACAGTCTTTCGTCATACAGGATTACCAGTATTTTTCAGAGTATAAAACGCACCTTAGTTTTTTTGGGAGGGAAATAAGAAAAAAAAATTCTGCCTCTGTCTACCAGCTAGCGTCCTTAGCAAACAGCCTGGTCAGCTTCAGCACATTAATTCACTAGTTGTGAGTGCTTGTTGGGGCTAATATGCAGCTTTGGAAGCATAGCTGGTCATTGCAAGTAGTTCCATTGAGTAAAACAGGCAAAGCATAGAAGTGGTCAGACAAGGCAGCTTCCAAGTTGCCATTTTGGCCTCCCTGCCTTGCGTTTTCAGCCTCCAAATGCTCCGTTTGAGACCTGTACAAAGCTGTGGGGATTGTCAAAGCACATTGCCGCCAATCACCACCTGAAAACATGACACACAGAGGCCAAAAATAGGGCGTGCGGAGGCCTAAAACACTGCACGGAGGCGGCGAGATGTTCTGGTGATCTCTACAGCCTTGAACTGGTCTCAAATGGAGCATTCAGAGGCTGAAAACATGAGGCGCAGAGGCCAAAAACGCAAAGCATAGAGGTGGCAATGGTCTGACAATTCCTGCAGCCTAGAACAGGTATAAAATGTGATGTGCGGAGGCAGAAGGGTGAGGGCTGGCAGGTGGGTGGGGCTACATTCAGAGTATAAGAATTTTCACCTTTTAGGGAGGGGGAAACTGTCTTATACTCTGGAAAATACAGTATGTTCTAATAAGTGGAATTTGAATTTTAATGTATATGAAAAGCTTGGGCTGCAAATCTCTTTCTCCCTTTTCTGCAATTATTATTTGTTTTTCTTTTACCTATCTTCTTTTAAAAACTCCACTTTTTCATATTTATCTTTTATTTTTGTAAAAATCTTTAACAAATAAAGATCACAGGAAGGAATTTAATAATTTCAGAGAACTGTTGCAAGAAACAAAAAGCAATATTATAGCGACATTAATAAAGATACTGAAGATACAAACAAAAAGAAAAAAAGTTTTCTGCACTCAAAAGGTAGTTTAAACTCGGATTGGTACACTAAAAGATGCCAATGAAAAAGTATATCAGATTCCAAAAAAACCAAATGAAGACGGTCCTATAATATGAAGTTAGCTCATAATTCCAATCAGAAGGCTATAAAAACTGATTGCCATATTTCTATAAATATTTAAAGAAGAATTGTAAAGATTTCAATGGCAAATTGTGCCAGCAAATCTTGAGGACGGCACATTGATCAACAGATTGAAAGAAGCCAGTTTTCATACTAATACAAAAAAGACTTATAACAATAGGCAAACTACTACATTTATTTATTAATATTTTCATCTTGCATTTATTATTTTTTATAAATAACTCAAAGCAGTGAATATATCTAATACTCCTTCCTGCTCCTATTTTTCCCAAAAGAATTCTGTGAGGTGGGTTGAATAAGAGACAGCGTGCTGGCAAAATAATACTTAAGTTTATTGAACACATATTACAGTTTTATATGGAAAAGGAGATTAAAAACATTACTGCTAATGCATATTGGATAAGAGTATTTACTATATGCCTTGGTGATTGCCCATTTAGTTTATTGCAGCCACTCCACAAGGAACTGCCTTTGACGATCACTCAGCTACAGTTGGTGCAGAATGTAGCAATGGAGGTACCGTAGTTATAGGTACATTTTGACATGCTCATGTAACACCATTTCTACCTCAGTAGGCTTTCAGGTAAAATTTAAGGCATTTTTCACTTACAAAGTCTTTCAAAGCACAAGGCCAAACCATTTGAAAAACCAGCTATCTCCAATTGTCTCTACCTGTCCAACAAGTTTACATAGCCAATTGTCTCTACCTGTCCAACGAGATTAGAGTTAGTAAGCTCCGGTGCCACCTATTAAATAGTGTCATCTGGCAGTGTGCCTTTTCAGTAGCTCTCACTGCTCTTTGGAATAACATTCTCTTGGAGATAAGGATTATTCTGAACCTATTGGTCTTTAGAAAAGTTCTGAAGACCTGTTTCTTCTATCAAATGTTGGGCTGGATGCACCACGAGCCATAAGTATCTATTAATACATGTGAATTTTGACCCCAGCAAGTTTATATGTGTTTTTGCACCAGTTTTCTATTGTTTACTTTTTATACTTTTTGGGCCACTTTTAGTGTTAGTCACCCTGAGTGACTTGATAAGTTGAAAGCCATATAAATTGATTAAAATAAAATTTAAAAATGGCTACTTTGAGCATGGTCCCTCTCTTCACTATTTTCTAGGATCATGGGCAATGGAACAGTCTGTTCCTCTGGCTTCTTGATGCAAATCAGGTAAGCAACCTGATCCTTGGCTCAGAGATCTTGATCAACCTGAGATACTACTGATATGTGGCAGCTAATACAAACTGAACTTTATAAATATGAGCTTATCAGACATCTGCTACATCTAACCCATGTGAAAAGGTTCCTCGCATCCATTGATTTAGCAAAAATGTTTTGGGTTAAGAAGTCAAACAGAATCTATCAGCTGATTCAGGATTCTTTCCTGTCCAAAAACGTATAATCAGCCAATACTCTTTGGAACATTAAATACTTGCACCAAGCCAGATTTGAATGCCTTGACCACATTATCTGGATTTGCACAAATTCTGTACTACAACATCCTGGGTTCTTGGGAAGAACTTTAGGCCAATGAAGGCTAACACCAGCTAAAGAACTGGCAGCTGTGATTTCACATTGTGTATATAATAATGGCAACTAGTTTTAATCTCGAGATCTGCCCTAAGTACAAGTCAGCAGTGTGTGGTAGCAGCCAAAAGCGCTAATACAATTCTTGGTTGTGTCAATGGATGCATAGAATCAAAATCACATGAAGTATTAGTACCGCTTTATAAAACCTTAGTAAGACCACACCTGGAATACTGCATCTAGTTTTGGTCATCACATTACAAAAAAGATGTGAGGCTTTGGGAAAAGTGCAAAGAAGAGCAACTAAGATGATTAAGGGCCTGGAGACTAAAACATACGAAGAATGGTTGCAGGATTTGGGTTTGGTTAGTGTAGAGAAAAGGACAAGGCGGACATGACAGCACAAGCGTGCATAAGCGCACCAACATGCCTACCGCCCCTGTCCTACTGTCCCCACTTATTCATATCCATTTCCTGTATTCATAATCATTTTTATACTTATATCTGTTATCTTATACATGCTTGACAAAACAAACAAACAAAATAAATAAATAATAAGTATTCCAGTATTTGAGAGGCTGCCACAAAGAGGAGGGGATCAACCTATTTTCCAAAGCACCAAAAGGCAAGACAAGAAGCAATGGTTGGAAACTAATCAAAGAGAGAAGCAACCTAGAATTGAGAAACTTCCTGACAGTGAGGACAATTAACCAGTGGAAAAGCTTGCCGTCAGAAGTGGGTGCTTCATCAATGGATTTTTTTTAAAAGGTGAGACTGGAAAGTCACTTGTCTGAAATAGTATAGAGTTTCCTGCTTGAGCAGGGGGCTGGACTAGAAGACCTCCAAGGTCCCTTCCAGCTCTATTCTGATTGAAGTCGTCAGCCGCTACAATTACTTAAAGCAGCGACTGCTTTTTAAAAAAGGGCCAGGTTCCCGCTCCGCCGTCCTGGCAACACTCAAATCGAATGGGGAAGCAACTGCAAAAAGACGCCCCGGCAGGGAGAACGATCGGTACAAATATGGACGCCCGGGGAAAACGGCGTCTTTGATTGGACGTCCCCGAGCCTGTCAGTCACGGCGAAGGGCGTGGGCAGGCAGGCGGCGGCAGGCCGCGGCGTATCTGGGGTTGAATGGCGGAGGCGGGTCACGGCCGGGCGTGGTCGGCGCCTGTTTCCTTTTGCTTCCCTTCCGGGCTGCGAGAGCGAGCGAGGGCCTGGTGGAGCTGCGGGCGGGGAAGACGGGAGGAATCCGCTGTCATTCAGTTCAGTCATTCGGTCGGTCGGTGAGGAAGGAAGATGGACGCGCTCGGCAGGAAAGTGGTCGTCTGCGACAACGGCACCGGGGTGAGGAAAGGCAGGCAGGGCTTTCCGGGGATAGCCGGTTTTGATAGGAGGTGGGTGGGTGACTCAATGGGGGGAGACCCTCGTGGGCCTGGCGGCACCGACAGCAACGGCAAACAACTCTACCCTCTTGGCCGGAGGGAAGTTGGGCTGCGCCTCAAGGAAGCTGCAGCTCTTTTAGGGCGCTGGCAGGGAAACCTGCTTCCTTTCCCGTCGTCCTGCCTCCCAGAAGATGCGGGGGCGCCTTCGGTTTGGGTTTGTTCCTTCTGACCGGCCGGGGGACGTTGAAGGCTGGCCAGGGGATTCATTTTCTCTTCCTCCTTTTATGTTATTTTGCCGTCAGCCTCTGCAACCCCGATTATTAACTGAATAAACACATCTCTGCCCTTTCAGCCAGTTTAGCTCTGCCCGCAAGTTCGCCGTTGCGCCTTTCCTTCCTGCTCCTCGCAACCCCGAGCAGAACAATTTCCTGTCTGTGTCCCTCTGTGTGTGTGTGTGTGTGCGCGTTAATATTTCTTGTTCCTTCAATTGGGCTGGTTTTTATACACCGGAAGTCGCAACAGAGAGCCCTGCATCTCTAGGGTTGGGGTGGGGGTGGGGAGTGTGTTGCATGACGGCTTTCTTCGCCCCACCTCTAAATTTTTGTACCCAAGCGAAGTTTTCATGAGTGCGATTTTCGAGGCTTTTTTCTTTGAAACAGTCAATCGGTCAAAAGACAAGGAAAGTACCAAAAGAGAGTTCCTTTTAAAAGTATGCTGAAAAAATAAAATGACTTTAAACATATATGCAAATGCACTATAAAGTAGTAGCACATTGAAGTCATCCTCACTTCAGACGGTGAGTTGATTTTTATCTTCCCCATCTACTTCCTTCAACCTTGCCAAGTAGAGTAGCTAATTTTTCTAGTGCACACAGTTTCGTTGCATGTCCAGAATATGAACTTCTGCTACTGATAATCCCAGAACCAGGATTGGTTCTTTAATTTTTCTTGCAGCACATGTTGCTTTCTCTATTGGTTACATTATATTTTCGATCTTGTGTCCTTTGCCTTTGCTGAAACCCTCCTGTTAGGTCGGAAATTTAAAGGTTTTGTTCATCCTTCTAAAAAAAATCAGCACAGATTATAAAAACAGTTTTCATTGTTTTTATATCAAATACATTTATTATGATACTGTAAATTTGGGCTGATTCTAATTTCACTGAGATAAGCTGGGACAATGTATGAATACCTTGTGGTTTTGCTTTGCTTTGTATATAAGAGAAATAAGATTACTCATTGATATAATTTTTTATACAAGCTAGATGTATTTTGTTTAACAAATTAATTTGATAGGTGCAAACAGGTGCCATTGAAAAAGTACTCAAATTTAATAGATTGAAATTAATATTTAATATTTCTGATTTTGAATATTTTTAAAGTTTACATCAATCAAACTTGGCTAATATTGCACAATCACAGAATAATTGTTTGCAGGTAAAAAGGATTTAATGTTTTCTAACCATCCAATATTGTATATCATAGGTATCAAACTTACGGCCTCATGTTGCTGTCATGTGACATTTCATGATGTTTTTCCCATTCGTGGAGCTGGGGTGGGCCTGGCTTACATGTGACACATCCAAGCCGCCAGTTTGACACCCCTGTGTATATTGTCTTAATTTTTTCATTGTGCATATTTTACTGTTTAGAAGGTCTTTAAGAAATAGAATATTTTTCAATGCAAATTGAAAATGTTCTTATCGGAATGTATTAATTTCGATGTATTAGGTATCAAGTTAATAGTGCAACCACATAGAAGTTTTTCCCATATTGTGTAAAGAAAAGTTATGGAAAACTTCCACTTCAAATTTTATCAGTGTTCTTCATTTTAATTAAAATAGTTATATTCAGAATATAATCATTTATATACAAGTGTTGTAGGATATTTTAAAAAGGTATGTCCACAACGTTTGTAATAAAATGCAATGTTACTAATATCAAAAGATGTAGAAGACAGTGTAAACATAGATTTTTCTAAAATAAAAGATTTGTGAAGAATTGTATTCTTATTTCATTCTATTTAGGTTTCGCTCTATTTAAACAACAGTTTATGTTTGTGGCACCTTGTGTCAGTCCAGTTCTGTTCCTCACTATCTTGTAGTTTAGTTGTGTCTGATTACTGGTTGGATGCTGTAATCATTTTGGTAAAGGTCAGCATATTAACAATAAATCTTAGAAAGATGCTCTGGATTGTTCCCAGACCTAATAATATGGCAAGAGTGTAGGTGATTGTCTGCAGTGGTTTCTATTTCAGGTAAGGTCATAATTATATACCAGGCAAAGCTGAATAAAGACCACCTAACCAAGGTCTTTGCCTGCTCCTCTAACAGGAGATATGACTCCAGGAGGACTTTCAGATTGGCCGCCTGCTGTATCTGAGGAAACACAACCCCAGTCAAGGTCAAATATTATGTAGGATGCTATAATCCTGGAATCAGTAACTTCTGAATTGAAAGCTACTCCATCTTACTTTGATTTCTTCCTGTTCCGATCTTGATTAGGTGGAACATCTATTGCATTTTCCATATAATGAATACAGGACCGATTGAATAAATTTCTCCCAAAATATGTTTTAGTGGCCTTACGTGATGTGTTCAGTGGTATACTGAAGGGCTTCCTTTTAGGATCAATTTCATTATAAATCAATTGGATAAGGGGTGAAAAATACATTTACAGATGATACAGACTTGGAGAAGGATAACAGGCATCTAGGAGAACAATATAGGTAGCCCTCAACTTATAACCAGAATTGAGCCCAAAATTTATGTTGCTAAGAAGGACAGTTAAATGAGCTTTGCCTCATTTTATGACCTTTCTTGCCACAATTGTTAAGTGAATCACTGCAGTTGTTAAGATAGTAACATGGTTATTATGTGAATCTGGCTTCTCCGTTGACTTTGCTTGTCAGAAGGTCATAAAAGGTGATCATATGATCCTGGGACACTGCAGCACTCATAAATATGAGTCATTTGCCAAGCCTCTGAATTTGGAATACATGACCATGAAGAGGCTGCAATGGACATAAGTATGAAAACAGGCATGTCACTTTTTCAGTGCTGTTTGAATAGTCACTAAACGAGTGATTATAAGTTGAGGACTATTTGTATCAAAATTTGAGAGCTGTTAAGGTGGAGCAAGGGGCAGAAACCAGCTAGATAAGCGTTATTTATTTACTTAGGTTTCTTTACTCTCAGACCCTTGAGATGACTAGGTTAAGAAATAGATATCACAAGGATGATTAGAACTCTATTTTTGTAGGGAAGAATGTTAAATAAAAATAATCTTGAAATATAGAGTTCTTGGTGCTCTCTGAGTTTGTTTGTTTGCTTGCAGATGGTTCATTGACCAACTGTGTAATATCAATATGAGTCTTGAAATGAACTTTGAAAAACTGCCAGGGTTTACTTCTGCCCCCTATGTGCCACATAGGATCAAAGCAGAGTTAGTTTAAATCTTTTTTTCAGCTTTCCCAAGGCTGATATGTTATTTGACGTCTCTTTTACAGTACCTGATAAGGATTCTTGCATTTATTTTCACCAACATCTCTGCCTTGCTGAACATAGATTTTCAGTTGGGACAAATACAAAGTCCTACATTTGAGTAGGAAAAATCAAAGGCATAGGTGTATGTTGTGGAGGAAAGTATACTAAGGAGTATTACATACCGACTTGGTATCTTGGTGGGTTACAAAATAACACAAGTCAGGACTAGCCTGGAGCAGGAAGGAAGAAGGGAGGGAGGGAGAGGAAGGGAAAGAAGGAAGGAAGGAAGGTTGCTACATTGCATCAGCAGAAGTCTAGAGACATTTCTCATTTAGCGTTTGCAAATTCAGTGATGATTTTTTTAAAAACTCACTTTCCAACTAGTGGTGCACTTACAACCAAATTTTTGCATCTCCCAGCAACACACACCCAAATGAAAGTAATAATGATGTTGCTGCAGGAAAGAACATCTAAATGAGACAGTAGTAACTAGTGAACTTTGCAACATCTTTCTCTCAGTCCTATGCTGTGTTTAGGATCACTAAGTGATCATTTCACTTAGTGGCCTTTTGCTTCTGATTTAGAAATGAAACTTGGTTGCTAAACGAGGAGAGGATGTAGTGTGAAGATCAAGTCATTGTTTCTTTCTGTTCTCTATTGGTCAGACCACATGTAGAATATTGTATCCAATTCTGGACACTACAAGTTAGAAAAGATGCTGACAAACTTCAATGTGTCCCGGGAAGAGCAATCACAATAAACAATAGCATGGAAGGAAAAATTTACAAATAATGTGAGAAGGGGGTAGCGGGGTTAGATATGGTTACGTTACAAAAAAGAAAACTGCAAGGAAACATGTTAGCTGTCTTCCAATATCTGAAGGGGTTTTGTGTAGAAGACAGCCAGAATTGTTTTATAGAGTTTTTCAGAACAATGAGACAGTGTATGAAATGATGGCTTTTGCATTACAAGGAAGAAGGTTTTAGTTGGCTATCAGGAAGACTTTGGAAGATGGTGGATTCTCTCTCTCCGGAGGTGTTTAAATAAAGTCTAGATGGGCATCTCTTGGGATGCTTCAATAGTAGATTCTTATACTGCGCAGTAGGTTGGACTAGGTGATCCCTTCCAGCCATCATACTTTTCTATGGAACATGTGCCTTTATGGTGCTTATTATTATGCATCTGCAGGTAAATGAATTTGGGAATCTTGCTCAATGGGCCTCTGTCAGTATTTGCAGTACTGCAAATCAAAATCAGCTTTCAAACTTTCGACATAATTTTTATGCCAGGAGTGTTAATGGCATAAAATATCTGATGTGTTAACCTGTGTAATTTTTGCAAATTAAGGATGCCTGCCTTTAAGCCTCTTTTGTATATCTAAACATTTTAATGATAGCCAAGATTTGCAGATTTTTACTCTTGTCTGCATACCAAGAGTATGATGCCCCACCCGATTTCTAAATATTGGAAAGCCTTGCTGTTTTAGAGTAGTCACTAGCCTGTGACCAAAAAGATAAATTTCTGGAGAAATTTAGTTATAGTTTAGATAATGGCTTGGATATATTTAACCATGTGTAGCCTATAGAGTGTATACTGTATGTGTGTTTTCAAATAATTTCAGCTATTTCCTGTGAAACAAAACAATATCAAAAGTTATTAAATGATACACCCAGTGATCTTTGAAGTATTTGATAAAATTATAAAAAACATATCTGGAAGCTAACATGAAGGGTTTTTTTTCCTTTATAGTTTGTGAAATGTGGATATGCAGGATCCAATTTCCCAGAACATATCTTCCCTGCATTGGTTGGAAGACCGATTATTCGTTCAACTACTAAAGTGGGAAACATTGAAATCAAGGTAATACTTAAGAAACTTGATTCCTTGCATGGTAATTTGGGGTATTTCTCCCTTCCTCTGAATAATTGCTTCGGACATACTATGTGATAATCAAGTAACTAGGCAGTTATTAGTTTGCAAAAAGCATTATCATATTAACAGAAAAAAATATAGGATGTGGCTTTTTTTCCTGCTGGGTGTTTCCTCTAATAGCTTGTTATTTTACTTGAGTGGGGAAAAAAAGAAATCCTCTGGTATTGTTTGTTTGTGTACCTCATGAATCTTTTAATAATATTAGCTACCTCACTTTTCTTCGTAAGGTATACTCTGAACTCCATTCCAATCTGTTTCCCTATGAATTAAATACATGGAATTTGTTCTGCTTTTAAAACTAAAGAAACATAATATGGCAAAAGCAAAAAACCCATATTCGTCTAATAAGAGAAATTAAAGTTGATCATAACTGAAATGGCCGATAAGTCTAAATAAATAAATACAGTTTAGGTTCTGTAGCCTCTTCCAATTTGTTCCATGAGAGACAAGTAGATAAGAATATCTCACCTTGTAATTGTTAGCTTGACCAATAGCCTTTTTCATAGTGACAAGAAATTAGCTGACTTATAACATAGATTGAAGCAATGAACTTCTCCAAAGTTTTCTTGATTTGTGTGCTCTGTACTGTCTCCATATTATTAAAGCTGTGATTTTGTTCTGGGCTAAAAATTGTTTTTGCTTCTCTACAACACCAGGAGAAACATTTGTATGTTATCTTTGTTCCATGTTCGGACCCTCTGCCACGCAGAATTCATTTATTTTGTGGTAGGTAATATATTCCTCCTCCAGCAGAGCTTCCCGATGGCTGCTTCATTTTGAATAGGATGCGTTCTTCCCATAATCATTTCCTAAAACAACATTTAAAAATTGTTTTATCTTACTATCAAGATGTACATATAAGGGGAGCATCTTGAAATCTCCCCAGGAAGCATAGCGAAGATTCTGTACTCAGATTGCAAAACTGAGACTATTGAAGTATGGTGGTGGGGACTCTGAGCAAGATAAGCGTACAACTTGAGGGAAGAGGAAATAACTACTGCTTTAAAAAGGGGCTGTGGTGAAACATATTGCAGCATATTGAATCTGCAATGCTTGGTTTAAAGTCTGCCTTTCAGCTAGCACATGGAGGTAGTTAGCTTTGGCAACAGGCAATTTGAAGCTGTATTTGTGTCAGAAACACCTACTAAGCTAACCGAAGGGTGCTTCTACATTAAAAGTATTTGCTAGTGACAACACTATTGCTCAGGGGATGCCTGATTTGGGGATGCTTCATTCATGTCCCCTAGCAATTTGAGTGCATAAACCGAATCAAATCTGGAATTCGTCTTGCATCTAAAACAGCGTAATACTAAGCCTTGATCATTGGAGATGGTACCTCAAAAAGTGCTATTTAATTAATTAGGTGGGCTTCTAGCCAGCTTATATCCTAATAGTATAGCCATTGCAATCATTTGCTTTTGATAGAATAAAAAAAGAAAACATAGTGATGCTTTTTTTGAAATAAGTTACTTGTCCTGTTCTCTTGCTATTTAGGAGCTTGCATACTCTCTGGTATGCTATTTTAGGGCCTAAATGTGTGTTCTTTCTCCTATTTTGACTAGCCTTTTAGAGATACAGTTCCCATTTCTGCTCATCCCCCAAATAGGCAAGGTGGGTTTGGAAATAAAAAAAACTCTTAACAAACACAGAGAAGCAAGGATGTTCGATGCTTTGACTACCTTACAAACTAAAAGAGCAATCAATTAGTATTTTAAAACAAGTCTTACCACTTTCTAACAATTATGCCTGGTGTTTTCTCAGAGTGTAGCAGATTAGATTAGGACTGCCAGATGTAGGTTTCTTATTAGCCTTTTCCAAAGTTAGGTGTTGAAAATAGTTGAGCAGAAGATTGTCAGCAAAGAAATTGTGTAGCAGCACAATTCAACTGGGTTTTGTTACATCATGGAGTTTTTAGGTGGAGAGCCGAGGTGGCGCAGTGGTTAAATGCAGCACTGCAGGCTACTTCAGCTGACTGCAGTTCTGCAGTTCGGCTGTTCAAATCTCACCGGCTCAGGGTTGACTCAGCCTTCCATCCTTCCGAGGTGGGTAAAATGAGGACCCGGATTGTTGTTGGGGGCAATATGCTGACTCTGTAAACCGTTTAGAGAGGGCTGAAAGCCCTATGAAGCGGTATATAAGTCTAACTGCTATTGCTATTGCTATTGTTTAGGATTAAATAACTATATCACTAAGCTTAATAAATTTGTTCTTAAGACTGGAGGTGTTAGAGTAGATAATGATTAAAAATACATGTTTAAGAGGTTGTTAAAGATTGCAAAGATTAAAATCTCATTTATCTTACTTTAATGAAACATTTGCTCCTGAAAGCTAAGAAAATTTTATAGCATTTGTACGTGCTGAAGTTTGTATGTTAGTAAAATATCAGGTCAATTAGGTACTGTACTTGGCTATTGAATCACGTTGTCAATAGAATGTCCTTCGGAATCCAACATCAAACTAACAGTTTTGTAAATTTATATCAGGAAAGCTCTAATAGTCTTAAGTGATTTTGAAGAGCAGCTGAGTCAAAATGATTAAAGTATGATTCTGCTGAAAAATTGAAGGATCTATGAGGAAAAGCCAATCAATATTGTTTGCCTTTGTCTTCTATATTTTAGGAATCAGTTAAATACTGATATTTTACAGAATCAGTCTTGCACAAATTGTACAATTTCTTTGGCAATAACTGGTTTTGAGCCCAAAAACCCTATAAAGAGAAAAGTTTATAATGTCCTAAATCTTGTGCATAAGTTAATAAATAAGGATATTGTTTTGAATCATTGTATGTACATGTAGTCCTTGACTTGTGACCATTAATTTAGGGACTGTTCAAAGTTACAATGGCACTGAAAAAAGTGGCTAATGCCCATTTTTCACACAATCATTGCAGTATTCTTTTGGTCACATGATCAAAAGTTGGCTGCTTGGCATCTGACATGTATTTATCATAGTTACAGTATCCCGGATCATGTGATCACCTTTTGTGACCTTCTGACAAGCAAGGTCAATGAGGGGAGCTGGATTCATTTAACAATGGTGTTACTAAACTAACTGCAGTGATTCACTTAATGACTATGCCAAGAAAAATTGTAAATGGGGCAAAACTCACTTAACAACTGCCTTGCTTAGCTACAGTAATTTTGGGCTCAATTGTGATCATAGGTCAAGGACTACCTTTAATTCTTAACTGAATGTTAGGTCTATTTAAACGTATTCAAAAGAATGGATAGTCTAGACTTCTCTTATATCATACATTATTCATTTTCTTTGTTGAAGGTAGTTTTCCCCAAGTCAATATGTACAGTATATGAAATATGCAAGGAATGTGCAAGAAGAAAAGATTAAAGCATATGGTTTTACATAATTTGTTGCAATGGCTTTTTAAACTTTGTTTTTGGGAGGCTAGAAGGTAGTTTTGAGAAATGAAATAAAATTATATGAATAAGAAGATAGAAGTATGTTAGCAAATGTAGAAAATTGCTGTTGTTATTGCTAATATAAATGCAAATTGGACACACTTTTTACTAAGTCAAAGTAAAATCTATTTTTAGAGTAATGTGAAATTTTATTCATGAAGCCTTTAACTATGGTAATGTTCTTGTCATATATTTTGAATATTGGGTTTTTGCAATATATTAAAAAATACTAAAATAGAAAAGTTTCAGAGAAACTGCCAAGGTTGTTGAAAGTATCCCAGATAAGATATCTCAAAATATTTTTTGTATTCTAAACATTTGCCAAGCTGTTTAGTCAAACTGATGTATTCTAAATTAAAATAAACCAATTTTACTAAAGTAGAGCTCTACTTCTTTCTGGCAGACATGGTAGTGGTTTTTTATTGAAATATGCTAAAATATAGAAATCAATCTATTGATTTTAATATTCATATTGATATCAATATTCAAAATATACAATTTCCCTCAATAATAGGAAGCAGGATTCTTAAACTGGGGAGATACAGAGCAACTGAAAATGCTAGTTTCTTATTTGCTTGACTGTCAAAATATGTTCACGTCTACCATGAGCAATCAAGATACTCAATATGCTGAATTTTTTGTCAGTTCCCGGGGAAAAATACAGATAGATTTTTACTTGGTTAAGCTATTTTCATTGAAATTAGCATGGAGATGTTCATTCTTAGCAAATTTTCTATAAGGATATCTGCAGAGCATTTTTGGTAAAACCATCAGCCACTGTATGCAGGGAAATAACTTTTTTGTGTTTCATTTTGTTTGGGTTTTTTTAACAGTAGCCTTTCTGTCACTTACCTTGAGGTATGCTATATTCAAAGCATTTCCACCTATCTCTGCATCTGTTTTCTGTTTGTTTCTGTTATGTATACTTGAAATAATTTGGATAAAGGTTTCACCAGGGCCTCTTCTGATTCTCTTGCTTCTGCCTTTTCTTCATCTTTCTTGACCTGTTGAAGTAGAATAACAAAAAGATGGTAAGTGAGGCACACCTATGCTATCATCCACTCTTTTGCTTCATGGGACTTGTAGCCCCCCTCTTTCTTTCTTTCTTTCTTTCTTTCTTTCTCTCTCTCTCTCTCTCTTCTCTCTCTCTCTCTCTCTCTCTCTCTCTCTCTCTCTCTCTCTCTGTGTGTGTGCTTTTTTTCCTCCTTCATCCTGTCTACTTTTATGTTTTAAAAACATTCCTATTTCAATCTTTCTTCATCATTTTGATTTGGTAGCTAGTACATCAAATTCTTGTAGATATTTGTAGTTAACTGCAGATGCAAGGCATCTACAGGTCTGTATATGTTTAGTACCTATGTTAGGAATCACTTATTGAACTCAGCAGAAATGAAACATACAGAAAATACCCACATTACTTACTGTATGAGCAAGATCTGTTCTGTGGGATCATTAGAACAAGTAGGATAGTTCACACATAGAAACTGGCCTTTCCCCCCTCTACAAAGTATTGTAATCTTCATGTCTCAATTATATCTGAGTTTTATAGTAATGAAATAGGTATATTTATACATAAATGACTTTATTAGTGCAATGGCAATTAATTATTGTCTTTAAAGTATAGCTAAAATAATTATGGAAACATGCAGCTGTATAAAAACAAAAAGTCATGCATATATTTTTCTACAAAGTTGTATTTTCAAAAATTCTTACAAAAGATGGGGAAAGCTCTTGGTTTATATGTGTGAATCTACCCTAAATATGTTCTGTATTGTTATGTTCCCACATAGGTGATTCTTACTTACACCTTTTTAAACTGAATGCACAATTCAGTAAAGTTTTTTCCATGCTTCTGAAATTCAGTTTTAAGCAAATCATGTCTGAAGCATGCACTAAAAGCTTGTGATAACTGAACGAGTGTTGTATATGGTTAAACATTAATATTTTCAAGCAGTGTTATAGAACTAGTGCAGTGATGATTAAATTTTTAAGTCCAGTCTGGTTTATTTCTGAAACATAAACGATTTTGCTTGGGTTAATGAATGATTTTTGACAGGTTGTTTAATTACAACTAAAAAGTTTGATCTATTATAGGGTGAATTAGAAAGGGCTGTATTCACATTTTTACAATAAATAAACTCTTGCAGCTCTACTAAAAAATTAATTTGGCATTACAGCCTGAAGAAAATTACATTGCTAAAAGCTAATTGACAAATCTGTATATCGTCAGTCTTTATGATTATCCCAATGATTCAGACATTGTGTTGTTTAGTCACTGAATGTTAATTCTTCATTTTTTGTTAGAAGATATTTAATAATTGCTTCCATTTATGTGGAATATTAACTTCAAAGCCTGAAGTCAAATTTAATGGTTCCTTATTAAATATACTTATTTTTTAATATACTAACATATTAATTAGGATAATGATGGGACGGGGCAAGAAATAATCTTGTATTCTTATATTGTTAAAACAGCCAATGGACTTCATCATTATTTTATAGAATAAATTATTGTGTAATTTTTATGATAATGATAGGACTCCTGAACCATTTGATAGTATTTAAACTAAGACCTTGGAGTGAAGTTCATATTTTTGTGCAGGAGAACAGTAACCCAGGTTTGGAATAAATGGCTCTCACAGATACCAATTTATTGCTGTAGACTAATATAAAACATCCATTTTTTTCTAATCAGTGTGAAATTTGCAGCCCCTTATTTGCTTTTGCTACTTGTTCTCTATGCTTATGCAGCACTCGTTATTCCCATTTAATAATGTGCACAGAAACATAAAACATGCATGGAAAATTTTTTATGCTAAATTCACCTATTCTTCTTGTGTAGAATTTCAAGAACTTGTATATCTATTTATGGTAAAGTAACACTGAAGGTAGCAAAATCTAGAATCCCTAATATACCTGAGGCTTTATATAATGTTAACATTTAAAATTCGTCTCAGGTGACATAAACTTACTTGCATGAAAATAAATCAAATCCATGAAATGTATATGGGTATAACTATTTAAAGAACGTTAGTTGTATTTTTTCCCCATTATTACTGCCTTTTTATGATTTTCAGTTGAGTATATAAATCAATTTCTCCCCCCCCCTCAAATGTTATCGTAAAGGATAACTAGAAAAGCCATTTCTTTTTTGGGAGGATATATATTCAATAAACGTTTATAGAAAATAATTTATTAGTATCCATTTGCAACTTGTAGGATCTTATGGTTGGGGATGAAGCAAGTGAGCTGAGATCAATGCTGGAAGTTAATTACCCCATGGAAAACGGCATTGTCCGAAATTGGGATGATATGAAACATCTTTGGGACTACACCTTTGGACCAGAAAAACTCAACATTGATACAAAAAACTGTAAAATACTTCTGACGGAACCTCCTATGAATCCAACGAAGAACAGAGAAAAGATTGTGGAGGTAGGTGTCTTTTTTTTAAAGTCATGCTATCCAACTTAGAATTAATTTTTCTTAATAGAAAGCATTTCTTACCTTACTTGTTCTTCAGGATAACTTTTATTGAGTTTTGATGAATAAGAGCCAAACTTACTTTTTAATCCAAGATCAGACTGAATTTATAGTCAGACATTTTTTTAAAAACTGTAGAAGTAAAGTTCCATAGAATGCTTTTTCAGTGAAGCATTAGGTAATCCCCGAGTTATGCTAGTTCACTTAGCGACTGTTTAAAGTTATGACATAGCCTCCCCCCAAGTACTTATGACCCAATCCCGAAGTTATGAATGTTGCACCACCAAGGTCGTTGTTCATTCTTGTGAATGACCACAGAGGCACTGCAACATTTATCCTGCCTATTCCTGCCCCCCACCCAGTAGAGACTCACTACCTTTTGAAGATCTAGCGAGTTGTCTTCTTTCCAGCCTCTCTGTTTCTTTGCTGTCTCCCAGCAAAAGTAGAGGGAGAGCAGGATGATCGCATCCTTCTCAGCTTCTCTGATTCATTGAGGCTGGAGTTACAACCAGCCTCAGAGAGTCTCCTCCAAAAGCTTCTAGGCTCGGCATGGAAAAGTGTTTGCATGCCAAAGTGAGGCTTTGGAGCAGCAAACTCGGGATGCTTCAAGCCTCTGGTTGGCACTTTCTCCCTGGAGACTGGAAACTTCTGGGTGCCCTGATTTCGTGGGACTTTATGCACCCATTCTCTGCAAAAGTGGATGGGCGCCTGACGTTGTGCAACACTATGGCCCCCAGAACTTTCCAGTCACCATCAGGTCTCTGGACCAAAAGTGTTTGGACACCTATGGAGGGCTTGAAAATGGACATTCAATCAATGAATGTATGGGCAAAAGAAGGGCGTGATTACAGTCAAGTTACATGATTCACTCCTATGAATCCTTGGGTTACAAATATAATTGGCAGGCTCCATTACATTTGTAACTCGAGGACTACCTGTACTTTTTTCTAAAATAAATCATCTTTCATACTTGCAAATATTTTTTAATAATTCTGCTAAAACATGTAAGTGAACATTCTAATAATCAGAGACATAATCCAACTCATTGAATTAGAGCTTTGAAACCCTGAGTGCTTATAATACTACTTTGCATGGTAAGCAAATTGAGAAAGTGGTAAGAACCAAGCAAAAGTTGATATAGAAATTACATAATAAACTTCCTTGTAAAGAAAAAAAAGAACTTGAAAGAAAAGCATATTAAATTTAATAGGCTTACTTCCAAATAGAGCAATCTGTGATCTGATGTTCCACTCAAAAACTGGAAGTCGATTGTTCTGGCTCAGTTGAGAATTTGGCCTGAGATTCTTCCTAATTCTTACTTAGAGGAAAAGCCTATCAACAAATGGAATGCCCTCTTACTGCTAAATTTATATTATATAGATGAAACGTAATCATTTTTGTTAATGCAGTGAATGTAGAAAAATTACTGATTGGAGGTCTAGGTTATTATTATATCTAGGCAATTACACATTTTTACTTATGTTGTATATATATATTTCTTCAGGGTCACATCACAACAGATACTGTTTTTAAGAACAAAATATTTTGGTTTCACAATTAAATGGCATATGGTAATATACAACTCTGTGAAAAAGTCCTGCACACTTTCAGTTTTAAGCTGTATTTATGTGTTTAATCAACTTTTCACTTATAGAAACAATGCAAAATTAGTACTTTGATGAACATTTCTGTAGTCGGATTGAGATTCATAATTTTTATTAACATAACCAAAGTCTTTTTAAGGTTTTGAGTGAGTTTATGTGCTAAAACAAACACAACTTGAATTTTCGAGAATGTTAGGATCGAAAAGTAGCCAATCAGCAGCGAGCTTTGGCTGACCAATAAAAATGCACAGAGGCTAAATCTATGAGCCAATCAATGTTGTCATACTCTCTGACTATAAATAGGCATGAAAAGCATAGAGAAATTTAATTTAGCTCTGGCTGCGGGCAAGGATGAAGGCCTTTGCTTTCACCAGTACTGAGCAGCAGCATCGGATCATTGTGCTTCATGAAGAGGGTTACTCCTGTACAGAAATAGCCAAAAGAGTGAAATGCCATCGCACCTCAGTGAGCAGAGTGGTTGAAAAATACCAAATAATTGGTTCAGTTGATGACAGGCTCCGCTCTGGAAGACCAAGAAAGTCGACAAAACGGCAAAATTGGGCTCTGCAACGCATTTCGATGGCTGACAGGATGCTCACCTCACCTCAGATTACAAGAATTTGGGGTGAAACATGTGATGTAAAAGTGTGCACAAGCACAGTGCATTGCAGACTGCTTGCCAGAGGGCTCAAAGGCTGCAGGGCTCGAAGTAAACCTTTGCTCACAGATGCTCACCACTCTTGTCGACGTGCAAGGGCCAAGAAGTATGCCAAGTGGACCAATGAACAGTGGGCCAAGGTCATCTTCAGTGATGAGAGCAATTTCTACTTGAATGGGAATCAGTGCAATAAGTATGTCAGAAAATTTCCAGCTGAAGAATTGTGTTCAACTCCTGGATTGGCCAGCTCAGAGGCCAGATTTGAACCCAATTGAGAACTTGTGGGCCAAGATTGGTTACAAAATAAGCAAGAAGCATCCGAAGACCAAGCAGGAGCTGATTGAATCCATCATTGCAGCTTGGCACCACATTGTCACCAAAGATCACATGCAAAGGCTTATATAGTCTATGCCGAAGCGATACTGCCTGGTGATAAGCAATAAGGGCTGGCCAATTTCATATTAGTAACCATGTTGGTTACCAAACAGTCCTTTTCAGGGTCACAAACAATAAAAATGTTAACAAAACATTAGCATCAGCCTTAGTAATTGCAACACGTATGTCACAGGGGATGCATCAGTTAATCTGTTTTCATAGTCATTGTAAGCATGCATTGGAGACATGCAAGAAAATTCAGAATTCCCATCCAAACAGCACAAAATTGCAAAAAGCTTATGGCTTTTCACTTAAAAACCACCAGTATTTATTTAAATATAACAATATTTGCATAGTAGTTAGCATAAAATATCATAAAATCAATGGGCTATCCAAAAAATGTCATAAACCGTAAAGCGTGCAGGACTTTTTTACACAGTTGTAGTATGCATAGTAAATTAAACATTAAATTTGCAGTGATTTTTGTTATCTCTATTGATTCTGGTTTCCATGCATTGGTTGAAGACTAAGAGGTGTGTTGGAAAGAAGTACAATTTAACTTTAATTATTTATTTTACAGTTTTTCAGAAAATAGTCATGCTGAGATTTTTCAATTCTAAAGAGAAAGAACTACACATTGATAATAGTTCCTGAATTTGAAACTTGAGAGGGAAATGGATTTTAGTGATAAGGTTGAAGAGAGAACTTCTGAAAGATCTTTATAACCAGAACAAATAAAATTATCTTGATAAAATACTTTCATTAGCAGAACAAAATGAAGTTTTAACTTCTGCCATTATTACCTTGTACCCTTTCCAGAGTTAGTTAATGGGTCAGGAACAGATTTCAAGGTTGAATGCACAATTGAATGCTGCATGGGAGGAGGAGAAAGTCCAATTTGGTGATTATATTTTTGTTTGGTTGATCTTGGATTTTGAGCAATATTCTGAATTGCTTAAATGAAACCAGGAATAAGCACTGAATAACATTTTGATGTACAGTATATTCTGCTCCTGCATCAGTACTCAGGCTGCTACATTTTGTGCTACCTTTTAAACACTTTAATGAATGCTCTTCTTATTACTGGAGTCAGAAACAAAAAATGGCTGCTGAATCTAGATTTATTTATGGCCCAATTTATCTTTGCCTGATAATACAATACAGACCTCATTCACAAATTGGAATTTTATCATAATATATTGTATATTTGGCTTAAACCATTTTATTACAGAACAGTTTTGGTTGGGAATACATATAACATTGAAGAATTCTCAGAACTTAAATAGATTTAAAGCACTGCTTAAAGACAGAGTATCCCCCCCCATTCTGTTTATGATTTTATTTATGTATTATGTTTACATCCCACCTATCCTTCAAGAACTCAAGTGGTTTATATGGCAATTCATTTTCATTTTGTTCCCTTAGCAATCCTATTCTAACAAGTGGACTGCTGTTTCTCTAGAAGAAATCTGTAGATTTAGATCATTAGCTTGAATAGCTCTGCATTAGTCTTATCAAGAGAGTGACAACCGGAAATGCATTTTGCATCCTTTCTTTCTTTTTTCCCCTTGAGCAGAGCTAAAATGGCAGTGCCTGACAAACTAGACATAATTCAAGACTGTCTGTAGTGAAACCTGGACAAAGATTTAAAGCAAGGGTTCCTAAAAATTTTAATATTGCAATCTCTTAACATGATAAATGAATTTGTGTGATATTCCTCCATGAATAAAACTAAATGATAAAATTTAAAACTGCCTTAGTTGACAGATGAGATGCATACATAGGTTTAGCCATTCTCCACACTCAAGTTAGCTTATAGGTTTGCCTAGACAAAGCAAAAACAAGTTCTGAGAGTGCTCTTGCTTTGCCTAAAGAAGTTTGAATAGTTGTAAAATATTTCACATACTAAACTGGGTTCCATACTACAGTTTACAATCCCTTAGATTAAAATGTTGAACAAGGCTGAGGAAATCAAATTCAGTCTCATGTATGAGAACCTAGTGGGTGACTTTAGGTTAGTCGTTTGTTTTCTCTGCTCAATTCTCAATTCATGCAGGAAAGGCAGGCTGTAAAGCTAACAAATTAAAACAAATATTTATAAATGAATGGTTTAGTAGAACTAAATATATTCCATTTTGAGTCCACTGCGAATCTTAAAATTTTGTATGAAGTACTATAAGAAGCTTACATGGAGCCTCTGTTTATCCTGAAAATAAAATCCTCTGTCACAACAACTTTAGCAATCTGCGGTTCTAACAGTTTTCTACAGAACTCTGTGTGAGTGTGTGTGTGTACAATATATACATACTTTTGCTCCATTATACAAATCAACTGTCTTTCAGTCACAGCCTGATTCTTATTACTACTTTTCTAAGTAAAATAACATTAATTTATGAGAAATCTCGTATGACTTGGTACCCTCTCCTCTCTTCTTTAACATTTACACAAAGCTGTAAAACACCCGTAACCATGAGTTGCTATATCATCAATATGCTGATGATACTCAGCTCTACATCTCTACACATGGTTACCATTGTACTGTTTCCTTCACTAGATCTTTGCCCTGTGCTCAATCTTATCCCATTCTATAAAGTTTTCAGAAAGTTTTGTTAAGTTCTGCTTACGTTTTCAGGGGGTAATGGAGCCCATATATTGGTTCCACTAGATTACCTTAGCTGTGAATTCTGTGAATATTTATGATGTGTTTTATATGCTTTTGTATTGTCTTTTATTGTTTTCAATGGATGTATTGTTTGGTTATTTTATTGTTTTAACTTTGTAAGCTCTTCAGAGTCATATATATGAGATAGGCAGCTGTATGAATTAGAATAATAAATAAACTAGAATGCTAAGGAAATATATTTATTTCTATGACTAAGTGATAAATACCCTCTGTATTAATGTATCTTCTTATGTTATTGAATAATTTTAATATTTGCATTATATTATTTTATTAATCTTAATTAAAAGGCAAACACTTTGAAATGTGTAGTCCATTACACTATAAACACTTGGTTAGCATTGGCTGTAACTTTAATATTTAAACTTTGTAGCTAAATTAGTGAAATTGGGAGGTATCCAAAATTTTCTTGGTAGATTTATAAAAAGCCTGTCAAGAGAACAGAGTAGTGATTGCTACAGGAGAAGAACAATGGCAACCCCAGTTGCTGTTCCACATCCAAACATATATTTGCTGGAACAGTCAAGCAAACAACCTCCTTTTAAAAAACCCCTCTCCCACAATATCCATCGAATCTATTAAATATGCATCTCACTATGAAAACAATACTAGGAGCAGTAGTTAAATTAATCAAGGCTGTACTTTTGAACCTATCCTATATGACACACAGTTATGTGTATACAGTATGTTTCTAGGTTAGAAGCTGTCCAAATCTTATTCTACCCTGAACTCCTTTATCTGACTGGAATTAGGCTATATCTTCATAGGAGCCTGTCTGAGTGCCTGTCACTCAGATCCTGTTTGAAGCAAATTCTTTGGATCATATATTTGGTCTGCCTCATCTTGCTAGATAGGTTTCAATCTTCCTTAAGAAGACAAATGAATCTTGGTCTGGCTTATTGTGGCTTCTGCTCTCTGCCCCAATTTTTTTGTGATGGTCTCGATCTTGATAAAACCATAGTTACCTTTCAGCAGAGAATCTGGGACATGTATCTTGAAATTGATACAGTCTCCTATGTCCATTATAACTCTGTAACCTCCTGCCTGATATTTTATAATATTTCTCGCACTTCACCTAAGACATTCTTCATATTGCCCAAAACATTGAATTACCCATAAGTACCAATTCTATTAATAGCCTCTATGAAAAGTGCACTTGTGTATGTTCTGACATAGAAGCTGAATATGTTTCATGTATCTTCTAGACAATAAATGAAGGACTAAATTCATTATAACAATTGCTAAAAATCTTAATTGTTCCCCCTTGGTTTTTTCCTAGGTGATCAAATTTCACCTACAGGTAGTACTGGACTTACACCATTTGTTTAGTGACCATTCAAAGTTACAACAATATTGACATCACTTATGACCGTTTATGACAGTTGCAGTATCCCTCTGTGCATGTGATCAAAATTTGGACATTTGGCAACTGGCATGCATTTATGATAGTTGCAGTGTTCTGGAGTCCTTTTGCGATCTGACAAGCAAAGTTATTGAGGAAGCCAGATTCATTAAAAATTGTGTGCTGTTAATAGTTGTAAGGATTTACTTAAGAACTGTCAAGAAAGATTGTAAAATGGGGCAAAATTCACTCAACAACTGTCTTGCTTAGCAACAGAAAATTTGGGCTCAATTGAGACAGTAAATAGAGGACTGCCTGTATTGCCAACAAAGTTGCTAATTTTTTTATGATAGCCATGATTTATAAAAATCATTGGGTGCTTCTCTAATGCTATTATTGCCTGAGGATTTTTTTGTATAATTTTATTATATTGTTAATTTATACTGTTATTTTATATCACCTTTAAATATTTTAAAATATTGGTAATGGAGAGTAAAATAAACAATAACGTATAAGTCTATGTGAGACAAAATAAAATTTTAAATTATATACTCAGTTTTTGGCACACTAAAAAGTAAATGAGGAAGAGAATGGCAGAAACTATTTAAGGAAGTTTTCACTTTTCTGTTTGAGTAATAAATTAAACTCACTTCCTACGAAACTAGGTATTAATTCATATTGCACTTCTCAGACAAAAGTATTATGCTTTTTCTTATGTTGCTTTTAGGAAAAGAGTTTACACAGCAACTTATGTTCCATATTCTTCAGGAACAACTTGCAATCATCTTCCATATTTCATAGTTATGTAATTTTCAGTTTTGCAGACAAAAAGCAATGTTTATCTTTTCAGGTGATGTTTGAAACATACCAGTTTTCTGGGGTTTACGTAGCCATTCAAGCAGTTCTTACTCTGTATGCACAAGGTAAGACTAAGTTTTACTTTGAATTACATGTTATCATAAAGAAATATATTTGAGCCAAATCCAAATTACAAAAATTCCTTAAACCAGACAGTCTTTCTGGTAATATTTTTGTCATAAAGTTATTATTTTGCTTGGTCTAGTAAAATTTAAAGCTTAAATTTAAAGTGTAAATCCAAATGCATTATTGTATAAATTCATTTGTGTTTTTTAAATTACATCATTATTATTTTAGTTGCTGTTTTTATTCTTTCGGCTTTTTTATTTTGTTTTTATAAGTATTTGGTTATCATGTACAAATAGATACTGTGTATACATATATTCTGTATTTTTCGGACTGTAAGATGCACTAGAGTATAAGATGCACCATGATCTTGAAGAGATAAATAAAAAAGAAAGTTTTTGCACTCTGCAGGCCTCACAAACCCTCTGCACACCTTGTTTTTTGCAAAACAAAGGGGGGGGGCATGCAGAGCTTTGGGAGACTCTTAGAGTACTCCTGGAAATGGGGGGCGGGGGCAAAAACTAGCAAAAAATGGCCCATTTTTCGCCAAAAATAAAAAGGGCATGCAGAGGCTTTGGGAGGCAGGGGCAAAAACAGTCCGGTTTTTGCTCATTTTTGCCCTCCCCAGCCCCCATGAGCACTTTGCAAGCCTCCCAAACCTTTTGCATGTTCAGTTTTGCAAAGGGGATGGGATTTTGGTAGGCCAAAATCCTGTATTCAATGTATAAGACACATCCAGATTTTCACCCACTTTTTTTGTGTGTGTGTGGGGGGGAGAAGGTGTGTCTTATACTCCAAAAAATACGGTAGATGTATATGTGTATGCATGCAAATAGAAAGTATCTTAAAAAATATTTTAGCATTGTGCTTTGTTCCACAAAAAGGAACAAAGTACAGCAGAATGAAAAAACACATCAGAACAATAAGACAGTAAACTCAGAACCAGATGGTATTACATGCTTAAAAGCTTAAGCAAACAAAAACCTAGGTTTTCTTTTTTAAAAAAACCCTTCCTTTCTAGTTTAGTCAGCTCTAAACAGAACATTTTTCTTGTCTGGACTGAATTTGATTTTGCTGCCTTGCTTCCATTTTATTACTGATTATTAATTCATCAGTCCACCTGAATCTAACAAGAACAATAGCTCAATCCAATTAATATACTATTGACATCTTGCAAATGTTAACGTTGAAGCCTGAGAAACAAGTATTTTTAGGAAAAACAATAACTGCATATTATAGCGTTCTATATGAAAAACATTTGTTAACAGTACCTCTTTTTAGAATTGGTTGTGCTAGTAAAAGAGGAACCAGTGAAATAAAGTATCCTGTATTACAGATGATTTTTTCCCAGAAGAATGTTGTAACTAATATAATTTTACTACTAAAGTACCACTAATAATTATAAGAAAATTACCAGAGTCACATTCAGCAAACCTAAGGTAGTTTGGGTTCCAAAATTAAGTTATAAATCAATTTGAAATGATTTCATGAGGATTTTTTGTTGTTGTTGTTGCTATTTTTCTTCAGGTTTGCTAACTGGAGTTGTTGTGGATTCTGGAGATGGTGTTACTCACATCTGTCCAGTCTATGAAGGTTTTTCTCTTCCTCATCTCACCAGGAGACTAGATATTGCTGGTAGAGATATTACCAGATATCTCATCAAAGTAAGTTGGAGTTGTTAAATCTGAAAAAAAAAATATTACCAATTTTAGTAGGTCTTTGGCTCATTTTATCACAAGCTTACAATGGAGAAGATCAGAAAATCACTCAATGGGGTATTTTTAGCAAGAGTGTAACATTATTCTTAAGGAAGGAATGAACTCTGAGCATTTATTCAGAATACCAGAACATGTTTACTTGTCTAAGGCTTGCTGAATTCCAAGCTACTCTTGCAACTTTAAAGTGATTTACGACAATACTAAGGCAATCATGAAAATAAAAAATTGTCTTACAAAATAGTGTAGCAACAATGAAGAAATAAATGAAAGATTATTTCCAAAAGTTCCTCTCTTTAAGAGATTTTAACCATGATAAGCTGTTCAAGAAATAATGCTTTTATTATCAGTAAATGCTGTGCCTTGGATACCACTAGATTTTTAGAGCAAGGCCTCCTTGTCTTGTCTTGAAGGTCCAGGTGTCTGTTGCAGGAGGCATTTATTTCTTTGTTTGCTTATCTGGAGAGAAGACATTCACTAAGATACATGTGAGGACCCAATCATTTTGGGTTTTAAAACTGGGTCAAGCATATGTGGTGATAAATGCACCTTATGTGCAAGAAAGAGTCTAGGGACATTCTTTTTTAAAAATATTTTTTATTTTTAAAACAAACAAAAACAAAACAACACATGCAAAAAACTTTCCTCAGTTTCATCAAGCATGTTGTTTGGTTACAAGCTTTTGTGAATCAGTTTTTACAATTAGAAATAAGATCACTGGTTATCCATCAAACATAACTAAATACATCACAATCATTGAGCATTATGTGTTCAGGTTACCATTAATATTAATCATCCATAGAGTATACTTATAGTGTGACATATTCAATTCCAGAAATAGTTTTCCATTGTTAATCCAAGTAGTTATTGAATATTTCAATTCATGTATGTATCAATTATTCATTACATCATCATTAGTCCATTTAACATATAAAAATCTTTCCAGTATAACATGATCACTACTTACAATTATACATAGTGATCAAATCATCCCACTCTCATACATTAAATACATTATTGTCTTTTATATATCATGATCAAGCACTCTATTTCATAGCAAAAAACTTTCATAGCAATGACTATAACTTTCTGGTAGTACATAAATAAACAATTTCATTTTCAAGTTTTTTTGTCTAAACATTGATAAAACAAATCCCATACCTTATAAAATTGCTCATCCTCTTGTTCTCTAATTTCAAATGTAAGTTTACTCATTTCAGCACATTCCATTATTTTCCGAATAGTTTCCTGCTGTGTTGGTATTTTCTCATTTTTCCAATTTTTTTGCAAATACAATTCTAGCAGCTGTCAAGACATTTACAATCAAATATTTCAAGTCTTTATTGTATGTTTCTGGTATGATTCCCAATAAAAAAAGTTCTGGTTTTAAGTCTATGTGTTTATGTATCATTTTCTCCAACCACATGTGGATTTTAGTCCAATATCTTATAGCTTCAGTACAAGTCCACCACATGTGGTAGTATGAGTCTGATGACATTTCCAGCATTTTTCCGATTTTTTCTTAGACATTCTTGCTATTCTCGTTGGGGATAAGTGCCACCTGTAAAACATCTTATACAAATTCTCTTTATATGCAGTTGACATTGTCATTTTATAGTTTTGAGACCACAGTTTTTGCCATTTCTCTAGGTCAATCCCATGCCCAAAATCCCCCCCCCCAAGCTAACATAGTTTCTTTAACTTGTTTTTCCTGTAGCTTCACCTCCAATAGGTAGCCATAAAGTTTTTTAATTACTTTTTCATCAGTACCTGTTAAAATTTTATCTAATTCAGTCATTTTATCATAGAAACCCTCCCATTTTTCAATCTTCGTTGTATCTAGAATGTATTTGCACATATGAATACCAATTAATTTCAATTCCTTCCTGTTTCAAATCTGGAATGGATTTAAGTTCACCATCTATATTTAATAGTTCAGCATATCTAACTGTTTGTTCCTTTTTGTATATTATTGAATATGAAAAGGCTTCGATGGTTGATATCCAGACTGGAATTTTTAAATAATGTAATTTCTTAACCTTCTCCCAGTTTAATAACAAAGCCTCTCTTATAAATATGGAATGCTTCACGAATTTGCGTGTCATCCTTGAAAAATAGGGGTATATTCTGCATATTGAAGTATCAGTTTGCATGTTTTCTGTTAAATGTCTATGAAAATCTCAAATAATAGGCTTGAGTTCAAAATAAAATGTGAGCAACAGCTATCAATCAAGATGCAATATATCTTTGTCACTCTTGCTATAAATGATAAAATTGATTGTCATTGCTATATAAGATAAAATGTCTCAATTTGAAAGCCTTATTTCTGGATAGCCATTAACTGTCTTACTTCAATACTAGCTACTTTTACTACGAGGGTATGCCTTCAATCATTCTGCTGATTTTGAGACTGTTCGCATGATTAAAGAAAAACTCTGCTACGTGGGTTACAATATTGAACAGGAACAGAAATTGGCCTTGGAAACTACTGTGTTAGTTGAGTCCTACACGGTGAGTAACTCTGTGCATTTGCATTTTTCCATTATAATACAAAAGTAGACAGCCTGTTATTTTTCACCTCTAATAAACCCTAGTTGATACGGCAAGGGATTACATGGATGATACTTTAAGACATCTGGAGCCCCTGTTTAAAACAGTTCAGACATTAATGGTATGTTAGGAGTAAGAAGAATAACAAAATTGTACAAAAGATGATACAAAAATTGGCAGATTTTTGCAATACTTGTTTAGACAAAAATGGAGCAGGGGAAAAAGAAGTCCTAAAATTGGATGAGATGATTCAACCACTAGGTTTGCCACCCAGAATTGCCCTCAAAGTAGACATTATAAGTTGGATGTTATCACTGGTAATTGGGATTATCGGTATCATTCTATACAGATAGTGTTAGTTCCCCCACTTATTTAAGTGTTCTTCAGGTTGATTGTTTTAATGGAAAACAAATACAAAAATATGAATGTGTTGTTTCTTTCCTTTCTACCCTTAAACATTAATCAGATTGGCTACATTATGATATGACGGCTATGACCATGCTCAATTAAATTTTATAAGTTTTAATTTTTTTTTTTACTTTATTGAAAAATTGTAGGGAGTTGCTAGCAATGAAAGGTAATTACTGCTTTAGGTAAGCAAATACCTACCTAAAGCAGTAATTGTCCATCAGTACTAGTAACCAGTATTTTTAATAATAATAGTTGTTTAGTAGAATTATAGAATTGAAAAGGAATTGCAAGTCATTTAATCCAATCCTAAATCCAGGGCAAGAATCATCATCTCATCTCCGACAATGTCTCTCCAACCTCCAGCAATGGAGCACCCACAACTACAGAAGGCAGGGTGTCCTGTTGCTTAATAGTTCTCAGTCAGGAAATTCTTCCTTATGTCAATTCTTCCTAAAACTTCCACCTATTGTTTCTTGCTCTATACTTATATTCTAAGCTGCCCAGTATCACTATATTAGTTAGAAATCTAAGATACACTTAATACACTTAAGACCTCTGGAGAATAAATCCACTCGCTTTTCCTTGTGACAGCCCTTCAAATATTTAAAAACTGCTATCATGACTGCTTTGCTTTCTCTTCTTTAGGCTAAAACGTACCTTGTCTTTTAAAATATTCTTCATAAAATTTAACTTCCAGACCCCTTAGCATCCTACACGTTCCTCTTTGCCTCTTTCCAGTTCCTTGGTGTCTTTGTGTATTGCAATGATCAGAACCTGACAAAATATTCCAGAACAACCACTTTTCATGGTTTCAAAACTATACTTCTGTTGAAGTATAGTGTTGCAGCACATTGCTGGTTAACGCTTAATTTGTAGTCTATCAGGATGTACATCCTTCTTTCAAGTATTATTGCTCAGCTACTTATCTTGTACCCGCACCTGCTTTTCTTGTTCAATCTATTAAGATCTTTTTAAACCTCAAGTCTGTTTTCTATAGTGTTAGCAATTTCCCCCCACCATTTGAGGCAGCTGCAAATTTCTATCCTCTCCTGTAAGTCATTTATAAAAATAGATAGTACTGGGCTCAGGACAGACTCCTTAGATACACCACAGGATGGGCAGGCAGGTGAATTGATTACTTAGTTTAAAGCAATTATACAACCATCAGTATACAGTGTGCCAGAAATGTAATGTATCTTTTTCACTATACCAATCATTAACAAATACATAGTAGTTGCAGCTAACCAATATGGTTTATCAAACAACTCAGCACAATTCTTTAGGAAACATCTTATTTTTAAAACTGGATAGAAGGCCAGCCTGATTGGGATTGAGTCATAAAAAATGTGTGTCTCTATGTTGATACAATGCCATCAAGGCCCACATACTTAGTTTCAGTTGCTCAAATGGCTACAAATTTATCTGGTTGCAGCATTTTATCAATAAGGAGGCTGTAGTCAATTTTGTGAAATGCTTTGCTGAAAACTAAGAATGGTATATGCACACCATTCCCTATGTCTGCTAATTGTTTTGTCAAGGAAAGCAATATGATTTACTTGGTACAATCTTTCTTTAACAAGCACTTGCTGGGCTTCTAATAATTCTTCCTAACAGCTTGCAAACTCACTGCTTGATTATCTTTTCTAAGATTTCCCATGATATTGAGACCAGACAAAGTAACTGGTCTGTAGTTTCCTGGGCCCACTTTTTTTTGCCTTTTTTAGAGATAGGAACAAGAGTGTCTCTTCTCCCATCTCCTGGCACTTCCTCTGTACTCCAGTATTTCTCCTAGCATTTTGTTTTTCAACTTTCTCAATAAACCAGGTGCTCCTGAAATATTTTTAGGAAAGGATTAGAGATGTACCCTGTACCACTATTACTCCACTGCACCTGATAATTGGAAGCATGTTGTCTCCAATTGAAAATAATGTGTCCCTAATGAATGTACCCAATTTACTTAAAGAATGCAAGTCACAATAGGCAAAAAATTGGTAAGAGAATACCTATCCATGCTAGATGAATTCAGATCTTCAGGATCAGATGAATTGCATCCCAGGTTTTGAAGGAGCTGGCAGACACGATCTCAGAAATACTGAACAAAATCTTTTCATTGCTCTGGGAGCATGGGGGAACTCCCAGAGAACTGAAAAAGAGCTGATGTGGTTCCAATCTTCAAAAGGGGGGAAAGGTGGATTTTGGAAAATACACATCACAGCAGTATCTGGGAAAATCCTGTAAAAATTATACTCAAGTAGAGGAAACAAGCATGGTGATTACTAGAAACCAGCATGGATTTGTTAAAAACAGATCATACTAGACAAACCTTATCACCTTTTTTGACAAAGTGAAAGATTATTATCCAACCTAGAATTAAGGAGAACTTTCCTGACAGAATAATTGGCGGAATGGCTTGCCTCCAGAAATTGAGGGTGCTCCATTACTGGAGGTTTTTAAGAGAAGATTGGACCACCATTTTTCCAGAAGGGTATAACGACTAGAAGATCTCCAAGGTTTGAAGTTGAAGTTTAAAGTTTCATTTTATTTATATGCCGCCCTATTCCCTAAAAGGGACTCAGGGCGGCGAACAACTCCAACGGGAAGGGGAACATGCAATACAAAATAGACATTTAAAATAACCAACAACCACACCTGTCGAGAGGGGAAGGGAGCTCATCAACCCCAGACCTGCCGGCACAGCCAGGTCTTAACGGCTTTTCAGAAAGCCAGGAGAGAGGTGAGGGTCCGAGTTCGTTCCAAAAGGCCGGAGCTGCGACAGAGAAGGCCCTCCCCCGGGTCGTAGCCAGATGGCATTGGCTGGTGGATGGAACCCGGAGAAGGCCGACCCTGTGCGATCTAATGGGTCTTTGGGAGGTAATTGGCAGCAGGCGGTCTCTCAAGTACCCAGGTCCAATACCATGAAGGGCTTTATAAGGTCCCTTCCAATCCTAATATTCTATATTCTAAATTACTGATGATAATCACATTTTATAATTTCTTAGGTTAACTTTATGCTATGTGAAGTTGTTCCCTTTGTCTGGTTTAAGTCTTCTGGTCAGCTTCCCTTTGTGTTCATATTGTCTATACTGTATGCAGTTTAATACTGCTCAGTTATGTCCCCATTTATTTGCATTTTAGTTTAAAAAGTACCAAACTTTTTACTCCTTTCTAGAAGAGAAGGAGGTTCATTTTGCCCATCCTCTTCTATACTTTTTCCAGCTATCTATATAACAATATATAGATAAGGAAGCCAGTTTGGTATAGTGGTTAAGTTACCAGGCTAGAAACTAAGAGACCATGAATTCTAACCCCGCCTTAGGCATTTGAAGGCATCTGGGTGACCTTGGGCCAACCAAGCACTCTTAGCTCTAAGAAGCAGACAATGGCAAACCACTTCTATAACATTTACACAGTTGGGAATAAGTGAAACAGTACTAACAGTGAGAATTACTTTGACAGTGACAATTAACACTACAGAGAATAAGGCAGATATCTTGCATAAATTATATATTAATGTATTTTTTTAAATGGAATTAATCAATCTTCCTTCCTTTGAGGACCTATATACTACATGAGTCAAAAAGAGGGCCATGAAAATATCTACAAACCCCTCATATCCTGGGTATAAATTGTTTCAACTTCTACCCTCAAAATTGACACTATAGGGCATTGAACACCAAAATAACTAGACACAAGGACAGTTTTTTCCTGAATGCCATCACTCTGCTTAACAACTAATTCCCACAACACTGTCAATAATTTAAAATGTATTACTATTATTATTCTCTTCCTTCCTAGTATCTATCTCTCCCCACTTATGACTATAACTATGTGGTTCGTATCTTATATTGCTTTTATTTGTTTCCTAGTACAATTTGATAGCTTATTAGTAGCCTTGTCTATCACTAAGTGTTGTATCTTATGATTCTTGATGAATGCATTTTATTCTCCTTATGTACACTGAGAGCATATGCACCAAAGACAAATTCCTTGTGTGTCCAATCACACTTGGCCAGTAAAGAATTCTATTCTATTCTATAGTTCAGTAAAGAAAAGACTGAAGTTGGAAATGTTCTTTTTCCCCTCAACTTTTAAAATTTTATTGGCAAAGATGAGGAGGCTCCATTAATGAAATATATATATTTGTTTTAATTGTTATTAAACATTTTTAAAGTTTTCCTTTAAAACAAGAGTTACGGCATTCATAAGCAAAATCAACTTTGTAGCAAAAGGAGTGTGATCCAAGTTATACGGCTAGTAAGAGAGAAATTTCTCCAGCAAGCTTTTGACCTAGTTTAGTCTAGGAGAAATAGTGATAATAGAGCTATTTCAGATGGTCTCTAATTTACAGCTCCCAGATGGCAGAATTATTAAAGTTGGAGGTGAGCGATTTGAGGCACCTGAGGCCCTATTCCAGCCTCACTTAATCAATGTGGAAGGAGTTGGTGTTGCTGAGCTGCTGTTCAACACCATCCAAGCTGCTGATATTGATACCAGGTATGAGTTGGAAATTGTTGTTGTTACACTATATCACAGGTTTTTTAAAAAACACATACACAGGAACCATTTAATGGGAGAAAAGACATGTCCTGATTTGTAGCTCTACCTGGATGTGGAAATTCTTTTTTAAAAATGTCCATGGATTGTAAGCAAATGGTAATATGTGTGCTATTTATCATTGTTACAGAGAGAATATTGAAGTGGGGCGGCTATGGCTATTATAGCATCTGCATGCTTATTAGTGGATTTATTTTTCTTTTTATGGCACCTCAGAACTTGATTTAGCTAGTGAGGTAGAAGTGGTTCTTGCTAAAACTGAAAGAGGAAGGGGCAAAGGTAGGTAGGTAGGTAAGTATGTAGGTCTAGGAACAAAAAGCAGTGCAAGCCACAGATATTTGAGCAGTAGCATTGTGAAAATAAATCTGTAAACCATAAGTGTGACACACTAGGAGGCAGAATAACACCCAGCCTTACAATCCAGGCCAATCCTGGAACCATTAGTTTCTCTAGCAAGTTAAAACAACAGAGATCTATAGAGAGCGTAGACATCAATTGATGCCAACTGTAGGAACACTGCAGCCAAAGCACATACTGTCTGTTAAATCTGAGGTCCATTAAATTGAGGATTTACTGTATGCCGTGTATGTTAAGGGTCACAGTTCTTGACTACATCAACATCCATGGCAATAGTTTTATTCTGCAACCATATATTGATTTGAATTGTTTTTATGATGCATACCACTCAGAATAAATTGTTGACATGGAGGGGGTGTTGCTGTATAAATCAAATAAATAAATAAATATAGTGTATATACTTTGATGTACCAGATTTGTTTGATGTATCTTCATTGTTTATACTGTGAGGTATCTGTTCTGTCTCTAGATCTGAATTTTATAAGCACATTGTATTATCTGGAGGCTCCACAATGTACCCTGGCCTACCATCTCGCCTAGAACGTGAACTGAAGCAGCTATATCTGGAGCGAGTTCTGAAAGGTGATGTGGAAAAACTTTCAGTAAGTACTCACCCATCAAATAATTCTTGATTACAACATACACAAACTGGTCACTAGAGGGAGCAAGATGGTCACTAATATAGCGGACAGCCTGAATTAAGTTTGAGTTTTGAATAAGTTACTTTGAATAGAGATTATTAAAATTCCACATAAGATAATTATGTATTGTTAACTACTTTGGATTATACTAGAGTTTGAAGATCTAGTATATGATCTAATGATAAGATTTGATATGATCTTTAAATGTAACCACTTTATTAGAACTATATTTATTCTTTTTTCCTCTTCATAGCATCATTTGACATTTATTTTCATGAATCTTTTAATGGTTCATAGGACAGCATTGTGTGTCTTAAAATAACATTTAAGTTTATTAACTAATATTTTCCTTTTGGACTTTGGAACAATGTTGCCTTTAGGGATTGATCAGGACATAAGTATCTTTCGTTTCAGAAAAATCTCTTTGTTATAATATCCTGTAGCTCAGAGTTCCCCAACATTTCCAGATTGGCGTGCGGGGGGGGGGGGATGGTGCATGCATGCACATGTAACTCCATTTGCATGAGCAGCATGCATGCATGCCTGTCACTCACTTAAATGGTAGCTGCTGCTCACGCAAGTGAGGATACCCGTGCATGTGTCATCAGTTTCTGCGGCCCGATTGCAAACCCCTCATGGCCCACTAGTGGACCATGGCCCACAGGTTGGGGATCCCTGCTGTAGCTTATAAAATCTACATAATTAAAAATACCTATCACTTTACTTGCCATCTAGGCAGTATGTTTCTGCTTTATAGGACCTACTTTCATTTCTTTATTAGAACCTCGCATAGTTCCAGCCTTCTCACTATTACTGAGAGAATTGGAACCTGTTACCTGTTGCACCCACAAATTATGACATGAGGGATTGTTTTATTTAAAGGTTAATACTTGGGAAGAAGTGTATGTGTATGTACATATCCAAAAGATATGTGTAGATGTAGATAAAGAAATTGATATATTTTGATCTATGTTCTTAATGTACCGAATCTTTGGGATGAGATTTACTTGTGGTCTGTAACTGGGGAAACCACAACTATCAAAGGAACAGATATGTTTTGCCCTTTCAGTTCTCCACTTCTGTCCATATAGGGTGGTGGAATCATCAAGAGTAGATTGCTGTTGCAGAGGGAACAAAGGATAGAAAACCCTGTTGCATAAGTAGAAGTCAGCTTGTACAACATTACATTGTTCTCTTTACCCTAAAGAGAACATTTTATTAAAAATCACCCAAATAAAAGTGGATTGATGATTAAAAAAAAACTCCACGTAATTTATATGGTAATAAAAGAATATTCCAGTATTTATTTATTTACATAGCTTAATATATAGTGGACTTAATAGGTCCATTATATTTGTGTTGTTAGGAGAATGTCTGTATCGAGTACAGTACACATTGATCCAAATGTATAAAAGTGGAAATGGCTTGAAACTCCACTTTGTCCCATAGTACTTAGACTATTTTGTAATTTAACAATATTCTCTAAACTAAGGCATCTTATATAAATGTTTTTAATTAACATTTAGGAACATAAACTCATTATCCACTTAACCAAAAAGTAATTTAAATCTATCATCATTGTCATCATACTTTGGCAATTTTGCCCCTCAAACTTCAGTAATATTGCGTGTCTTTTTTTTCCTGCAAGAAATTTAAGATTCGAATTGAAGATCCACCTCGTCGAAAGCACATGGTATTCCTTGGTGGTGCAGTTCTTGCAGACATCATGAAGGACAAAGACAACTTTTGGATGACCAGACAAGAATATCAAGAGAAGGGAGTGCGTGTGCTTGAGAAACTTGGTGTGACTGTTCGATAAACTCAGAGGCTTTTCCCATCACTGCTTTGTTGTTGTCATTCCTTTATTACCAATCTTTGAGGTCATTCAGCTACACAAAGTGGAAAGGCCTGTTACTATCCTTAGACTCAAAGGCTAGGTTTCGTTCTGCTCTTTTTTGTTAGATATTTGATAATGTGGCTATATTTAACTACTTAATTGGACCACTTCTTTGCATACAAAACAAGGCCAAGACCTGCCTGCTTACTGCATTGTTTCCTTCCCAGTGAGCAGTTGGATAATTCCAATACACATTTCCCCCTTTGCTTTATTGCTGTAATGCTATCAGCTTTTGTCCATAAGCTGATCATGGATCAAATACTTCATATTAGTATAAGGACTCAAAAAACAGTAGTTCTCGACTATCATGTGATTGTAGTGATTTATTTTTGATTCTTTTGATTCTGCCTTCATCCTTATTTGCTGTTCGGTGACATTATTTCTTACATAGGAATTCTGAAATTAAGTCAAATTACCAGCATCCTTTTTAAAAAAAAATATTATTCCAGAACATTTTTAAACTTAAATACCATGATAAGTGGCTATGAACCGATGAATCAGGCAGTAAAAGTTAAGGAAAAAACTAAATTACTCCTTCTTTAAAAAGCCACTAATTTGCTTGGCCGTTGCTACAAATTAGTTATTCAAACTTCTTGCATTTTTCTCTTGGAAGTGTATTTTCCTATCCTGAGCAGTAAGAAATCTTTTTGTGTTCGTGAATACATACAATAGGTTCTCCTCCCCAACCTCCTTGTTGTTTTGATACCATTTCTTCTTTCTTTGCTATTGGGCATAAAGGGTTATTGTTTTTTTTAAAATGGGCAACATTAGAATGTCATCTGGGACTGGATTTCCTGGATATTATCTATTATAAGTAATATGTTTTAAAAAAAAGTCTGTAAACTTGAATTATTGGTACAACATTACAAAAAATGGAATTGTATTAAATTTTGAACACAGTAAAAGAAAATGGTGCCAAGTAATTCTTGCAAAAAAAGTTATATGACTATTAAATGTTACTTAAAATCATCCACATATTTATACATGGAAATGTCTGTAGGTTATTAAAAAAAGAATCTTGAATTTGTGGCAAATTTGTTGGGGGCTGGGGAATCTCAGTGTAGGTTTTTTGTCTGGTAAATATTCAGTTCAATCTTGACTGGAAAAAAAGAGAAATAAACCAAGTATTTGAAATACTGTGTCATTTCAGGCAAACATACCACAGGAAAACTATGGTGAATTATCACCCAGTGGTATAAGACCTATCAGTCAAAAAGAAACCAAGCTATTTGTCACAAAGCCTTTTCTGGTCAATATATGATCCTTTCAACCATATATACCATAAAATGCAAGGCTCTAAACATTTGACTGGAATAACTTCAGGCAGCATAAACAACAGATAGACCATTGAAGAAAACTGTCATTTGAAATATGAAAAGGTGTGTGTGTGTGTGTGTGTGTGTATGTATGTATGTATGTATGTATGTATGTATATGTTGTGTGATATATCGGTGGTAACAATCACTATAGTTTTCCTGTGGTATATTTATATATGTAAGCTTAACATAGCACTGTAAAAGACACTTGTTACAAACAAGCATAAATCTGCTCCCTAGTGGATTAAGATTCTGGCCAGAGCAGAGTAGCGTTTTATAATGGTTCCACTTGTCTGGTTTTCATTTTTGTTTACAAGCTTTTGCTCCTCTTTGTATCTATTTTGCTGGCAATCCAAAGATAGAAGTGCTTGTTAACTGGACGGTGTAATTTCTAATAATGTAGCACTGAAGATGTCCAGTGAAATGGATAAAGGAGATTTTAAGTACTTTGCATGAAATATGCATGTTTAAATAAATATATTTAAAGAATGTAGAGGGAGCTTCCTGATAATAGAGCATGCTACTGAAATTAGACAATAAGTCATTTTTAAAACAAAACACATACATTAAAAAGCATGAGCAGAAAAGTATATAAGGGTGTAAAAAACCCAACTTCAAAATACATTAATTACATGATAACAAGCAAAATAAAAGACTATACTATGGACTAACACAGTAATCCTCCTACCATGACAATTCAGAAGGCACTTTCCCAAAATTTGCATGTGCAATAGAAACACATCTGTGGATAGAGCTTTCAATCTGAAATGGGAAAAAGACCTTTAGATTTAAATCAAAGCTTGCATTCAAAGCTTTCAAAAATATATTTAAAATTTTTAAAATTGGCAATTATTAATTTCTAAAAAATTCAGAACGCTGTAAAAAAATGATGCTATCATTTTTGTGTTATTCAAGGCTTCAAAATTCAATGACCTGTTATACTGAGTTGTGGCCACAGACAATAAAGCACATTAGAATTCTAAAGATAAGGAGTCCCAACAAGGGCTAAGGGGGTAAGAATTGACTTTGATTTTCCCAGGATCTGTTAAAGATGAATGAAACTAATTGCATGCAAATTAACATATATCTCTCCCCCACCCCTCCACCTCCAGTCTGAGACATTTAGCCACTGATTTCTATTCTTGCCAAGATAAGAAACAGTTTTAAATAACTTATGGCAAAAATTTGAGCCTAGACTTCATTATAAAGTATATGGCCAAACCTTTGACTTTTTTGCCTTTAAGTGGAGACATAACTGAAAAAGTAAAGTAAAAAAAAGTTAACTTTCCAGTCAATAGCATTTTAATAGGGGAGAAAGCCTTTTGGTGATGAAAAATAAGTATATGCAACAAACAAGTTACCTGTACAGTTAACAAAGATGCAAATCTCTTACAAAAAAGATTTAAACAAATCATTAATGTAAAAGAAAGAAAAATTGTAGAGTATATAATAAATGTTTTCAGAAAGGAGAGTTCAGGGCTTGTCACCATGATGAAAATTGCCATATTTCTAAGCTTTCGCTATCCAGGAGGAATATATGTATTTTTGCTTTGGGAGATGCCCAATATCCTGAATCAGTTGAAGTTCTCAAATTATCTTCAAGAACATCCTACATAGAATTTAGTACAGCTTTATTTTATTGTGTGTTATACTTCCAAAATTTGCATCCTCAAATATAGAGTTAGACCCTTCCTACATAGAATCAATAATTTTATTTATATATCATGACTAGACAACCTGTACCTCGTTGAGCCATCATTTCAGAGATATTTCCTTCCCTAAATAAAGAAACAAAATGACTTAAGAGTGGGCAAAAATGCAGTGGGAGCAGGAGTGACTTCTGACTTCCTGCTGGCTTCCCCATTGCATTTCATTGTGATAAGGAGCATTGGAAATTTCCCATTTTCTTCCCAGCAGACAGGTAAGTGGCTGCTGGGTGGGGGAGAAAGCAAGGCATTGTGAGACTAGCTGGGAAACTGTCACAGAACATTGAAAATTTAGATACGTGACTGCAAGAGCAACCCAGCAGAAGCCAGTAGTACTGAAAACAGCCATAATTTCCCCAAATTTCATCCCCTTGGGATTCTTGGGTCTCAGATTTTAGACATATTCAGTGAATTAGTTGATTTGAGTACCTTGGTGCAAAAGGTTTGCCCTGTGAGGCCCTATTTCACTCAGTTAAAAGTCATGACAAGAATTTTAGTGGTATATATTTATTTAGCATATGACGATGGTACATTAGCCGGGAGATTACAATGCTAGTAGAGAGTAGTTTGGCTGCTTAAACTTACTAGTCCATTTGGTTGACACACTATCCAGGATACACAGTGAATTAATTCTACACTCAGAATGGTTAATGGTGTTTTGCAGCAGCACTTGGGGCTTTTCCCTCCACTGATGTTTCCTTGTATTTGGGCATGTCTGGCACCAATTGATCTTAAAGAAAAAGGCTGACTACAGAAAATACTTGTGTACATGTATTATCACCACGATCAGGGTTAAGTCTCATTAGCATCTCATTAGCATCTAAGAATAATGATTCTCAATTATAGACATGGGATTAGAAAGAATGGGGGCAAATTTTGGGTCAGAACTATAAGTGGTCCTTGACTTACAACAGTTTAGTGATCATTCGAAGTTACAACGGCACTGAAAAATGTGATTTATGACCATTTTTCAGAGTTAACAACCTTTGCGGCATCCCCAGGATCATACAATTGAAATTCAAATGCTTGGTAACTGGTTCATATTTATGATGATTGCTGTATCCCAAGGTCATGTGATCACCTTTTGAGCCCTCACAAGCAAAGTCAATGGGGAAGCCAGGTTCATTGAACCAGGTTACTAACTTATTAGCTGCAGTGGTTTCACTTAACAATTGTGCCAAAAAAGTTGTAAAATGGTGCAAAACTCACACAACAAATGTCTCACTTCACAACAGAAATTTTGGGCTCAATTGTCATAATTTGAGGAATACCTGTATCTTGTCTGGTAGTGTAGCATGTTTTTGCATCCAACTTGCTCAGGATGTAGCTATTTTTATAAGTTCTGATAAGCAACAAGATAGAAATAGGAGTTGAAGAAGATCCAAGAAGTGTTCTTTTTAAATAAATAAAGCTCATGGCACCTAACTTGCAATGCACAAAAACTCAAACAACAAATTACAATGTGGAATTACTTCAGAAACTGCTCAAAAAACTGGAGGGGAAGAATCCATACAAAAATGTGTATGCCTGTAAGTGTTTATGCATGTGCCTGCACCAGTTGAAAAGAGATATAGGCAAGTATTAGTCTTGAAACATCTCTGCGTCCCAATACAAACATGAAAAATTCCAGCCAAATCCAGACATGACAATCTCATCCATTCTGCATCATGTCTAGCTACTGCAGCCGCCTTTGTCTCCTGACAAAAGATAGACTGGTATAAAAGATAAATATAGAAAGTTTTAGAAACTAAATGTTTTGAGAGATCAATATCTCACCCCCTCTTCCATGACTGTCAAGACATTAATTGGATCAAAGACAGGGTCTGGTATGCTGGCTTCCTCTCCTTCCCAGACCTCAGCCTCCGTGGCCATATGTGTGGAGCTGTTTTCTTGAATTTAAGCAAACACAAAACCAGCTGCAGACTACAATACAGAAAGATGGCATTAGGGAACAAGAGAAGGGAGCCTCTGGAGCCTGTATTAACTATTTGCTTTAATTTAATTGAGTTGAGATCTTCACAATTTGCACTTGGATGGGAATCCATCAGCAATGGAAGAACAACAGGCTAGTTGGAAAGTTGGGGGGGGGGGATCCTGGAAGAAGAAAATGGCAAATAATACTTGTTATTTATGTAGTATCCATAAGTCAAACTTGCTCAGAAATAACTTCCCTTGACTTCGGTGGAACTCAGCTCCAGAAGAGTGTGTTTGAGATTATGGAGAATTCATGCTCTAGTTAAAATAGGTGTAGGGATTTTGCAATGTGCTTGTTAACAAAAATTCTGGGCTTAGCTTCAGGTTAGGAAATATCAGGATGAGTAAACACACAACATCAACCAGTTCTTCTGATTGAATGATTGATATGTACAGTACTGCATCCTTTGTCCTAAAGACAATAACATCAAAATTTAGGCAATAAAGTATTTCAGTTCTGCTTTACTCATATAATTGTGCTATATCCTCTTGGCATTGCTTCTGGTTGAACTCCTTATACTGTTTCTTTCTTCCATATGTAATTATCCAGAAAGCAGTTCTTTGTAGAGTCAGCAGATTTCTCATGGTTGATGTGTTTGTTACCTGTCATTTGCATATGGTAATCACTTTATCTGCATGCTTTCCTCCCCCATCTGGAGACATTTGGGAAATTCAACATCCTGGAGATTGAATTTCTGCATGTCCAGGGAAAAGAGAAGAATATGTTCAGAAGCTGATGTTTTGCTCTCTGAAAATGAGTAAAATGCATGCCAAAAAAAGGGGTGCGGAAATTGAGCAGTTGTCTGTTATCTGTCCAAGCTCTTTGTTGCTGGAAAAAGAGAGGAACTGAAGGAAATGACTTTTAGGTGCTATTGGGTTAAAGAATATGGACAGTCTATTTCTTCAGGCTGTAGACTTGTCTGGTAAAATAATTAACAGTGGGACAGATGCAGAGGAAGGCATCATCACATCTGCACAAAGCAGGATGGCTGGAAAAGCCCAGAGGAGGAATTGAAGAGGGAATCCCCACTAGCAGTGCAGAAGGACAGAGGTTGCCAAGAACAGTCAAACTGATTTAGGAAGAAAAGCTGAGGAAACAATTTCACCTCTAATTGTTTGGGGAAGGGGGAGGAGGAGGAGGAGGATATAGATTCCAAACCAATTTTCAACATTCACACACCCTCCCCCCTTCTTATATGGTTTCCTCAGAAACAGGGAATATAAATCAGAAATAGAAGGCTTAAAATTCTCAAATTACAATTCTCAACTGTGTATAATCAATAGGCAACTGTAAGGGATGCTGGGAGTTGCAGTCAAGCTACATCTGGAGAACCTTAAGTTTCCTCTGAAAAAGCAGAACTAATAAATCTTGTTTCTTTTAACAAAAGAATTTGCTGTAGTTTATAAACAGAACATGGATAAATAATATCCTTCATCTTGAACAAGTTCTCACTCTTAATTCCCAAAACAAACAATAGGAAAATAATAAATGGCACTTACATGGAAAGGTAGACAGGAAAAAGGCTGAGATTTATAAGTAGCTCTCTCTAGGATTTGCAAGAATTTCTCTATCTTTAATGATGGAAGCACTAAATATTCTCCCACATCAATAAAATTATAGAAATGTAAGAGGAATTTTATGTGGCCTGGGATGAAAGCACTGTGAATTCAGCTGAATTCTGGCATGCAGATTCTTTAATTCAAAATTCTTTAATTCTAAATGCATCCAGTTTAATACTATGTAACGTGGTAGCGGTGGTGGGATTCAATTAATTTAACAACCGGTTCTCTGCTCTAATGATTTCTTTCAACAACCAGTTCACCAAACTGCTCAGAAAGTTGACAACCGGTTCTTCCGAAGTGGTGCGAACTGGCTGAATCCCACCACTGCCTGGTAGCCTTTGCTAGTTAGTGGATTTTAAAGTAAATATTTATTTCATGAATCAGAAGTCTGTTTACCTAGTCAAGATTCTGGTTTACTTTTAATATTACAGTGATGATTAGTTTTTGGTGTTATTGGTTTTTTTTAAAAAAAGCTTTAGCTTCTTTTAATACTCAAAGTATCAAATCTAATCAATTTAATCAAGCAAAGCAGCACACTCTTTTTATTGAAAGTGGGAGGCGGTGGGGTGTGTGTCTTTCAACTCCTATTAGATGCAATTAGCATGGCTAGCAATTGAACATTACAGCATTGCAGTCCGGAGGCTCTTCATTCACTAAAGTGTGGGTGCATAACACACATCCTTCCAGATGTTGCTAAACCACAACCTGCATACAACCTGGCCCAAGGCAAGGATTTTTTGGAAATGGCATCTCATGACAGCAGAAGGTGCTATACACTCCTCTGTGAATTCCTTTCCTGCTCTTTAGTCCTTATTGAACTGGTTTTATTCATCCCACATTTTAAAAGAAATCTTCTCCTCTGATGGTGTGTTATATTTATGCAAACTTTGAAATTCTCCAGAACTCCTTGCCTTTTGTTCATAGGTGTGTGTTTTACCATCCTAAAAGAGTATATGTGCCATAGAAATGGCTTGTGGTACCACTTCAGCAGTAGCCATCTTAGCCAAGAATTTGTGTGCTTTTCCTAAAAAAAAACACCAACCAATGAATATTATAGCACTTATTAATCACGAAGTATAATAATTAAATTCTATTTGCAACATTGCTTTGCCACTTTTTCTCACGTTCTTATCCATATATATGCTTCTTAAGTTTTCCTCCGTTCTTCAGATGCAGTTCCATGCCAACATTACACAGGGACTTTATGATTTACGATAATGATGAGATTTGAAACTGAAATAATACTTTCAAATGAATTCTGGCACAAGATTCAAAATAACTTTCCATTTAAAATGTTTCTTACTCAGCTACAACTTCTAAGGGTGTCCGCTGGTATATAGGGTTTAAGCCATCTCTTCCATTCTCTGTTAGGGGTTGTGCACGCTGCCTTCAAGTGGAAATTAAGATGTTTGCAACCCAGATGTGAATGCATACAAGTAAAGTAAGATAAGCAAAGATAAAATTAAAACCCTGAACCTGCCACCAATGCTATTGGCTGAAAACAAGTAACAGGAGGCAAGGATGTGTCTATCACAGCGGGGGAATGGAAGAAACAAATCCTGTGAAATGAATAAAAGCAGCAATGTTTAAAATTTGCCCTCATGGAAGTCTTCCTGTATTCTGTTCATTGTGTGTGACCATTTAAATATAGCATTTGTATTTACTAGGATGTAAACGCTCAGCTCCATTCAGTTGCCCCAACTCTCCTTGAATTAAGGGATTATGGGGTCATTAAAAATTGGATTTACTGGGATGGCTGTTGGGTCTTTTTAATGGCTCTGGATGGACTTAAACAGCAGTCCCAAAATGCACCAAACATTTCCCAGTTCATAATGTACTGAGCACAGTATACTATCTTTCCTTGCAGACCTAAAGATTTTAAACAACTCCAAATTACTCCTACCATATGGTTAGGAGCAGCAGTAGAAAGTATATTCATTGGTGCTTTTGCCCGCGTGCACACACACACACACACACACACACACACACACACACCCCTTAATACCAACCAGGCTCCCTACTTCACCATTACATTTAAAATATTTCATATATATATATATATATATATATAAAATAGGGTGTGCTTTTGTCAGCATTGCTGTTGCTGAGCCTATACATCTTAGCATAATTCTCAGTAAAGGAAAATGGTGGCTGGTCAAGAACCTGTGTTTGACAATGGACCCACCTACTTAGAAAAAACCCACAATTAATCCTGAGATTGAACAATTCCCCGGTTTGCTTTCCAAAATGTAGGCATTCTGTTACTGGGCATTTGCACCATGTCAGCCATTTTCTGAGGACACCTATTTTATGTTCTTAGAGTTCCAGATGAGACCAGAAACACAAACATTAATGTTCCCTATCAAATAATACTTTACTAATCTCCCATATTTATGTTGGAATCTACCATTCTTATGAAAAAAGATAAATGTTTAATATAAAGCATCACCCAAATAATATTTAAACACTTGTTTCAATATTGTAATTATTGAAACTACTCTCCAGGCACATTCTACCTGCAGTATTCTTTCAGGGAAAAAACAAAATGAAAATACAAGTTCCTTGCAACACTGAAGCTGACTTGCAACATTTAGAGTTGATTTACAGATTGCTTTGGAGGACATTATAGTTGGGTAGGCAAAGTATAAATTGATCTACAGGTAGCCCTTGACGTATGACCACAACTAGGATCAGAATTTCTATTGCTAAGCAAGGTGGTTGTTAAATGAGTTGAACCCAATTTTACCACCTTTGATCAAGGTTGTTCAGTGAATCACTGCAGCTGTTAAGTGAATCTCGCTTCCCCCATTGTTTTTTGCTTGTCAGAAGCTGAGAAGTTTGCAAATGGTGATCCCGTGGCCCTGGGATTCTGCAAACGTCATGAACACATGATGCTGGTTGCTAAGTGCCTGATCATGTGACTGTGGGGATGCTGTAGTGTGAGAACCAGAAGTCACTTTTTTTCAGTGCCATTGTAACGTTGAATGGTTGCTAAACAACTGCTTGCAAGTTGAGAATTACCTGTATTCTGTCTCCTATTTACTTGAGCCCTTCCCGACTCTCTATCTTGCCATCCATCAAAGATCTGAATTTTTTAGATGAAAAGATATTGATCTCAGGAAATCGTTGGAAGGACTCATGTTCTTCCACTGAATAAGTCATTTCTGGAAAATCAGTACCAACCTTGCCTCTGAATATGCAGGGAATTTTTGTAGTTTTAGTCCAGTGGTGGGTTTCAAAAATTGTTTGAACCTACTCTGTGGGTGTGGCCTCCTTTGTGGGAGTGGCTTGCCACCCATGTGACCGGATGGGAGTGGCTTGCCGCCCATGTGACCGGATATGAAGAGGCTGACGACACTTGTCAGAACCACCTTAAATTACCTCACACACAGCACTGGCATGCATAAGAATATGATGTAAACTTGTTTTTTTAAAAGGCATCTTTGGTTTGCCTTAAAACAACTTCAACACACGCAATGTTCTGATTGCACCACAAACGCAGTAGTCATCCTTACCTTTCACAGAGCCACTGAGTTTTATAAATATGAGCATGATAGTGTAGAATAATCATAGCCAAGGACCAGTGGTGGGTTTCAAATTTTTTGGGAACCTCTTCTGTAGGTGTGGCCTGCTTTCTGGGTCCACTGGTGGAACCTCTTCAAACCGGTTCGGTAGATTTGACGAATTGGTTCTACCGAATAGGTGCGAACTGGTAGGAACCCACCTCTGTTTTAGTCCCAATGCACCTAAAGAGCTCTGGGATGGAGAAAACTTCCCTAAACTCCCTCCATACTATCAGTATCATTTGAGGGGGGGCATTGTTGAGATCCTGTGTTTTAGCCCACCATGAAACAGAAGAATGTGTATGGTTTTGAGGCCAATCCAGCCGATGATGGTGGTCTGAGGGAAAGCTCTTCCTGTAGATGCACACAGGAAGTCTGAGCAGAGCAACTGCAAATGTTTAGCACTATTAAAACAAGGGATGCTGTTTAAAGAGTTTCCCCAGCTCTGTGCCTTGCTGTGCTTTTCCCTGTGGGGCAGCGTAATCTCTGCCTTTAACTTCCTTTTCAGAGGGATGGTCAGCTGAAGGAGGGAGGAAGACCCCATATATACATCCTTGCCTAGCAACAGGGCCACAAGTGTAATGGAAGAACCATATGTCAAAAGACGAATTGCCTATAATGAGAACTGCGGCATTTGAGGGCAATGGAAATGGGACAGCTATGCGGCAGCTGTGGCTTCCTCAAGCGCCAGCTCATTGAGCAAGCTGAACTTAAGCATATTTCCCAGAACTGCAAAACAATGAATAGCCATATTGTTCACGATTACAATTAGGGGCTGACCTCCTCCCTTGCCTGGGGGCCGAGGGAGGAAGATTTCTTTCTGCTTTTGGGGCAGAAGTGGGGGATTCCTGGCTGCGTCCTTCACAGCCAGCTCCAGGGGGATTCCAGAGAGGGAGGGAGGGAGGTTGAAGGAAAGCAGGGCGGAAGGAAGTTGTGTAGGATAAGTAGAAAGAGAGCCTCAAGGCAGGACATCGTATCAGCAAAAATGGGCTATCTGCTGTGGATCCATTTAAATCCTAGCAGCTTTTATGGGTTCATCCAGTTTTAGAAATGAATCATCATCATCATCATCATCATCATCATCATCATCATCATCAAAAATACAAGTAGGCAAGGTCGAGTTTAAAAATATCAGCAGCATACTTCTATATATGCAGAGACTCTTCTAATCCACTTTATTCCTTTGGTTATGTATTCATTAGTATAAATAGAACGTTTTCAAAATATGGGTCTAAGTTTATTAGGAGTTACAATCCAGAAAACATTCTCTCTCCCCGCCCTCCCTCCCACCCAATGTTCAAACTTGAAACATAAAGCCTTGAGAGCCAACGCAGTGCAATATTGTGACTATATTTAAATAGATGGATTGTGCATAATTGATAGAGTTGCAATATTGGGTTTGGTAGGCTGTCTCTCTCTCTCTTTTTTAAAAAAAATTCAGGCATTGACAGAATTATATTGGTCCATTTCCCAATGTATCGAAAGAAGCAGTCAAGCACTAATAAGGAAAATGGCACAGTGTGGTTTTAGGTTGTCATTCCGCACTGTATTATGTGAGTCATAGAGGACAGGAGATGGGCATTGCATCCAAATTTGATACCCCCATTGTACATATAAACAAGAGAGGTCTGGCAGACAGTGAAAGGAACTCCAAACTACTTTATCAGACGTTAGCATAACACACAAGAAATTGGAAGCAGGAGTATTTTAAACACATAGGAGCCACAATGGTTAAAATGCAGTATTGCAGGCTAACTCACTGCTCACTCCAGGAGTTCAATTCTCCCCGGCTTAAGCTTGACTCAGCCTTCCATCCTTCCAAGGTTGGGGTAATATGCTGGCATTGTAAATCGCTTAGAGAGGGCTGTAAAGCACTATGAAGCGGTATATAAGTCTAAGTGCTATTGCTGTTTCACTTGTTCATAGGATTACAAACCTAACATCAGCATCCACAATCATTTCCTTAAAACCTACAGGTGAAACTCAAAAAATTAGAATATCGTGCAAAAGTTCATTTATTTCAGTAATGCAACTTAAAAGGTGAAACTAATATATGAGATAGACTCATTACACGCAAAGCAAGATAGTTCAAGCTGTGATTTGTCATAATTGTGATGATTATGGCTTACAGCTCATGAAAACCCCAAATCCACAATCTCAGAAAATTAGAATATTACATGCAATCAATAAAACAAGGATTGTACATAGAATATTATCGGATCTCTGAAAAGTATAAGCATGCATATGTACTCAGTACTTGGTTTGGGCCCCTTTTGCAACAATTACTGCCTCAATGCAGCGTGGCATGGAAGCTATCAGCCTGTGGCACTGCTGAGGCGTTATGGAAGACCAGGATGCTTCAATAGCGGCCTTCAGCGCTTCTGCATTGTTTGGTCTCACGTCTCTCATCTTTCTCTTGGCAATGCCCCATAGATTCTCTATGGGGTTCAGGTCAGGCGAGTTTGCTGGCCAATCAAGCACAGTAATCCCACAGTCATTGAACCAGGTTTTGGTGCTTTTGGCAGTGTGGGCAGGTGCCAAGTCCTGCTGGAAAATGAAGTCAGCATCCCCATAAAGCTTGTCTGCGGAAGGAAGCATGAAGTGCTCCAAAATCTCCTGGTAGACGGCTGCATTGACCCTGGACTTAATGAAGCACAGTGGACCAACACCAGCAGATGACATGGCTCCCCAAATCAACACAGACTGTGAAAACTTCACACTGGACTTCAAGCATCTTGCAGAGTGTTCCTCTCCATTCTTCCTCCATACTCTGGGTCCCTGGTTTCCAAATGAGATGCAAAAGTTGCTCTCATCAGAAAAGAGGTCTTTGGACCATTGAGCAACAGACCAGGTTTGTTTTTCTTTAGCCCAGGTAAGACGCTTCTGACGTTGTTTATTGTTCAGGAGTGGCTTGACAAGAGGAATATGACATTTGAAGCCCATGTTCAGGATCTGTCTGTGTGTGGTGGCTCTTGATGCACTGACTCCAGCCTCAGTCCACTCCTTGTGAAGTCTCCAACACTTTTGAATGGCCTTTTCCTGACAATCCTCTCCAGGCTGCAGTTATCACTGTGCACCTTTTTCTTCCACACTTTCCCCTTCCACATAACTTTCTATTAATGTGCTTTGATACAGCACTTTGGAAACATCCAACTTCTTTTGCAATTACCTTTTGAGGCTGTCCCTCCTTATGGAGGGTGTCAATGATGGTTTTCTGAGCAACTGTCAGGTCAGCAGTCTTTCCCATGATTGTAATTCCTACTGAACCAGACTGAGAGACCATTTAAAGGCTCAGGAACCCTTTGTGGGTGTTATGGCTTAATTAGCTGATTAGAGTGGGACCCTTTGAGCCTAGAATATTGCACCTTTTCACACTATTCTAATTTTCTGAGATTGTGGATTTGGGGTTTTCATGAGCTGTAAGCCATAATCATCATAATTATGACAAATCACAGCTTGAACTAACTTGCTTTGCATGTAATGAGTCTATCTCATATATTAGTTTCACCTTTAAGTTGCATTACTGAAATAAATGAACTTTTGCACAATATTCCAATTTTTCGAGTTTCACCTGTATTTACATCCTCCCTTTCTCTTGATCTTTAAACAAGGTCTCTGTTTCCCAGTCTGCAGTTAGGATAAACTTTGATTCATCATAACATATTATTTCACCAGGAATAGGTATTAACTAAGATAGACTGATATTCAGTTCGCCATTCACAGGAATATAATAATTTTGTTCACTATAGTCTGGTATTATTCTCCAAAAGATAAACCAGAAAAATCCCAAATATGATATCCAGAATTACAGGTAGTTCTGGACTTATGACCACAACTGGGCTCAAAATTTACGTTGCTAAGCAAGGTAGTTGTTAGGTGAGTTTTACTCCATTTTACAACCTTTTCTTGCCACCATTGTTAAGTGAATCACTGCAATTGTTAAGTGAGTCATACTTTGCTTGTTGGAAGCTGGATGGGAAAGATACAACTTGTGATCAGATGACCCTGAGACAATGCTACTGTTATAAATACATGCCAGTTGCCAAGTGCCCAAATTTTGATCATGTAACCAGGGGAAGGAGGGGGATGCTGCAACGGTCATAAGTGTGAAAAATGGTTAGGTCACTTTTTCAGTGCCATTGTACTTTTGAATGTTTACTAAACCAATGGTTGTAAGTTGAGGACTACCTATACTTGGATTCTAACTAGTAGGTTAGAATATAACTTTTGCTCAGTTGGAAGCAGCTGATAAAAGCTTAGAGTACTCTGATCATACCTGCGAGACCGCCTACTGCCACATTCCTCCCAATGGAGATCCCACAGGGTGGGCCTCCTTCAGATGCCGTCAACCAGACAATGTCGGCTGGTGGCTCCCCAGAGGAGAGCCTTCTCTGTGGCTGCTCCGACCCTTTGGAATGAGCTACCCCCAGAAATCCAGACCTTACCCACTCTCATGGCCTTCAGAAAAGCTGTTAAAACCTGGCTATTCCGGCAGGCCTGGGGCTGTTGAACTCATTGTTGAGGTCCAGCCCTGATCATAATGAATGTATGTGTGTTGATTTTAACCTGTTTTTACTTTCATTTTTTATTACTTTTTTTTCTTCGTTGTAAGCCACCCGGAGTCCTCCGGGATTGGGCGGCCTATAAATCGTAGAAATCAATCAATCAATCAATCAATCAATCAATCAATCAATCAATCAATCTATAGACAGAATTCCACGATAAGTAACTAAATAAAAAGCATTCACCTGCAAGCTTTTTCCTTCTTCAAAATTGTCAATAAAAATTGGTTACTCCGAATGTAGCCAAACCAAATGAATTCCACCCTACTGGAAGGAGAAAAAGGATGAGGCTATGTCTGTAGAAAGCTCTGCTCCAAGGTGAACTACGTGCTGCAAAGGGTAGAAGACAGAACAGTTTTGACTTGTTTTGACAAGTGGCTATTTTATAGGCAGAAGATGCAACCACAGACACCCAGGGCAGGATGCACAGTGCAACACTGGATGAAAGGAAAACAAGACCATGGGGCCCTTTCAAAGTCCTAATTCTTCAGAGATATATGTGGTGGTTTCTGATTTGGCATTGGTATGGAAGAGGCCGAGTAAGGAAGGAAGGCATACAATAAGGGAGTCTTTCAAGGCAGTCTTGCTATTCTTTCCTCTCAAGTTTGCACTTAATGAAATCAAGAAGAAATGGCAGGCAAGCTCCAGCAATCTATTAATCTTTATGGTAAAAAGCTATTGTGGGTATGAGTCACAGCATATTGAAGATCCATTCAAATTATATTTTGCCATTTGCATTGAATGCATTTTACTGTGGGTGGCTAAAGTGTTTACAGTTTCCTATATGAGGTTAATAGGAAGGAAACTGGATAATTTTTTCCTGCAATTGGAGTGGAGTGCAAGGGGACCTAAGAAGGATTTTTTTGCTGGTTTTCTTTTCTTTCTTTCTCACTCTTTTTGCTTTCCTTCCTTTCTTCTTTGTCTCCTTCCTTCCTTTTTCTCTTTCCTTCCTATCTCCTTTTTCTTTCCTTCCTTCCTTCTTATTTCCCTTTTCTTTCATTTTCTTTCTTTTTCTTTCTTTCTTTCTCTCTTTCTTTTTCTTTCTTTCTATAACTCAAGATGATGAACATACAGTCTCTAATACTCCTCCTATTTTACTTAGTGGCTTTCATGGTTAAGTCAGTATGTGAAGTCATGGTCTTGCAGTTTCTAGCCTGCTGCCTTAAGCACCAGACCAAACTCGCTCTTTCCTTGAACATATGCCTGGCCTCTACATCTTAAAGGTGAATTCCAAAGATAGCAGGCTGAAAGACCTGTTTTTGCTTGTCTCTGCAACCATTTTTAATCAGAAATAGGAGCATTCAGAAAGTCTTCCCTCTTTCTTTGTGGAAAAGTTGGGTAGACTTCAGGTTCATGGGATCCACCAACCAGAGATCTACCAATCACAGACTCGTTAAAAAAATGTTCAGATTGTAACGTTACACATTACATAAGGTCATAAATTATGAATTACAAAGGACAGTTCCTGGGTCCACACATTATTTTAAGTTGGAATCAGACAATCCGCCTGATGGATTAATGTGTGTGAAACCAAGTGATGAGAGAGTCCCAAGACTTGAAGGCTTCCACACTCTCACTTGACTAGAAGTAAAAGGCAGAGAAAGTTTTGCTGATTCTCTTTCCCGAGATGCTTTAATATCACTTCTCTATACACTTGGTAAATAACGTGACCCGTCAAAAGCGCGAACGTCATAAGCGCGCCGACAACACCGCGGCGCTAAAACCGTGATTTCAAAAGCGCGCCGACAACAGCGCGCCGACAGAAGCGCGATTTCATTTAAGGTAAGATTTACAGTTAGGTTTAGGGTTAGGTTTAGGGTTACGTTACAGCACGCTTCTGTCGGCACGCTTTTGTCTGCGCGCTTTAGGGCTAATTAGTCGCTCATTCGTCGCGCGGTTTTGTCACCGTGCTTTAGACACCGCGGTTTAGTCAGGCGCGCTTTTGTTGTGCGCGCATTTGTGGTGGAACCGGTAAATAATGTATTGTTCAAACATTTTTGATCTTTCTGGATCAGTTATATATTTACTATACAAGCTAGAATAGTAATTTACAAATTACATTAGTTTTATTTAACAATATGTCTGATTCCTTACTAATGAACTAAATAATGATGCCAGAGAAATAAACAAATTTTTCATATTGCAGGTAAGAATAGATTGGGAGCAGCCCAAAGTTCCCTGAAAGAGGGATGACTATATAAATACTTTAAATAAATAAACAAGGAATCATCAGAAGTTTAATTAGTTTGGAAGTTCTTTAGATCCTAGTAATACTTTAATCTTATATTTTCTTATAACAGTAGTAGTTCATTAAGTTTTCACCTACTCACTCCAGAATTCTTCTATTTAGTCTCACATTTATTGGATTATAAACCATGTAAATAATAGCTGCTGCCTCATCTGTGAGGATGGATTTTAAAATTTGATAAACAAATAAAAAATAAATAAGAGACTATTCCAAAGATGCCTTTTCAGGAGGCAATTGGACTTTCTTGTTTTTCTTTGAAGACGTTTCTCTTTTCACTCAAAAAGCTTCTTCAGCTCTGACTAGATGGTGGGGAATGGAAGGATTTATATTCCTTGCAGACAGCTGGTCATTTGCATTCTTTTAGAGAGGCCACTTGGAGGTTTATTTGTGTTCTGAGGGTCACCTGAATAGTGTCTGCATCTCAAACTGAAGTGCAAAGAGTTCCTGTAGTCTAATTTTTCTGGAAATCCATTCATACTTCCACACCATTCAAAGGGTGTTCATCCCAAATTGCATAACTTACACAGTGAAGGGACACAGGGCAGAAAACATCCTTCAGCCAACACTCCACACTCATTTACACCACTCAGGTGACCCTGAGGTCACAGATAAACCTCCAAGTGGCCTCAACAAATCTCTAAAAAGAATGCAAATGACCTACAAGGAATATAAATCCTTCCATTCCCCACCATCTAGTTGCCTCCTGAAAAAGTATCTTTGGGATAACCATGACCTGGATGACCGAGAATCTCCATAGAGACTGGTTAACAATGAATTAGAAATTGAACGTGTCTAGCCTTGAATAAATTTTATAAACTGAAGAGTATTGGGTATATTTTCTTTCTGCAGGATGTCTATATCTCCCTGCACCCAAGAGAGATAGCAATGACATATAAACTAAATATTTTAGGGAGTTTCCCAGATTTTCTTTTACCAAAAATCATTCTGAGAGCCAATTTGGTCTAGTGGTTAAGACGCCATGTTAGAAACCAGGAAACAGTGAGTTCTAGTCCTACTTTAGGCAAGAAACTACCTACAAAGTCACCCATCACTCATTTCTAGAAACAAGGCAATGGCAAACTACATCTAAAAATATTGCCAAGAAAACTATAGGGACTAATCAAGGCTGATCTAAAGGAAAAAGAAAACCATTTTATCCCCACATATTGGGGAAAAATATCTCTTGAGAATCAGAATGTCTTCCTCTGTAATTTCCAGAAATACATTAATAATAATAGAAGTTTTATTTTATTTTGCATTCAGAGCACAAACAAGCAATTGTTATTTTTCCAGATGGAATGTGAAAATATAATACCTTCCTTCCTCCTCTTGGAGTTGTTTCTCTGAGGCTACATAAATTGCCCAGTTTAATAGTACAATCTACAACTTATCTGGGTTTTAGAATCAGCATCAGCAAAAGCAGCCAAACTTGTCATATTGTTCAAAGTTCATAGCAACCAAGATTGACAAAATCTGATGAGCGTTGGTGCCTTCATGTCCAGAAATGCAGGGCATGGAAAGACTAAAAATTCTGAGAGGCAAAGCTGCTGCACCAAAAATACATACAGTTTCCATCCTTTGAACTATCCTTCTTTGGTTAAAAGCCAAGTAGTTTTATATATATTTTCACTTGTGCCTTTGGAATGGCGAAGAAAAAATGGCATTAAGGTGGAGATTTATTTATTTATTTACCCCATGGTCTTCACTAATCAGAAACAATGAGAATGAAGTTAACTCCCCAATCTCTGTTGGACAAATGCAAAAAATAAAAAAGTCCATTATTGTTCTCTCCCTTAGAAGCAAGCCCTACTGCATTGGTGGCAATGAAGAAATGCCCCCCCAAGTTTAGAAAATTTCCAAGCAAGTTTTACACCCAGCTTGGAAAAGCATAGCAGCTGATTAATATTTTTTGGTGACTCAGATAATTTGGAGTTCTGCTTTTAAGGACCAGCTTCCTTAGTCTTAGATTGCTTATGTCGATTGATTTAAAAGATACACAGCTGTCCATCTTCAAAAACACAACTTTGGGCAACTTGCCTTGTTCTTAGGGCTTCTTCGTACTCTGCCCATGCTAGGTAGAAGCCACTTCTTGTTAGATATTTTCAGTGCTGCTGCCTAATGTTAGATATCAATAGTTTTGGTTCATATGACCTGCAGTATAATATGCAATAGACAGTCAAATGCAGTTTTAATTATTGCTCATATTTGTAAATGATGTCTTGTTGCAAAGGATGTCTTACGATCCTGATGAAACAGTATTGGCTCAATATAGTACCGTTACCCAGATTCTTTCAACTCTCTCCACAAAGCTTACTAATAACTCTGCTGACCATGTTGCTGTGTGGTGATGGACAGAAACCCAAGGGTAACCAATTGTAATTGCATGAGAATTCCCAATAGTGCCTGGTAGCATGGCTAATAGACAAAGAGACAGTTTTAATTCAATGCAATCAAAGAACTCCTCATCCCTGCATAATACACGAATGGGCAACTCAGTGACTTCCAGATATTGTGGACTACATTCTCAAAATACTATGCAAAGACTATTATTAAACTTATTTATATGTCACTGTAATTCAAAACAACCCCGAGTGGCTTACATAGCAAAACATAAAACAAACCCCTTACAAAACCATATATAAAAATAAAAATGCAACAGTTCAATAGAAAAAATAAATAAAGTTGTACACCACAACTCAAATCAGGGGAAAGCTCGTGGAAAACAGCACAGGAGGAGTCAGTCTGATCTCCACAGGGAGGCATCCCAACAAAAATGCAGCATGTCCTTTCCTTAGTTCCTTGAACCTCCCAGAAAGGTGGGACCTGCAGTGTTTCTCTTTGTTAGACCCATTTGGTTAGGCCAAAATCTGCTTGAGTAGACAGTGCTGAAAGCAACCATTGAGGCTGTGATGACAAAGAGTGAAGTTGGAGGCAATTGGAACAGTACCAGGCAACTGGAATACTGGATAGTAAATGAAGTACTCTATTATCCTTTCATCTTTTGTCTATGATAGAATGCTTTTGAATTAAATATGGGTATCCCCAACTGAGTTCTTCTACCAGAAAATCTCAAATGGTCAGTAAAAAACATGTGAAATTGTATCTGAATAAATTCAAATATTGCTGCTATGGTCTATCTATTATCTGTCATCTACTATCATCCATTATCTATCCACCTATCCATCTGTCTGTCCATCCGTCTGTTCGTCCATCCATCCACCCACCCACCTACAGGTAAAGGCTCCCCTTCGCAATATGTGCTAGTCATTCCCGACTCTAGGGGGTGATGCTCATCTCCGTTTCAAAGCTGAGGAGCCAGTGCTGTCCGAAGCAGTCTCTGTGGTCATGTGGCCGGCAATACTAAATATCGAAGGCACACAGAATGTTGTTACCTTCCCACTAAAGGTGGTTCTTATTTTTCTACTTGCATTTTTACGTGCTTTCGAACTGCTAGGTTGGCAGAAGCTGGGACAAGTAACAGGACTAAGCGGCACTAAGGATTCGAACCACCAAACCTTTCTGATCAACAAGCTCAGCATCTTAGCCACTGAGTCACCGCATCCCTTACCTACTTACCATCTGCATAAAATTTGTATGATATCCATTTCACTGTCCCAACCTATATATCATTCATCCTCACTGGAAAGGCATCTTACATGGGGATCCCGCTAATGGCGTCACTACTTTTTTCTCAAATGCATATTTATTCACATGACTGTCATCTTCATGAAAAAAGGACTCCTCTAACCAAGTAGAAAAAATACAGGATGTTTTAATTTTCCAAACTGACTTGTTTAACATTGAGTCCAGTTTCCATTTTTCTCTCTCTGGAAGAAACCCAGATTTGGGGGAAAATGATACTTGTTACTCTAGTGGAAACCCTGAAAATGGAATTTCCAACAAGTTAATAAGCAGTTCCAGTTCTCGATTGTCTAATCTGTATTTTGATACAATCAAACACAGTATATTCTTGGAACATGATGGAGTGGTTTCAGCAGTCCTATCTTAATGGAGGAATAGTAAAAGATTACTGCACTATCTTATAACTACTTGGTGGAATTGATTCCCCAAATAGAGAAATAAAATAACCAAAGCCGCACCCAATCTATTTTGGATATGAAGACAAATACAGATCATGTAGGTAAGATGATTATGGAGACTGAAATTCTAGGCACACATATTTGGAGAAAAGTCCTGTGAAATTTAGTGAGTTTTACTTTGAGGACCAAGAGAAGATCTGACAGCAGAATAAAACATATCCTTGAATATATTTTTTTTACGAATCTGCTTTAAATTGCAAGGCTCTGTATAGCTGCGAAAATTTCTTGTTATCTGGGCAGTCTAATCAAAAAGCTTTTGTAACACTAATTCCAAGTGAGATTATGAAGTCCCTGCCTCTAAACTCTTTGAATGTTACATCCTTTTATAAGCTTTCTTTCTTCATTTTGACACTGCTGGTTATTCCTGGGGAAATCAGTCATTATCAAAATGTTTTTGATGACAGAAATCTGTTCTCCAACTAAAAGTGTTGATAGCTTGGTATGTTTTGGAACTTCGGAAGTTTCAAGGACATCCTTTCACCAAAAAGAAAACAGGAAACCATTACGACTTATGTACAAATAGCAGACATAGCGGCTCCTGGGCCACACATCCAGATCAGCCATTAGACTGCTCTCGCAAACTCTTCCTAACAAGAACATATTTACTACTATTGAGCTTCTCATAATTGCAATCTCACTCTTGATTTGGTTAACTTGGGAAACTGAATACTTATTTGTGGAAAGGGAGCCCGGTAATATCGGAAGGAATTCTCAGAACCCAAAATGCAAGAATAGAATAGGAAATTGATTTTTATCTGCTTAAGTGGAGATGGAGAATTCTGATATTACTTCAAGGAATAACTTGCAACCATAACCCTCTCTCAAAATGTTTTTTTAACACTTAATGAAGTTTCAGAAAACATGAAATCATTCTGGTTTGACTGTGTCTCTTCCCATCAACAATGCCAAGCACTGAAAATGCTAAGTGTTAAAATAATTGCAGGCAGCACAATGAGGCTTATTCACAGATATAAATACCTATAATCCTTATAGTTGAATAGCCAATCCTAAATATGTTTATTCAATGGGCTGTCCAAAATAAGTGCTTGAAATTACAACACAAAACATCTATCACATGCCTGTGAGATATATGTAGCCACCACCAATGTCACCCAGCACTCAAGCCAGAAATTAGCATCTACCCAGAGGCATATTGTCTGAATTCCAGGAAAGTCTGTCATACCCTCACCTGTAGTCAGTCTTTTAATTAAAGGTCAGTTTGTTTATCTGAATTTGATCATTGGGTGCAGAATCATGTGAGCTAAAACCCGGAAGTTCGGCTTTTCTGGAGCTGCCCCTCCGACGAGCATGTGCATGCACACACAACATTTCCGCACCATCTTTTCGGCACTCGGTTCCGAAAAGGTTCACCATCACTGCCCTAGACGTTTGTCTTGAATCTTATCAATTAACCAAAGTGTCCAGTTTGTCAAAACATGAAAAACACTTACTTGTTTTTATATGATGTATTTGTATTTACATGATACATTTTTAAAGCAATAGCTACAATGATCATACTTATTAGAAACAATAAAAAAGAAGTTAAGAACTAAAATGTACATCATACACTTGTATATATATTCTTTACACAGAGGTAAAAAGGCTTATAAAAATCAATACAACTGAGTTTTTAACTTTTAGTATACAGATACATAATGGAAGTTTGCTTCAGGCACTTAAATCTGTTAACGTGAGCAATAGCTTGAAAAAAAAAATCACAACTGAGGAAAAAAACCCACCTTTTCGTTAATGGATTGTTACCACAGATACAAAAATAAAATCTGAATCATTTCTCAGATGATTAATGTCAGTACTGAAAAGCTGAGAGGAGGAGAAAACCACACACTGATCAGCTGCAGTGTGGCGATCAATGGGAAATATTTACACCCCCCCCCAGTTATCCCCATTTCTGCTCGTGCCCCTCTGAAGCCTCCTTCCCAAAACAACCCTCTTGCTCCAATGCACAGAGAGAAAGAAGGAACATGAAACAAAGTGCCAAAGATTCAAAGAAAGCCAAGGTAGATATGGGAAGAAGGAATTTACAGGAGGAGGCAAGGTGGAAAGTTTTAGCTGCTTTAACAAAATAAATAGGGTGAATTTAAATGGGAAACCTTGACAATCCTTAAGATATCTTCTGTAGTGTTGTGCTTCATAGAGGAGAAAGACCTTATAGAAATTCAGGAAAATGGGACAACTTTGCAACAATAACTAGGATAATGAAGTTGTTCCATTATTTGATTTTTGAGGCTGGCTTGATGTTTGTTAGTCACCCTTTGGAAAGATGTCATTTGCTGTCAGGCACATAAAATATGCATTTGCCCCATAAATTTCTCCCCAGTTAAAAAATAATACTAATACTAATACTAATACTAAAGTAAAGTGAAGAGCTTCCTTTACCATTTAGCACTTTTCCAAAAAAGGATATTTAACAGCAGTATTTTCATTTGTACTATGTCATGTTGCCTGTATGTTACATACAAAATCCCAAATTTGGAATTTGAAAAATGAACAATGGAAATTTTAGAGCTAATTGACTCACCCTTTGATTGAAGGCTGCAATTGAGGAATTATTTTTTAAATAGCTGATGTAAACTAGCATGTTAAGGAGATTATATGAATTTTTACTGAATTCTTACTGATAAACAAAGAAAAAATATTACTTGGTTCCCTATGTATGTGAAAGATGAAGTGATCTAGTTCAGATTTTTACTTGCTATTAAGGATGAAAGAATGTTGAATTTCAATTCCTCATTTTTCCAAGCCTTAACCCAGGCTTATCCCATCTTTGTATTTATCTTTTTAAACACTAACTTTAGGCAACAATTGTACCATTTTTTGTGCTAAATGGCAAGCATATTTCCCAGCAGAAGGCAATTCTACACTCTAATTATTTTTGCTCACCTTTCTCCTGACACCTTGGTATTGTGTCTTTTTGTTTGGAGAACTGCAAGCCAACATTCTTGCATAAGTGCACATTTTAAAAAGATAAATTAATTTTCATTCAGGTATGGGTTTGAAAATGAAAAATCAGGTAGATTCGCAGTAAAATGCAGAACTAAAACTAATTGCCCCAATCCCAGTATCGTTCTGCAAATTATGTCAAAGATCTGAGTTTGCACTCTCCTCACTTTACCTTTATGAGAGGAGGGTTTACAGCCAAGTGTTCATTGTTCAGCTGTGAAGATATGAGAAGAAACTCCAGGGGCTCTGGAAGGGGAAAAAGCACCCCACCCCCCTCACACACACAAAGGAGGACCATATTGACAGGGGGAGGAGCTTTAGCATCAAATCATCTCAATACAGCCAGGGGAGAAAACAGGCCCAGCCAGCAGGGGGACAGGATATGTTTAATCAGTTCCTGCCTCTAAAGGCAATGCAAGGAGAATGTAAGATCTTTTTTGGCTGGTTTCTACACTGACACCTGCAAGTCAGTGTGGCCTCTCCTCAAGACTTCTCCTGAGGTGCCCTGAGTTTAAGAGTAGCTTGTCATGGCAAACGGTCGGGTTGGAAGTTGCGTTCAGGAGGGTTGTTCATTGAGAGGGTGCTGGATCCATGTCTTTCTGGATTGGTCCAATGCATTCTATGAAGTGCCCAAAGCAGAGAACTGCAAAAAAAAAGGGGGGGAAATGTCCTCTGATTGTGAAATCAATGCCTGAGTATAATCAGGGTTGCTCTGGCTGCAGGATTTGGCCATAACATCGCAGATTGTTGCATATGCAATTAAACAAGATCAAAACGACATCACTCCTGGAAGGAGCTTGCTGGCCTGTTTCGCATGGAACAATGCAAATGTGTTCACTCTTGGTTGCTGCTATTTGGCAAAAACGAAAAGCCATTTCCCTTTCTTTTAATTAAGACTCCTTTCAATGTGCAATAGAAGAGGTGGGAGAGGGGCAAGGCCACGCCTGCCCCGGCAGTCAGCTGCCCAAAGCAGGAACAGCAGTGCCTGTTCTCACAAGCCAGCGCCTATAGCTGCCTCAGAATATTCAGATTGTACTATGCTATATTATAGCTAAACTGTTCTACACTTTATTCCTTTGAATAAAACCTTTGCTATTTCCACATCATATATTAGAAAAATATCATTTTCCCAGCTAATTACAAGCCTTGTACACAAGACATGACTTTTAAAAGAAGATAAAAACCTCACAAAATTAAGGTTATCACTTTGCCCTGCTGTATTTTACAACTCAGAAATCAAAAAGTGGGTTTGATACAGGTTTTGCAATGCATGCACGCTTTGTACACTACCAAGTTATATTGAAATTCACTAGCTTGTCGGTGTCGGGATGCCTAGTGATTTCAGCAGGGCCCACCTTAAGGGCTACGAAAATATTTGACCTAGTATCGGCAAGATGATAAGAAGGGCCTGGGATTCGTCCAGTTTTGAACTATTCACCCTGGTTCTCTGCAGATGCCAAATATGCTGGTTCAGTGCATTTGAGAATGAAGAACAGGGTGGCCTTATGCCAACTGTAGGTTGATCCTATTGTCTGCACAGCAGATAGCTGGAGATAGGGTGGGGAAGGGATGTTGGTTTAGGCCAATGAACCCTACAAACACCCTGATGCAACTTTGCCCGGTTACTTTTTCTTCCTATCTGTGCATTATGTCACTGAACTGGGAAATAGTAACATTGACCCAACATCACTAGGAATTAATTATGTTCACAGTATAATTACTGTGCAGATCCAGGAACTTGAGAAATGGAAGATACACGCTGCCTGGATGGGGAAACTGTTCTCAGTCAATTTCACCTAAGAACAAAGGCATGCAGGTTAGTAAAGAAAAGGGGGAGGGGACAGCTAGAGCACGCATTGGTACTAAAAACATGAGTAAATGCTTCTTTTAACTCTCCCCTCCCCGTTTCTGCAATGTCTCTGGGTTCATGATTGGGACAGTATGTGTCAATTCTTCTTAGGCTTTTCTTTAAAGGAAAAAGAGAGAGAGAGAAATAAATGCACTTCCATTGAAAGAAACTGAATGATTTTTTTAAAAGCCATGTTCTTACCTATATCTAAGTGATTGTCAAGTGCTATAGCGGCGGTGCCCTCTGGCTCTATTAAATCCATACCCAACCAATCTAGGTGCAGGCAGTCCTATGTCCTACTCCATGATAGAAAATGTTCAAAGCACCCTCATTGGTTCAAAGGCCTTCAAGGCAAAGACACTGGCCAATGAAATGCCTTGCAATTGAGGCTTCCCTATATTTCTGGATTAGTTTGGAAAGCATAAAATCTTCGATTAATTCCAGACACACTCCCACCCTGGATTCCAAAAAGTGGGGGATGGAGGAGGATTCATTCCCTTATCTTTAGCATACTGACCTGTAGACAAAGTTTAAAAGCATAATTCCCACTTTTTCTGTTCAAGGTACACAAGTGCATGTCAATCTCAAAACATGCAAACTCCCCCTTTGCCTCAGATAGGAACACCACAGCATAAAGACTGCTTTCATCGGGAAGAACATCAATGCAAAGCTAATTTTTCCACTGTTATTTGGAAGAGAAAGGCGATGTTGGCTGGGGAAAGAGGAAGAGGAGAAACCTATTTATAAATATTTCACTTTGTGTATAAAATTGGTCTGAAATCACAGGAGTTCTCAGATTCTCACATATAATACAGATAATACTAAGGCTCATTTCCCACATTTTAGCTGACCCCTGAAAAATCAGAAAATCCCAGAAGACCACCCAAAAACCATGATGGGACTTTTCAGGAACTGTAGGTTGTGCAATTGGTGGTCCTACATTACCATGGTGCACAATTATTACCCACAAACATCTTCTGTATACACAAGAATCCATACCCTCAAACTGGCTGCAAGGTGCTCACAATCCAAAGTGGGATTTCACTCCATTGTTATATACTCTCACGGGTGTGTCAAGCTTGCTAAATATAGGTAACCCCCGTGAGATGTTGCAAATTCTGTCCCAGTCAACCGTTCCCATCTCAAAATGCTTTCCTTGCAGGAGGGAAGGAATAATCACACAGAAGACCTTCTGCTAGATGACAGATCAATAATACAAACGTCTAGGTGGTACATTAGTCTGTTAGAACTCCAGGAGCAATCAATGCATAGCAGCCAAGTGGGAGGGAAAGAGAAGGAGCCGTCTGGTTCCTAGATTCCAACAGGCTCCCAAGGCCGGCTCAGATGGGCGCAAACCGAGAATGCTCCAGACCAAGAAGGGGAAGAAAACTGGCCTTCACCGGCTTGGAGCGCTGTCATCCAGCTGCTTTGTGTTTCCCACCACAGCACCTGCACATCACCCCACAGTGGTAGCAAGCCCGGAGGGGCAAGTAACAGCACATACAAGGGGCCAGAAAGGACAAGGCGATTAGGGCCAACCACCGGAGGCAAAACTTTTCATCGCTGGTATCGCAGGAGCAAGGGTCTGTATAGTCTCCTTCTGGATCAGACATGCAGTGGTAGAGCATACTGTCTGCACACCACATGCAGCTGACTCGGCGGATACAGCTTTGGACTCGGTCTGGAGCATCCTGGCACTGACCCCGCCTGTTTTCCTCGCGGTTGAAGATGTCCCTACAATAGACACACCGTGACCTTTCCCCGTCTTCTTTTCGCCGCCGCTGTTTACACCTGACTGGCTGAGTTTTAATCACGGCACCCTTAATGTCATCCCCTCGATCAAAGTCAGTATTACTGACATAAGGGTAATTGTAGTCATGCTTCGAGGCCTCCGTTTTGGCAAACCGCACATAGGAGTCCCCATCATCGGGATCAATGTACTTCCCCCGCACAGGGGTATGACGGTAGTCCTCATAACCTGTCACCCAGTTCTTTTCCCTTGGATTAATCCGTACAATCTCTTCGTCATCATCGGGGAAGCTGACGTGGCGGCACGATCGTAAGATTGACTATAGGAGAGAAGGGGGGGGGGGAAAGAGATTTGAGAAAGCACAATTTTTTTAAGCCAGCAGGTGAGTATGACATTTAGCAGTAGATTTATCAGAGATACCAGCACAGACAATGACACAAGTAAATGCAAAGGCTAAAAATATTATATGTACAGTAAAAGCCAACACTGCAAATTATTGTGGCACACAAAACTATAATTCCCATAGAAAGGCACCCTTCCTCAACTGATACTCTCTAGAGTAGGGAAGGACACCAAAAAGGGTGCCTTGAAGCTTCCTCTCCACAGCAGGATACAAGCTGGGGTTTTGGAGTATACAGTAAGTCCCACAGTCACTTATTATGGCCTTAAATGAAGCCCCAAGTACCCCAAGATTGACTATTCCTTCTGAATTTAGAAAGCTAAGCTACTGTATATAACCAATCAGGACTGTAGCATTTGGAGACAATACCAATGCATTTTCAGTTACAGTCAAAATGTACAATGCTGTTTTTTATATACATATTGAGCAGCTGTAAGAAACAGCTGGTCTCAAAGATAACCTCTTTTAAAATAGGTTAAATTTTAATTAAATTTAAAATTAAAACAATATTTTTAAATAGGAAATTTTAAATAGGCAACACACCAAGCCTAATAAATCTTCTGCTATTTCTAGTCATGACTTGGAAGACAATAGTGGTAGAGCTCATATCACAGATCTCTATCAAAGAGCTCCTGCTTTCACACTAGCAGATATTCACTTTGGCTTTCTGGCCAAGCGAGTATGAAGAAAAATCAGCATGCTGGAGCAGCAAGGAAAGAATCTAAAGAAAGGCTCACTTGTTCTAGATGGTAAAGCTCAGGGCTAAACTGATCATGAAAGTGGCCACGGGTGCAAATTCGGTGATGCTCAAAGGATGGAGAAGATGCTAGTGTTCGTAAAGGCTGCTCTCTTTTCTGAGAAGAATTAGAAGAACTGTCAGTGGCATTCTGTAAAAAACAAACAAATGGGACAATATTAACTAAATTGTGAATACAATCTTTCTGCAGATTTGGGTCACAATACACACCTCCCTCCCTAAAAAAAAAAGCAGCTAGATTTTAAATTGACCAACTTTTCCAAAATCACGGTTGGTTATGTCAAACACTAAAACCCAGGAAAACAAGTCACAATTTTGTATCCATATACAATGTTATATCTGAAGCAGGATGAACCACAGCTTAGTCATTATTTTTAATAAAATAGTGTTGTTTTATGAACCCAGGTGGTTTACAAACCAATATAAACAATTTCGGTGGCAAAAAGCTAGTTGAATAATCAGTCTAATATACATAGAGGGATTTAACATTGTTTAAACCTCTTATTTCATGAAAATTAAGGAGGCATTGGGAACACTGCATTGTTGTATGTCAAAATACTACAAAACGTTGCCCCTTGCTACTGGCTATTATTGGCAGAGACCAGAAGAGTCACAATGTAGTGACTGCATAGCTGAAAGTCTGTGGGTCTTAAAATGTTAACGTTAAGAAGCAGAAATGTACCCAATCTATTTAAGTTGCTGTTACACAAATTACAGCCATAACATCAAGTTTCTACCCACACACCTGCCTCCTGTTTGACAAATTCAAAGAGATCTCTGTATACTACAATTCAGAGAAAAATAACAAGGAGTAACACTTATTTATTTATCTTTATTTATTCATCACATTTCTATACCGCTGACCTCACCTAAGTACCCTTGCATTTGCATTTCAAGTAATCCTTAAATTTCTCAGGCTAATTTTTCTGCCTTTCAATCACCAGGAAAATTTGAGACAAATTTTAGCAAATTTGTACTACACACTCAACGAAGAAACAGGAATTATTTATTTTCAACCAATGTGCAATTTGAAAAAAAATGTACAGTGAGAATTCTCAAGTCACAAAGTGGTGTGATACGCTAAAATACCCAGAGCCAGAAACCACATGTCAATATTCTGACTTGGGACTATGCAAAGGACTCCTTTAGAGATGCTGGAAACTGCATATAAACACACACACACACGAACGAAAATGGGATTTTATCCCCTTTATAAACAATGTGTACATCTGAAATGAGAAAGAATTAAAAACATGTTTAAAATCCTTATCTGATGCACAGAATATGCTTTCACTACTCATATACAGTTTTGGCCCTCCAGACAGGCTTTTAACAAATTCGCCTGGGGCCCTGTGATCCCAACTTGCAAAACTGGGCTGACATCTGTTGCACAAATGTTAGATCGTCATGCTAGTTACCTTCCAGATAAACCAACATTCTGGCCTGTATCCAAACAGAAAATGAATTGTTTGGATCAACTTCATCTAGGTCTACTTAGTACATCACCACCTCTTGATGCTGAGCATTGTTAAGACAACCCAATTCTTATGAAACAACCTAAAGTATTTTACAGATAGATTAAATGGCTGCTTAACTTCTGTTTCTTCCCAAAGAAGAAACTTTAGATCAATAAAAGTAACTATGCTTTTATACAAAGCTTGGCATATTTTGAAAGAATATTTTCAAACTTTTAGCGGCATCAGCTGTTGAATTCTATTTTGGCAATGGATTCCAGCTCAAATAAGTGTGGATGAACATCATAACTGCAAATAAGTGACCCCATCTGACTTCTTAAAATATCATTCTGCCTGCTCTGAGAAATCTCTGCTTGCAATAACGGTCTTTTTAATGTATCAGCATAAGCTCACAGATGCGCAGCTGAAGTCGGAAGGAATTTTTAAAAGCTGTAAATAGCAAAATATGAAGGCAGAGCATGTGAGCAAAATTTAACACAAACTTTTAATTGAAATGCTTCTATTACAGACAAACATGGTATTTCACCTGTCATGCTAATATTAAATCTTAGACAGAGGGCAGGAATGGAGAAAGGTACACATGCTTTAGAGACTCACATTTAACACAACACCCAAACCCGCATCAATATGACTCTTCCCCTTTAAAGAAGCAACAGAGGCACTCACGTTTTGATTCCCATGCTAAGACACTATACTGTCTTAGCACAGCATCCATTTAAAGGCTCACAATGCTCATTTAAGATGTCAACAGTTAGCCTTACTATTGCCTCTGAAGAGCATGTCTGCATAACCTTGATCCGGAGACTATATGCTGGCCCCAACTGTCCTTTTGTACTCCCAAGACTACCCTGAGAACATGCCACTGAACTGCTAAGTTTCAGAATAAAAGAAGTTATACAAAAAGAAAGCCCACATTTTAACAAATCGACAAATACAAAAAAAATAGGCAAGAGATGCTTGTCCTTCTTCCTCCTAGTGATACCTCTTCATCAATGGTCCTGCTCCCCATGATTTCTGGAGGCCAAAAAAAAAATCACTTGGCTAATTAATGTTGCCTCCTCCTTCTTTAAAGCCACCGTTTCTGTGTTCTTCTGTATAGTTGGTCATGAAAAAAGGACCTCCCAATGCATAACACTGCCTCTGGACAATGCAGCAGGCAACCTAGCGATTTCAAGCAGCCTGTCTCTGGGTGGCAGCCAGTATGAACAGAAAGAAAAACAAGAGGTCCATCCAGCATTCAAAAGTATCCTTCATGTTTACAAGAGGTTATTTTTCCTGCCCCAAGCTATCCTTCCATTTTGCAACCATACTGGTTTGGCCATACCATGCCTTGAGGAGACCAAATCAAAGAAACAATACCTGTTTTGAACCAGTCCTCGTTTCCTACCAGTTGCAATAAAACAGCATTCTAAAGCAGATCAGAGTATCCCGAGATTGCTTAAGGAAGAGAGCAATAATCTTGCATTATTATAATTAATTTTTGCTTTTGAATCTTCATTGGTTTATTTTCTGCTTGAATAGCATTGGAGGGAACCTACCCATAGGACAGGGAAGGCAGAAATCACTTCAAAAACTAGTTGCAGATCCCTTCCTTTAAGTATCCTTAGCTGTATTGATAGCCATTCATTATACTCTAGGCCAGTGGTTCTCAACCTTCCCAATGCCATGACCCTTTAATACAGTTCCTCATTTTGTGGTGACCCCCAACCATAAAATTATTTTTGTTGCTACTATGTAACACCGGGAGCCACAAAACCTGGGTGGGTATGGCCAACTCAACATCACTCCCACCCAGTCACATGACATCCCCCCAGACATGCCTACCAAGGTTTCATGGCTCAGTGTTTTCTTTTAGAATAGGGTCTCTCTCTCTTCTCTCCCCCTCCCTCTCATTTCTGTTTTTCTCTATTTTTCCCCTCCCTTTCTCTTCTTTCTTTCCTTCCCTCTTTCTTTTTCTTTCTTTCTCATTGAATACGATAGCAAATCCAAAATAAAGTTATTAATTGTAGGAAATTGCTTCTCTGTAATCTTTTCATAGTGAACTCTAAGTTGATAGAAGCTGGCAAGATTGTACTAACAGCAATAAGATATATATTTTGATTTCTTTTGAGTTTGACAATATAATACGCTATCCAAAATTATAAATAATCTTATTTTCAGATGCATTTTTTGCCATCACTGTCAATCAGACTTGCTTCCAATTTGTGCCTTCTGGCAAACTGCAGTTTTCTTGGTAAGAGATCTAGCTTGCCTTTACTTTCATCATAGGTCTGAGAAAGTTTCTTTCTTTCTTTCTTTCTTTCTTTCTTTCTTTCTTTCTTTCTTTCTTTCTTTCTTTCTTTCTTTCTTTCTTTCCTCTTCCTTTCTTTCCCCCTGATTTGTTTCCCTCTCTTTTCCCTCTATCTCATTCTCTCCCTTTAGCTCTCTTTCATTTCTTTCTCCCTCTCCCCCTTCTCCCTCTAATTTGTTTCCCTCTATTTTCCCTCCTTCCCATTCTCTCCTTCCAGCTCTCTTTCATTTCTCTCTCTCTTTCTCCCCTTTCATCTCTTTCTTGCACGTGCAAGCAAAATACCCTCCTGGGCATGGAACACGGCGGCGGGGACAGCGACTCCTTCTGCTGCTGCCACTGAGAAGTGAGTAGCTAGCTGCGCTGTGCAGGAGACTCCTCAGTGCCAGACTCAGGTCGGTCCCCTTTGTGTTGACTCAGGAAAGAGCCAGAGCAGCCATTTCTGGATGCAGAGAGGGAAGAGTTCCAGAGCCCTGCGCAAGGAGAACCCTGTGCAGCATAGGAGAACTGGAGTTCTTCCCTCCCTGCACCCAGCCACCTGCTGCTGCTGCTCCCCATTCTTCTCCTTCCTGAGCCAACACGAAGGGTACCACGGCTCGCGCTGACCTGAGTCTGGCGCTGAGGAGTCTCCTGCACTGCATACCCAGTTACTCACCTCATAGCGCAATGGCAACAATGGGAGGAGAGTCGTTGTCCCCTCTGCCTTGATCTTGCCCCAGGAGGGTATTTTGCTTGCGTGCAGGCACGCACGGGATGAGCACAAGAAAAGGGCTGGAGCTCTTCCCGACACTGAGTTGCCTGCGAAGGATGCGGAATTGCAAAAGCAGGCGAGAGGCTCGTGCCTTCTCGGGGCGGAGAGGAGATTGTGTGATTGGGTCAGCAGGGAGCCGCAGGAGAGGGGCCAAAGCCTATTAAGACTGTTACCCATGCTAAGCACTGTTACCCATCTCAGCGTACACGCATCTCACGTTCCTTTAATTTATTTTCCACGCCTTGTTTTATGCCTCAAATGGTACCTCTTGGCTTCTATAGCTCTGCCCATCAACCTCCATCACTCGGAGAGAGCTGCTTTGCAGTGTCCTCTGTGCTGCGCGTGTCCCTCTTTCCCCCCTCCTCGTCTCCATTCCGACTCCTACTTCCTCCCCATACACCCCTCTTCTTCCGGGGGGAACCCCAGCCGTTCCTTCCCTTCAAACCGGCTTCTTGCCAGCCTCTCTGTGGGAGGCTTCCCAGCGACCCCTGTGAAAAGGTTGTTCGACCCCAAAAGGGGTCGCAACCCATAGGTTGAGAACCGCTGCTCTAGTCTAAAAGACAATTTCCAAATTCGGTGCTCAAACTAAATTGGAACTTGAGGAGATGACGCAGGGTGACTTTTTCAACCTGATCAAGCTTTTATAGGCAATATAGATCTGCTCCCAAAAGTCACATAGATAAACAAAGAACTTTCTTACACAGTTTTTACTATTACCATTCATTTATCTGTCTTGAGAAAATGACAAAGAGATTCAAGCAAGCTACTTCTTGGCTCAGGATCAAATCCTCACATATGGATGCACAGGTAGAAGTAAATTGGTTGCATTTGAGATGAAGGTGCTCTTGAGGCATGTCTTCAGTCAGTATATAGTTCAGTTTTGCTGTCTATGGAAATTCTCAATTGTCCAGGTCACAAAGATGCTTCTTCCAAAAGGCAACAGGACTTTCTTGGTTAAGCTTCTTCAGTTCTAAATACTACTCAGTTTTGCTGTTCAAAATGTCCAGCCATTTCTATGACTCAAACCTAATACTAACCCTTTGCTATTCCATCTTTAAAAACCTTAGCAACTGAACATTAGCATGCAAATGCTATTGTCAATAATTAGTACCAACACATTTAGCAGCCTTTTAATTACAATGTCCATTAAAAGATACTGAGCTTCTCTACACATAAGCTCATTTTGTTTGCATTGCTTTTCTGCACAGACACAGGTTGCAATGAATTACCTAGGGTCTAATTTTGCAAAAGCAGTTTATAAAAAATCACCACCAAATGCCCAGTTTATTTATAAAAATTGTTTATATAGCTCCCCAGTAATCAAAAGGAGCACATACCCAACTCTGGGCAGCTTACAGATCCACTTGATCAGTAAGATTAAAACACGATACAAAAATATAACAACAAAATATCAAACCTTAAACCCAAAACAGCTTTGCATTCAGAAGAATTAGATGGTAGGGGAAATATTGTTCCAAAGAAGGGGGGCAGCAATAGAAGTAGCTTGGCTCTGGCATGTCAGGAGATGGTATTCCTCAAGGGATGGGATCCAGAGAGCTCAGTCTTCAAGAAACAGCTGGAAGTAGTCAATCCTGCATATATTCATGAAGGACTTTAAAAGTGAAGCCAGCACCTTGAGTTGCATCCAGAAGGAGATTGGTAAGAAGTGCTGCTCTCAGAGTGCTACACAGTCAACTCACAATATATTCATATCTACTCAAGTCACTGCATTCCAGTCATTAGCTGGAATTTCTGAGCGAACTTCAAAGGCAACCTAATGTTGCAGTAATATCAGTGGGAGGTGACAAACACCTGAGCCAATGTTGCCTTCTCAGAGATGTACCCACCTGGGATTTGGTTCCACCAGCAGCTTCTTACCTCCCCTCCACTGATCTGAAACATTCAGTCATGAAGAACACTTGCAACACTGTACCTCCCCCTTCTTGTTGACAATTAAGACAGACACTGTAGTAAAAGTCATCAAGGGATCAAACAGACCAGGACTTACACCTCCCCATCTGCAATAGTGATTGATGTGGATTTCCTCTAGAGTTCTCTGCAAATGCTGCCATACAACCCTCTCAACAAGTCTTCCCAGTAAGGGAATGTCACTGATACACTTAATAGGCTGAGAGTTAACTAACTTTGCTTGGCCAAGCAATTTGTCAGGGTTTCAAGTAACACCCCCAACGAAAGAAAACTCCGAGGCTTGAAGTTCCTCGAAATTCCATTTTATTAGAGATGGCATATTGGCACATCTGGGAAAACCCGAATCTGAAAGCTTCCAGGTTTTTGCCCACCCAAATGAAAGTCCAAGTCAGGTCCATCATGTGACCCAATCAGGCAAAATCCCAACTGGAGATGCTTCCCAGTCATACCCCTCCAGGTGCAAGGCAAGATGTCCTTGACTCTCCCGAGAAAGGAATGCTATTTTGACTATATATCTCCCATACTCCATATAACCCCACTCCTATTTTCCCATAGCATTGAATGTGGCAGGCCGGAATACAAAAGATGGCTTCCAGGCCTGACACAATAATTTCTTGAAGAAGGATTGCACTACTGCCTCTTTCAAGGCAGGTGGCACCATCTTCTCCTTCAAGGAAGCATTCAGTATTGCTTGCACATGGCCAGATTCCTTCTTGAAGGCTTTCATTAACCAAGAAAGGCAGGTATCTAAGATACAGTATTAACAGAAAATGGAAGCTGGGTTCAAACGTCATGTTTTGTCCATGGCTTATAGAATAAGGAATCTGGTTCACTTAGAATATAAAAGAATAGAATATAAAGACTTTGGTTTACAAGTCAGCAGGCTCCCAATCATACTATACCATTTGAACAAAGATGCAACTTTTAATATTACGAAAACCAGCCTTGTAGATTCAGTCTACTAAACTTCAATTGGTTCTCCTATCCTTTCTAAACTTCTGACATATTGCAATCAAAAGTTCTTTTAGGAACGAAAATACAAATTTTTAGTTGGGTGGGTGTAGAGAACTGAACTGGCTGTAATTTGTGAAATCAAACTTAGCTTCTCTTGTTCCCTCTCACGCACATTTTAGCAATGTGATTGTAGCATATTTCACACTCCTCTGGGAGACAAATGTAGGCCAAAAGCTTCAGGAAGGAATCTCTAGAAAGGAACATAGTTCCTTAGTTCTGACTGTGAGAGGGACAAAGAAAATAATATATATATTTAAAAATGTATAAATGGTTTTGCATTATTTTATTATTTATGCTGACAATGCAGCCAAAGGACGCTTGGTTTAGTAAGCAGGAGCCAAATGTGAAGAACTTACTCACATACTCTATATGGGACATTGCAATTATCTGTACATAAAGCAGCTGGAAAAATCATTATTCTAGCTAGGCCTATGGTCAAACTAAATATACATATGCTAAACAAATCCTCTGTATTGTAAGCAAAAGTAATTTCATATTAGCAAGTTTCGCAATATCTCACATCCCTACAATCTATCTTACAAAGATATTTCGGGTCCAGTTTTCTTGCCCTTGGCAACTACTTCACATATCTCCATCTCTGAAGTTTTTTTGTTTTGTTTTGTTTCCTCCATTTCTTGGATCTGTATATTTATATCGTCTCTTTATGCACAATGTTTCCACACTCCTTTCAAATGTTTTTTTGTCTCATTTTCCGACTGCCTGCAAATGTCCCGTAACTAATATGCTTGTTCTGAGCAGAATAAATGAATGTCATAAAGTAGTGGGCTCAAAATCTGATACAATCATTGAAGGTTTGAGATTAATGTAACTGATCAAACAAGCCTGGTATATACTATTGAGAATATTTTTAAACTCAGCAATTTGGTGTTGGCCCAACTTGCCAGAAAGAACATGAAATTTCTGAATGTGGCAACAGAGAGACAGATGCAAAAGGAGATCATCAGTCTCTTATGTGATGTCCACACACACACACACACACACATACAAGCACCAGCATCTTCATTGAAAGGCATGCATTAGTACTATAGAAAAACCAGGTTGCATTTACATAATAAATATCCTTTTACAAATAAAATACATACAATAAAGATCTCAGAAGATACTTATTTTTTGGCTTGGCACTATAGACCATGGCTCCTCAAACTACAGCCCGGGGCCCACATATAGCCTGCCAAAGCTATTAATCCAGCATGCACAGGACCACAAGGCTGCCCCACTCACATTGCTCTGGCCACCCTTTGGCCCCAGGAGGCCAAAAATGGGTGAAAACAGCCTGTTTTTGGCCCAAAATGGCCCATTTTCACTCATTTCTTGTCTGCAGAATGCTTCTGGAGGTGGGGGAGTTGAAAAATGGGGTGGACAGATGCCCCAGGATGCCAAATAATGGGCAAAAATGGCCCATTGCTGCAAAAAACCAGGCCATTTCCACCCATTTTTTGCCTGCAGAAAGAACATGAAATTTCTGAATGTGGCAACAGAGAGACAGATGCAAAAGGAGATCATCAGTCTCTTATGTGATGTCCACACACACACACACACACACATACAAGCACCAGCATCTTCATTGAAAGGCATGCATTAGTACTATAGAAAAACCAGGTTGCATTTACATAATAAATATCCTTTTACAAATAAAATACATACAATAAAGATCTCAGAAGATACTTATTTTTTGGCTTGGCACTATAGACCATGGCTCCTCAAACTACAGCCCGGGGCCCACATATAGCCTGCCAAAGCTATTAATCCAGCATGCACAGGACCACAAGGCTGCCCCACTCACATTGCTCTGGCCACCCTTTGGCCCCAGGAGGCCAAAAATGGGTGAAAACAGCCTGTTTTTGGCCCAAAATGGCCCATTTTCACTCATTTCTTGTCTGCAGAATGCTTCTGGAGGTGGGGGAGTTGAAAAATGGGGTGGACAGATGCCCCAGGATGCCAAATAATGGGCAAAAATGGCCCATTGCTGCAAAAAACCAGGCCATTTCCACCCATTTTTTGCCTGCAGAATCCTTCTGGAGGTGGGGGAGGTGAAAAATGGGGTGCACAAATGCCCCAGAAAGGCAAAAATGGGCCTATTTTTCATCTCCCTCACCTCCAGAAGATAGATAGAGAAAGAGAGAGGTAGACAGACAGAAACACGCACACACACACACAGAGTTGTCGATTGTAAGCTCCTTGGGGCTGAGAAGAATTGCTGTAAAACTGAGTTTCCTGAAGTGGGCCAGTAGACTCCTAAACAACTGAAAAAATAATCTAGTAAAAAGAAAGGTCAACCAAAAGAGCAACATGCAACAAAAGTAAATAAAACACCCCCAGAAGCAAAACAAATTAAAGTTTAATTTGTGTGCATTGTTTAATGGACTGTTAAATTGGCCACACCCACCTATTCACATGACCAAGCCACGCCCACCCAGTCATATGCCCACCTGCCCACCAGTCTGAAGGACTTTAAATTGGCCCCCTGTTTAAAAAGTTTGAGGATTCCTACTATAGACTATCTTAACATTTTTCCCAATCTATCCCAAGTAGAAGTACATGTGGAATTTTTTTTTGAAGATTTGTATAGTGAAAACTATTGAAGTGCTCTGAACTGAAAGTAGGCCTTTGACAATTTTCCACAAACACAACTAAGATTCAAAAAAAAACATTAAACTGTATCCCTGCTGTCAAACAAAAATTCAAGATTATTTTAGCAAGGCTGTATCTCTGTATAAAACACTGACTTACAACTTTCTCAACTCCAACACTGGGAGCGCGCCAGTTAAAGATATTTGAAGAGATCCAGTAAAATTACTTTTGTTGCTGTATTTTGACAATCGACTTCTTTAAAAAAAACAAATGCATAAACCAAACTAAAGAACAATCAACTGGCTTCTAGAATTACAATTTGCTGCAGAATATAAATCACCCTGAGTTCTTAGAGAAGAGTACAATCTGATTGCTAGAAAAGAAAACTAAGTTAGTGTTTTATATTTAAGGTGCAATTCCCTTTGGCCCAACCACTGTCACCTTTCCACCAAGCCAGCCACCAATTTTCAGAAAGCTGTCATCATTTCTAACGCATTCTCGTCATTTGTTTAAGTATAGCCTGTAAACATGTAATTCAAGAAGTGGCATCATAATAACCTTAGAACAATTGTGCTGTATCAGCAAACCAAAAACTATGCTAGTGCTCCATTTCATTTTCTTGCTGGCCAGTTGAATGGCTAATGTGCCTTAAAAAAACAACCAACAACAAAATATATTTTATTTAAAAATGCCTTATTTAAAGGTCAAAGATCATTAAACCACACATATCTAAACAACTGAAAAAACAAACAGCAGGAGGAATGTAAATATAACACCACAGTTTTTGTCAAAACTGGTAGTGTTCCTCTACCATGTATGCACAGATAACTTCACTATGCAGAATAAAGTAGGTTATTCTCAAGCAAGCAATTTAATAATGATAAATTTCATTAATTAAATTTCATTACTCATATATTTCTAGCATTTTGCCGCTCACTTTCTTTTTCCCCATTCCCTTAAACTTTAGGAGGAATTCTTATTGATACTCAATGTTTATGTAGTATCCTCATTGACTTTCTACCTCAGAATCGAACTTCCTGTCTCTCATTTCTCTTAGTAACTGGGTGCCTTCTTCATTCAGTGTTTCTGGGGAGTTTTAGGATGCATCTGTGCAAGCTTTCAACCCAAAAGGCATGACAAATCCTAAACTAAGCCAAAGTGTAGTTTTGCAGTATGACATTAGCAGTTCAGGAATATGCCAGAGAAATGAAACAGGGCTGAAATGGCGAACAGGAAATCAAGGCATTGATATCCCCAGGATCTCTGCCTCAGTGCTGTGTGGGATGAGAGCAAGTAACTGGTCCAAGGTCTCCAGCCAGCTTCATGCCCAAAGTGAGACTAGAATTCACAACCTCACAATTTCTAGCTTTTAAGTCTTAACCAATGCCCCAAACTGTCGCTTTCTGCACACCTTGATGGTTATCTTGTTTATTTTGAATTTTTACTTTGTGAGCCTATATACAATGTATGTAGAATTCTCCTGATTTTCTATCCAGATGACAGATAGAAGTACCACACTAATTTTCATTTTTAAAAAATGAACAACCCCCTGCATCTTTTAAATCAAGGAGTGTGAAGAAATCAGTGATTGCAATCACAAGAGCCCTCAGAACAGGAGGCCGCACTCACTGAATGAAGTCTTCCTTGTCCCCAGTCCATATAGTTTGTGTATAAGCTTGCATGTGTGTCCAGGTTTAGCTAATGTACATGATTAGCCTTAGATTCAGGAAGTGCCAAAGAAAACATTTCAACATACAGTAAATAATTCATGGAATTTACTGAAGGCCACTGTCTGAAAAAAGTTTTAAAGGGGAATTAAATACATTGATGAAATATGGTAATATAGGAATTCTTCACTCAGAAGTAACAGGCATCTCAGTACAACAAGTAGAAAGAAAAGCTATTGGCTTCATGATGGTCTAATTAGCATTCTTACTAGGTTGCTTAAATTCAGGAAGATGTCTGAAACTACATCCAATCTGGCATGTACTTACATTATTCCCTTCCATCCCTATTGACTCCCAACATGATGCTTCATCCAAGTGACCATTCAAGCTCTGAGCAGAAGTGGCCTGACTACTAATGTAAACAAATTCTGCTGGAAAAAGCTTGTCAAAACCAATGGGGGAGTACATAACTTTAGCCATAGATTCCAAGGCAGGCAGTAATAGCAACCGCTTCATGTTTTCCTTGGTCTGGCTTCTCCTTCTGCATTAAATGTGAACAGTCAATGTATATGCTATCCTACTATATAAAAAAAAAACCTGAATGGTTCTTCGTTCAACTAAAGCTAGATCGTTCTGTGGCTCATTAGTAGCAGTATAGCTATCAAGCAATCTGGTTGGCCTATAACTATTCGCAATTAGCTAGAACTAACTCAAAAGTGTTAACAAATCAGGAAGACCTGCCCTAGTGAGTAAATACTACATGTACAGTAAAGGACATAGAATGCTTGAACGCCACAAAAGGGGAAGAAGGGGTGTCCTTTCACCCAACGGAGAAACTAAGGGCAACCTCTGATCGCATTCATAAGCTCTTTATAAGTATTCAACTCAAACCTTTGTTCTTGAGAGAGAAGAAAAAACAAACAGTGCCAGAGTGAGAGAATATGCGGAGAGGAGGCACCCATTTTGGCTCTACTCTTATCTGGAATTAGCTTCAGCCCTGCCTTACCACATGATACAGTCTTTAACAAAAGGGGGGGGGGCAATAATTGCCAAGTTCTGCTTTATGAACTGGATTCTAATATTGTTGGTAATTTCTGAGTGTATTGCTGGTGTATAACCATACTAAATTGATGATGATTTCTTAGACTAATTTTTAAATGCATACTCTGGAACCTATATGTAGGTCTGTGGCTTGCCATAATTTTGTTAGTAGTTATTTCCAGTATGACTGCAGCATAAACAAATGGGTTGCTAAATCAAATGGCAGCATGTCTGGAGAAATCAAGATTATGGAACAAGAGCTTGTTAGAGCCGAAGAACCATAACTTCAAGTAACAATTGTTACATTCGGATAATAAAAAAGTTACAACTTTAGTGATGGTCCAAAATTCGACGTAACAGTTCCAGAAATTTATTTTAAAGGCCTTTTGTTTTATCATGGAGTCTCTATTCAAATGGGTTCTTAAAGAAAAAAAACAGTACATCCTTTGTGCTAATTTTCTGACCTAATGTTTTATCCATTCAACATAGTTCCAGCCTTCCAAAATGCCACTCTCAACCTGCCAAAATCAACATCTCTACATTATGTACAGTATGATTTGATAAACCTTTTAACTTTCCCAGATGGTTATCTTGGCAGGAATCATTTTGACAAAATGTGCTATCCAGTGCCATGCTGCAATAACGATTAGTTACATACAACATTAAGTGGTTAATTCCTGAAATACACTATTCTTCACCAGAATATTGCTTCTTCCCCCCTGCCCCACCAAGGTTAAGCTGAACCAAGCCATTCAGGATGGCTCATCCCATTTCAGAAATAAATGCCGATGTGAGGAGGTGGGCAGGAGGACAGATAGTATCCAATTTATCTCAAATACCCAGCTGCCTTATTATGGAGAACACCATAATATTGACAAAGAAAGAAGGAAAAGGAAGGCAACAAGCAGCAAGATGGATGAGCTCAAAATGCACTGGCAATAGGTGCTCCATTAGAAAATCTGAAGGAGAGCCAGATCATCCTGGAGAGATCCATCTATGTGGTTGCTAAACGGTGACACTAACTTGATGGCACATCACGTCATCAATAGGGGTGTTAGCAATTATGCCAGTTCCTTGGATTGTCTTGTGCTTGCGACTAGAAGGTAAAAAGATGCAATGCTTTCCACATGGCACTGTTTGCAATTCCTTGAAAGAAAATCTGTTCTACCCCCACGTACACAGGAGAAAAGGTACAGCCACTCTAAGAAGTTGTAACCTGGGGTTAAGTATCTTTAAATCTGAAGCAGTGAAGAGTCTGAATATTTATCACCTCACATCAGATGCTTCTCTAACAGTTGCACCGTGAAAGGCTGAGTACTACAAGAAAGCAAAACATCAAGGCTCAGTATTGCTTCTCTGCAGGTGAACTTTTTTCTAAAAGGTGCGTTGCCTGAATGCACTCAAGGCATATGTTTGTTGCTGGCAACCCAGTATTCTTTCACAAAAGACAAACTGAAGAAGTGACTTTACTCAGGTTGCCTCTAGAGAAGAGCAAGGGGTCAGGATAAGAAGCATGAAGAAATTTATTTTCAAGCATATGGGGAAAAAAGCCCAGAGCCTTAAGAGTTAAGGAAACAATACATGGAAGAAGAGTCCCCTAAAGTGGTGCTTCATCTTAGGAAGCAAGGACATGTTTTTCAGCCACAGCTGAATCATTTTTTGCTCCTTTCATTGCAATGTGTGCTTTTGGCCACAAACTGGGAGAGAAGACAAAAACTAAGCTCTTGAAATTCAAACATAATTAAAGTTTATCATCCAAAGGAGCAATAGAGATCTTTTTAGGGGAAGAGAGGGAGTGGAGTTTCAATGTCAGAGAGGCTAAAGTAGAGAACATATCTGCTTCTTTCCAGGGATATATCAGGACCAATAAATACTGGTATTTGGGGTATTTTGAAGCACTTTAAGTATGGATAAACATTTGTGGAAAGCTATATGTATCTACTGGGATCCTCTCTCCCTTTTGCTCCTATCTAATTGTGTAGAAGAGGAAGCCATTCCAGCTTTGTGATGCTCTCCCTCCTTTCCTGACTTTCTTCCCTCCCTCCTCCACCATGGAATCTATAAATCACTTCTGGCAGGTAGCTGGGAAGCAGCGGCTAATGATAGTTCTGCTCTGGAGGAAAGGAAGTCACCTTTTAACCCTGCCTGCTGTTGTTTGTCTTACAATAAGACTGGAGAACAGATAAAAACAACATGCCAACTGTCACAGAAGATCTGATCACAACTGCAGCAGGAAACCTTATGCCAGACCCACAACACGTTCAGACTGAGGATGTCTGTCCCTCAGTCCGAGTGTTTTGATGGGATGCCTTTAACCCTACACTCATTCAAATGCTCCGTACATTAAATCAGGGAAGAATCAGCCAATTTTCTGAATGGAAAAATCAAGAATATTGCATGCCTGTTTCAGTCCACTAGAGATGATCCCATCAACACTTTGACTTATGAAAAATTAAGGGAGGGGGGAGAGAGGGAAATAGAGAAGCATCATGCAGTTTAAGTCATGAGAGCTAAGGCTTAATAACGGGCCAAATTCCAGAGGAAAAACTGTGCCAAAAGTACAACACACAGTACGAATTAAATTTAATAGGAAATGGTGAGATGCTGATAGCCTGAACAGCTTTGTGAGTAGGTCTAGGACAACATATGAATGGAACCCTTTTGTTCCTTCAGTGATAAATAGATTATAAACATAATAAAAAGGTGAGTGTGTCTGAATGTCTTAAAAGCTACTCTTCAAATAATGTCCGGTAAATAAATCATATGAAGTACTGAAACAGAATCAATTCAAATAATCACCGAGGGTCTATCTAGCCAGTTTACTTTTCAGTTTGTGAAACTTGAGAAGGTGGACAAAATTCCTGGAATGATAAGGTCTACCATGCCTGTTTTAACTTATTAAATCTTCTAGGACAGAGCTGAGCGATTGGGTCAAGGAGATGATAAATGCTTTCCTGAAAGACAGCAAGGTCCTGATTCATCTTGAAGCTCCTAGCAGTAAACCTTCTAAAGACACCAGCCTTTTGCTAAAGCATACTTTAGAAAAACAAAAACAAAAAACAGATGTGGGGAATAAGCTCTGAGCATATGGTTCAGAGTGTCATGGTCTGATTGAGATAGATTGTTTAGATCTGCTCTAGCAGAACTTCTGGAAGAGATCATTTGGAGATTACAGTTGGAACGCCATTAATATGTCCTTCTCTTCCTTCTTTTTCTTACCTGGGAAGAAATGAAATTTCTAAACTAGTGCCACAAAACTTTCTGAAATGGATACAAGAACCTAAGCATTAAGTAAGATCCTAGATTTTTCTATTTACTTGCTAAGGTTGGAGATTGTTGGTCTTAGAAGATTCATTAACCTATGAGATGAAGCTGCATTCCCACTTGAAGCAAAAAAGAGGGGGGAAAGGGAGTGAATCAATAGAGCTATTCCCACTTAGGAGTGCCTGTGGTAGTGCAGCATTTATCACCTCCATCCAATTTGTTAACTGTTCTCTTTTCCTAGGGAAATTAATTGTGAGAACTTTAGAATGGTTGCTCAGGATAAATTTATCAACTGAATGGCATTTTTAAAGCCAGAGACTATATTGACAGCTTTCATTTTATTATTTTTACTTTTTTTTACTGATAGAATTATGCCATAATATCTATTTTGTAATTTGTCTTATATTTTTGTTACAGAAAAGCAAAAGAAATGTTCAAACTAAAGACATCAATAATGAATATTCTTACATGTAAATTTGCATGTAACCATTTAGCCAAAGTTGGCTGACCTCAAAATAGCTAAGTAGTATTGAGCCTGATAAGTGCTTGGATGGGACACCACCAGGATATCTATGCCTGGGAAATCAAAGCAGTATTCTAGAAGAGTACCAACCTAACCATTGGAATATTCTTTTCAAGAAAACAAAATGGAGGTGATCTTTGTGTTGTCATCAAGAGCTCCGTTTCGCTTAAGGAAGAGTTTATTTTCACTTTTACAACAACCTTCTGTTTGTGCATATGGCAATCAGTCCCCTAAGCTCTACTTTCTCATGAAAGACAAAAACCATTCACTGGCCACAAACATGAATTTGATATGGAGGGTACTTACAGTAAAGACATCGTCATCCCCAACTTCAGTTTCATTGTGGATCGTGGAAGATGATGTTGTAGAACCTGCAAAGACATTTTAAAATGTGTGTTGCTCATTTAGATTAAATATTATATTCCAGCCCATCCTATTTATAAAAATTAAGCAGAGGGTAAATATTTGTTCTGGATACAGCCATCCCTCTCATAAGCCACCTGCTAAGCCCACATTTCTAAAGTCAAACAAGCCAGAGTGTTGTGCTGGAATGAAGTAGAGCACCTGGTCTCATGCTTAAAAACCAGGTCAATGTTCTTTTAGAGCAAATACATTTTTTTGCATTTTCACGAAAGCAATTCTATATGGTATATATATATATATATATTGGGTGAATTCCTGATCAAGTGTTTTAGAATGGTACAAAAATTAGGTGAATTAGGACTTCGACTTCCTCTTGCCACTCTCCAACTGTATAAAGCCCAAGGTATGTCTCAGTTGGCAAAATAATAATGAATAATTACAATTTAACATCAATCTTAAAAAAGTATATTCAAGATAACAGCAAATATGGAAAATAAAAAGTAAGACCCACAGTATGAGAAATACATGACACTTGGTCACTCTGGATTAACCTTACAGTTCCTTCTAACAAAACAGTTCCTAGATAGTACAGAGGACTGAATGATGGGCTGAATGATGGGATCACATTCTCTGAAAGCCAATACAGAAGGTTAAGACTCTGATTTAAGTAACGTAGCAGGGCTTCTGTGAAAGACATGCAACATTCTGTCTTCAAAGTTAGCACCAAAATCAAAACAAAAAAATGGGAAAGGGGTGGGGGTGGGGTGGAGAATAGAGAAGACAGCCATTTTGCTACACACATTAAAGTGGTAGGATATTGTATAGTACCTTCTGTGAGATCTTCAATGGCTTTTCTCACCCCTCTGTCAAATGCTCGTGCATCAGCAGGGCTTAGAAAAGTGAGTCCAAATTTTCGGTTGTCAACTTTCCAGTGGTGAAATGTAGGATTTGCCTTAGTGTAGATCAAGTCTTTTTTCACATAGCATTCCAGCACCACCTGGGGTGAAAATGCAAAGATGTGCAATGATGATATTTACAGGCAAAGGACACAAGTTTATTAGCATAATTTACTACTTCCTCTTGCAGGCATTAAAAAAAAAATCTGCTTGCTTTGCAGTTGTTTGGTATGACTTTTCTTTCAACACAAGAAATCAGGAAAATTAAATGACACGACAACATGCTTGAAACATTTCCTGCTTGGCTGATACAGGAACAAAAATTTTTTATATTACACACAATATTTCATATCTCTGCAAAGCCAAGTTTAACTTCCTTAGGAACTTATTCTTCACATATGTGTGTATATAAATGCTGTACCATTTCAGCATTCATGACTTTACTCCTTTTCATGCAAAATGAAATCCAATCTATATTGCTATATAGTTAGTAGCATGGAGTCATTGCTGCTCTTCATTACCCATTTTATAATGAAAACTGCTTAATCTCACAACACATGGTCAAACTCAACCACAGTTTCAACTGGGAAATTATCTTAGACCAAGCCAAATCCCAAAATGCTAGGGAATTCCTGGAAGTCTGGCATTCAGACAAATAGACATGTAGAGATAAATCACATTTAGTACAGTTCAAAAGAGAGAATAAAAAAGCTAAAAAAGGAACAGAAAATTAGAACACATCCTCTTCAGCAGTTTATATCCAGATAAGCAGGGATTAACACAACACAAACAATCAAGCAGAAAACAATACCCTAATCAAGGGACTACCAAGGAGAAAACTATATTCCTACCAACACTGGCAGTGCAATCTACTGGGAGCAAGCCCCACACTCACTAGGACTCATAATGTTGTCTCTGCAAGCAAACAACTAAGCTCAGAGAATACCAAGGATTCCAACCCTGAGTTACAAATATTCTTTTCTTTTGGGCAATTAGTACCACACTGACCACTCACATATCATAATCAACCATGTAATCATTATGCTTTTTCTCTTCCTGTAACAGCTTTGTCTAATTTAGTATCCTCTGGACATATTGGACTACAGTTATCATAATACACTGGTAGAAGGCCAACCGGCATGCTAATTAGAAGATACTAGAGTTTAATTTATTATAGTGCTTTGACCTTAAGCGCATCTCCAAACCAGTATCACTGAATCAGTAAAGCCCAGCTCATTAAAAACATCTGTATCACCAAACCATAATAACAGATTCATCATCTCATTCATATTTATTTTAACAGTACCTCCATTTATCAGTGGTTTATCCACTCACTGTAGAACAGCCACATTTTTAACAATTTCCAAAATGTTATGGTTTTGGGGGTTGTGGGAACTACCCACCAACAATTTTGCTATTTTCTCTTTTCAGCCAGAAACAGCTAACATCTATGTTTTGCGATACTGGTTAAGACATGGATAGTGAGATCTGAATTATAACTAATACTGAACATAACAACCTTATAAGTTATTTTAAGTTATTCATTTATGATTGAGTTGTAAATTAAGTTATTCATTATAAAGGTTTAAATGTTTCTTCTGTCCAGCCAAGGGAGCATGGCATTGCCTGAGAGATGTTTCCATCATGTGGCCAGCATGAAAATATGAAACACAGTGACTTTTCCCACCAAAGCAGTACCTATTTACCAGCTTGCATTTGCATGCTTCTGAACTGTTAGGTTGGCAGAAGCTGGAGCGAGTAACGGGAGCTCACCCCAATATGTAGCACTTGGGTCTCAAACCTGGGCTGTCAGCTTTCCAGCTGACAAGTTCAGGGTTTTAATTGCTGAGTCATCACTTCTTACTCATTATGATTGCCACCAATCATAATGGCCAAATGCAATTCAGAACTCCCCGGAGAAATGGTAAGCATCTTTCTTTCTGTTGACAGGATGTGCATATATATACTCGCCCACGATGCAAAAAATCCTGGCCATATTTTCAGTGACAAACCTGAAGAATTTGGGGTGCAGAACAAAGGCAAAAGCATATTCAGAGTCACCTAGAACCTCAAGCAAGCCCCACATTTGATGGGACCACTTCAATTGTGAGAGGCCACCCAGAAAGCTAGCTTGATTTGAGGAAGCAAAACTTGCTTTAAAAGAAGGGGAAGAGGCAGAAAGATTTAATGAGGAGGGTAAAGCCAGAAGCAACCCAAGTAGGAATGAAAATGTTCAGTAGCCACAGAAAATGAAAGGATGGAATGGTTTTCTTCATCAATGTGATTGTCTGCTAAACAGCATTAACTTATCTAAAGTATCTAAAATATATAAACTGCTTCTAGTTCATACTCTGCTTTTACCAACAATAATTCAACCCACAACTAACTTGTTTTTTGTCAATTCTTCTTGCCTTAGAAATATTGTCTCCCCTTTCTTGTATTTCCTGGCTAGCACCACATTTGACTACAATTGGAATGGAATATTGCTGAGAAAGGCACAGTTGGCTCTGAAGACTTTACATTGTAACGTTTTATTGCAGGCCTCATTTGTTATGTCCAAGACCTAAAGGTGCAACAAAACATGTATCTATTATCTCTTTAGCTTGTTACCCCATCTTTGGATTAGACTAGAATAAACTTGTGGACAGGGGCACCTTCTGATTAAAAGTGGGCAAGAAGAGAATTCCAAAAATTTGTCCCACAAAGAAGCAGGGAGCTATGGCCAGAGCAACTCACAGTCACGGCAAAGAGCTAAGTTTAAATCATCACAGCATTTTTGATCTTCCGGACTCTTATCTCAAATGAAATGGTATGAATAATTCAGTCCAGAAGTGGGTTCTACCAGTTTGCACCTATTTGGTAGAACCGGTTCGTCAAATCTACCGAACTGGTTAGAAGAGGTTCCACCAGTGGACCCCAGAAAGCAGGCCACACCTACAGAAGAGGTTCCAAAATTTTTTGAAACCCATCACTGGTCCTTGGATATTATTATTCTATACTATCATGCTCATATTTATAAAACTCAGTGCCTCTGTGAAAGGTAAGGATGACTACTGCATTTGTGGTGCAATCAGAACATTGCATGTGTTGAAGTTGTTTTAATGCAAACCAAAGATGCCTTTTAAAAAACAAGTTTACATCATATTCTTATGCATGCCAGTGCTGTGTGTGAGGTAATTTAAGGTGGTTCTGACAAGTGTCATTGGCATCTTCATATCCGGTCACATGGGCGGCAAGCCACTCCCATCCGGTCACATGGGCAGCAAGCCACTCCTACAAAGGAGGCCACACCCACAGAGTAGGTTCGAACAACTTTTGAAACCCACCACTGATTCAGTCCCATTTCAAAAGCTTGAGTTATCTCATATAATGTGGCTGGCTTTGCTAGTTGTTTAAAAGACATATTTCTAATCTGTTTAATAAATTTTGGAGAAAAAATGTGTTGTTTTCCATTCTCATTCTCTTTAAATGTTTAAGGAGTTTAAACATTAATATGCACCTTACTCTTTGTGAAAATAATAGATAACATCCATTTACAATAAGAGAAGCTTTGTAGATGTATCACACAGGAGTTTAGGAAGTGTTAAGGAAGTTTGGGGGTGGGGGCATTTGGGAAGAAAAGGGGCCAAAGACAATAAATACCAAATCAATTTAATTTACCAGTTTGTCTTTTTGCCTTTCTCCATGGATGAGAAATCCATTCCTTCCATTGGCCTCTGTGCACTGGATCTTGCAGACACCAACCCTACTAAGGCCACCTCCTTCTTGGGGCAGCCATCCTCCACTGGAGTCATCTCGGGTCATAACCACAGCTTTGACTCGCACAATATAGCTGTCACTGCAACAGACAAAAAACAGGAGGCGAATAAATCACAGAGTACATTTCACAGATTTCAGCATCTAATTATCTAAAGCTGCAGGAAAAAAATCAGTAGTCTTCTGGGGTTGTAGACCTCAATTAAAAATGTGATTTGCCATCACAGTTAAAAAGTGATACCACAGAAAGATTCCAGGTGTCATTCATGCCCAATCCAGCCGAAGACCTAAAACTGCCTCGAAGAAAATCTTCATACATTGAGAAGGTAGATCTCACTCTGCACGCGAGTAACCTACATTCGGCACCAAATTTAATTCCACACACTAAGTGACACAGATGATTTTTTGAAACAGGGATGCGGGGGAAGATGAATAGCTAACGGATCTATGGAGTGAGATCAATGTTTATGTTTTATTGTGAAACAAAAAGATTCAATCTGGCTTTATGGGCCCTTGCCGATAAAAGCTGACATCAGAACAAATGCATTAGACAAAGCTGCTGTGTGACTCCGGCAGCATGGAGCTATTGGTACTTGAAACAGGAAGGTCAGAGTTGCAAAAATATGGTTATTGGAGATGAGAGAGAGGAATGGTAGGATAGAAGGGCAAGTTGAAGGGTAAGGTGTCCAAGTACAATAAAACAGCATTAGTCAGCATTCCATCCTTCCGAGGTCGGTAAAACAAGGAGCAAAATTGTTGGTAACAACATGCTGACTCTGTAAACTGCTTAGAGAGGGCTGTAAAGCACTGTAAAGCGGTATATAAGTCTAAGTGCTATTGCTATTACTCTAGAAACCCTAGGACTGAGAAAAGAGAAGGATTCTTTAATTTTGCTTTTATTTCCTCCTGTTTTGCCAGGTTCTGAATCCCACCCAACTTATCACAATCTGACCCAGAGGAATCTTTTGTTACACTACAAACATTCCAGCAGGAATGAAGTGCTGGCTATTGTTCATTCTCCTTTCTTAAAAGATCAAATCATGTAGCTTGCCTAAGGAAGCGCCATCTCCCTTTCTCTTGCTCTTTTTCCGGTTATTTTATATAATAGAACATAAACTATTTTCTTTACATAAAGAAAACATCCAACAGGATACTCACATAAACTCATTATCAAATCCTTAATGAAAGATTGCATTAGAATAAATGCAACTGAATTTCACAGATGCAACTTTCAAGCTGCTTGGGAGTCCGTTTTCGCTGGCAGAGTACTCAGGCCACCATAGGCACCCCGACACGAGTGACATTGAACTGGCCATGCCCCCCTCAGCCCCCTGAGGTCAAACAATGCAGCCCTCAATGAAATGCAGCCCTCAATGAAATTGAGTTTGACACCCCTGATATAAAACATCATTTTCTAAATATTTGAAAATTTAGAGTACCTAAATATTCTAGGTAAACAATTATTGACTGTGAAACTAATCTGTTTAGAGATTCAAAACAATTATGCTTCCTTGCTGACATGATGAGCATTAGCATTATCAATAGTACTTATATAGCACTGCTCAATTGCTTAAAAGTATTTCTCATACTTTACCCTTATGATAGTCATGTACAATAATAGCAATAGCAATAGCAATAGCAGTAGACTTATATACCGCTTCATAGGCCTTCCAGGCCTCTCTAAGCGGTTTACAGAGAGTCAGCATATTGCCCCCAACAATCTGGGTCCTCATTTTACCCACCTCGGAAGGATGGAAGGCTGAGTCAACCCTGAGCCGGTGAGATTTGAACCGCTGACCTGCTGATCTAGCAGTAGTCTGCAGTGCTGCATTTAACCACTGCGCCACCTTGGCAGCATTATCAGCAGCATTCCCAGAATATTGCAGCTATGGGGCTTTGAGAATGTGCTAGCCTAAAGTTTTAGGCACAGGTACATTGTTCAGTTTATGACAGGTCAGACTCCACTCAGACTTGCAGAGATTTCCATGCACTCTTTCTTTAAAATAAGCCCACCTAGTTCAATAGGTTTTCTCTTTCTTTAGTATATTCTTTTCTTTCTTTTTCCTTGTACTTTTCCCTCCTCTTGTTTTTTTCTTTCTTTCTTTAAATTTAGCTTGTATTATTAATATGGCCTAAGGGATTCGATGGCTCAGTGGCTAAGACGCAGAGCTTGTCAATCAGAAAGGTTAGCAGTTTGAATCCCTAGCGCCGCATAACAGAGAGAGCTCCAGTTACTTGTCCCAGCTTCTGCCAACCTAGCAGTTCGAAAGCATGTAAAAAAAATGCAAGTAGAAAAATAGGGACCACTTTGGTGGGAAGGTAACAGCGTTCCATGTGCCTTTAGCATTTAGGCATGCCAGCCACATGACAACGGAGATGTCTTCGGACAGCGCTGGTTCTTCGGCTTTGAAATGGAGATGAGTATTGCCCCCTAGAATCGGGAATGACTCGCACATATTATTATTAATATGGCTGTCAGACAAAAGGCCCTATTTATTTCAAAGGGGTGGTAGTGGTGAAAAATTATTAATTTCAAAAAGTTTTATGCTGTTTCAATCCTTCCAAGTGACTGAAAGGAAATGGCCTCTCATGTCTCTCTCTTCCTGGCCCCAGCGTGAGTTCATTACAGCACCCAATACCTGACACCCAACGGTGTGCTTCCTCCCTCCATGGTTTTGTGACAACTCCAACTCTTGGACATTGACAACAACACAATGAATGCGATAATATTCAACGCCATCTTCAAAACCATCCACAGATGTGGATGTCTTAAAGAGCAAATTGAAAAAGATATCTGGTGAGCTGCAACTTGTAAGAAGTTGATATAATGGGAGAGATAATGGTAAGATAAGGAGAATCATATCTTTTCCATCTCCACTGAAGAGACCCATTCATAGTAATGGTAGCATCCTGACCTGATCTACAGATTGGAATGAAGACAAAGGAAGAAAGATCCATGATCAGATGTACCATGGTTTATCATTATGGCTAAACAATTGCAGTTGCTTATAACTTTATATCTTCTAGGCATGATGCCCCACCCCCCCCATCTTAGCTGGTATGAATGTTGCCAGTTCGTTGGAAACTTATGAGAGGCAGAGCAGGTGTGCAGTTTTTATAGTTATGACTTGTGTATTCCTTAAGTATAATTATAATATTCTCTAGGAGACAATCAAAGGTTTGTAATTTCTTCAGAAAATCACAAATAGCCTGATATACTATTAGCATGAAATAGCACTGAGGATATCTAAAGCAATCTATTTATTGAATTGTGCATTTTGAAAACCTCAAAGAATATTCCTATTCAAGACTCTAGGGCACCATTTTATGCACATCCTATGTATTTGTTAAAAAAAATCATTTGTCATATTACATTATCTTTTTTTTTAAGAACTTCATAGTTAGGACCCTAGACATAATAATTAAATGATACTGGTAAAGTTGCATTGCTTATGAAAACCTGAGAATCAGCTGCTCTTCCCTTTGTTAAGCAGACCTTGTGACTGGATTATCAAATTTATGTCAAAATAAGGGCAACCCATTCAGTATAGTTGAAATCTTGACAAGTGAAGCTGCTTTCTGATTTTGTCAGCTTGAATGCAACAAATGCAATTGTATAATAAAAGCACAGACCAATTATAAATATTAAAAATTCCTAATATTCTAATTAAAGAAATATTAATATACGTAAGGATGTGATAAGGGAAAAATCTGCAATGAAGCCAAAGGCAGATCTATCACTTTTAACTGAGGAGAAGTGAGAGTTGTATAATGGGTTGCAAGAACAACCTTTAGATACAGAAGAAAGAGCTGCAGCCTAGATAATGATCCGATAAGAGGAAATTGAGTCCATAGCAGGAATGGGGTGGATAAAGCATTTAAGGGAGAATTGATTCTCTCTTGTTCTCTGGTCAGAGAGTGGGGGAGTGCTTTCTGGCTTGCAATTACCATAATCCTTAGAATAAAGGTAATATTAGTATTCTTGGTTTTGGTTTCTGCAGCATCTTGAAGGGCTCACAAGCTGGAACTCTTGGATCTCCAAAAACTGGGAAAGCAACGAGCAATTGAAATGATCTGTGAGAAAGGTGGATAAATCCTCCTCCAATAATATATCAGAATTCAGGGATATTGTCCGTTTAGAGGAAGGGTGTCAGACTCAAGGCCTGCCAGCCAGATCCGGCCCACAGGGTGTTAAATCTGGCCTGTGAGGCACCTTGGAAACAGCAAAGGACCAACCCCCTCTTCAGAAAACAGAGCTCTGTTTTTGCTGGCAGAGGGTTGCAAGAAGCCGTCAAGAGGGTTGCAAGAAGCCATCTCAGCCGAAAACGGAGCTCAGGAGCACATTTTCACTGGCAGAGCATCCGGGCCTCCACAGGCACCCTCGACACAAGTTACATCGAGTTGCCTACGCCCACCCTGGCCACCTGAGGTCAAACACAAACCCTCAATGAAATTGAGTGTGACACCCCTGGTTTAGAGATAAGGGAAAGTGCGCTGGCTATGCAATCTACAATCAGCAAATGTAATGATGACTATCAAAACAGATGCTTGGAAAGGGAGACTAAATGGATCTTCAGACTACCTGTAGTTTCTGTGAAAACATGCAACCAACTTCAATGAAGTGATTATTTAATGGACTTTCTGATACCTCTGGGGAAGTTTCCTGCACTTCTAAGGCAAACATCATTTTGAGGCCTTAGGCCAGTGATGGCTAACCTTTTCCCCATCGCATGCCAAAAGTGGGGGGAGCACAGGGGGTTCATGCGCAGGTGTGCCCACACCCATAATGCTATGCATGTGACCCTCTGTGCACATGCACGTGCAACCCCCTGCTTTTGGCGTGTGATGGACCCATTTTTCACCCTCTCAGGCTCCAGAGGTTTTCTAGGAGCCTGGGGCGGGAGAAAACAGTTCCCCCCTGATGGAGGTCCTCCGTAGGCTTCCCTGAAGCCTCTGGAGCGTGAAAAACAGCCCCAGGGGCAAACTGGAATTTGGGAACTGACTTCTGGTTTGCCCATAGGGCTGTTTTTCGCCCTCCGGAGGCTTCAGGAGGCTTCACTGAAGCCTACGGAGGGCAAAAAATAGCCCAACATGCAAACCAGTAGTCCATTTCTGAACTTCAGCGAAGCCTCCGGAGGGCAAAAAATGGCCTTAAAAGAAGGCTGAAGTCAGCTGGTCAGCACGTACATGCATGCTGGAGCTGACAGGGCAACGCCTCATGTGCCGTAACAAATGGCTCCGCATGCCACCTGTGGCATGCTTGCCATAGGTTTGCCATCACGGCCTTAGGCCATAGCACTCAGGAGGGGGGAATAGATGGGTAACCTAGATATTGGGGTGTTCTCCTTCCAATGTCTTTATGAAAATTGTAGTACCAAGTCAGGTCCTTAGAATTCTATGCTAAACATTAAGGTTCAACAAAAACAGAAATAGTAAACTGCCAATACATTTATAAATAAACCTAACTTAAAACTCATTAGCAGGCATATTTTACCACTGTTATGACTTCAAAATGGGCTATTAACAAGTGGATCAGCATGGGAGATATCTTTTGGAATTCTTTCCGGAGAAATTATCTTTAGATTTACCTCACCACCTTCCGAAATATAAATATATGAGTAGGAAAGACTAATAATAACTTATTAATTATGGTTGCTTTAGACATTTAGATTCAGGAGTAATATATGTCTCAACTGTAATGCTAGAGAAAATGAGCAAGAGACTTCTATTCATATCCTTTTTTTAAAACTTCTGATGGGCATCTGGTTGACTACTGTGGGATACTGGATAAGGAAGTTTTTAATCTAAGTCAGCTTGACTATTTTTATTTCTACTTGACTCAAAGTTTGGTAACCAAGGCAAAAAACTTGGAATTATCCATGCTGGTTCTCTTTAGACAGGTGTTTCTTTTCTTTTTTTCATATTTTCTTTTTCTTAAAGAGAAAGTGTCAATAAATGGATAGAGAAGTACTGAAGTTATACAATTCACTCAACCTAACATTAATAAAATATAAGCCATAGCAAGCAACATTTTATTATATTTAAATATTAAATGTTTTAGCTTAATGCCAAAATCTGTAATAGCAATCTATATATGTTTAAAAAAAGGAAAAACCCACCCTAAAATATTATAATTATAATTTTTTTATTTCTCCCTCTCTCCCTTCAACCAATTTATAGTACCTATTGGCATAAACTTAAGAAACCATACTCGAAATGCTTTTATTTATCTTGTCACATATTAAATGATATATATTGATACCATTCTTACTGAAAATTGTTTGAGACAGGTGTCTCTTTCTTTAAACAAGTTGATGCATTCTGGAAAAAAAGGGTGCTTGGGCTTTGCAAGCTCAAAATTGGTCACAATGCATGATATAAGATTATGTGGATTCACGATATAAAGAGATGAAATCTGTCTTTCCTGACAAAATAGCATTAACATTCACAAATTGGATCATTACTTTTTCATTTAGACAGCTTAGCTTGTGAACATAGATGCATTTTTCACAAGAAGTAGAACATTTTAAAATTTATTTTGAATTTTGAAGCCAAATTTCTGTCATCCTGACTTTTTAAGCATACCCTGATATGATATGATATATGATGATATATTATCCAAATGTGCTGGCATATGGATCTGTGAATTTGTGAATCCACATAATCTTACATCAATGCATTGTGACCAATCTGATCTTGCAAAGCCCAAGCATCCTTATTCCCCTACAAAAGCATCAAATCTCTTTGGCACAGCAATGCACTTTAAGAATGGAGTGCTCTTAATGACTTCACAATTTACAATGAAATAATCATCTGGCTCTGAAGCACCCATTCAGCAAAAGAACATTATAGTGTCAGAGGTCAAAGGCAGGCGTTGTTAAATCAGGGGCAGACAAAAGGGAAGGGTGGAATTCAATAACGAAGCAAATTAATGGTTGAAACTCCATTCAGAATCTGCACTAATTCCATTCAGCTTCACATTCTGCGTTTGCATTCACATGATGTGTTCGTCAAAAGCAGCAAAACAGATTGATCCAATTATGTCTAAAGAGGGCATTTAATTGGATAACTGGAAGGTGTACATATTTTTTAAAGCTTTAGACTTTTTGGGATGGGGAGAAAGACTGATACTTTCTTGAAATACTGTCAAGCATTTTTAACAATTCTATTTTCACTTAAGGGCATAATTTTATTTCAAAAATTAATATGTTAACACATTACACAGATTAAGGAGGTAATATTGTAAAATGAATCACCTCAGGCTACTGGTGTTATGTTTTTGGCTATATTAATATTTATGATACTCTCAGAATTACAAATTAAAGTTGAAAACCAGAAAACATTTTAGTATACTGTTTTGTTTTACTACCTATAATTCTAAGCTATCTTTCCCATTTGTTTTGTAAAATTCTGTCAAATTTAGAAATGCTAGTGGTCACTAAGAGCTTTTACTCTAAACCCCCAGATGAATTTGCATTGAATTTTAATGACTGCCAGGCTTATTTAAAAAAAGAAACCCAAACCTACAAAAATTGTAGCATGAAAGAGACTACCTTCACTGCTCCTAGCAGGAAAATAATACTTTGTGCCAAAGTCCTGTAGTTGCGACTCTGAAACACACCAACTTGGTTGACTGAAAGATTAGATTTTTGCTCAATGTGAATAAACTTTACATCATAAAACAAATGTATTTTATTAATGCTATCTACTCATTAGAAGCACCAATTAACTATCTTTAAGGGTTATACCAGGAGAAACTTTCTGATGAGGACATATTTGGAATTTTCAGTGGCTTAAGATGGGCACAAATGTGAAATGGCTGCCATTTGCTTCTCTGCAAAATGGACACCACAGCAGGCACGGAAGTTTCAAAACCACCATTTACAGAAGGAAAACTAGTTCTTGAAGATATTCTCATCTCAGTAGAAGTTTGAAGGGCCAAAGGCATTTCTGCCAATAAGTATGTTAAGGGACAATGTTTTGCTTTGCAGCGTTTCTGCCACCTGTTTAGTTTCATTTTTAATTAAAGGAATATTTTTTAAATGACAATTGGGACAATGAGTCAGGTGAGCACAATGGGAGGTGTCTACTGGTCTACTGCTGCTATGTATAATATATGTTGCCAACACATGGATAGTTGCACTAATTGATCAAAGCAGGGAGAAAAGTGATTAATTTGCTTTTACAAGCAGACAGGATTCAAGTCTACTCCCTATAGTGGCAATCCAGAGACTAACATTCTTCAAATGCATTGGACGCTGACTCCCATAATCCTAAGTCCGTGATGGCGAATCTATTGCACACATGCCAGAGGTGGTATGCAGCACCCGCTCTGAAGGCAGGTGAGCCGTCACCCCAGTTCAGCTCCACTGTGCATGTGTGTGCTGGTGTTCGAGTCTCTGCCGTGCATGCGCAGGGCACGTGGGGGACTGAGCACACATGCACGGGGCAGGGCACGTGCATGCATGGGGTGGCACATGGGGGGCTGTGCACATGCACAGGGGTGGGCTGCATGTACAGGACACGTGCGGGGGTGGGGCATGCATGCATGGGATGGGGTACATGCAGGGGACCACGGGTGCATGCACGGGGGGGGGGGGGCAAACATTGCATTTTGGGGGTTTGGGCGCACACGCTTTGGGCACTCATCCAGAAAAGGTTAGCCACCACTGCCCGAAGCCAACAGGGAGGAAGGGTTATCATATTCTACAGAGTTGATCTGGAAAATTTCAGCTAATAACCGAAGTGTTGCCATAAAGCAAACTGCTAAAGTTGGTTCTTGCTGACCGTGTCATAATTCAAGAATCCCCTTCTTAAAATGAAGGCAATATATTACTGAACATCAGTTAAGCCAAGAGAGACAGCCCGGAAAACTTCCTGGTGATGTACTTTTAAAAAGAGACCATTCTCTAATGGTTGCTTAAAGCCATTAGTCAGGCTTTCTAGGAAATGAATTCATAATTAGCCTCATGTCAGATAACGCAAAAGCACTTCAGTCACAGCAGGTAACACGTGGAGAGCTTGCCAGTTCTTCTTTAGCATGTTCTCATGTTAAAGCATGGTCAGCTACCAGCCTTCATTTATGAGAAGGCAAACTAGTCTTCTCGCATCAGCCCTACAGCATACACAATATATTTAATATCACACCCTCAACTTTGTCTATATATCATTTCACATAATTTTTCTATTAATGTTTCTAGAAAATAGCTAGAAATAAGATATTTCCTATTTCTATTTTCTATTGGTGGAACATAGTAAGTGGTAGACTAGTTGCAATTTTGAAAGAGCTAGTTCTTATCTGTTCTTAAATTTCCGTTTTGGTCAAGCTATCATGGCAGAATTCTATTACATTTGTCTAGAGACAACAGAGCTTCTTAGACATCAGAATGTTCTGCCGCATCTAAATTGCACAGCGTTATTCAAAAGTTATTACAACACTACATTCCTGGCAGACAAAAGCATGTAAGATAACTGCTCCAAATGCTCCATGAAGTGCTCCAAAATCTCCTTGTAGACGGCTGCATTGACCCTGGTTTTAGTGAAGCACAGTGGTCCAAAGTCCTGTTGCTCAGTGGTCCAAAGTCCTCTTTTCTGATGAGAGCAACTTTTGCATCTCATTTGGAATGAGTATGGAGGAAGAATGGAGAGGCCAATCAAGCACAGTAATCCACGGTCATTGAACCAGGTTTTAGTGCTTTTGGCAAAAGTTGCTCTCATCAGAAAAGAGGACTTTGGACCACTGAGCAACAGGACTTTGGACCACTGTGCTTCATTAAGACCAGGGTCAACGCAGCCATATGCTGGGAGATTTTGGAGCACTTCATGCTTCCTTCTGCAGACGAGCTTTATGGGGATGCTGACTTCATTTTCCAGCTGCCACACTGCCAAAAGCACAAAAACCTGGTTCAATGACCATGGGATTACTGTGCTTGATTGGCCAGCAAACTCGTCTAACCTGAACCCCATAGAGAATCTATGGGGCATTGCCAAGAGAAAGATGAGAGACATGAGACCAAACAATGCAGAAGAGCTGAAGGCCACTATGGAAGCATCCTGGTCTTCTATAACACCTCAGCAGTGCCACAGGCTGATAGTTTCCATGCCACGCCGCATTGAAGCAGTAATTGCTGCAAAAGGGGCCCAAACCAAGTACTGAGTACATATGCATGCTTATACTTTTTGATAGAGGTTCAATATTGTTCTACGTACAATCCTTGTTTTATTGATTGCATATAATATTCTATTTCTGAGATATTCTACACCATAATCATCACAATTATGACAAATCACGGTTTGAACTATCTTGCTTTGCATGTAATGAGTTTTATCTCATATATTAGTTTCACCTTTTAAGTTGCATTACTGAAATAAATGAACTTTTGCATGATATTCTAATTTTTTGAGTTTCACCTGTAGTTTTAACCTATGCAGATCCGAAAAAGCCTGAACTAACAGAGAACTTCTTTGCAGTCCTACATAATTTAGACTTGTAAATCTACAAATTATGGGGGACAAAATGGAGAAGCAGCAAGGATTCCTAAGTCTTCATATCCTCCCTGCCTACAGATATTCCTCAACAGTCAACTGGATTGTTTAGCCTTATTTAGATGGCTTTTGTTGGCAATGGCTTGGTGTGTCAGTCCAACTTCAGCAAGCATTATTTTTAGATATAAGTTATAACCAAGCTTGGGCCCCACCCAAAGGTGGGGACAAGATAGAAACGAAATGTTTGACAGTCAAAATACAGGGTAGCTTCAAGTAATTAAGTGGAAAGGGCTGAAGTCAGTTTGTCTTAATTATGAGGATTCAAGTTGACTTGAATAAACTTGCCAAACACACACCTTCTTCCTTCTAGTAATTCTCCTTGATAACAGTGTTTTCTCCTCATAGATATAGGCCCGGGATGGTGAACCTATGACATGCCTGCCAGAAGTGGTACACGGAGGCATTTGTCAGGGAACGCAAGGCGTTGCCCTGTCAGCTGGCCAGCACGCGCATATGCGTGCTGGCCATCTACGTTCAGCCTTTTTAAAAGCCATTTTTCACCCTCCCCAGGCTCCAAAGGCTTTATAAGAGCCTGGGGAGGGCAAAAAGAGCCCCCCTGCCCCCCAGAGGCTTCAGGAGCTTCCCTGAAGCCACCAGAGCGCAAAAAACGCCCCTATGGGCAAACCGGAAGTTTGGGAACGGACTTCCGGTTTGCTTGTAGGGTCAATTTAAGCCCTCCAGAGGCTTCAAGGACCTTCAGGAGGCTTCCCTGAAGCCTACGGAGGACTAAAAACGACCCTACGAGAAAACCAGAAGTCACTTCCAATTTGCTCATAGGGTCGGTTTACGCCCTACGGAGCCTACGGAGGGCTTAAACCGACCCTAGGAGCAAACCGGAAGTACTTCTGGTTTGCTCGTAGGGTTGTCTTTAGTCCTCTGGAGGCTTCAGGGAAGCCTCCTGAAGGTCCCTAAAGCCTCCGGGGGCCCTCTAGGGGGCGGGGAGGCTGTTTTCGCCCTCCAGAGGCTCCTATAAAGCCTCTGGAGCCTGGGGAGGGCAAAAAAAGCATGCAAAAAATGGGGGGGAGGTGTCACAGCTCTCATGCACGCATGCGCACTGGGGGGCGTCGTGCATGGCATTATGGGTTCCGCATGCCCACACATGACCCCCCTGCGCTCCCCCCTTATGGCACACGAGCCAAAAAAGGTTTGCCATCGCTGGTATAGGCAAATCAAAATGTTTCACATTTTTTTCATTGCCATTTATATGCTCATAGTTTGAACAGCAACTATTCCTGCAGGAATAGAAGATGTAGAATCTTGGAAGATACCTTAGAGCCATGATGGCGAACCTATGGCACGTGTTCTACCTGGACCCATTTCTGAGGGCACGCGAGGCATTGCCCTGTCAGCTCCAGAGCACATGCACGTGCTGGCCAGCTGATTTTCAGCCTTGGTTTTCAGCCATTTTTCACCCTTCAGACGCTTCCCTGATATTGGGCTGTTTTTCTCACTCTGGAGGCTTCAGGGAAGCCTCTGGAGGGAGAAAGCGGCCCAGTAGGCAACCCGGAAGTCCATCCCTGAACTTCCGGTTTCTGTGTTGGGTTGTTTTTCACCCTCCCCAGGCTCCTAGAAAGCATCTGGAACCTGGGGAGGGTTAAAAATGGACCTACCAGGCACACCGGAAGTTGGAAAATGGGCCATTTCTGGCCTCCAGAGGGCATCTGAGGGATAGGGGAAGACATTTATAGTGCACACATGCGTGCTTTTGGCACCGGAAGTTAAAAAAGGTTCCCCATCACTGCCTTAGAGGTCATCTGGTCAATTCTCCTAAATTCAGAATCCATTAGAATACCAGTATTTCATAGGGATGATTATATAGCCTCTGTTTGAATACCACCAACAAATTAGAAGTCATTAGTTTATGTGACAACCACTGACTGACAGCTATATTATCAAAAAATTCCTACTGATATCTAGTAGACTCTCTTTCTTTTCGGTTTTAACCCATTGGTTTTGGTCCTTCCCTCTGAGACATTAAAAAACAACAACCAAGTACATTTCCTCTTCATTGTAACATCCCTTCAGATATGGTAATAGATATTGCTGCTATCACATCTCCCCTCAGCACATCTATTTGACAGGTTAACCATTCAACCAATGGTTGAACCAAAGTTCAAGCATTCCTCACAGTACTATCTTCTATACAGCTTACCATCTTGATAGCCTCTAAACTAATTTCAATGTATCACTGTGTCTTTTTAACTGGAATGCCCAGAACCGGTTATCATACTTCAAGCAGGATCTGATTTAAGGCTGAGTGAAACACTTCCTTCCCATGATCTGAATTCTGTGCTCCTGTTTGTGTATCCTAAGATTGAATTAATTTGGATTGGATTATCTGGGGGTCTTCCTGAAGTCATGACTCCTACTTAAAGAGCAGGTGGCAGTTGTGGCTAGGAAGGTCTTTGCACAATTACATGTTGTACCAATTATACCATTTCCCGGGTCGGGAAGCCCTTCTTTCAGTCATTTATGCACTGATCATCCCCCATATGGACTACTGCAATATGCTCTACAAGGTACTCCCCTTGAAGAATATCCAGAAGCTGCAACTGGTGCAGAATGTGACAGTGCAAGCAGTCTTGGATGTCCCCAAGGGTTGCACATGTACTCTGCTATAAGGAATATGATAACTGTATAGTCTTGTGCATGAAATTTCTGAATTATGAAACTAGATACTCAGTTGTTGCCAAAGTCAACAATAAACTAACATCTGCCCATGTCTTCCTTTTTTTTTCCTTTGCACATTAATTCATAACTTAAATGCTTATTTAAAAAAATAGGCATAAGTTAAGAAAGACTGAAGACAAAGGAATAAAAACCAGAAAATTTTATGCTTATATTTATTTTTTCTTGATACAGTCAGAAATAAAAGCAAAAAGCCAAGTCACTATTAGATGAATGGAAAAGTACTGTTCCTACTGAATTATTCTCTGAATAACACCCAATACAAAAAAACTGGGGACTTGTACAAAACAGATAATGCCATTTTCACAGTCAGATCAGAAGTCTCCCTGCTTCGTCCACCACAGGGAGACAGATGAAGGGCCCACACCCATTTTGTGTGGGTGACATATATGCATGCACAGGTAGGCATAAGAGAACTACTGTTCTTTTTTAAAAATATTAGGTGTAACCTGATACTGACAGCACCTGCCTTCCGTCAACAACCTACTTGAGACTTTGAACTATAGATCTCAGGGCTGAAACACCTGGCTAATTTTTTATTTTATTTTTTTTTAAAAAGAACTTTCTTGCTTTTTCCTCATTCACTCAAGCAATTGGCCATGGTGGTTTAGGCTAGAGTTATATTCCAGATATCCTCAAATTTTTTCTTGAACTTTCCTCAGGCAAGGCCACTTGTTTGTTCATCTTATTTATTTTTAAAATCCTCATGTCAAAGTATTTACACAAATAAATTATTCATTTCTGTACCTAGCTTCGTCTTCCTGGGACCTTGCCCTTGAAAAAAAGCCCTGGAAAATTAGTTGAGAGATAACAGTCATCACTGCTTTTTTTCCCCTTTTATTTTCTTTCAAAAATTGTACAATTACACAAACACAGTACCAAGGGATTAGGTAATTCAATAAGATTTCCAGGAAAATTCTTTTTCACCTGTAAGCAATATTCCAATCAAGTGAAGAAAAATCTATTAAAATGAATTAAAAGATGGAAAGGGTGCAACAGTGCAAAAATCATTTCAAGTGAGCTTCTTCTATTTTAATCTGTTTGAAGCCAATGTTTCTGACATGGAACTATGCTTTAACCTCTTTATATGGCACCATTATTAATATAATTTGCTCACTGACTCAACAACTCAAATGCTAAGCCATTAGCTAAATACCAAATCGGTTACACAATTCTATAAATGTACTTTCACCTGTACTTCAGTCTGTCTGCTCCATTCTTTTATTTTAATGCTACATTTACATATTCTCTATGTAAATGAATATAACACACAGAAATGAAGTGTGAAACTGAGGCCATTTGCATTTGACCATATGCACCTTTTTTTTAAAAAAAAGAAACTTTCCCTAGGTAAAGGGAGTCTGTTATTGCACCTCACACTTAATTCTACAGCATTTCAATCTGGCTCACAGTTAAATACCTGAAGGAAAATTCATAATTTAAGGATGGTTAATCACCTGCAAACTTAAGTGGATTAAAAACTTAACTTCCAAAACAGCACATGTACATTGCTAAAGCCCAATTCTCCTTTTTCCTTTATTCCTTTTTGGAACTGAGAATATTCATTGCTCTCCACCCACATCACATGCCAGTGAGAACGATTCATGCAAACACAAGTTAATTCTTTTTAATGAAACTAAAATTAAAATGCATCTTCTCTTCCACCATAGATCTCTGCAGCATTCATAGATTCTTTTAAATGGAAACTAGAATGAGGCAGAGAAACAAACCCAAGTTATATGAGCAAGGGGAAGGCACATACCTGCCACCAGATGCCATTTCCTCTACATTTTATACCCCAGTGTGCACCATTTCCCCATTATTGCTACAATAAACCATATGCTAAAATGAATTGCCTCGCTGACTTGAGTAGCAGCTGGTTAGCAGAAAAGTGGCTTCCCCAGGCATGATTCAGTCTCCTGACAAATATACTGCGCCATACTAGATGAGTCATCAGAGGACTGTTCTGCATTTTATTCAGCAGTGGCATAGTTTTTCATATTTCACTGTCCTGATTCTCACCGTGAATATCAAAAACTGACCAAAGGTACTGTACTTCTTCATTCTTTGGTACTTCAGATTTTGGTTAAACAATGCTGCTCATACCCTGGATTTGCGGCGGAAGAAACTACTAATGTAAACCAAAATACACATGCCTCTCTAACAGGAAGAAAATGAAAGAACAGCTGCAGCATAGGCATTTTATTAGCACAATACAGATTTGCAAGATGTTAGTTTGCCTTTGCCTTCAGATACTTCTTCAATGTAGAAATAAAACTGCACAACTTCTGACCCATGAAGTCAGGCCTGGCCAAATTTTGCTAGCCACAACATTGCTCCTTGGCTAAGCCAATTAAATTTGATTTTCCAATGAACATCATATGTGTTCAACAGGCACTGCAGTATTTTTATTACACAGTTCTGTGTGGACTAGAGCAGGGGAAGTCCCAACAGTCATTCCTCATCTGAAATTTTGGGTCTTCAAAACTCCTTCCAGCTGTGAGGTCCCTAAAGGATGTGTCTGAAGTCTTTGGCCCTTTTATCTTCTGTTGGGTGGGCTTGATGATTGGAATGGGAGCAGGAGGCCTCTGGAAGGCAAGCTACCATCATACCCACCCATTATCCCCCCAAGCCCAAAAGGCAAATCTGAAATTGTTTTACTGAAGTGTGTTGCTTTTGCTGTCAAATTCTGATGTGATCTCAAAGTGGTATGATTCTCATGTGGCCCATGGGCTCTCTCTCTCAATCTGATGTGTCTCAACCAATTAAGCACACTAGCAAATGCCCAAATCTATATGTGCCATGAAATTGAAAGAAGTAGAAAGCATCTGCACTGATAAGTAGCCTCTGCTCCGTGAAGGAGTGCATGCAACTCTTTGGGTATTTACCAGCATGCCTTGCCAATATTCCACCCACCCCAAAAACACATATTTCAGTCTTAAATCAGGCTTACTTCTAGTTTATAAGACAATCTGGAAATAAAAGTTTAACAATAGCTGAATAACGGCAACCATGGGGAAAAATGGAATGTAGCCTTTTAATAACTTCTGTAGAAGCATCTTTCTGTACTTGCCTTATAAAAACGACACTTGTGAAGTCTCATGTAATTTCTCCAAACTACAATGTCCTGCTCCAAAAGGAAGAGAGAATTGTAGGAACAACCCATCCTTTTCTTTTGCTTGCTGGTTCACCAGAAGTTGGAATAATCAGAAACAGTGGCTTTCTACGATGCGTGACATCTCAACAACTGTCTGATGTAACTATCAAGAACAAGAGTAGCAGAACTAAGTTCAAGTTGTCCCACTATGGGAACAGTTTTTAAAAAAAATGGGAATCATGGTTCTGAGTGGAGCAGACAAGTGTGATACGCAAAAAGTTTGACCACACGGTACTTTCTAAGAAAGAGCATGAGAATTCAACACCTGTATTCTGCACTGTCTATTGTAAATCTGGGGAAAATCATAGGGAAAATCTGAATAGACAGACATCTCAAACAAAATAGTTAGTGCTGCGTGCTTATGTAAATAGAGCCCTGTATGCAGTCTAACTCTGATTAATCCAGCATTAACTGCACAGCTGCCAGAGCATAAAGCTCTGTAGCAGAGGCTGCTGGTGAAAGATGGAAGGTGTCGAAGAAACAGAACAAATGAGTCAGACCAAAGGACGAGAGCACCGTGATATGGGAGAGAAAGAGAACAGTGTTTATTTATATAATGTGAATATTTTAAAAGCTTTAGTCACAAGTAAGTTATCAAAATAACACAGAGGATGATATCTGGAAGAGATCCAAGCTGTCGTTTGCAAATGTATAGGATGCTAATGAAAAGGATGCATCAAACGGGTGCTATTTTTAAATATAGCTGGATGTAAAGCTCTAATTGCTTTTAATTCACTTGGAGTTCTTAAAGATGAAAAAGTAGAAATACTGAACTACTTTTGAAGCAGATTCAAAGAGCACCGATTGACAAAAATGAGCAAGGTGTTTCAAGGATTTCAGTTTCATTCAGGTTACCATAAATGGAAAAATGTCCAATGTTTATTAAAAATATCCTTCCATCCTTTCCTAAAAGCTTAAAAATGGTAAACATGGATATTTATCTTCCCAAGATGGAAAGGAGGTATGGTTGAAATCAAAACTAAACAAGGGTAAAATTATTAAGTAAGAATTTAGGCTAATTCCCCCTGCCCCAACCTAGAAACAGGATATTTCAGAATTTGCAGTTAGCTTATTCCATAGTGATAAGGTATTAATCATTCTGTAACCATGGTTTATGGAAATCACACCACTGTAGCTTGCTCCAAAAAGTTCTGTTAAAACTAGCAATTGCTTATGTGATGTCACTTAGCCAGAGAATAGTTTTTCAAGTCATAATGCAATCGAATTGTGCAGTAATCCCAAAAAAGTTTATGTCATCCATCTGTACATGTACAACTGAAGGCACAATATTGTCATTTTATTCTTTCAGATATTTTTTTAAAGCTGATTCTGTCAAAAATCACACTGAGATTCAAACAAGCTACAAATATGCTAGCCAAAGGTCAAGGAGCGAACTGTTCATCCTTAAATATTTAACTAAAATGAATTTTTTTCCACTTAATGATTCCAACATTTAGCAATAGCAATTAGACTTATATACTGCTTCACAGTGCTTTACTGCCCTTTCTAAGCGGTTACAGAGTCAGCATGTTGCCCTCAACAATCTGGATCCTCATTTTACACCTTGGAAGGATGGAAGTCTGAGTCAACCTTGAGCCTGGTGAGATTTGAACTGTCAAATTGTAGGCAGCCAGCAGTCAGCAGAAGTAGCCTGCACTATTGCACTCTAACCGCTGTGTCACCATGGATTTGAATTCATTCAGACTTGAAATCAGTCTAGTTTTCAATTTTTTCTCCTGAAGGGTACAATTTTGCTAATTTGGAATGTGATCTAACTTTGGTTCTGTGTCAAGTGTATTCCATTCTTTCTGGATCTGACTGCTTCATTTGAAGGTTGACATGGTGCTTGCTATTCACCACTCCTGGCTTGGCCAAATCTTTCCCAGAATGGCTGAAACTGCATTGGAAGAAATTCAGATCGTTAACCTGGCTAATGTTTTATGTCTGTTTATAATTTGCTTAATCTATATACCACAATGCTTGAATTCGTATAGAACTAAGCCATAAGTTCAACAAACCACATCGTGTTTATTAGCTTAGTATGACACATACGCAACTTGATTTTCCTTTTTTAATGCCTACTATGGTTTTATGCCTACTATGATAGAGCTTATTATGATTAGTTTGAAAACTGAAGATGCCAGCCTTCATTGATTTGCTCTAGACTTCCAGATGGCAGAAGGTGGTGAATGTTAGACAGGGGAGATACTTTGTATGGTGAGAATGAGCGTTGGCTTACTTGAATGGACGTTCTCTGTGCGCTGCGGTAGAGTCCAAGCATGGGTTAAAGTCTGTCTCTCTGCCCAAGGACTGGATTGAATTTCTTTTGACCACGCCTCCTAGTCTCCCCTGGTTCAGTTTTTCAATGAAGGCATGGTCCCTTCGAAGACGTAGCTCCTTCTCAGCTACAGGTGTCCTCCAAGAACTACAGTCAAGTGAGTCAATGATAAACAAACCCCAGGGCAGGGTTGGACTCTCCCGCAACACACAGAGAACAAGCATTCAAGTAAGCCAACGCTCATTCTCATGTGTGCTGCTTGGAGAGTCCAAGCATGGGACATACCCAAGCTGTCACTAGGGCGGGAAAACAACCCCAATCAAATGAAGTCTATCTACTGGAATGGACACTTGCAAGACTCGTCTGCCGAAATAAGCATCTGCAGAGGCAAATTTGTCCAGTTTATAATGTCTTACAAACAGTGAGGTCGACCAAGTCATAACCTTGCAGTTCCCCTCAACAGAAGCCTGGGTTGCCCAGGCCGCCGTGGTGGCTGCACTCCTAGTAGAATGTGCAGTAATACGTGGAGGAGCTGGTCTGCCCTGGTGTTCATAGGTGAGAGAAATGTAAGCCTTGAGCCAGCATCCAATGGTAGATGAGGTGACCTTGCGGCCCATGGACGCCGGCTGGAAGGCAATGATTAAGGCTTTGGAATGTTGAAATAAAGCAGTCCGTTTGAAATATCTCTTGAGTACCCTGTGAACGTCCAGAGTATGCCAACAATGCTCTCTAGGATGGTTAGGTCTCGGGCAAAAATTTGGAAGAGCCACTTCCTGGGCCCTATGAAAGTAGGAGTTGACCTTCGGTATGCAAACTTAACACTCCTAAAATAAAACTAACAACAAACAAATAAAACACTCTGCCCTAATTCATTAGAGTTGTGGAGACACTCTTTGAAATGTCCTGATGGGCTGGACTGAATTGAAAAACTGAATCAGAGAAGACCAGGCAGTGTGGTCAAAAGAAATTCAATCCAGTCCTTGGGCAGAGAGACAGAATTTAATCCATGCTTGGACTCTCCAAGCAGCGCACAGGAGAATGATAAATTTGTATTCATAATATTTACTTATACTACCATGTTTCCCTGAAGGTAAGACAGGGTCTTATTTTCTCCCCCCCCTTATTTTTGGGGAGGTTTTATTATTTTTGAGGTGCAGGAGACAGCAAGCGTGGTGACCTAATGGCTGCTGCTGTGTTGCAATATTTTCAGGGGAGGGATTATTTTAGTGCATGCGCTCAAAAGCCTGATTGGGCTTATTGCCTGGGGAGGTCTTATTTTTGGGGAACAGGGTATCCAGTCAGATCAACTCAAGCAGCCACCCTTGAGACTGTGCTTATAGCTGCTCATTCCAACTAAGCTACCGTATTTTTCAGAGTGTAAGACGCAACAAGGTTTTGAAGAGGCATTTTTTTTTAAAAAAGTAGGTAGGTAGATAGAGGGATAGAGAAGGAGAGAAAGAGATAAATACAGTAGGTAGGTAGGGAGAGAGAGTAAGTAAGTAGGTAGGTAGAGGGGTAGAGAGAGAGACATAGAGAGAGAGAGAGAAATACAGTAGGTAGGTAGGGAGAGAGAGAGTGTGTGTAGGTAGGTAGGCAGAGGGATAGAGAGAGAAATAGAGAGAAATACAGTAGATAGGTAGGTGTTTCTGCTGGCACAGCACTTGATCAATGTAATTCTCATCAATCAGTTAAAGAGCTTTTAGAAAGGAAAAAAAAGTTTTTGCACTCTGCAAACCTCCCCAAAATGGTCCGTTTTTCACAAAAACAAGCCCATTTTTTTTCAAAAAAAAAAAAAAAAAAGAAAAGAAAAGAAAAAGGCATGAATAGCCTTGGGGTGGGGCCTTGCAGAATGTTCCTAGGGCGGGTATAAGGGCCAAAAATGAGCAAAAATGGCCTATTTTTTGTGAAAACAGGCCTGTTTTTTGTCAAAAAATTTGCATGCATGGCCTTATGGAGGCTGCTGCTGGGGAGGGGGCAAAAAACAGCCCGTTTTTCATTCATTTCTGCCCTCCCCAGCCCCCAGGAGCTCTCTGAAAGCCTCCATAAGGCTATGCATGGCCATATGGCGAGCGATCGTGGGTGCGCCTCGCTTCGCCCACGTAACACCTATCCTCCGCGAGCTGCACTGGCTGCCTGTTGATCTCCAGGTGCGCTTCAAGGTGCTACTTATCACCTATAAAGCCCTTCATGGTAGTGGACCTGGGTACTTGAGAGACCGCCTACTGCCAATTACCTCCACTAGACCGATACGATCGCATCGATTAGGCCTCCTCCGAATACCATCTTCCAGCCAGTGCAGACTGGCAACTACCCGGAGGAGAGCCTTCTCGGTGGCTGCTCCGACCCTCTGGAACGAACTCCCCGTGGAGATTCGGACCCTCACCACCCTCCAGTCCTTCTGCGCTGCTTTAAAGATCTGGCTATCCCGGCTGGCCTGGGGTTAAGATTCTAACCCCACCCGAATTGTGTGACTGTTGTGTTTTCTTTTAATATGTTGTACTGTCTTCATGTTGGAAAATTGTTTGTCCTTCCCCCCCCCCCTTTTTGAACTGTGAGCCGCCCTGAGTCCCCCCAGGGAAAAGGGCGGCATACAAATAAAGGGAAATGAAATGAAATTTTGATGAAGGGGGAGGGGCTTCGGGAGGCAAAAATGCTGTATTCGGTGTATAAGATGCACCCAGATTTTCAGCCTCTTTTTTGATGAAAAAAGGTGTGTCTTATAATCCGAAAAATATAGTAATCAGAAAAAGAGCTAAATGTTGAGAAAGAGACAAACCAAGCCAAGTACACCAATTATTAAAATAAAATAGAATTCTTCATTGGCCAAGTGTGATTGGACATAAAAGGAATTTGTCTCTGGTGCTATAAAGGATCTTATAAGGAGACAGATATGAAGATATATGAAGAGCTTTACATCAAGCTGCTCAATTGCAGGATCAGCAGGATGTGAACAATACCTTTCCTTAATATGCACCAGATTTATTGAAAGGTTGTTTTAGGGCATCTCAACAACAAGTTTGTTCCTGCCAGAAGCTTGATTTTATAGAGCACTTTGGTCAAGTATCTTCACCCTTATTCTTGCTATTTAGTTGGGAAGAGCACTTGCTGTCCCTGTGTACAATAGAACTCCTTTGTTAAGTACACAACTGGACTAACCAATCTAATTGTACAGCATACACGTCCAACAGTATCAAATGGATTGATAGGTATTCTTCAACAGAAAGTGCTATTAAGTGAACACATTGCTATTCCAAATGATACTCTCTTTTTAAAGTCAGCATTGCAATTACTTCATTTGATCAATTCTGCATTCACTGTACATGTTTCAGGTTATCCGAAAAATTCCTATAGGACGTCAGTGAGAAGCCATTGCCTTAACCAAGCCATTTGATAACTGGAGCATAACAACCCTGCAAGACACTATTGATTATAAATCTGCTGATATTCATTAGCTTTTCTTTTATCTGCAAGTAAGATCATGGAATAAAATAATCTTCCTAACAAAGACCATGCCCCTTTCCTCTTTATCTGGACTTCCTACCAACCATGCTACTCTGTGGCCACCTTCAATTGAAGGAGATTGTTGGGCTCCAAAGTTGTATGAACCTGCATCTCAACTGAGGTAACTCAGTAGACTCTTCAGAATAACACATAATAACATCTTCAGGGGCATAGCTATACTGAGTTTGGAGCCCTTCATTCCTTCATGCTGTATTTTTTTTAAAATTCAAAACATTCCCATGTTATTTCTTAAATCAAAGTTGCATGCCATAAATCACCATGCAGTAAACGTACAAGTTGAAATGTATCTGAAGCTGGTCTCAGTGCTGCACCACAGTACAATTTTGAGAAAGTTTCAGGTCTATAAATCATGCTGGTTTCAAGAGTTAATTCCTATTTGCCTAGTGTCTTTTGAAACAATATATTTAAGTGTACAGAAACAGTGGCATTTTTATTCTGGGGACCATTAATACTGAAATGATTACAACCCACTCCAAAATAAAAAGCTCTATTTAATCTAGGCTCCAGAATGATCTCACTGTCAATAATGTTTTGAAATTGCATGGCAATATTTCAGAAATCCAGAATATAAAGTTCAGGTACATCAAAAGAAATCCATAAATAACATTCTAATAGTCTGACAGATGATAAATATCTTGGATCAAGGTATAACAGGGTTAGGATTACCTAGATAAATTTAGATCCTAAGTGAATGAGTAGATAGTCAAGACAATTCAGTTCCCCATTCATTGCTTTTCAAAGCTTTTATCACGAAGATAAATCCCAATAGATTTATTCCAAGTATTTGACTAAAGCAACAGTTTTCCCAACTAATTCAGTATGATTTTTTTTTACAAAAAAGAGATTCAAGAGAAGAAGAAAACATCTAGTTAAATGGGAGTAAGAAATAGTGGGCCAGCAATTCCTCCTCCACTCTTGCTCAGATTTTGTTGCCACAGAAACCAGTTTCTCTTCTAGCCTGACAACTGGAATTAGTACTTCTAAATAAGTATATTTGGTCTTTTAGATGTATTTGACTGCATCTCCCTCCATCATCAGGCAAACTAGTAGTCCAAATCAGATGCAGGGCACTATGGCTGTTGCTGGGATTTTTTTTTTGTTATTTACTTGAATTAAATAAAAAAAATTAAACAGTAAAACTGAATATTTATTTAAAATATTTGCATAGCTGTCCATTTTACAGCTAAACATTGTGCAATTTACAACCCAAAAATAAAAGAACAATAACACAATAAATAAAAACTCAAGAACCAGAAAAACCAAAACACAAAAACCTAGTACCATAACCACACTTCCCTGCTACCACTCACTACATTTCTATCCCACCTTGCCTTTATCTAGTTCTATAATTTTAGAATTATATCAGAATACATTTCATTAGATTGCAGTTTAAACCTAATAACATTTCTTGAGGAGGCTGTTCGAGAAAATTAGAGGATTTAAGTTACAGCAACTCAAAAAGTTATACTTCTTTTTAAAAAGTAGAGGAAACAATTTTAAAAATAAAGAAATCATACGTCTTATAGGGAGACGGGGTGACTGTAATTTATGGGGTTTGGAAATTCGTCTTGATCCATTTATATCCTATTTTTATATTTAGGCAAATATTCAAGGCACTCTAACAACTGAATCTAAAAAAAGTATATAACTACCATTAATGTTGAAGTTAATGTTGCCATTAATTCCAAAATCAAGTAAAAATGAAATGTTCACATACAAACGCAGTTCTGAAAAGCAAAATCTATAAATGTATTAAAAAAAAGGTAAAAAGGGGCAGAGAATAATGGGTGGTTAGTTCCATAAGCATACCTGAAAGCTTTTGTTTTATATTGATATATTGAAACATTTTAGATTTATATTGACCCATTGAGACATCAAAGACTTAAGTTAGAAGCTACTGTACAGAACCCCAACATTGAAAATAGATTTTGAACTTTTAGGGTTGTCTTGTTCACAAGTATACTGGCAGACTGATTGGTGTTATCATTTTAAATATTATCACTTAAGGATTGGATCCTACAGTGAACAACCGGCCCAAGAAAAAGATTAACGTCCAAGTCAATCTTGATTTCTGACTATTACATGGACAGGTCCCTGCAGTTTTCTTGAAAACATTTTCAGAAGTTGTTGACCCAAATTTCTATGGCTAAGTGAAACATTCATTAAGTGAGTTTTCCCTCATTTCACAACCTTTCTTGCCACAATTGTTAAGTCAATCACTGCCATTGTTAAGTTACTGACATGGTTCTTAAATGAATCTGGCTTTGCCTTTGCCTTTGCTTGTCAGAAGGCCCCAAAGGTGATCACTTGACCCCAAGCGTATGAACTCTGATCATATGAATGCTGCAACAATTTTAAGTGGGAAAATAGTGATAAGTCACTTTTTTCAGTGCCGTGGTAACTTTGAACAATGACTAAATGAATGGTTGTTAAGTGTTCTGACCTAGGATTCCCAAGAGCATGAAGCAAACTCCTTGTCCCGACAAAAACCCCTTTTATTAATTTGCTGTGAATTCTGCTCATTCACATCCAGCAAAGTCTTTCAAGGGAGGATTTATAGTCACAGACCTTATCTGGCTTGGAGAGCTAATAGGCTGATATTTTGCAAAATGGTAAGGAATCTCGGAGAGTCATTATCCAATTAAGCGAACTAATTGTCTCCTGAAAACCCCACTCCCCTTTTGCTCCTCTTTTATTTCCTTTGGGAGGGGTCATTCATTGTCTACCTGTGGCCTTACTCCCAAGTTAACCCCTGTTCTTTAGCTGTTCCCTTCATCTGACAACTCCAATCCGCACATTGGAAAGAGGCTCCAGTTGTTTGTCTGCCTCACTGATGTCTAACTCTGAAGGCAGCTGATAACTTGCATACAGCTCTGGCCCCCTCTCTGCCTCCAACACTAAGCCCTCATTAGAGCTTTCCCCAGGTGCCAGGACTGGCCCATGATCCTCCCCAACCTCCTCACTGTCCAAATCTGCTGCCAGCTCTGCTGGCCACTGATGGGCCACAACAGTAAGTTGAGAACTACTTGTACTCTTGCAGGTCTGAAAAAAACTCCCAAATATATTTTCAACAATTACATAATACTTGTATCAAAATAAACACCTAAGGCCTGGGCAAGTTTTATTTACATTTCATTTAAATTCATAAGCATGTGCCTTAAAGTTTGAAAGCTTCAACATTTCTATCCACTATCAAATAAGGTAGGGATGTCAAAGTCAAGGCCGTGTGCCGGATCCGGCCCATGGGGTGCTTACATCTGGCCCGCAGGGCTGGCCTGGAAATAGCAAAGGATCAGCCCATGGTGCTTCTACTAGCAAACACGGGGCATGGATGGCTTCCTGTAGCAGCACACACCCTGTTTTCAGCCTCGATGGCTTCCTGCAGCACTCTGGCAGCAAAAACAGGGCACGGGGCACCTGCATCCCATTTTGGCCAGCAGAGTGTTGCAAGAGTCTGTCCAGGCTAAAAACAGGGTTGGGAGGGGAATGTACAGCCCCCTCACGCCCCATTTTGGCCAGCAGGGTGCTGCAGGAGGTGTACATCCTGTCTCCCCACCTCCCGGCCGGTGGAGGACAACTACAATGCTGATCCGACCCTCAAAGAAATCCAGTTTGACACCCCTAAGATAAGGGATCCTTGGTGCTCTCTGAGCTTGCTTGTTTTCTTGTAGACATTTCATTACCCTTAACTAAGGAACATAATCAGTGCTAGTAAGGAGTGCTGTTTGCTGTCAGTTTATATTCTGGCGACATGCTTGTTTGTGCAGGTGTGAGTGGTTTTATATCAGATAATATATATCAGATAAGACAACTCTGAAAACTTGTAAGGATTAAACAGATATGTGACTTGCTAAAGATTAAGAGATTTGAGGAAGGGGGTATACTCTTTAATGGTGAGCAAATTATGGCATTCATCCTAGATTTAATCCCTTGGTGTTAAGGCTTTGTACCAAACACAGCAATTAAACACTTAGTCTCACATTTCCATACAGACAAGGTTAGAAAAATAGAGAATTACTGCAGGAAATTAAGAAGTCTATTTAGGAATCACTATTGTGAGATGAACAGCCATATAAATCATGTAATAAATAAAAATATAAGGAAAGAGTTCTGCATACACAGGTAGTCCTTGACTTACACAACTGTTTGTTCAGCGAGCATTCAATGCTACAATGACTGAAAAAGTGATTTATAGCTGGCCCTCACACTTATAACGACTGCAGCATCCTCACGGTCACATGATCAAAATTTGGCAACTCTCATGTTTAGCACAGTTCAGTGGTGGGTTGCAGGCGGTACACCCAGGTACGGGCACACTGGATCCTGCCCGGAGCACCGGGTACCATTTCAGTACGGTGCTCTAGAGGGCCCACATGACCTCATTACCTGTGCTTTAACTCTTTGGTGCTTCTGCGCACGGCGCCTGCACAACGCACTACCGAGCAGCTGGAGTGTCACCGAGGCTTGCGGAAGTGTCGCAGGCAAGTACAACGCATGCGCATGCCATGTATGTCCATGTGGGTGACGCCGGGGTCGTTCCAACCGTTGGAACGGAATCCGGAACGACCACTGGCACAGTTGTAGCATTCTGGGATCCTGTGAACACCATTTGCAACCTTCCCAGCTGCCTTCCAAGAAACAAAGTCAATGGGGGACGTTGGGTTCGCTTAATGACCACTTAACAACTATAGTGATTCATTTAGCAAGTGTGGCAAAAAGGTCATAAAATTGGGTGAGACAACAACTCCGCTTAACCAGCAAAATTATGGTCTTAAGTCAAGAAGTACATGGAGTCAAAGAGTAAAAGGTAAAGGTTCCCCTCGCACATATGTGCTAGTAGTTCCCAACTCTAGGAGGCGGTGCTCCCTTCCATTACAAAGCCGAAGAGTCAGCATTGTCAGAGGATGTCTCTGTGGTCATATGGCCAGCATGACTAAACGCCGAAGGCACATGGAACACTGTTACCTTCCCACTAAAGGAGGTTGTTCCTATTTTTTTACTTGCATTTTTACATTCTTTCGAACTGCTAGGTTAGCAGAAGCTGGGACAAGTAATGGGAGCTCACTCCATTATGCGGTGCTAGGGATTCAAACCACTGGAGCTACTGACCATTCTGATTGACAAGCTCAGTGTCTTGGCCACTGAGCCCTTGGTGAGTCAAGGAGTACTTGTATCTTATTCTCTGTCTCTCTCAATTCCAACATTTAAATCTGGAGCCTCTTTTAAAGTCAATGGCTGCTTTGCTGCTTGTTTCCCAGTCTTTTAAGATTTCTGCCATACGTCCCTTATTTACAAAATGCCTTTCCCTGGCATGACCATCAGAAAGTCATTCCCTTCAACTCTTATATTTGGCATTAATACCGCTATTCTTTAGGCATAATGCAAGATCCTTCTTGTTCATTATGCTTGTGACAGCATGCAAGGATTTTTTTAAAAAGGCCTTTTATCTGCCAGCATTTGATTTGTTACCTGAGCATCTGTTGGGGTTTCTCCCTAATAACTTAATGTATCGCATTGGGTTTTATGATTATGAATTGCCTCAAGAGTCACAGCCCAGTACAAGATGGGATGCAAATTCAGTAACCCAAGAAGCAAGACAACAGTTTTTCATAGAAAATTTGCCCAAACAGATCCCACTCCCCTCTTTTCTCTGATACACAATATCAGCCTCCATTTCGCTTTTCCATCCATTACTCTAAGGGAGGCCAGAAAAGGCCATGCCAGGTTAATTGTTATGGGAGGCCTGCTTACGCAGCAGGAAAATGACCAGCCCAGCATTGCTCCCAAGGAAATCCCACTCCACTCCTTTTTTTATTCTTTGGTTTTGTAACTACCATATTTTTTCGAGTATAAGACGCACCAAGGTTTTGAAGAAGCAAATTAAAAAAAAAAGGTGAAGGGATAGTGAGAAAGAGAGAAATACAGTAGGCAGGTAGGGAGAGAGAGAGTAGTTAGTTAGGTAGGTAGGCAGGTAAAGGGATAGATAGATAGAGAGAGAGAGAAATAGAGATAGAGAAATACAGTAGGTAGATAGGGAAAGAGAGAGAGTGTAGGTAGGTACTGTAGGTAGAGGGATAGAGAGAGAGAAATAGAAAGAGATAGAGAGAAATACAGTAGGTAGGTAGTTAGGTAGGGAGAGAGAGTAGGTAAGTAGATAGATGTTTCCAGGTGTATTTATCCATGCGCTGGAGAAGGAAATCACTGACAATCTGCAGCACCTAAGACTTTGTTCCTGCTGGCACAGCACTTGATCAATGTAATTCTCATCAATCAGTTAAAGAGCTTTCCAAAAAGGAAAAAAAAAGTTTTTGCACTCTGCAAACCTCCCCAAAACAGCCCATTTTTTTGTGAAAACGGGCCTGATTTTTTAAAAAAAAGGCATGAATAGCCTTGGGGGAGGGCTTGCAGAGTGCTCCTGGGGGTTGGGGGGGGCAAAAACAGGGGGTGGTGGGGCAAAAACATGGGGGTGGGGCAAAAATGATAATTCAATTTTATTCCATTCCAATCAATCTTGGAGGCACCATCTGACACTGGCAAAATCTATGTAAAAACCAATGGGGGGGGGGAATTAAATGTAATGGAAAAGATCCACTGGGCCTATTTCTTACTGCCTAACCCACCCCTTTAGGGATTTTTTAAAAAATCCCTAAAGCAGAAGGAAAAAAGATTTGGAAACATGAATTCTGCTGTCATTTTCATCGTTTTGCTGGTTTGATTTTTAGGTAAACATGTGCAAAATGTTTTAGCTTGAAATGGCTGCTTTGAGTTTCCAAGAACATGTAACAAAACTTGGCAATTTTAACCAGCCCTATTCTGTGTTTTCCAATCATTCCAGGCACTACAATAGGGTTGTCATTTTGCGATTGGGTTGCTGTTATGAACAAAATGTACCTTTTCCCAGTGTAGCCAGTGTAGTACCAGGGAGTAGCCATGTCCTGGCTACCATTGCTTTAAGCCAGATGGCATATGAAAAATGTTCAGAAGAAAGGAGGAGTTAAGTTGCCCTTTATTTTCAGTGTTCAAGGAAGGTACTCTAGGGAAGAACACCATTGTTGCTTCTGCTAATCCTGTGCATGGTATGCAGTTGCCAAACCTAGCCAGTGAGTTGCTTCAACTTGCTAGGTTCCAGTACCTAAAGAAAAAGTGATAGGGCTGTTATTTTAAAATAATAATAATAATTGGGAAAAACTTTATAGAAAGGAGTGGTGCTATGGAAAAAGGAATTATAAAGATATTACTGTTTTGTCTTGTAATGTGTGGGCTAAGCAACTAGTTAAATAAGGGGACACAGTGGCTTAAGGACACTGGAACTGCCAGCCAGAAATTATCTGCAAATGCTTCTGCTCACCCAGCAGTTTGAAAGCAATAGCAATATCATTTAGACTTATATACAGCTTTACAGCCCTCTCTAAATGGTTTATAGAGTCAGTATATTGCCCCCAACAATTTGGGTCGTCATTCTACCCACCTTGGAAGGATGGAAGGCTGAGTCAACCTTGAGCCTGGTGAAAGCTGAACTGCTAAATTGCAGGCAGCCAGCAGTCAGCACAAATAGCCTGCAGTACTGCACTCTAACCATTGTGCCGCCATGGCTCAATATTGCAAATAGATAAATGGTACCATTTCAGTGGGAAAAACCTAGCTGCATTCATGTGTGCAGAGAGCAGAAGCCAGGGCTGGACCTGGCCAGATGCCAGGCATCACGACACAAGGTGAGGCAAGACCAACAGAGGAGCCCGGAGCAGCCAGCAATCTGAGTGCCTTTAGCTAACTGGTGTAAAGGTGGCTTCTCCACGTGGTACACCAAGGTTAAGCATGCAAGGGCAGAACAGAATAAACTAGCAAACTAGGCTGTCAGGACTACATTACGTTTAGCATAGATTTCCCTGGCATTGTATGCCACATACTAAATAAATAAATAACTAGTTACAGTTTGGTTTTTAGCAAAAATGTCCCCCACCCCTCACCATTAGGTTGACTTAATGATTGCTACAAAAAAGGTTGCAAAATCGGATGAGTCATTATGACTGTCATGATGTATGACCCTATTGGGTTGGCCCCATTACGGGTTTAAGTTGAGAATTATCTGTATTAAAAAAAAAAGTTTAAAAAGCATTACTTCACCAAATTGTCTACAATGGGTAGTGGGAAACGTTCGGCATAGATGTCAACCTCAATTAGTCTTGTTGTTATGAGATAAAAAAACAGTGTGTCCCGTCCCCCCGAAATCTTTAACTCAACTTTTGGTGCTTGTCTCATTCAGAGTATACCAATCACTAAAATTCCTTATGACTAGAACATCTGAAATATCCCCAACATCTATCCTATTTCATAATTATTTCAACTGGTGCACCATTCCATAGATCCCTCACTACTATTTGCACAGTGAGATATTATCTGATGCAAGCAAAGTCCAGACTCACTGCCTATTTATTTTATTTATCATATTTGTGTAGCCACCCATCTCAAAAGGGACTGATTGAAAAAACGGAGGCATTTCCTGGGGAATACGAATCAAAGAACCAAAGAGTGGGGTTATCAGTTGGCTTCCCCTCCCTTCCACTAGGCAATGCAGATCCTTCTTCAGGTAGTTGCCTGAATTAGGGCTGCAATTTTCCCACAGTGAGGTACATGAAAAAGAGGCCAGAGAGGCGGAAAAGTCAAAACTCTTTAACTCAAGGAATCTTTTGAAGAATTGTGAGACATGTTGTCATAAGAAGCCCTGTCAGAAATTTATCAAATACAAAGCATAGCAATAATGCACCTACAATCCAGACACAGAATAGTTTATGCCAATATCAAAGCCAGGATATTGCACAAGTAACCCAACATAAGAACACAGATTTAGAAACTTTACTAAGTGTGTCAACAGGCTTATTTATCATCCATGAACCTGAAACATATGCTCAGACGCTTGGAAATTCATTACCTGTCCTTGCACAGCTTAAATGGAACTATATATTATGCATACACCGATCTTGGATGTTAGAAAAGATCATGTCTAGACAAGTGTTGCTGGCAACTTTCTCTGTACCAGTAGTTTGCAAAAAAAAAAAAAAGAGAGAGAGTTATTTCCCCCAAATGCTGCTTTTGTTTTGTCCATTTGATATTGCTGCAGGCCAAATAAAACTAATTCTATTCCAAAAGAAATTCTCATATTGGCAGGGAAATCTGTACACTATTGCAGCCCTTGGATGGGAGTTGCAGAGCCAACCAGTGATTTATCACTTCCAATGGGACAAAGGGCTGTCCCTTTGTGTTCCATAAGTGGAACCCATGGGCTGAATTCCAAAAGTATCTTTGCACATTTCCATTATTTCACGGGTGCTTCTGTTCTTTTCTTGCATGTCCCTAACCTGTGCCAGAAATTACCCCAGACCAGTTTTGAGGACTCGGCAATCTATTCTACTGTACATGTTATAATATCAAAGGAGGGATATTGCTGGATATATACTTTGTGTTTTCCACACAACCTTACTGTATGCAAGGAGGAGTTATGGCAAAGCAGCAGGCATCTCCATCACAAAAATGTTTCAGAACCAGAAGCATTTCTGTCAGTGAATACAGTAAACCACATAAACATTAATATTACATTTGTATACATATCGATCCATCAGGAAAAATTGGTTCTATCTTTCATGGCCAGATAGAACTCCTCCAATCATTCATTTTCCCCACTAACTGGAGAAGACTATATTCATTTCCATCTTCCTTCTACCATCAAGTTGGTAAGAAGGCATTTCTAGGATGAATCGCATATTAATTCGAGGCAGAAATTTGAAGAAGAAAACATGGATCCAACTCAAGAGTTCAGACTTAGCAATAAAGAGAAAAGTAAAGTAGAGAATTGTGTGTTTGATGTAGTCAACTTATGATACTCCATTATGGAGTATTCCAAACATTAATGTTTGACTGTTAAGCCAAACTGATAACATATGGCTCGCTCATCTCTTAAACAAAGGGTGTCCATAAAGCAAACTAACAAAAACAAAATATTGTTGCTTTTAATATACAAGATACGTTGCAACTGGTAGATAAAAAATCAGAAAGTCTTCCATTTCCTATGTCAAATCCCATCTGATCATCAAGAAGGCTAGATGTTTTAGTTATAAGTTCAAAGCACCAAGACTCCAGCGGAGGAATAAAAAACATGCATGCATACCACAAGACTTGAAATGCTCTTCTAAAAAATAAATATGTCTTGACTTGACTAATCATACACAAGGGCACATGGAAGAGAAATACCAAACAAAGGCATTAATATTCAGTTAATGGTTTATTTACAACATTACCAATGCCACCATATAACATTTTCTCAATAATCTAAAATAGGTAACAACCAAAAACAGTTTATCTACGAAACAGAACATCACCCTATAAACAATTACAAACTAGAAGTGTGCATACCTTTGCTTATAACAAGAACAGTTTTAGATAAACAAAAATCATCAGGGATTTTATAAGATCAAAAGCAAAGGCTCTAGGGCCGCAACAAGTTATGGCACTTGCAGATCAAAAGTACCCAAATGCGTGCTTTTAAATAATAGCAAATGATTGACTCTATTCAACTGAAAGCAAGAGGGAACTAGTTAGACTTTAAAAAAATGCCACAACCATCCAGAAAAATGGAAAACAAGAAAACCTCTACAGCATTTTGCACAATTTTACAACTTCTTATACAATTTTGGAGAACTGCAAATCATCACACAGAAAACATATTTCTTTATACAGCCTTTGGTTAACTCTCATACAATCTCTTTTGAAGCTGTCAACCCAAGCTGCAGCATCTCCTCAGAGCTTGATAAACAGCACTTCCCCAAATGTCTGTTTCTGACTTTCCTGGGTTATACAAAATTGCCCTCTTCGAGGAGGGGGGGGGGACTAAACCTGAATGTTAATTGAGGTGAATCTGGTCAGTCCTAAAGAGTTAGATTCAAGCCTTGTGGACTAATACTATGTTCTACTGAAGAATGACATGATGGGTAATGCAGTTCTACATAGTAGTTGAATGCATAAAAATATATCTAGTATATAAACTAGGGGTCTTTTCTTGCTTGTGTACATTCAGAACTTGATCTCTCTCTGTTAATACTGCACCTGGCATTTGATCATTAGTGGCCTAGTTAACATTCCAGTTTTTCCAATTTGGGAAAAAAATGTACCAATAGAAGATGTTTTAAACACCCCATGAGTTATGAAAAAACAAGCACAAATAATTTCCATTTCACTGGCTATTTCACAAATGAATGACTTCAACTGACTCTATAAATGACAGATACACTACAAGGAATAATTTGTTCTAATAATGACTTATTCAGTGCTGGATTTGATGTGCTACTCAAAATTACATTGAGTGTTAAATACTGTCATGTTAAACCAATGGGTTAGGCTATATTTGTTTGACACATGACCAACTGCTTTTGTGACCAGTTGCTCTCAACAAAGATGATCAACCTGATAAAGGGTAAGGACTGAAAAACTGCTATGTAACTACAAAGGAGAACATCATTAAAGAACGACAGGCATAATATTGGATTCTCCTTTATTCACAGAGGGGGAAATAAACACATTAAAATTCCTTTGCCAATATTAAGATCAGCCTGTGCTTTATCCGTGAAGCACATGCTTTGTGCAATGTGTATCCAAGGACTGAATACATGTCTCAAATGTCAGGTACAGATGGCTAGAGAGGCGGGAATGTAAGAGCCAGAACAAGCCTAAACGACACACCTCAGCTTGCTTTCCAACATTTTCTGTCAAGAAATAACATATCTGTATCTATGCCACAGTTCAAATACTGAAATCCTAAAACACACTTACTTCAAAACATCCACTGTTGAGAATGTAGCATTGGCTTACCTGATGCGCTCATTTTCTGAAGAAGTGGAGACAGCATCCTTGTGTGGGTTATTCTTGCACCATCCAATAGAACGGAGTCTGCAAAGTTTAAGCCCCGCCCCTTCCTGCTGAGATTCCCAGCTTTTATGATGGAACAAATACGCAGATAGACATGCATGAAAAGAAACAATTTCTCCCTCAAAATAGCGGCCCGGACCCTAAGGGTGGGGCAGGATGCTGTCTCCAGTTCTTCAGAAAATGAGCGTATCAGGTAAGTCAATGCTACATTTTCCTGATTCAGTGGACCCAGCATCCTTGCGTGGAACATACCAAAGCTTGTCCAACATTACGGGTGGGAAACAGTCTGGAACGAACCCCTCTGACTAACCCTGACCTGCTATAAAACACACCTCCCAAAGGCTGCATCAGCCGATGCGTACCTGTCAATCCAGTAGTGTCGAATAAACGTGGATGGAGATGACCAGTGTCTTTGACCAATGCTTGCTAACAGATCTATACAGGAATATGCCTTTACAATGCATGCCCTGATCCATATCCCTAATGAGGAAGAGGACGCCTTGAGGCCCATAGAGTCCGGTTAAAAAGAAACCAACAGCGCTTCAGTGCGATGGAAAGTCGCCGTTGGCTTTTCCAGTAAGCCGGCCTGGCCTGAATAGAATAAAATATAGGATTAATTTGGTTGTTAATTTTAATTTAATTTTTAAAAATTTATTGTAAATATCAATTGGTTTTTTTGGATATTTTATTTAATGTCCCTTTTAATTTTTGTAATATGTGTTTTCTTTTATGTTGTACGCCCCTCTGAGTCCTTAGGAGAAGGGCGGCATATAAATCCAATAAACTGAAACCTGAACCTGCCATCCTGCATAAATAGATCTTCACAGCCCTTCGAACATCAACGGTGTGCCAGTTGTATTCTAGGTGATGAACTGGGTCAGGGCAGAAGTTGGGAAGCACCAAGTCCTGAGAGTGATGAAAGATGGAGTTCACCTTAGGTACGAATGCTGGATCCACCCTGAGAAATACTCTGTCTGCATGGACGGTGCACAGATCCTGTTGCATGGAAAGAGCCGCTAACTCTGAGATCCGGCGGGCCAAAGTGATTGCCACCAAAAGTATGACTTTCTGCGACATGAAGAGCAGGGAAGTGTCTTGCAGTGGCTCGAACAGAGCCTGGGTGAGTGCCTGGAGAATGAGAGGCAGGTCCCAAGAAGGGTAGCGATGCACGGTGGGTGGATGCAGGTTAGCAGTGCCTTTCAAGAACTGCTGAATGAGTGGTTCGGAGGTCAGAGATCTGTTAAGGCCTGAATACAGATGGAGGACAGGGCCACGACGTGGTGATGGAGGATGTTGGGCACCAATCCGGCTGCCAACCTGTCCTGCAAAATTAGAGAATGTGGCACATCCGAACTTGGAGGAGAGTTACCTTCTTGGGCTGGCACCAAGCACAGAAGGCCTTCCAGGTGTAATCATAGATATGAATGGTAGCCAGTCTCCTGGCTGCCTGGATTGTCCGAATGACATCTGGTGACAAGGCCTCAGTCATCATTGAGCACCACTCAACCTCCATGCAGTCAACTTGACCACTGTGGGTCCAGATGTGACATGGTCACTTGGAAGAGACACGTGTTGGAGAGGAGGACCCTCCACAGGGGAGCGACTGACAGAGACAGGAGATCCGCGAACCATGGATGACGTGGCCAGTGAGGTGCTAGGAGGATTAATTCCGCCCTCTCCTCCAACAGTTTTCTGATGACCCACTGATCAGGGGAAATGGAGGGAAGGCATAAAGAAGGCCCTGCGGCCAGCGACATCTCAGGGCATCCCTCCTCTCCGCACCTGGAGTTGCATACCTCGCATAAAACCGAGGGACCTTCTTGTTGCGACTGCTGGCGAAGAGGTCAACCACAGGGACTCTGAACTGTCTGGTCAGTTCTCTGAAGTGGGTTGCATGGAGTTCCCACTTGGCCTAATCTACCTGTGATCGGCTCAGCCAATCCGCCGTGATGTTGTCTGTGCCCACAATGTGCTCTGCTCGCATGGAGTGAAGGTGAGTCTCCGCCCAGGACAGCAGCTGTTGGGCCTTCTTCATAAGCCACTTGGATCGGGTTCCACCCTGCCAGTTGACGTAGCCCTTCGCTGTCATGTTGTCCGTCATGATTAACACCTCCGTCCATTGCAGCTGACACTGCCTGACTATATAATTAAGGTTAAAATAATGGAGGTGCCAATCCCTACAATGGGCACACCAGGGCCCGGGTACTGGATCAATGAGAGCTGACAATGGCCCCTGTGGACAGCCATGCCAGGGCTTCTCCTTAGCCTGCAACAAGAGACCCACTGGTTCCTGTGCCAAAGACCTCAAGCTGTTATGCGAGGTAGGGCTGGCAGCTCCTGTTCCAAGGGAGCTGCACAAGTGCCTCCGCTTCCTGTCTGATCCCGTGTTGTCTGGGAGGGGGAAAAGAACAGTCCTCACAGTTATGACCTGGTCCCAGTTAGTGTCCTGGTGGGATTTGAATCCAAAGCCTGTTCCCTGGGCCTGCAATCTCAATACCAATCCCAGAGGGCACCCAATGGTAGTCTAGAGGGAATCCTCAGAGCTAGGTCAATAGACTGGGATCCAAAATGGTGGCCGCCACTAAGCGAGGCCTCCAAATAGTGGCCCCTGCTTTTTCGCACCAAAAGGGCACTCAAAATGGCGGCCACGGCAGAACAAGTGCTGCAAGCTCTCGGGCTGATGCGGAGAAGGTGATCCCGGCTCTCCTCACCCCCACGTGGAGATAAACGGCCCGTGGAAACCTCTCCCAACTCCCTGCGCTCCGCTATCACTTTAAATGGTGTGGAGAAGCCGATCCCAGCTCTCCGTGCTCCTTTAATTGCAAACGGCGCCGAGAAGCCGATTCCAGCTTCCCATGCCCTCAGGCATCTGCAAATGGCCCTGAGAAGCTAATCTCGGCTTCCTGTGTCTCCACGTGGCACCAAAGTCTCCGCTGCTTGCTACAAGCCTCCCTCCATCCCATGCGGTCGCTCAACAACGTACTGGAGGCATCTGCGCTGCCTTCCGACGACTCGTGATGCTGATTCCCTCAAGGGAGTCAAGCAGCCTGTAAAGAAAACAATGGGGGGGGGGCGCTAAAATCTAGAAACAATGAAAAGATAAGAAAGTTAAATGAAAGAGGAAAAAAGAAAGCTCAGTATTCAGGGAGACGTCTTGTTCAATAGATTGGTGAGTCTGAAAAGCTGGGAATCTCAGCAGGAAGGGGTGGGACTTAAACTTTGCAGACTCAGTTTTATTGGATGGTGCAAGAATAACCCACACAAGGATGCTGTCTCCACTGAGTCAGGAAAATAACGTGCAGGCTTATGGCCCCAACTCTGTTGTAAAGAAACATGTCTTCTGACTTAAATACAATCTTCAGTTTATTTTAGTTATTATACAGGAATACTTTAAAAAAAAAATCTCAAAAGACAACAATTATTATAAATGCTACATTAGATGGTCTGTAATCCCAGACAACTGCAGTTCAAGATACATAGTTAATCAAACAATGGCTTAAAGTGGACAGCCCAACCACAAAGTAAGCTTATAAAGTTGGCTATATATGAATTTAGTCATTTTAAGGAAAAAAATTAGGAGATACTGGGACTTTGAGTACAGACTCACAGAAAATTAAGCCTTTTCCTTATCATATATGTACATCACCATAATAAGATTCCTGGACTACCAACAAAATTCTGCAACTGGTTCAGAAGACAGAAATCAGAATAAGGAATTAAGCATTATGAGGACTTGGTAAAGTTCCTGGGCATGTTCATCAAAACCGAAGCCCAATGGGAAATATGATAGTAGTCTATAAATGTCTAAAAGGAAGGCTGCCCCATGTAAGGGTGGTGGTGAAATTAAGACCAGAACAAGGAGAAACGGGCTAAAGATAACAAGAAGAGATCCAGGGTTAACATTAGGAGTTTCTTAATGGTAACAGGTGTTAAGCAGTGGGGCAGTTTGCCTAGAACAAGGGTGTCAAACTCGATTTCATTGCAGGACACATCAGCATTGTGGTTGTCCTCGGTGGGTCGTGGTGTGGCCAGGGTGGTCATGGCCGACTGGGCATGGCCCAGGGGAGCATGGTCAGCTCGATGTCACTCACATGGGCTGCGCAGTGTTGGGGAGGGAATCCAGCAGGTGGGGTGGTGGGCGCGAGCCTCGTCCCACAGGATGAGGTAAGGCAACATTGGGGGTGCTGCCACTGTGAGGCAACACAGGGGATGGGGTGGCTGGTGCTGGAAGTCATCAGCCATCTGCTCCACCCCCACGGTCCAGCCCAGATGGCCACCATCAGGTTGCATATCAGGATTCGGTAGGTCTGGGCCAGGTTGAGATGCTGCAGGCCAGTCCTTCACTATTTCCATGACAGCCATGCAGGCCAGATTTAACCATCTTGTGGGTCAGATTTGGCCCATGGGCCTTGAGTTTGACACCCCTGGCCTAGAACAAATGCAAGATAACTTTCAATGTACGTTTTCAAATGTGGGCTTTGAGGAATTGTATAGTGTAACAGCCCCCCAACCTTTTGGGCACCAGGGCCGGTCCATGGATTGGGCTTTAGAGAACTCTGGTGTAGTGGATCCTTCCATCAAGCTGGAGACTGCATCTTATAAGATCTCTCCCAACTCATGTAATTCTCCAATCTAAATTCTTGATCAGTTCAGTAGAAAGATAGTGGATAAATAACAGACTGAGTTGCACAAGCCAGTAATCAAGAATGTTCATATGACACATCAAATGCAGTGATTGGATATCTGCAATTCAAGCTGCAATGAAAAGACACAGAAGTATAGATCTGTTAGCAAGCATTGGTCAAAGACACTGGTGCACCAGACACAGCATTATGACGTTCAGGTATCTAGACATATGAAATATATTTAAATATAAGTAGCTCAGGTTGGTATGTGGGCTGTTGATCTGAACTCCGAGTTTGGCAATTTGGTTGCAAACATTTCATTACCATTCGAGGAGACATTGTCAGTACGCTTTTAATTCAAAGTCCATCTGATATGTATTTTCCCTAAAATTGAAGCTAATTGCTGAAACTTTGGATTAATGCTAAAATAAGTCTCTTACTGCTTCTATGTCAAGTTCTGATACTGCACCTTACCGATAAATCAATATTATTCAGCAACAGTGAACATAGAATTCTGCTCTTCTCCACATTATTCATGCATGTAAATATCATGGCATTGGCATAGTTCAGCCCTGTATCTATTAAGAAACATGATAACTCCTAAACTAATTCTTTCTGTCCTCTCCTTCAATGCCAACCATTGAAGGTAAGAGTACCCTATGCTTTAAGAGTACCCTATGCTTTAAGAGTAATAACAAGAGGTAAACCTGCCCCTGTTGGTCTGGCTACCAACCCAAGAGTATATAAAGCAGGTTTTCCCTTGCCACTCAAGGTATGCAGACTGCCAGCCTTCTGGATTGAAGGGCAGAATAAAAAAAAGCAAGCCACAATATCACTCATGTTGGCAGTAGTGTGCCATGGAAACAAGCTACATTGCCATGGAGACTACCTGCTCTACTGGCACATGGTTGGCATTGAAGGAGAGGACAGAAAGAATTAGTTTAGGAGTTTATCATGTTTCTTAATAGATACAGGGCTGAACTATGCCAATGCCATGATATTTACATGCACGAATAATGTGGAGAAGAGCAGGCATAAGGTGGTTAAGCAAAGTTTACATTCACCTACTTGGAAGTACCATGAATTCAGGATTGTTTCTTGAATTTAAATGGTTAGGTATTTTTTTTAATTCCTCAGTTGTTGGTATGTTGCAAATACTCAAATTTCAGCACACTAGTTCTGTCCCTGCAGACAACTGCAGTAGTTCCATTTATATGACTGGTAAACTAACTATTCGATAACCATGCCACTGGCAACGACAGATTTTTCAGCACCCAAAGAACCACCACTGTGCAATACTTTTGTTCTCCACTAGGACTGTCCCCACTAAACTCAAAGTCAGAAATAGTGGCACACTGCCTTTAAAACAGTAAAAAGGCTCAATTTAAATCAACTCGATTTAAATCATAATTTTTAAAGAACAACTGTCATTTCTGTCCTGCAGTAGCTCCTCCTCTGACCTGCTATTGACTCACTGACAGTCCCAATATTGCAGGATAACTAAGCTCCATTTCATGCTGAATAAACTAAATTATTAATGTATCTTAAATAGAAAACTATCTTTAGATTTTTACTCCAAAAGCATTTTATTAAAATAAATTTCATAAAAATAAAAAAATCCAATTTAAATTTTAAAAAAATCCATTTTTTTAAATCATCGATTTTTATCCACCATGCTTTAAAGCAATGCGACTTTCACTGTTCCAAACCTACAGGGCAGAACTTGTCCACAGAAGTACTCAACCATCTACTCCATTGCTGTTAAAAAGAGGCCACCCTCATAGTGAAAAAGTCGCTTGCACAGAAATCCTGTACTTCATCACTTGATGGTGGTGAAAGAGGAGAATGGATATGCATCTGGATGTTTATGGTGCACTTTAGCAATAATATACATCAGGTAACATGATTATAAAACTTGCTATCCATCAATACCTTTGGGGTAGTTAGCAATGTTTACATCAGTTACCAAACTACTTTAAATCTGATTAAAAAGCTAGTTTGACAATGCTGTAGAACCCTTTCAGTGGCTAACGAGAGCCACATTCAAACAAACGATGAATCTATGTATGAAAACTGGCATCTAATGTATTTTTCAAAGTATAAGATGCACCTTTTTCCCTCACAAAAGAGGCTGAAAAACTGGGTGCATCTTATACACTGAATACGGCATTTTTTTGCCACCAGAAACCTCACCCCTTCACCAAAATGGCCGTTCAGAGCCTCTAGGAAGCTTTCAGAGAGCTCCTGGGGGCTGGGGAGGGCAGAAATGAGCAGAAAATGGGCCTTTTTTTTGCTCACTTTTGCCCCCCCCCCAGCCCCCAGGAGCACTCTATAAGCGTCCTAATGCCCTTTTTTGACAAAAAACGGGCTCATTTTTGTGAAAAACAGGCTGATTTTGCTTGTTTTTGTCATCCCCCCCACAGGACACTCTACAAGCCTCCTAAGGGCTATTCATGTCCTTTTTTTGGGGAAAAAAAAAACGGCCCCGTTTTCATGAAAAACTGTCCTTTTTGGGAGGTTTGCAGAGTGTAAAAACTTTTTTTTAATTTGCCTCTTCAAAACCTTGGTGCGTCTTATACTCCAGTGCATCTTATACTCCGAAAAATACATACATATCTGAGGATTCCACTGTGAAAGTGAAATTCATTATGCAACTTCCAATGTCTACTCTTATAGGATCAGACCAGAACCCTGGTCTGAAGAAAGTCTGAAAAATCAAATCTTATGTGTTTATATTGCTTTCAGCCTGGAGAAAGGTAGCTTGTGCTTATGAAATGCCAAAAAAAAAAAAAAAAAAAAAAAAAAAACCCAAACCCCAGCTTTGTTGATGTTTACATTCATGAGCCTGAAACTAAGCATCAACGTCACGTATTTCCTAATAGGTATAGGAAGTATACTAAGCATTAAGCATTAAGATATCGCATATCCAGTTGCAAAAATCCCTTACTTCATTTCAATAATCCTTCCAGGAACCTTGTAAAATGAGTCAGGAGGTGAGGATAGTAGCCTCACACCTTCTGGTATGGGGTAAGGTTAGCCAGGGCTACAAATCTGATGTGAGTAACACAATAAACAGCATGTGGTAATATTATAACGTCTTCCATTTTTTATACAAAAAAGTTATACATTCACAAAGATATACTCACTGCTGGTATGTTAAAAGTACAAAAACCTCAATTTGGAAAGTGGTGGGGGAGGGAGTTCTGTCTTAGCAAATCCCTTACCAAATGTTTCATATTCTTAAAGTGATCAACACACACATTCAGGCTGTATTCTTTGTTGTGTATAAGAATTTGTGGTTACAATATCATGGTATTGTCCTGTCCTATTTATTTTTTCCGGCAGTTTGCCAAATGCAGATGTGCCAAGTATAATGATAGAAAATGTTGCTTATGCTAATGAACTTTCAGGATGCCATTTTTTTAATAAAAAAAAGATGCTTTATTGATATTTGTAGACTATCTCAATCCAATAGCCAGAAAAATGCGCTTTTTGCTGCTGCTAACAAGCTGTATTTCTGCAGTGAATGACCATTGGCTTACCTGAAGGGTTCTTTTCTGTGCACTGCGGGAACAGTCCAAGCAATGGGTTAAATTAGTCTGGTTGCCCTAGGACTGAGGAATCTTTTTCCTTGGCCACACCTTCTGGTGCTCCTTGACGCCAGATTTTTGACCAGTTCTGGAACCAGTGAAGGTTGAAATTGTGATGATACAATAGAAGGAAGTCCAAGTTGACTTGATTGACCCGAATCCCTGGATCCGGAGACTCCATTGCTTGGACTCTCTCGCAGTGCACAGAAAAGGACCCTTTAGGTAAGCCAATTGTCATTTTCCTGTGCACTGCTTGGAGAGTCCAAGCAATGGGACATACCCAAGTTAAATGTCACTAGGGCAGGTCTGTCCTGGGATTTGGATGTGGAAACAACCCCCTGGAGAACCCACCTGCCGAACGATGCCTCGGCTGAGGCAAACATGTTCAATTTATAGTTTCTGACAAAGGGCAATGGGGATGACCATGTAGCCGCCCTGCAGATTTCATCTATGGTAGCCTGGGTTGCCCAGGCCGTAGTGGTGGTGGCGCTCCTCATAGAGTGAGCAGTTATGTGTCGAGGTACTGCTCTGGATTGGTGTTCATATGCAGCTGCAAGCCACCTGCCGATAATAGAAGATGTTAACTTTCTTTCACATGGACCCTGGCTGAAATGACACGAAGAGTGCCTCTGATCTGCGGAAATCAGCTGTTCGTTTGATGTATCTCCACATGGCACATCTGACATCCAGAGTGTGCCAGACACGTTCCCTCGGGCGCCTTGAGTGTGGGCAAAAGTTCGGTAAGATGACTTTTTGTGCCCTATGAAACCAAGTATTAACTTTTGGGATGAAGGCAGGGTCTAGATGCAGTACCACTCTGTTCAGATGAATGATACAAAGGCCGCCAGTTCTGATATGCATCTCTGCCTTCTCCACAATGATTTTGCGGATTACTTTGGTAGAAGCGGGAGTGGCAGAAAGGCGTATAGCAGTTCCTGAGGCCACCTACAGCGGAGAGCATCTGTCCCCTCTGCCATGGAGATTGGAAGTGGGAGAAGAAGCTTTGTAGCTGCATGTTCTCGCGGGTGGCAAACAGGTCAACCACGGGGGTGCCAAATCTACAGGATAACTGGTGGAACAGAACCAGGTGCAATCGCCACTCTGCATTGTCTATGGTGGTCCTGCTCAACCAGTCCGCCTGGGTGTTGTCCACCCCAATATGTGATAAGAGTGGATGGATTCGATGTGATGCTCTGCCCACCTGCCCAGGGCCTCTGCCTCCGCCATGAGTTTTTTGGATCTGGTGCCACCCTGGCGATTTATGTGTGCCTTGGTGGTCCATCATCAAGAGCATGTGTTGATGCAAAATGTCCTGTTGAAAATGACGGAGGGCCAGTCTCACTGTCTGCAGTTCCAGGAAATTGGCAGCTGGAGACCACTTGCCCTGGGTTATGCAGTGTCCCATGTGTGTGCCTCAGCTGGCAAGACTGGTGTCCGTCGTGATGACTACTCTCGCCGGCTCTTTGAAAAGATGACCTTTCAGAAGAGCTGCTGATCACCACCATCTGAGGGACCTCTTCATGGTTGGGAGAAGATAGACCTTCATGGAGGAGTTGCTTTGGTTGGATCTTTGATGAGGCAGGAGGAACCACTGCAACTCCCAGGAATGGAGACGTGCTCAGGAAACTACTGAAATGCACGAAATCATCTTCCCTAGCAGTTGCGAGAGGAGCAGCACAGGGACTTGCCTCAACCCCTGAAACTTTGTGTGCTAGGAAGACAAAGTTGTCTATCCTGTCCTGGGAAAAGGATACCTGCAGTTGGAAGTGTCAATCACTGCCCCTAGGTGGAGAAGCTTGGTAGTCAGAGTGAGATGGCTCTTTTCAAGGTTCAATGAGAACCCGTGGTTGCGGAGGGACCTCATGGTGACTTGGAGATCCCGCAAGGCCTGTTTCCTGGACGACGACTGGATGAGGACTCTTACGGCTCTGTGCCTGAGGTGAGCTGTGACTACTGACAGAATGTTTGTGAAGGTCCTGGGTGCCAACAACAGGCCAAATGGCAGAGCCCTGTATTGATAGTGTCACCCTGCATAGAAGAACCGCAGGAACCTTCAGTGTTCTGGCCAAATTGGGATGTGTAGGTAAGCCTCCTTTAGGTTGATGGACGTTAGGAGGTCCTGTTGGTGAATCCCTGCAAGGATGGTTTGCAGGGCATCTTGAACCTCCTGTATGCAATGTGACAGTTGAGGTTCTTTAGATCCAAGATTGCCCTCCACCCCCCAGAGCTCTTGGGGACCAGGAAGAGTATGGAATAGAATCCCCTGCCCTCTTGGTCAGGTGGTACTTTCTCTATGGCATTGATCTCCAGGAGATGATGTATCTCCTGAGTCATGAGCTCCCTCTTGAGGTGACACAAGGGGGTGAGGCATCAAATAAAGTTCCTTGAGGGGGTGTGAAAGGAACTCCAGGGACAGTCCCTCTATGACAATCTGAATGACCCAGCTGTCCTCCGTGGTCTGCTCCCATTGGGAGGTGAACAGTTGAAGCCGTCCCCTGATGGGAGGTGGCTGTTGGTGGTCACTTGGATTTGCGGAAGGGCCTGTGGGAGCCCCCTCATGGTTGGGTTTGCAGAAGTTTAACTGCTGCCTACCCCTGTCCTGAAAGGACTGTCTGTCCTGGGAGCGATTGGTGGACTGATTGTACGACCTGGGAGCAGAAGCAGATGAGGAGGAGGAGTTGGACCGATACGACTGCCTCCTGGAATAGGGAGTTGACTTACGATCCTGCTTCTTAGTCAGACTAGGAAGAACTTTCGCTTATCTTTAGACTCAATCAGGAAAGGGTCCAGGACATCCCCAAATAGCTCGCTTCCACTTGGCCGGGAAGAAAGCTCTGAAAAGAACCTCCGCTGCCATCCAAGGCGGCACTGTCAGTGGAGCACCCCCACGCATCTGCTCCTACCTCACACACTGAAGAGAAAAAAGGGAATGAGGAAAAGAAACCAAAATAACACAGGAAATGAAGAGGAATTAATAAGTGGCAAGGAAAAAAATACTAAGGTGAAAAAATATACTAGGAGAGTCCAAGCCTGGTTTAAATAAGCTGGAGCTCACAATTTTAGTCCGTTAACAGGCCAGACTGAGGAAAAAATCTGGTGTCAAGGAGCACCAGGAGGCGTGGCCAAGGAGAAAGATTCCTCAGTCCTAGGGCAACCAGACTAATTTAACCCATTGCTTGGACTCTCCAAGCAGTGCACAGGAAAATCTCCATATTTGCTGACTTCAACTCCACAGCTATCATATTGGCAGGCCATTGTGTGCTATGAAAAGTTTTACGGTTATTTTTTAGTCTTATTTTTATGAGTATGTATGTTAGATAGCATTCTTGTACTGTTCCATTGCATTTGTGACCCCATCACATAAAATACTAGTTGAGCAAAGACTTATTTCAATTTTTCTGTGGCAGCATACTGAAAATTTCTGAATGTTCTAATAAAACATTCCAAGCTGGATTATTTTGTTTCAAGCAGTTTAGTTTTTTTTTTTTAAGAATGTGCATGCCCCTTAAGTTTACCTTCCAATATTCAAAATAGTTCATTCTAAGAAATACACTTTGGGAACTCCCTTATTTGGCATAAACGTCTTACCGAAAGTTAGAAGAGAGAGTGGGAAGGTCACCGAAGAGGGAAAGGGTGCTGCAAAGACCATTTTCAAATCTCGTGAACACAAATTAAAATATAGCTACAAAAAAGACACTACCAAAACAAACAAATGAAATATTTAATAGTTCCCATTACTACTCAGTAGTATTTTAAATTAATGCTGGGATATTCCCTAGTGATAATATCCATGTAGATACTTTAGGCTACACATTTTTAATTTGTTTTTGAAAAACCTGACACAAAAAGCTTATATGGATCTTTGTGAGTTGCATTTCTCCCTTGAAAAACACCACTGTTCCCCTCCCCACTCTACTAAACAGCATTAGATAACATGGAGCAATAAGGTTTTACTTCTTAAACCAATATGGCATTAATTAGAAAAATCCATTCTCTTCTGGTACTCTTCCAGGCACAAAAATTCAACCAAACAAACCCCCTTCAATACTACACAACATTCAAATGTATAAAGGATATATTACCATCTATTTTTGCAGCTTTAAATTGCTGGAAGGAGAACTATAATTTGCAGTTGAAAACAAATAATTATAGATACAAACTGATGGGAACATTAAAACCTAGCCTCCCTTAAACATCTAGGTTAGCACCTTTCCTATTCTCAGCATAGCTTTCAATTCAAGATCTACTTAAATATACAAGAGGTAAGATACATCTCTTCTTTATGTATCTTATATATGTAGTAAAGATGTTAATGTTCACCATCTTAGCACATGGTCTATATCCCATTTGTTTCCCGCATGGACACATGTTCTTATAAGTCTCCTGTAGAATTCTAATAAAATCAGACTTCATATCCCCCACAATGATGGCAATTTGTCCAGGTTCTCAAGGGGAAAAAAATCCTAAAATCATCATCTTACCACATCAATGTCTAACAATTGCCAGGTTTTTTGACATGCACTGTTTAACTTTTGACAAACAGGAACCCAGGAACATAGGCTGAGTCTGGAGGGATACCCAGAGTCTTTTTGGCAAAGCTGAATATGTCATTTCTAATGAAAGGGATACAGCTATTTTTCGAAGGGTTTGCAAAACCAGGTTTTGAAATCTACTATGAGTAGTTGGAGTTTTGCATCTTTTAATACTGTAATTTTTAGGTTTTTCTTACTGTACGCATAAGAAAAAAATAAGAAAGGTGTGAAATAATGTAAACTTTCAGAATTAGATTGTAATTCAAAGTTTTAGGCTATTTCCACATTAAATTTCATGCCCCATGATAAGGGATAGGACATGAGATAATGAGGAAAAAATAAATATCTGGGGCCCAACTATTACACAGTCTACTCTATTTGAGGGTTAATGCATTCACCATCTTTGAGTATTGCTTCAACTTGCAAATCTCTCTCTCACACGCACCTTTATATGTTGCAGCTTGAATTCTTAGTAACCCTAGATCAGCTCCAGGGCATGAACGTTTTATTCATTGCCTATATAAACAGTCAGATTCTTTTCAAGTGTTAAAATACAGGCCATGAATCTTCCCCATCTTCCTCCCTAAAAGCTCTTAAAATTATACTGTTAAAACTTGTTGGTGGAAAACATAAGCTGGGAGGGGGCTTATGTTTATAGGCCCTCCCTCATTTCTGATTATTACTGCCCTGAATGCTTTAAAAAAACAAAACACCAAGCACAGGAATGGTAGAGAAAGAATCTCTTCAATTTAAATAACTGGAGAACACAAGTTGACTTCTTATAGCCTGGACTGTTCCCTCAAACTTTTAAACGATATCAAGATCTTTGGAGCAAAAGTAACCCACCATGAGAACATAATTAGAATAGCCAATATTAATGTAATGTGTAATGTGTAGTTTATGTCTTATTTCAGATCTGCCCAATGATAGATGATAGAGGCTTAGAGGCTGCAATTCAGGCCAAATCACATTGCTACCCTCATTTATCAACTATTTCATGGGTATTGTAAGCACAAGTCCCATCCAGTTATTATATTCCCTGTAGTATTTTAGTCTTTTACTGAGCAAAAAAAATCTCCCTGCTCCCTCAACAGCCTGTCATTCTAGCAATTCTCATACCAGCTCTTAATTTCTTTTCCAGTAAAACTACTGTAAAGGATTCATTTAAGGATTTTCTCCTAGTCACTCCTCACCATAATTTTCTATAATCCTTGCCATAATTTCATATAATTGTAAGGAGCATCCCCCTGAAATGCAATAATGGCTTTGTACATTTGCCATGTTAACCATCCCTGGAGGGATGCTATCCTTCCTTTTCTCTGAACATGATTTCCCTTCTTTGCAAAAAGGCCACCCTTCGCAACCAACTGGAGTGTTAATAGCAAAGTGACACAAGTGATCCGCTCAGCCACATATTAATTTCTAGGGCGATGCAGTGATCCAGATTCAAAGGGGGAAACGCTGATTCAGAGTGTGTGTGGGAATTTAAGTCGCTGTTGACGGCTTCTTAAAGAAGTAGCATCTTTTCCTGGCCTCAATCATATAGTTCCTGGCAAACCTGGAAAATTAGACATTTAAACTGGTTCCAGCAGATGTTTCCCTCCCTCCTTTCCCCACCCTCTCTCACACACAGACATCTTTTCCTCTTTGAACCCAGATCACTACACAGTGATCTTTACTAGCATATGTTTGAAATAGAAACTAAATTGTATGTTGCAAAAAATGCTAGTTACCAAAATCTTTCAAGCATATATCAAATATGCTATGGCCATGCTGCCTTGAATGCAAAACTGGATTACGCTGCAGTTTATTTATTTATTTTGTTAAATTGATTTGCTGCCTATCTCACCATGGGGCGACTTTAGGTGGCTTACAATAAAAAGAAATGTAAACTAAACAGAAGTAAAACAATAAACAGAACTTCGAAATAATGAAAAAGAAAATGAGAATGCATCAATATAACAAAAGATGGATAGGCAGAGAACCGGGGTGGGGTCTGCCACCAATCCAGCATCCACCCCCAGTGTGGAACTCCCCCACTGGATCTTCAAGGCCAACTGGCAGAGCCAGGTCTTTGGCCTCTTATGGAAGTATAGGAGGGCTGGGGCAGATCTTACTCTGGAGGGTAGGATGTTCCAAAGGGCAAGCATCCTGGCAGGGAAGGCTCTTCCTCTGGATCCTGATAGTCAGGAGTTCTTTGATCTATGGGTTCTGCATTAGGACTTCTCTGCTGGCATGAGTAGGACAGCCTGTCCTAGTGGGATGAGGCAGTTTGTCAGGTAGCCTTGGACCTATTTTATTAAGGGCTTTAAAAGTCTTAACCAACACCTTGAACTGCAGCTGGAAGCAGATCAGTAGCCAGTGAAGTTCATGAAGCAGAGATGTAATATGGGGCCCCAAAGACTGCTCTTGCTGCTGGCACTTTGCTGAAACTTCCAAGTGGATTTCAAGGGTAGCCCCATGAGGAATGCATTGCAGTAGTCCAGACAAGAGATGACCAGGACTTGAGTAAACTGAGCGCAGAGGGTCATGATCCAGGTAAGGTCACAGGTGGTTATGTTCATACCATGTCCACTACAAAAGTTTCTTTCCAAGTATTTAATGCAAACCTTTGCATGCTCTTCTGTTGTGTTTGATTGTTTCAGGTATTTAAGACAAATTCAGTTGCCCAGCTTTTATTAGCAACACAGGCAATCTATGATTTCAGATCAGTTGCTTAGGCTAATATAACCATTCAAAGTTATGACAAACCCAACAGAAGCTACTTAGGACCTGGTTCTGAAGTTATGACAGTCACCCACCTCCCACAGTTGCGTAACTGCATTTTGGATGTTGAGCATTTAGAGCTATTTGCAGCATTCTAGAGTCACATAAGGGGACATGGTGGCTCAGTAGCTAAGACATTGAGCTTGTTGATCAGAAAGGTCAGCAGTTCGGTGGTTCGAATCCCTAGCGCTGCATAACGGAGTGAGCTCCCGTTACTTGTCCCAGCTTCTGCCAACCTAGCAGTTCAAAAGCACATAATAATGCAAGTAGAAAAATAGGGATCACCTTTGTTGGGAAGGTAACAGCGTTCCATGCGCCTTCGGTATTTACTCATGCCGGCCACATGACCACAAAGACATCTTTGGATGTCTGGCTCTTCGGCTTTGAAACGGAGATGAGCACCGCTTCCTAGAGTCGGGAATGACTAGCAGATATGTGCTAGGGGAACCTTCACCTTTACCTAGAGTCACACAACTGTGATTTGCGACAGTTTTGCTGGAAACAGGCAGTTACTACCAGTTTCTGGCAAAAAACACTCATCGTGAACATCACCACATTCATTTAATGACCCTTGCCACAAAAAAAGGATGTAAAATCCAGGTAGACACATGATGACCTGCTTTACAATTGTCATAACTTACCATGGTAATTGTCAGGTTCAATTTTGGTTGTAAATTGTATTCTTTCTCTACTAATTTCAAATTGGTCTGTATTGTTCCATGATAATGGGAATATTCAATTCATTGCCTTGTTTCTATTTAAAAATTTGCTATGTATACAGATAATCAAGTTTGTGTCTGTGTGTATGTGTATAAATGAACATTCATTAAATCCATCATATTACTCTTTCTGAGACCATATATAGAAAATAAGTGCAAGCACAAGGTAAGTCACATTCTTAGATTTGTCCTAGCTTAAAACAATGCAGTTTAATTGAATCGTGTTCTTGTTTCTGTGCATATAACAGTTTTATTTCTCTGGCATGGGAGATTTATCTTAAAGGATAAATAATTCTATTTTGTAAAGATTAAGTGGCTGTGTTTCTTTTAAAACACTTGTAAAAGGAGACTATTTAGAACAAGCACAATACCATGTACCCTTATATATTTCTTACTGATAAATTCACTCTTTTTTTTACAGCACTAGCCATAGGCTATGTTCACAGAAACTGCTAAGGAAATTACTGACCAGTTTTGATTATCACCTTAAACCAAACAATAACTATGCTTAAGAAACCATGACTTAGTGCAGGGGTGTCAAACTCAAGGCCTGTGGGCCGGATTCGGCCTACGGAGTGCTTAGATATGGCTTGCAGGGCTGCTCTAGAAGCAGTGAAGAAGCAGTCCACACCGCCTCTGCCAGCAAAAACGGAGCTCGGGGGTGTATGCACATCTCTCCTGAGCTCCATTTTCGCTGGTAGAGGGCTGCAGGAGGCTATCACAGCTGAAAACAGATGTCGAGCTGGCCATGCCCCCTGTCCACCTGAGGACAAACACAACCCTGATGCGGCCCTCAGTGAAATCGAGTTTGACATTCCTGATTCCTGCAATGTGTGAAGCAATTCACGGTGTAACATATTTACTCAATGCAGCCTTAATTATTCATTATGACCGATTCTGCTTATTGCACTAAGATTCTTGACTTCTTCTTGTCATGGGAATCCGCCTATTGTGCTTCATAAATCATTATATGCAGCATAGCATGCTATGCAAATCCAGTCCCATGAATAAGTACAACAAAAGTTTAATACATGACATTAATTATGGACAGTGAATTGGCACATATGAAGAGTAGAGCAGCAGAGCAACTCAGATGCCTCAAATCCTACGAATGAACTACGGTTCCACTACTTAGAAATAGCACAGCTGCATCAACTCTGCAAGCTGCCAAGACAGGTAACCTCTAATTTCAATTAAATTTATGAATTTGACTCTTGATCACCATGTATCTTCTTGGCAATGCTACCAAAGTGGTTTCTCACTGCTTTATTGGCTTCCCAACCTAGATTGTAAGCTCTGAACTTTCCTGGTGTTTTTCAATGCAAATGCTAATCAGTAACAACTCTGATGAAGGTTTTTTTTTCTGAAATCACCAATGATGACCATGGGCAAAGTTAAAGAATTAAGTTCAGTTCCTGATTGTAACTTTGCTAGATGGCCTGAAGGCACTCCTGACTTGGAATACTGCATCAGGATTTAGTTTGTAATGCTGCTTGGGGCAATGTTTCTCAGCCCATCATATATTAAATCTCATCACGGACAAAAGTACAGGGTTCCACCTAGCCAGAAACAAAAACTCAGCTTTTCCAAGGTAGGCATATGTAAGGTTACAGGTATTCTTTGACTTATGACTGCTTGCTTAGTGACTATTTGGAAGTTATGCAAGACCTCCCTAGGGGTACTTGCAAAACAGTTCTGAGGCTTTGACAGCTTGGCAGCTGGTCTGCATTTATGGCTATTTGCAGCATCCCGTGGTTATGTATTACGACATTTTTTCACAAAACCAGCTTTTACTTTCATTTTTCAGCAAACCCAGCCATAGCAAACCATTTGTTCACTTTATAACTGTGGCGTTCGATTAATAACTGTAGCGGTCACTTAACAACTGCTGGGGGGAAAAAATCATAAGGTCAGGTTGGTTATGGGTGACTTAACGACCACAATGGGTAGACTTCATTGTGTTCGTAAGTCAAGAACTACCTGTTCTACATTTATGAGGTACAATGAGCTTTAAGAACATGAATATGACAGTGAGGATGCTGACAATAATTTTAACAACCCTAATTGTAACATAAAAATGACTTCTATTTTATTTTTGCTCTTAAATGCAAATCTTTTAGAAACTGTTTCAGTCCTGGACTCCAGAAAGCTCATTGCTGATATATTCAATTCTCTTGGCCTAAAACAAAGAAATCTAATTCCCCATATTATTTGAGAAAGGGAGTGAAGTGCTAAAATGACTTTGATACGGATTTAGGGACATTCTTTAAAAACATTTTCAACTATCTGAAATATTTTTTGGGGGAGGGGTGTCTTCTGGTGAACCATTATGGTGAAGGACCATTGGACTTATCTGAAGGGTCGTTTTCAGGGCGCTGTGAAGGAGAGTCCAAGCAAGGGTTAAATACAGCCTAACTGCCCAGAACTGAATTGAGCCCTAGGAGCCGCACTGCACGCCGGCCACCAGGACGCAAGGACGATGGCCACGAGAGCCTCAGTGGGGAATCCCCCCCCCCCAGCGGGGGTCACGGCAGCGCTGGCATCGGCACTCCAACCCGCACGTTTCCCCAACAGCTGCCTGAGTTCCTAGCGGCGCCTGGGTACTAAGCAGGACGCCGGGGGAACAAGGAGTGAGATTCAAACGTTAAATCACAGGGAAGAGCAAATAATCTCACTAAACCTGCTCACACCTCAAATTCCAAACTACTTACAATTTAAGCTCAAAGAGAGTCCAAGCAAAACTGTTAGAATTGAAGAGAAACTCTAAGCATGTCCACTGGGCTAGCTGAATTGAAAAAAACTGAAGATAATCAGCACCAGAGGCGTGGCTTAAAGTTTCAATTCAGTTCTGGGCAGTTTGGCTGTATTTAACCCTTGCTTGGACTCTCCTGAGCAGCGCCCTGGAAAACTGATATTCCTCTAGAATACGCTGTGGATGAAAATGGCACCCAACTGTAGGATTCGGGCTCTGAAATCTCTCTGGATTAAAGAGAAATCACAAGATTACCCACATATATTCCATACAAGGTTTCTTTCTTTCTTCTGTAAGCAGGTGGCCGGAAATTCATTTTTGTGGTCTGCTTGTGATTAGCTGGGAGTCACAGGATTCCATCATGCTTAGAGTCACTAATGTTGCCCATATGGACTTTATGTTCAACTGAAGCTGATCTCTTAATCACTTTAGATTTAATTTTTCCCCTTTTGGCTGTTTTTCTTAAAAATAAACATTGAGAAACTTCCGACTGGTTTTATTGAAATCACCAACTGAGACTCCTTTAATCCTTTTTTAAAAAGTTGAAATACAACTTGTACATTTTAAAATGTACAGCAAAAAGATGATTATTTTTTCTTCTTTTTCCATTTTTCTTCATCTTCTATATTTTCATTTTTTAAATGTATTTCTATATCATGTAATATTAATTCTATATGTGTGATACAATATTTAATTGTGAAGAGCAGAGGTGGCGCAGTGGTTAAATGCAGCACTGCAGGCTACTGCTAGATCAGAAGTTCAGCGGTTCAAATCTCACCGGCTCAGGGTTGACTCAGCCTTCCATCCTTCCGAGGTGGGTAAAATGAGGACCCGGATTGTTGGGGGCAATATGCTGACTCTCTGTAAACCGCTTAGAGAGGGCTGAAAGCCCTATGAAGCGGTATATAAGTCTACTGCTATTGCTATTGCTATTGCTAATAAAAATCATTGGGAAAAATGAAATATTTTGGGCACTGTAGCATTATATAAGAGAGAAAAGGGGAGGGGAGCAGAATGGATATGTAATACCTCTACTGAATACTGACCATTAGACAGTTACAGAATAGCAAGGCTTATCTGGGTAGCTTCAATGCACCACAGGAAAACTCATCATATAGCAAGCAATTCTTGAACAAATATACCTTGTAATTATAATGAAGCAGGAAGGATAATTTGGAGATATTTCCTCATACTTTGGCTCTGTTCACACCCTTTATCTGAACTCTGTCTTTGTGATGAACATCTTCTCATCAATGAAAGGGGGTGCTCAAGTTATACCCATGTTGGCACTTACTCCTAAAGAATCTGAACTGTTCAATTATGCCTGTCTTCCGAGACTATGATCATGAACCATAGTATGGTTAGTATCGCACACATACAACTAAACTTGCAAGTGACTTTTTTTTAACCGCAAACCTTGATGGAAACAACCACCAGTTCAAAGAAATAACGGGTTCCACCAATTTATCCAAAGTCAGAGGATTTGTAAAGTTAGACTGTAGATTTATTTTGTGTTTATTTTTATTTTGTAATCAAATGCCCTCTTGGCACCCTGTAGTTTAAACAGTCAACAACGAGCTGGATTTTTGTCCTGGAGATAAGGCAATTCGACAATTGTCACACTTACACTTCCCAGGACTGTGTTTCCTGCCTTAAAAGCAGAGACTAATGTCATGGCAGCAGGACACAGCAGGGGTCCAAGCGACACAGCCAAAATCCATGATGATAAATAGAGCTGAGTAGTAATCGCCACTCCAAAGCCATTCATAACATTTCATAAGGAACCGCTTGCCTGTGAATGGGAGATAAAACTGATGCTGCAAAGCCATCGGAAATAATATGAGCAAGCATAACGCTGGACTTTGGAACCAATGAGGAAAGTGGTGCATGAAATATCTTCTTGCCAAAGGGAAAAAAGCTGTAGAAGGCAGCTGCTGAAGCGCATGTCCTCCCACTCACATAACAGAAGCTTCATGCATCAAGGAATATCTTGGTATTGAAGTGTTTTACAAAAGCTGAGATAAAAGCTAACTGGCTAAGAGATACTGAAGTCCCCTCATATCTCACTTTAGTCAAGAATTTACTGAGGTGGCCTTAAGAAAGCGCCTTGCCTTTCATCCATGTAGGGCAGTAAGTGCAGCCTGTGCTGTTTAAGGACACAAAAGCATAATAAAAGCTACATGGAACATGTCAAACTCTGTTGTAGAGCATTGGTCCTTTTTACATAGTTTCAAGTGATTAATTCTATTTCTCTTATCAACTTTGCAGATAATACAATTATTAACAGTAAACTAAAAAGAGTCTCCTTTTCAATATCTTGCAGCCTTCTAGATCAGGGGTGCCCAAACCCTGGTCTGAGGACCAGCACTGGTCCTCGGCATGCAGAAATTGGGCCGTGCAAATAAGTAAAGCCCCATTCGCAGGATGCAGGCAGCAAGCAAAACCACGCTCCCTCCAATCTGTGGAAAAACCAGTCCCTGCCCAAAAGGTTGGGGGCCACTGTTCTAGATAACAGTCTGAAACTGACTTGTCACTGCAGATTCCTAAGCAGTTCCCATTTCCACATTATCCTTATAGGGATCTAGAAGATTCGCTTGTCAATTCATTATTTATGGTTGGAATTGATACTGTGTTTCCTCTTCCTTGCACTTCAGTATTTGTGGGAGGAACCAACACCATCCTACTTGTTCTTGTATCCTCTTGCAAATAGCCTAGTGAGAAGGAGGTATTTCTGGTGGTATACAAAATGAGAAAAGAGAGGTGAGGGGGGAAAAAATAGGAGCACTTAAATGTTTGTGAAAGGGGAACTGGAATTCTGAGAATTCAAATCCAATTTTTATGAGCTTCTGTGAGGTTAGCACCATAAAAGAAACTAGAACTCATACCACAAGCCTGATTCAGACACAACACTAACAAAGTGTGACACTTAAGAACAAACATTTTATATATTCTTTGTGTCTCTTTCATTGTACTCAAAAAGGCTCAGAAGGACCCTTGGATTTATCTGAAGGGTCGTTTTCAGGGCACTGCGAAGGAGAGTCCAAGCAAGGGTTAAATACAGCAAAACTGCCCAGAACTGAATTGAAACTTTAAGCCACGCTTCTGGTGCTGATTATCTTCAGATTTTTTCAATGAAGACGTGGAACCATTGCGGGCTGAGAAGTCCAACAAGTAATCCAACGATCACACAACAAATAAGTCCAACTGGAACTTCAAACCGAACATGAAAACAGTGGAGCCAGACGCCTGGGCGGGGTGGACTCTCCTTCGCAGAGCCCTGAAAAAGACGCTTCAGGTAAGTCCAATGGTCCTTTTCCAGGGTGCTGCTCAGGAGAGTCCAAGCAAGGGGCATACCCAAGCTAAATGTCACTAGGGCAGGAAGCAGAAGCACTGAAATGAATACCCTGCAGCACACGCCTCCCAAAGGCCCCTTCCGCTGAAGCAAACCTGTCCAACTTATAATTCCGCACAAACGGAGACAAGGAAGTCTATCCACCAACCTAGGTCGTCGGCCTCCGACATCATGGACCTGGACCGCGTACCCCCCTGGCAGTTGATGTGCACCTTCGTTGCAACATTGTCCATCAACACCCTCACGTGATGTCCCTGAATGCCAACCTGAAAGTGAATCAGGGCTAACCGGACCACTCTCAGTTCCAGTCAGTTTATGCTGTGCGATGCCTCGGCTGAGGACCACCTGCCTTGAGCAATCTGATTGCAGAAATGGGCCCCCCAACCGTACAGGCTGGCATCCGTCGTGATGGTGAGCTGGGTCAGCTCCTTGAATGGGGACCCCTTTGTCAGGGCTAGAGACATCCACCACCTGAGCAAATGACGTACCTTCATGGAAACTGGGATGAACCTTGGTGAACTGCTCTCATTGGCCCTTTAGTAAGGGAACAGGAACCACTGGAGAGGGCGAGAATGAAGTCGTGCCCATGGCACGATGGACAGGCATGAGATCATCTTGCCTAGGGGCTGTGACAGCTGAACGACCTTGGCTTGGGAGGATCGCTGCACCTGTGCGACCTTCTCCCTGAGGCTTGCCACCCTCTCCAGTGACAGGAAGACCTGGCAGGCGACGGTGTCGATGACAGCCCCTAGGTGTTGCAGCCTGGTCGTCGGATAAAGGTGGCTCTTTTCCAAGTTGATGGAGAAACTGTGGTCTTGAAGTACCTGCATCATGTATTGCAGGTCTTGGACCGCTTGCTGGTGCGATGACTACTGAAGGAGGACATCGTCCAGGTAACAGTGCAGCCGCACCAGATGGGATCTGAGGAAAGCTGCCACTGCCGTGAGGATCTTCATGAATGTCCTGGGGGTTGATGACAGGCCGAACAGCAGGGCTCGGTATTGGTAGTGCTGACCTATGTAGGTGAACCTCAGGTACCTGCAGTGGGCTTTGCAGATGGGAACGTGGAGGTAGGCCTCTTTGAGATCTATGGAGGTTAAGATGTCTCCCGGCCTGATGCAGCCCAGAATACATTGGAGGGACTGCATCTTGAACCTCCGATAGGTGATGTGATGGTTCAACCTCTTTAGATCTAGGATCCCCCTCCACCCCCCAGAGCTTTTGGTAACCAGGAACAGGATGGAGTAAAACCCTGATCCTTCCTGTCCTGCTGGAACTGGCTCTATGGCCCTGATATCCCTGAGGTGCCTGACGTCCTGCTCCATGAGGGACCGTTTGACTGGGCATGAGGGAACGGGGCACCTGATGATGTGATGAGGGGCAGGGGAGAGGAACTCCAAGATGAGTCCCAGCCGGATCATTTGCAAGACTGGGTGTGAAACAACTGGAGCTGCCCTCCAATGGGAGCTGACCAGCGACAGTCACTTATACCTCCTGAAGGGGCGGGAACCAGAGCCCCCTGGAAAGGGGCAACGGGAATAGTGCTGCTGGCAACCACTGTCCCAGAAAGACTGGCGATCCTGGGGCCTATCTGACTGTTGGTTAAAAGGCCTCTGCGACTGAGTGGAGCCGGAGGAAGACTCCATGTTCCAAAAGGGCTGCCTCCTGTAGGAGTAAAAACCCTTCTTGTCAGATTTCTTGGTAACCGACGGCATCACTTTCTTTTTGTCCTTGTTTCAACTAGGACTGGATCCAGGACCTCCCCGAAAAGCTTGTCACCCTTGAAGGGAGCAGACACCAACTTCCACTTGAAACGCATGTCAACGTTCCAGTGCCTCAGCCACAAGAGACGCCTAGTGGTAACATTAGAAGCCAGGGCCCGAGAGGCAAACTTAGCTGCACTTAGGGTGGCATCCGCGGTGTACTCTGTGGCCGCCATGATCTTATTAATGTCCTGGCGCAACTTGGTGTCTCTAACTGGAACTTTGGCCAATAGCTGTCAATAGCGGCCCTGGAGAGAAAGGAGGCAGAGGCGGATGTCTTAATCGCCCATGCAGCTGCCTGATGTGTCTTGTGGCAGGCATTTTCAGACTTTTCATCCTCAGCCTTGAGACCCTCCAGAAGGTCAGGCGGGAGCACGGAGGTCAAGGTAAGCACCACCACAGGAGGATCGATGGGGGGCAGCTTAAGTACATCCTTCAGACTAGCATCCACATGTACAGCCTCTTATCATTGTTACTGGGGGTAGCCATAGTGGCTGGTTGAGCCCACTGCTTCTGAACCAAATTAAGAAAAAGTTTGGGAACAGGCATGATTTCCTGAGCCGAAACAGGCTCCTCAAATAGATCGCCAGATAAATCCTCCAGATCAGCAGTAGCTTGAACCGGGGCGGGGGTAGACACCATGCTAACTTAGCCTTATCCAAAATGGTTTTGAAATTGGCCAATTTAAAGAGTCCCAACGACGTGGGCTTTTCAGTGGTGGCACCTTCCTCTCCAGAGAACTCAGCCTCAGGAAGAATGTACTCCCCCTCCTCCCAATCCTCGGAACACAAAGAGGAATGGAGGGAATGAGATATAAGTGGAGGAGATGCGGCCCCGGCAAACGCCTGGGGCTGGAGGTGCTTAGTTTTGCGGGTACGTTTGCCCGAATGCATCATGCCCGCTTCAATGCCGTGGGAAATGGCTCTATTAATAACCTCCTGCATCTCAACTGACAGGTCAGGCCCTAGATCTTCCCTGGGGCGAACCCTGGGGTCGGATCTGGGAGGTGGTTGTTGAGGAGCCAAGGGCCCCGGGCCCGGAGCCTCCTCCAGATCCGAAGGACAAGCGAAAAGGTCAGCCTGTTCTGCCATTGGAGGCCCCGGAGAAACTGCCATGGGTGAAAACTCCCGTTCCTCCTCCTCAGTATCCGAAACAGGCCTTGACTGAGCCGGTGGAACCTCCATAGAGGGCTTCTCAGGAGACACCGAATGGGAGGTCTGTGCCTGGTGCTGGGCCTTGGAGAATTGTTTTTCAAGGGACTTCTGGCGACGCAATGCATCCTTGTCTGGGCCCGCTCCCTGCCTAGGCCCCGGCCTAGAGTATGGCTTTGATCCCCTGATGGCCTCCTGGGCAGCCATGCTGGCCTGCCTGGAGAAATCCCTGGATGATCCCCCTACTTAGCTAGGGTCCTCTGGCACCTGATCAGCCATGTAGAATACTGTGGATGATGAAAGGGATTGCTTCCACTCACCACCTTGCAAAGCCCTCCGCAGACGCCTGAAATGCTCAAGAGAGACGCAGGAGATCGTAGCACCTAAGTCAGGCAATTGGTAATAAGCGCGAGTGTTAAATGCTCCCAGCGCCTGCAGGAATAGAAGGTCTGTGACCAGTACTCACAATTAGCTCAAGAGAGTCCAAGCAAAAACTTTCAGAATGAAGAGAAACTCTAAGCGCGTCCACTGGACTAGCTGAATTGAAAAAATCTGAAGATCATCAGCACCAGAGGCGTGGCTTAAAGTTTCAATTCCGTTCTGGGCAGTTTGGCTGTATTTAACCCTTGCTTGGACTGTCCTGAGCAGTGCCCTGGAAAAGCATAATTTGTGAACATAGATTGTAATATACAGTTTAATAAGACAGCTAATATCTAGATCTCTCATAGATCAGCAACAACATAACATTTACAAACTTATAAAGAGTAACAGGCAATTATTCTCACTAAATTTCATGATTACATTGCTTCTCAGGTACATTCTACACAATACAATAACTAACTAGGATTCCCAAACAAGTCCCTTTATATAAGCAGCATATCTTCAACTCAAACATCTGTTTTTCACATGTGAGATTGGGAGTCCATTAAAGGATTCATAATGAAAAGCTTTTTTTCCCCCACTCACTTTCTGAGGCACAGCCGAATTCCATTATACTCTAAGCAAGTCAAGTATGTTTGGGTAGAAGTTTCTGACATTTACCTTTTTATGTAAATTGTTATTGCTTATTTTCTCTACTTTTAGACAAGTTCATCCCATGCTCTGCTTCTGGTCAAGTGAGCATCAAGTGGAAACACTCCCTTTAGCCTATAATTCTCTTCACTTAGGTTTACTAAATAGTTTTGTTAGGATAGTAATAGCACTTAGACTTATATACCACTTCACTGTGCTTTACAGCCCTCTCTAAGCGGTGTACAGAGTCAGCATATTGTCCCTCAACAATCTGGATCTTCATTTTACCCACCTCAGAAGGATGGAAGGCTGAGTCAACCTTGAGCCTGGTGAGATTCAAATTGTCGAGCTGCTGGCAGTCAGCAGAATTAGCCTGATTACTGCATTCTAACCACTGTGCCATCACAGTTCTTATGTGGACAGTAGCTGGCTTTTCTGGCTGGCTTCCTGTCGCTATGGATTACAAATCAAAAGTGGGCCTTAGAACATTTTTTTTCATAATTCTGTTCTTTAGAGCAATTTCCTTCCTCGTTTCTCCCTTGTTTATCAGCAAAGCCAAAATCAGAGACATTAGCCTAATTATGATTTAAGTGATATAGGCAAGGGAGCTTGGTTCTCCTAACTGCTTGTATTATATAATGTAACACCATAGCTGAGACTAGGAAAGTTGATGTCCCAAAGAGGAACCTCACAATATGCAAACTAAAATTTATTGAAACCAGTATAACTACCATGGCCAATATTCATATATGAGATATTAATCAGCTTACAGTTGCAAGATGGGGAAAAAACTTTAGTAAGGAGAGGGTATGTGCTAATATTTATAAGTGCTTATATGTATATCTTGCATACTCAAGGGTATCCCACAATTTGCTTAGTAAGAAGCCAAAAGAAGTAGAGAATATGAGAATTGCAAAAGATAAAGGATAAAGCCTGCAGACCAAAAAAGTCTCCTTGGTACAAATCCATTCGTCCATCCTTCATTTCGGTGTTGAGGTGGTTAAAACAGCAAGGTAGAAGCCAAAAGGCTGTGATGTCTAGACCTGCCTTAGCCATAAAGCCAGTTGGTTAACCCCGATCCAGTCCCTCTCTCTCAGCCATAGGAAGTGGGCAGTAGCAAACCAGACCACTTCCAAAATCCAAGAAACCAAAAGAACGTGTCCAGGAGTCGACATGACTCAAAAAGCACTGAGATATCTGTCATTACATTAGTTGCCTTTTATTCACAACTAGTTGATAACCCAGCATTGCCCAGGTATTTATTTATAGGGGGAAAATGCCCAGACCAAATGTAATGTCTAATGTTGGATTACAAAAGGGAGCCCCCTCGTAGAGTACTGTGAAGATGCTACCATGGCAACTTTACTGCGCTGTACAGTAAAGCCATTTTACGGCAGTATAGTAGAAGCCATTTTAAGGCACAACAGGCTGTATCTTAACAGAACACACACTCCGAGGGGTTTTAGGGGTGTCTTATTTCCACAATATTTTTTCCAGTTATATGTGTAGCAAGTTTGGTTGAAATTGCTCGAAGTGTTCCAGAGTTATACTGGAACACGAGTGCGCGCACGCGCGCGCGCACGCACACACACACACAGACAGACACCCTTCCTCTGGAGACTCCTGAGGTGCTCAATTAGAGTTTTTATCAACCTAACATCCATGTTGGCCTGAAGCAATCATTTAATATATCAGGTGGGCTCCAAGCTGGGAATGGCTTATGTTCTCATGTTCAAGATTTGCAATTAATTTAAGGTGATTTGGGTTACTTGATGCAAATCTAATACCAGTAAAGAGAGAAAGGAATTCTAAAAGCATCAGATTTAATAAAAAATTTTCCCAAATGCCCTTTAACAAAAACCTTCCCCCCAGCAATTTAGCAACGGTGTTGCCATTTTCTCCAACAGAAAGTAACTCAAAAGCTATTAGGTGCAGGTGTTACTCATTAAAAACAATAGTTGTGTGCAGAACATTAAACATTCCATCAGAGACCAGATTTCAGAGCCTAGAAAAGCTTCTATGCACCACAGGCAGGAGAAGCAAACACTTTTTTTACAGTGGACCTCAGCCAAAAATGTGCATACATGCGTTGTCCCACAAAGGAAGGCCTACATATATCATCTTGGTTTTCTTCCAAGCAGCTCAAAGTAGCATACATATATAGCAAGTTTCAAGACCAAAACTGTATGAATTCAGATACATTCTACAAACTCTCCCATTTTTTTATATAAAAGTTTTTTTATTTTTAAACAAACAAAAACAAACATACATATAACATAAAAATATCATCAATTACATGTGTCGTTTGGTCACAAACAATTGTGCATCACCGCTTTCAATTGTGTATAAAATCAGCAATTATCAACTCAGCATACATGAGTACATTGTTATCATTGTAAATCATTGTAAATCATATATTCAGTTTACTCTTATAATTCCTTCATTTTAGACATGTATTCTAAGAATTAAATTCATAGGTATGCCAACTATCTGTTACATCATTATAAATCTATTTAATAATAACATATCTTTATAGTATCTCCCATTTTTTTAATGCTTCTTTCATATCACACAGGAAATTCCCATGGGCAAGAACATACTTGCCACATAGAGAAACCTTACACTGGGCAGCTTTACAGTCTACAGAAAAAGGATCCAAGGCAGGGGATATTCACCAGGACCCTGGTAAGTTAGCTGAGTGTATGTTTGCATGGGAAAGAGAATGAGCAGGCAAGAGTTAGACATAAACACTGCTGAGACACATATACAATCCTACTGATGATGTTGAATGGTACAATTCCTCCAGTATCTAACTGCCTGCAACTCAATTTTCGTTTATATCTTCAACTATAGATTGTAATAATATTACAGCTTGTTTTTCCCCCTGTTAAAAATTTCTTACATTAAACCCTAAAGCACAAAACAAGGTTAGCTTTATCGTCCAGGGCTGATGTTGGTAGGACAAGCTTGTTTTGAAGGAATCAGGGGTGGGTTTCAACCGGTTCGCAGTGGTCCCCGCGAACCGGTTGGTCGGCGAACCCGGAAGTAAGTAACTTCCGGGAATGGCGAAGGGCCCACCCGCGCTCCTTACCGGTCTTTGAAGGCTTCTGCGCTTCCACGCAGGCGCATGGCACATACAGCGCCTGCGCGATTCTCCGCGAGCAGCTGGATGGCACATATAGCACCTGCGTGATTCTCCGCGAGCAGCTGGATGGCACATACAGCGCCTGCGCGAGTCTCCGCGAGCAGCTGGAGCATTGCGCAGGCGCTAAGACGCATGCGTGAACTGCGCGCGTGCACGAGGATGCCGCCGGCCCCATTCCAACTGAACCGGTTGGAACGGGATTAGCAACCCACCCCTGGAAGTAATATACCGACTCTGAGAGTATCACTCCGCAATAAGATGTGGGATTGCAATCTGACATTTAATTTTACACTGGAAAGGGGATAGATGAAATGTTAACCACCAAATTAAATGCTGGATGACCATCAGAATTTGAAGGTATGAAAGATATCTCACCGAAATATCTAAAAGGAAACTTGCATAACCATTGCAAGGACTTTTACATTCTGCACTCCAATAGCCATTTAACTGCAAACAATTGAGCTGTATTTGGTAGGACTTTCTAAGGCATGCATACATTTCTTCTGTTATATATTTTCCTCATTGTTGCCTTAGTGATCTTAACGTTAGACTTCTACATTTTTCCAACTGGAATATTTTAGTACTATCTATGTTATATGTTACTGACTTCAAAATGTTTTAATGTTTGACACATTTCAGTGGTTCAGCTTAGGTGGCTGAAATATAAATATCAAAACGCAGTTTTATTTGTTAATCAAATTTATATAGCTGTCCATTTTACCAAAGAAAGCTCTGAATGGCACATAACATAGTACATAAGCTGTACTGAGTTGTGATGAGACTATCAACTGAGATTCCTCTCTAAAATGTATTACTCTACTACAGTGTTTCTCAACCTTGGCAACTTGAAGATGTCTGGACTTCAACTCCCAGAATTCCCCAGCCAGCGAATGCTGGCTGGGGAATTCTGGGAGTTGAAGTCCAGACATCTTCAAGTTGCCAAGGTTGAGAAACACTGCTCTATTACCATACTCTAGATCGGTAATTCCCAATGTGGGGCCTACGCCCCACAGGGGGGTAATTTGATTTTTAATGGGGGCAGTTTGAACCTTGTATAAACCAAGTTAATGGCCTTTTAGGCTTCCTCCACATGAGTAGAGTTCACTTTTTGAGTAAAGTAAGAATTACCATATTATTTGGATATATGACGCACCGGAGTATAAGACACACCAAGATTTTGAAGAGGTAAGTTAAAAAAAAAGTTTTTGCACTCTGCAGACCTCCCAAACCCTCTGTATGCCTCATTTTTTTGTGAAAAACGGGGCATGCAGAGAGTTTGAGTGGCCTGCAAGGTATTGTGTGTGTGTGGGGGGGGGGGGAGATGAGCAAAAAATGGCCTATTTTTCCTGAAAACGGGCCAGGGTTTTTTTTTGCCAAAAAAGGGCATGCATAGCCTTTAGGAGGCTTGTAGAGTGCTCCAAGGGGCTGGGGGGGGGTTGCTTGTTTTTGCCCTCCCTGCCCCCCAGAGGCACTTTGCAGGCCTTCCAATCCCTCTGCACATCCATTTTTGTGAAGGGGCCAGAGTTTCATGAGGCCAAAAATGCTGCATTCAGTGTATAAGACGCACCCAGATTACCACCCTTTTTTCTGGGGGAAAAAGGTGCATCTTATACTCTGAAAAATACAGTATATGTTACATCAGGATTTTAGAGATGCTTAGGTGGGGCATGGCCAAAAAAAGATTGGGAACTACTGCAGTAGATGGTAACTTCCTGGCCAGTAATGATATAATCAGTTTTTTAAAAAATATTTATATATTTTTTCTCAGAAAATAAAATAAAACTGACCAATAATCTCATTTTTCTCACGTACTATTTAAGTGGCATGTTGGTAATACAGGTAGTCCTCAAGGAACGACCACAATTGAGCCCAGAATTTCTATGGTTAAATGAAACATTTGTTAAGTGAATTTGCCCCATTTTATGACCTTTCTTGCCACAGTTGTTAAGTGAATCACTGTAGTTGTTAAGTTAGTAACACAGTTGTTAAGTGAATCTGGTTCATCCATTGACTTTGCTTGTGAGAAGGTCACAAAATGGGATTGCATGACCCCAGGACACTGCAACCGTCATAAATATGAATCAGTTGCTAAGTTTTTCAATTTTGATCATGTGACCATGAGGATGCTGCAGTGGTTGTAAGTGTGAAAAATGGCCATAAGTCACTTTTTTCAGTGCTATTGTAACTTCGAATGGTCACTAAATGAACTGTTGTAAGTTAAGGACTACCTATACTAAGCAGTTAAAGAATTAATATTCAAATTCTGCTTTAACCATATCTGACATAACACACAAAAAGGAAAAGTTTTGCATTCTTACAATGTAGGGGTGGTAAATGAAACTGCCCAAGTCACACCATATGATGTCCGGTAACATATATAGGCATCGCATCAGAGGTTTGCTACAGTCAATGATAAGGAATCAATAATAATGACAATTGAGCCCCAAATTTCTGTTGCTAAGTGAAATATTTGCTCCATTTTCCGACCTTTCTTGCCATAGTTGCAATTGCAGTTGTTAAGTTAGTAAAACTGTTGTTAAATGAATTTGGATTCCCCACTGACTTTGCTTGTCAGAAGGTCGCAAAAGGGAAATCACATGACCCCCCAGGACACAGGAACAGTCCTAACTATGAACCGTTTGCCAAGCATCTGAATTTTGATTGGGTGGGGTGTGCTGCAATGGTCATAAGTGTGAAAAATGATCATAAGTCACATTTTTCAGTGCCGTTGTAATTTTGAACTGTTGTAAGTTGAGGACTACCTGTATTAAATATAAACCCTCAAAATCCTCATATCATTAGAGTGAAACTTGGGAAAATGTTGGCAAAAATGGTTGCTTGGAGGTTGAAACATTAAGCAAAAGAAATGGTGATAATATAGTCGTCATGTTTATGGTACCCAAACCACAATACTAAAAACACACAACGTTAAGATAGCGGTAGCTCTCTTGCATCATAGTTCATTATGCATTGTCAATATGACTCTGTTGCTATACATATCTGCTCATCCTAATTTTACCATTTCTGGGAGATGGATATGCATGCTTTTATTACAGCATGTTCTATCTACATTATAAACAAATGCTAAAAACTGAGATTTGCAGCAGACAAATCTCCTAACCTCCTGCTGCCAGGACTAAAATAGTTCTTGCCATAGGTGGAAATGACTAGGCTATTGTTTATATCCTCATCTTGCATCTCTGCCAAACAGGTTTGTGTCAAAGTGCCTTCTAGAAAAGGGTCAAGGAGATCTGCAGTCATCTTGGCCCAAACCTGTGCCTTTTGCCAAAATATAAAGTACAACACAAGCACCTTGCTGAAGGTGTTATTCACAGGTTTCTGTACTGGTAGTCCTCGACTTAGGACCACAATTTAGTCCAAAATTTATGTGAAACATTTGTTAAGTAAATGTTGCCCAATTTTACTACCTTTCTTGCCACAGTTGTTAAATGAATCTCTTCAACTGATAAGTTAGGAACCCGGTTGTTAAGTGAATCTGGCTTCCCATTGACTTTGCTTGTCCAAATGTTGCAAAATGTGACCACATGACATTGGTATACAGCAATGGTCATAAGTATGAACCAGTTGCCAAGCATCTGAATTTTTATCACACGATCATAGGTTGTAACTGTGAAAAATGGTCCTAAGTCATTCTTTTCAGTGCCATTGTAACAGTCACTAAATGAACTGTGGTAAGTCGAGGAGGACTATCTGTATTTTATTTGGCTCTGCATTTAGGCTACATTGGCAAGTAAATGGAATCCTTCACTCCAATGAGCACTAGTTTCAGTGAAAGAGTAAGCCACCAAGGTAAGTAAAAATATTTGACTACTACTAGACAACCCGTGTTCTGTTGGGTTCACATTTCAGATATATTTTCTTACCTAAACAGAAGAACAGCATAACCATTGATAAAAGATTCATGGGAATGGGAGCAATTTCCCAGTTCCTGCTGGTCTCCACATGGACCTTCCTTATGGGAAACTTGCAGGAAGCACTGGAAATAATAGTCACATAACTGCAGCAGCATTGTGATGCTGAAATAGCCACAACTTTGCCAAACTTCAACCCCACAAGTGTCATGGGCCCCAGTTTTTGGATGCATTCTGTGTAAATTACCCTCTTTGAGGTTCCCTGGTTCAAATATTGTTGCCCTGGGATTTATTTTCAAATCTACAATATGGAAGTACAACACTGAAATATACTACAAATTAAAATATATCACATTAGCTCATCCCCGCCCAAGAAATACAAGGACATCACTTCTTAACTTATATCTTCCGCTCATTAGAGATGGAGCTTTTTTCCTCAACTCAATAGTTCCAGTTGTTCCATATTTCTCACTTTGGTGGTAGGGAGAGGGGAGAGAAAGAGGGAAGTAACAAGAGGAAGATACGGTGCTGCCAAGCTACTGCAGAGCCAGGATTTTAAAGTTGTCTTCTATGAGGCTTTTTCAGTTTCCCATTCTAAGAAAAACTAGGACAGCCAGTCTAAAAACAGCTATTCTATGCCTAATGCCTATCCAGGCACCATGTACCCAAGTCACTATGTCCAGAAGCTCTCTGAGAAATCCTGCAAGTTGCAACCTAAATACAATTGCCAAGGAGCAGCTAAGAGTATTGTGAACACTTAACAGCCTATTGACAACACGGCCTAATACCAGTATCATTTCAGGGCCAGAACCCATTTTGTCTCACTTGGGTTGTGCACACACAATATAGTACTGATTGTTCTTTTAATTGTATGGGTGTTATGTGTGTTGCCTTCAAATCAGCATTTGTCTCCTGGCAGTTGCCACAACTACTGTACTGTAGTCTTTGCAGTTTGCTTGGCAAAGTTTTTCAGAAGTGGTTTGCCCTTGCCTCCTTTCTAGGGCCCAGAGACAGAGACTGGCTCAAGGTCACCCAGCTGGCTGGATGCCCAAGGTGGGACTGGAGTCTCCTGGCCTTAATCACTACACCAAACTGGATCTTACAGTTAACTACTATTCACTGAATTAGCCCAGTTTCCCAGATTCACGCAGTATACTGAGCCGTAAATGTTCCATACAACAAGATACAAACTAATAATCTGCATTTTAGCTTAGCAAACTCGGTCTTGCTGTTTCCAGTCATTTTTTTAATTTTCTTTTTTGTGTTTTCAAGGTTGGGCTCACAGCTGTATGGCAGCTGCAGATTATATACAGATTGCAGGTGCAAGGAATATTGAAGCAGTCTAAACTATTCTGAAATAGTCCATCTTTGTCATGCTCGGCCATAAACCGACAAGGGCATTTATGTAAGAGTTGTTCTTTCCCTCTCTAACCCCCACCCCATTTCCACAAAACTGAATTAGCAACAGCTACATCCTCTCCACGGATGTTCATTTAAAACCTTCATCCACCAACCCCTTACATTAGAAAAATAAGAAAAAAAAATAGTGTGAGTCACTTCCCAATTTCCAGAACGAAAGAGATGCTTTCTTTTCGCCCAGAAGCTCTATTTAGAGAAAATCCATTTCCTAATCTTTCAGAAGTGTTTTCTTATTCCCCCCCCCCTCCACGTTTCGCCAACGGTGCAAGAAAGGTAAGGACAGGCCAGCAGCGGCAGCCAGCGAGCGAGCGAGCGAGTGAATGAACCAAGGCTGAAGGTTACTGGATTTATGAATGTCAGGATCATGTGACAACAACGGGAACCTGTCTTATTCACAAAAAAAAGAAGGCAGAAAAAGAATCCAACCATATGCAGCCGTAGGGAGCAGAAAGAGCTTCGCCCGAGTCAGACAGCGAGAGGCACTTATAGCCCTTGCGGGCGAGTCGGATCACCTTTAACCGCCAGTAGTAGTCCAGGGAGCCGCACCCCGCCACCCAGGCAATTTTAAAGAACGCCGTGCCTCAAAGGAGAGGCGCGGTAAGCAAGGAGATTAAGTGTAGTCTGGAAGCACGCTGAGAGGGATTTGCTTGGAAGTTAACTAACTTTTACGGGCGAAGACGATCGTTAATGGTTTCTCCCGCTGTCTCTTCGGCCGCCCACCTCCATTTCTTCAGTTTAGACTCTCACACAACAAGCGACGGTCACGACCGGCTGCAAGGCTAACAATGAGCTGAAAGCAGCGAGGCGGCCGTGCCTAAAATTCTATCGCTGCCCTCCTCCCCCAGGCCAGCTTCAGAGTCAGCCAAGGCCCAGGCAGGCAAGCACCGTGGCGATCCGCTCTCACCACCACCCCCCGCCCGGCCGTCACCGTGCAGGAGGGGAGGGAGGTGGAGAAAGGAGACCCGAAGCCTCCCTCCCCCCATCTGGCAGCCCGAAGCCGCCTTGCAACAGCGATCAAACCTTTTCCCTCCCTCCCCCCTTCTGAGATCTCTCTCTCCCACCCCCTCCCTCTCTCTCCCACGGTCCGAACAGACTCCTGGCCTCGAATGGTGTTTTTTTATGAATGGAAATGTGGTATGCAAATGAGAGCAAGTCAAGAAAAAAAAAAGAAATGGCGGATGTGAATGCTGCAAAAAAAAAAAACACAAAAAACTAGGCAGGGGAGAAGTGAAAGGGGGCAGAGAAACGGGGGGGGGGGACTGGCATCAATAGCGACCTTCAAGCTTACAGAGCGAGCAGCATGAAGAGAAGGGACGCAGAGAAGTAAGGGGGGAGAAGCCCGTCTTAGACTGATCCCGAAAAAAGTCCATCAATACTTCTCTACGCCTTCTCGCCCCCCTTTTGCCAGAAAGGAGCTTGGTTAACATTCCCCCTTCCAAACCCAGCAGGCTTGTAGAACTGGGGCCCTTGCACGCCCTGCTCCAACCTCTCGAGCAACGGCAAGAAGTGGGGCGCTGGGAAGCCGAGGGCTCCCGGGCGAGGCGACCCAGACGTGGGATAACCGCAAAGCTTGCACTTCTTTTTGCGATCGCCCGGGCACTGGGGCAAAGCGGCTATAGGGAGAAAAGCTCGCCACGACCACACCGAGCACCTCCCCTCGCCAGATGTTTACAAGCATGCTGCTCCCCCTCCCCCTGCCCCCTTCAGCTCGTCGGACACTTACTCGTCTGGATGGGTTTCCTCGGTCATTTTCTCCTTCTCAAAAACTCATCCCCCGCCGCGGGCAGCCGGGCAGCACCTCTTCATTTTTTCTTTTTCTTTTCACGCCCCCCCTCCTCAGCTTCACATCGAGGGCAGAGAGAGAGAGAGAGAGGGAGCCGATCGAGCTCGAAGGATGCGGGGAAAGAGACCGCCTCGGCTTCGCTGGAAAGCAAGCGGGCGGGCGGAGTGGGGGGGGGGAGAGAAGGGGGCAGGGATGGGGAGGGAAAAGGAAGGAAGCCAGGCAGTTTGCTAAGGCCTCGTTGGCTGCCAAGCGCAGGGCTGCGAGGGAGACGAGACCTGCGACGGAAGGGCGCTCAGCGCGCGGGAAGGCAGCGGGGCGCCGCGTCGGCCAACGCGCCCGGATGGTGCTGCAGCCGGCGGCCCCGTCCGAGCCCCATCTCTGTCTCTTTTACTCCATGTTGGATTCTTAGCCGCCACCGCCAACAGGAGGAGGAAGCTGGGCGGAAGCGATGACGTTATCCGAGCAGCCCAGCTGCTTTCGGGGAGGGAGAAAGGCAGGCAGGCAAGGCGCCAGCTAGTTTCCCTCCCTCAAGATGGTTGGGAGCGAGGAGCCACCGTCCAGGCGCAGAAGGAAGCGGAGGCCACTCCGTCCGGGGCTTTGCAAAACAAAAAATCCTCGCGCTCCGCTGCTCCTGCCCCGAGGCCTCACGAATCGCCGCTGGGATCTCTTGCCCCAGGGATGCGTCCGGGAGTCCTTCGGCCCCTTCTCCAGCTCTTCATCCGTGCAGCCGGCGGCCTCGCCGTCTTGGCGGGGCGGCGCTGAAGCGAAGGTTGAAGGCCCGCCTTTGCTGCAGGGTCCGTGCGACCCGCGCGACAGGCGGTCAAGAGTCCGAGAAAGCGCTTTTGAGCGCGTGCAGAAGGGGTGTGTTTGCGTGTTTTGAATGGCAGAAAACGCCTTCCACGTGGCTCTTGAGCAGAAGTCGAGCAAAACTATGCGCTCAGAAACACCTTCCTTCCTTCAATCAGAAAACATGGCTTTCTGACACACTCTTTAACCTACGTTGCTAGAGAAACAGACGCAGAATTACTTAACTCAAGTTTAAAATCGGAGTCCGAAGGCCCGAGCAATGTAATGCAACGATATAGTTTCCTTCACGCTTGCCAATACTTCGTCTGTCCTTCCCTCCCCTCTCATCTCCTTTCCCTGTCCCTGTCTTCCTTTCCTCCTAAGGGGAGCCCATTGATCTAGGATGCTGTATTTCAGTGGCAATGATAAAATGGAAAAGTAATCTTCATTATGATGCCATAGGTTTAGTGAGAATACCGTTTGACCAGAAAACAAAGTATCCCCTCAACTTCCATCTCCCACAATCCCAAGTCAACAGGCTAAAAAGTAGGGGAATTTTAAGGATGTCATGTTGGAGAAAGCAGCACTTGGCAGCTCAGTAGAACTGTTTGATGGATGCTCCTTGGGAAATTCCAGAGATAAAATATTTCCTTTCAAACCCAAGCAAAACTGTACCATTAATACTCTTCCTATCCATGTATAGATTGTCCCCAATGAAGGCTTTATTCTTCAAGCCAGGATTAATACTCATTAATATCTGTATTGACAATAAGACACGCACATTGTGGAAATCAACATTAATGGTTGGCTGATATAATGTCTGAAACCTAAAGAACAGATTTTCCAACTTCAAATTGTTTTATACAAAGTAGAAAACTATAAAGAAAACAGATCAGTGTAACTCCCCCCCCCCCCCTGCCACAGTTTCACATTTTTCCTGGTGTGTTTATTTTGAAGAGGATGATGATTTATGAGGATAATGAGAAGCAAATCAAGAGTATTTAACATCAATAAACATGTGTTTAAAAAAACCTTGGAAGGAGTTAATGACAAGAATTAAAGCAATGCCAGTAATGTCTAGCATTGGGCTAAAAAACCCAATGCGAGACAAATTGTCACTTCAATATTCAGGTTTTAGTCTCCTCAATTGATGAAAACAAATAAATGACTTCAGTTGGAAAGTTAACACTGTAAGAAGGTTAGCAAAATTTAGCAAAGTTAGCAAAACGCTCTAGCAAGATTGTTTCCTTTCCTTTGCAATTGTAAATGACTTGGACACATATTTTAATATTACCAGATTTGTTTTGATACTTATGTAGTGATTGAGGAGGGGGTGGGGAGCTATTGTTCCAATGGTGCTAAATAAATGTCACAATGGAAATAAAACAGACAGTAGCATGCTGATAGGATCAGGTGTTTCATCATAATCTGTATATGTCATAAAAGCTTGTGACTGCCATCTTCACTACTCAAATGGACATACTGTTTCTTGTTCTTTTAAGTCAAGTTGACATAAAGAGACACCCCCAAAGTCATGATATATACAGAATCTCATAGGGACTAATCAAGTGCTATGACTGCTATGCATTTTAAGCAATCACTGTGCATAGTTAATATAATAATAATAATAGGCAATTTTGTAAACTTCACATGAATGTACAGGTAGTCCTTGACTTGTGACCACAATTCGCTTTAAAATTTCTGTTGCTACATGGAGCATTTGTTAAGTGAATTTTACCCCATTCTATGACCCTTCTTGCCATAGTTGCTAATTGAATCACTGCAGATGTTAAATGAGGAACACGGTTGTTACGCTTCCCATTGAGCCTGCTTGTTAGAAGGTCGCATAAGGAGATGGCATGACACTGCAATGGTCATAACTGTGAATCAGTGTCCACGCATCTGAACTTTGATCAAGTGACCATGGGGATGCTGCAATGGTTGTAAGTCTGAAAAGCGGCCATATGCCACTTTTTTCAGTGCTGCTATAACTTCGTATGGTCACTAAATGAACTGTTGTAAGTCAAGGACTAACTGTACAGTGGTGACCCCTGAGACTAGCACCTTAGGATTAGTTATGGGCAATGACTTTAAGGCATAAACAGCATACCTTGGCCATGTGTTTTTCAAAAATGATAAAAAAAATGCAATTGCATCTGCTTTAATAAGCAGGGGATTTCCTGATCCTTTATAAGAGCAGAGTTGCTTAATTTATAAGACAAGATTGCTTCAGATTCGTCCTCTGAATCAGAACTGATGGCAGTTAATGAAATTAAAGGGGCTCCAGTCACTCTAATAGTATACAGTAAATTTAGAAGAAGAAGAAACAACTCCGCATACTGCAATCACAAGGAGTGTCACTGATATCATTGCTATGGCTCCTGAGTGCTCTGTTTGAAGCCTGATAACCACTTCCTCTTGCTTACTTTGTTTCCCCGTCTCATCACAAGAAATGGCTATTCATAGAGGAAAGGCTCCCTACAAAAGGCTATGATTTCCAGATAAAGCTGAAGCCTGACATCCTGCAACAGAGAAAAAGGAGGATGGAAATATATCATACTACAAAGCAGAACAGAATTTCTCAGATTGCTACCTACTCCTTTTTCTTTTAAGCTGGCTGTTCTGAGATTTTCCCTGAAGTAACTTCTTGGAAGAGAAGTGAAACGTTTTCATAGAAAAACTATAAAGTCCAGTTGCCTCTTGAAAAAGCACCTTTGGGATTCTCTGGTTAGTGTTTTGAAAGATGACTAGCCCCCAATAAATAGTGTTGATGCTGTGTACAAATTCAGTCATTAATAAAATGATGCTTATGACAAAAAACAAAAAAGATTCATCTTGTGCTCAATGTAAAAAACTTGTTTTTTGCATTTATTATACTCAGATATATACTATATTAGGGAAGTTTTTCCTCTATATCCAAGTGGAATAAATACAAGAACAAGTTACAGTTTTACATTGGTTTCAATATGAATTAACCTTTTTGTTTATTTTACTTTAAAATGGTAAGGATGTTTCACGGTGAATATAATAATGGAACAAATAACTTCTATGCAATCTTTATTTGGGGGACTTATGATTTAATCAATATACTAACCACACACACAAAACATGTATAATGGGCAACAAATGTCAGAGAATGTGATATGGCATATTGGCATGAATTAGTATTACAGAAATTAGAGCAATGTGTGATGAAAACCTATGGGTGAAACTTAACGGAAATGGAATATAGAAAAGTCCTAAACACAAAATAGAAGTAATAATCAATTTTATGATTTATTTATTTATAACATTTATATAGCTGTCCATCTTACAGCCAACTCTGGGTGGCTCCCAATTAAAAATGAAAAGATGGATAAAATCATATGGCACATATAATTTGCCATCTTAATTATCAATTTAACAATTAGGTAAATTAGCTACAAGCAAATTAATATTACATTTATTTATTTGTATAATTTATATTCCACATGGTTCCACAATGTCTGGGAGTTTTATAAATGATAAATATAAAAATGTGTTGCAATAGAACCAGACTCTGATCCTCCTAGTTGGTGGGATGTGTACATACTGATGGAGATATTAAGAACTATATTAAGAACTTCCCAAATATTGGTATGTTAAGGGGAACTTTATAAAATCCGAGATGACACTGTGCTTCATAATACAGGTAGATAAGTATAAGTATAATCTTTATTGTCATTGTACTTAAATACAACAAAATTGGTTATGAAATTGATCTCGACTTACGACCACAATTGAGCCCAAAATTTCTGTTGCTTACTAAGACATTTGTTAAGTGAGTTTTGCCCCGTTTTACATCCTTTCTTGCCATGGTTGTTAAGTGAATCACTGCAATTGTTACATTAGTAACATGGCTGTTAAGTGAATCTGCTTCCTCATTGACTTTACTTCTCAGACGGTTGCAAAAGGTGGTCACATGACCTCAGGACACTGCAACTGTCATAAAAATGAGTCAATTGCCATACATTTGAATTTTGATTACCTGACCACAGGGATGGTGCTATGGTCATATGTATGAAAACTGGTCATAAGTCACTTTTTCCAGTGCTATTGTAACTTCGAATGGTCATTATATGAACTGTTGTGAGTTGAGGACTACCTATACAAAGGAAATCAAGGATGATAAGTGGGATGGGGTGGGATAAAATGATGGGTTACAAAGTGGTCTCTAGGGATGGTAGCTTGCACAAAACACAAATGTCTGGAGGGAAACTGAACATAGGTTGCTCTTATGGCATATGGAAAAAATATGTCAGAATTGATTGGCATTATATTTAACATTAGCTGGGAATGTTGCAGGAGAGTCTATTAAGACTAAAGCCAGTATTTTCATCTGCCCCAATGGTGTGAAATTCAGATAGAAACAAGAACCACTAAACCATACATAAGAATCCCTGCAGGCACTTTTGACAGAAAACTACATATTTATACCCGTTCTTAAAAAGAACATCAACCCATTAAAACCAGAAAGGATCTAGTTACGACTAATACATAAAAATAAATGTATTATCATGAATTTAACTATTTTAAAATTGTATGTGTATTTGTACATTTATTCTATAAATGCATAGCAATCAAGAAGAAACTAGTTCTAGATAAAAAAGAATAAAAATGTATGCTTTAATATGTTTTGAACAGTTTCAAAATAGGTACAAAACATATCACTATAAGAATATTCAAAATTAATGTTCTTTGCTGGAAAGTTGACATCTTTTCCCATAAATTATTTCATCAAAAGAATTACAAAAAAGCATTTATATCCCCTCCCCTCTTTCATTCTCTCCCTTTCTTCTTTTCAGGATGTATTCTAAACTTATTTAAAATTTAATTATTAACTTAAAAGTGGAATTTATTATAACATTAGTAATGATCACAGACCTTGTGCAGCCCAAGGTCAAGAGATATTAATTAAACCTTTTCTGAAGGAAAGCAGGAAATAAATCCAACCTACTTTAGAGGGAAGGGATCCTTTGTTGCACTGGGGATTCTGGGGTCTCAAGCAGGTGGGCTACCCCAGCAGACTGCTTATCTGTTGAGTGGGAAAAAGGACAAGCTTGCTGCCTCAGCTTAATTGCAGCACCCAGAGATGCTTGGGGTGGTTGGTGCTGCTGCAGCAACACAGACTGAGAAGGAGCACTTGTTACATGATGCTCTGTTCAATTTGTAGCTAGCACAGAGGTAGGTTCCTACCGGTTTGGTAGTAGTAGTAGTAACTTGGCGACTTGGGTCACTGGAACCGGCAGCAACCCAGGCCTGCCACCCCCCTGAACGAGTTTTCTTGGCAGCTCCGTAGGCACCACCATTTTATTTTTGCCTTCTGCGCATGCACAGAGCATTTTTGTTGCACTGCACATCAAGCATGCATCAAAGAGCATGTGCGGCGCATCCCTGAGCGAACTGGCAGTAGCGGCAGCTGGACCCCACCCCTGGCCCTGCAGTGCTGAATGACCAGGCCTGCACTGCTGTGGTTAGGCCAACACAGCAAACTTGTCCAGGAGCTTGTGAATTGCAAGCTCAGGTTTTTTTTGATGATTGGTGGACATTATTATTTAGTTTAAAAATGTCATATTACCTATTTTTAATTGTTATTTTGTGAAATATTTACCAAGCTGTATTTAGTTCAGGCCACACTTGAGAGTATCGTGTGTTATACCCAGCCTCGGGCCATGTGTTTCATACCTCTGGTCTACAGCTTCTCTGCATTAGTAAATAGTGATGGAAGAGCTTGATTAAGGAAAGCAGTGATAGCTGTAGCAATAGTGTTTAGACTTATATACCGCTTTGCAGTGCTTTACAGCCCTCTCTAAGCAGTTTACAGAGTCAGCATATTGCCCCCAACAACCTGTCTCCTAACCACTGCACCACCACAGCTCCCAATGATGGCTATAATCTCTATATGAAGAATTATGGGTTTATCAAACATGGGAGAGGAGCGGTAAAACACTACTATATTAGAAAGACAATGCAACCCAGAATTATCATTTTGGAATAATAATGTGTGTTTGTTTTCTGAAAAGGCATTTTACTGATATAATAGAAAGAACCGTTAGCATTATTTTATAGTCAAGGTATACTGCTGAGTTTAAAAATTAGGCTGGATGGTTTCTTATATGTAAAATAATACTTGTTTTCTTCCCCCACCCCCCCAGAGTTATTTTATTTCTTCATTCTTTTCTCCCCTGCCTCTAATATATATTTATATAATTTTGTTTTAAATTAAGCCATGTGGGCTGGAGAGGTCAGCAACTATTGGCTCATTAGGTGATGCCTCTGTATTGGGAATATTGTAACTTGGAATGTGAATGGAGTAAAAGGTAAAACATGAGTTAATGAAAAAAAATGAATATATAGTAGATGATCCAGATCCAGATCCAGATCCAGATCCAGATCCAGATCCAGATCCAGATCCACATCCACATCCACATCCACATCCACATCCACATCCACATCCATCCATCCATCCATCCATCCATCCATCCATCCATCCATCCATCTATCTATCTATCTATCTATCGTATCTATGAAACTAAGAGGAAAAGGAAAATAAATCTGAATGAAGATCTTATGGTGTGAGTTTGTGAATACATACAGTATTAAGGATATCAATTTAATTATGAATAAAAAGGCTAGGTATGTCACATAGTATTAATTTTTATCTAAGTAATTGTGGGTATGTATAAAAATAGTAATCCATAAATGGGTGATAATTGTATGTTACAATTGTACAGTGAATGGTGATAATGGAAGCAGGTTTCTCTCCTACTCTAGCGTTGTGGACTCAATGTGCTGAGTATTTTACAGATTGGTTTTAGAAATTAATTGTAAGTTCCCAGAGTCACTGGTAGGATGGGTGGTATATGAAATAAATAATAAAGTCAGGAGGTAAGTTCTGGGTATTTTAGAGATTAATGGGGGGAGGTCATATTATGACAAAAATGGATTTGAAATATAGGTTATGAAAAGGAAATAATAAATGTGTGAGAATTTTGAAAAATTGTAACGCTGCAGGTGTAGATGGTGTAGCTGGAGGAATGATAGATTTTGGAATGTTTCACATGACTATAAAATTGAAAGTTGGTTGCTGAATGCAATAAGAACAGAATGTGATGCAAGTAAAGCATGAGGAAAAAATGGATTAAATTAATTAATGATTCAATGCTAAAGCAAGAAGTAAAGTCTCCTTAGTTGTTTATTATATTTATGTATAGATGTCTTAGGAATACTTGTGATTGCATTAGAGATGTGTTACTAGGGATGATGTATCTGCATATCATTTTGTTCATACAAGATACTCTGTTGTTGACTTAGAACATGAATTATTTGCAGTAAATGTTAGACAGATGGTATGAGGCAAATGAGAGCATGAATTTGAGTATTAGTGTAAGAAAGAATAAGATAATTGTTTTAACAGGGAAAATAGAATAAACAATTGCAAGGTATACCTTACATGATGAAATGTTTACAAATAGGTACCGTAATTATAGAATGTTTATTAAAGACAGGAAAATGGATTGAAACATTTTAAGAAATACAAATGCTTGTAGAAGAATATGATCTGTTTTGAGAGATGAATGTTTATTGAAAGAAGTGAAAGTGGCTTTTTAAATGGGTGGGAAGGATTCTACCTACTTGCATATATGGAAGTGAGAAGTGGATATGTCATGAGAAACATAAAAGTAAAGAGAATGTAGTGGGAGTTCAGGCTACTTACGAAGTAGGGTAAAACAAGAAGAGATAAGGATTAGAATGAGCAAGTTCCAAATGAATGTGATTTGAATAAAGCATGACCAGTTCAAAAGCAGTACCTAGAAATGGTTTTGGCCATTATAAGAAAACAAATTAAGGTTTAATTGCAAACAAAATATACAAAAAAAGTGTGAGTGGGTGGAGAGTGAGGGGAGGACCAAAAAAGCTGTAGCTGAGTGGAAATTATAACTTTCTCAAAAAGAGAGAAGTGAGAACAAAAACAATGTATGAATAAAAGATGGTGGAAATACGGAAGTTTTGCATGGGTAGCAAGATGGAAAAGTATGGTGTGAAATACATTTAGGTAGACATCCTCCTCCTCCTCTGTCTCAAATGGTACTAGTTAGAGGAAGTGTTCAAGCTCTAGGTATCTTGGTTGTAGGGTGCTACAAAGCTTGGCATACTACTCAACTCCAATATCACATCAATATAGAATGATTGGCAGAGATGAGTCATTGGTATGAGGTCAGGTATCATCATTATTCTGATGATATTGAATTTTGCTTTTCAACTCAAAGCAATCAAGGTCTTACTCTGGTCCCAAAGCTCTTTTTCCAAAAGACAACTGCAATTCCTTACCAAGAAAGTCCAGTTGCTTTTTGGAAAAGCACATTTGGAACAACCATTCCCTGGATGATTGAGACTTCTTACTCTAATGTTTGGAGACTTGGAAGATGTAGCTGGGAAGGAACAAGCTGAAACTTAATCCCAGCAAGGCTGGGTGGCTTTGCCTTAGAAGCAACTTGATTCAAGGAAGATTCTCTTGATCAGGTTTACAGTCTGGGAGTCTTTTTTTAAAAACTCATATTACCTTGTTCCAATTGTATCTACTCATCCAGTAGAATCAGGAGAAAGAGATTCCCTTTGTCTTTCTCTTCACTCAGAAAATGCCACCCTGTAGATTTTAGCCGCTGTTCTTCTCTGAAACTTCATTTTCCCAATCATCCATATGGCTTCAACCTCACTGGACTTCTGAAAGACCATTAAAACTTGGCTTTTGAGTAAATTTGGGGAACAGATGTGACATAAAGTCAGTGGTGGGATTCAGCCAGTTCGCACCACTTTGAGAGAACTGGTTATTAATTTTCTGAGCAGTTTGGTGAACTGGTTGTTGGAAGAAACCATTGGGGCAGAGAACCAGTTGTTAAATTATTTGAATCCCACCACTGCAAGTGTCACTTTTTGTAGTGTGATGGTGGACTAGCATATTAAATCTGTTTATTGTCCAAACAAAACATGGAACTGTGAGTTTGGCTTTTATGTATATTTTTAAACCTTAACTTATAAAACAGGTACATAAACGCTCAGTCAGTAAAAGTAGTCATTGCTTTGACTTTTATGTATAATTTTAAACCTTATTTTATAAAATAAGTATATATATAAATGCTTAGTCAGTGAAAATTAGAACAGCATATATGCCTGCTAAATAAAGAACAAAATTTTGTCATCTCCCTGTCTGCTTGCCTGCCGATCTGTTTGTCTGCCTTCTTTGGACTGGCTGTTTTTTCCTCCCTTTTTTGCTTTTTGTTTTGTTTTGATGGTTTATACAACACTGCTTACTCCAAAAGGGAATATGTGTGCATGCACAATATACTCCTTGGGCAAAGATAGGAAATGTGGAATCCTGAAGTTTTGCTAGGCTGACTTGGACCAGAATTCCCCTGGGACCATATTTGAGCATTGTGGAGGAGTTGCATCTCGAATCTAGAAGGAAGAATCTTCAGCTGAGATGGATCATCATGGGAAGTTATGCCAGGAAAGGAGAAATGGCTCATTTATCTGACAGTGCAATTCCAGGCATGTTTGTTTAGTTGGAAAGAAACACCACTGATTTCCAAAGCAAGGATTGAGCACACAGTTGTGCCCTTGATGATATTTTCAGTGTCGTAAGATCGCATTGTAAGATGTATTGCTAACAGGAGTGAAAAGGCAGCGAAAGGTACACTTTATTTTTAATTATTTATTTGTGGAGAATCAGGCATGATATTATTTCAAGGCAGCAGGTTCTGCTTAGTCATCTTCAGCATGCTATATAGGACTTCCACTTTCTCTAAAGAAAAAATGTGTGCAGTTCAAGTATTTTGAAAACATCCGGGTACTCTGGTTAAGGGCAGGAGAAATATTTGATTATGTCAAATGGATTTCCTTGACTGTGATCGTCAGATGCAGTTAACTGATTGTTTTGTGACAGCCCAATGAAGGTTCTTCCTGAATGCACGACTGACTGCAGGATAAGGGGAATTGCCCTGAGTGACTGGAGGAATGCTTGCCTGATTCAATCAAACAGAAGCTATCAGGTCTTTTTGTGCAGGGTACTGATAGCGCTCTGAGTGTTCATCACACTTACAAGTGTGTGTTGTCATTGCTTACAAGAAATCAGTGGGAATGACCAACAGGAATCCCAATGCCAATCCCCAGAAACCACTTATAGGCCGTTTAGAAATGTGAAAGATAGATAGCTAGTTAGATAGGCAGGCAGGCAGACAAGTGGGGCTTCGGTGTGTAGGACATAACAAATGAGTTGAAGCTATCACAATAGTGTACATCAGAAGATCTTACTGGGGAAATTAGTGATCTGATGTACAATGTATAGTATGAATACTGTGCTAAATTGAGATGACTTACAAGAGGGTGGATCAGTTTTCAGGCTTGAAAGGAATGGGACAAAGAGGCAACCTGGGATCTATTTCTTATATTTATAGTACATTTGAACAGGAAAGCAAAATGAATAGAATAAACCAGACTTTTGAACCCCCTGGTGCCCAGCCATCTAAGTAAGGAGATATAGTTCTCCAGTTTCCTACTAAGAATTATGAAAACTGTTATTGCCCACATATTGGAACATGCCTGACAGTGGTGGGTTTCAAAAATTCTTCAAACCTACTCTGTGGGTGTGGCCTCCTTTGTGGGAGTAACTTGCCGCCCATGTGACTGGATGGGAGTGGCTTGCTGCCCATGTGACCGGATATGAAGATGCCGACGACACTTGTCAGAACCACCCTAAATTATCTCACACACAACACTGGCATGCATAAGAATATGATGTAAACTTATTTTTTAAAAGGCATCTTTGGTTTGCGTTAAAACAACTTCAACACACGCAATGTTCTGATTGCACCACAAACGTAGTAGTCATCCTTACCTTTCACAGAGGCACTGAGTTTTATAAATATGAGCATAATAGTGTAGAATAATCATATCCAATGACCAGTGGTGGGTTTCAAAAAAAATTGGAACCTCTTCTGTAGGTGTGGCCTGCTTTCCGGGTCCACTGGTAGAACCTCTTCTAACCAGTTCGGTAGATTTGACAAACCAGTTCTACTGAATAGGTGCGAACTGGTAGGAACCCACCTCTGATGCCTGAGGAAGATATATGTGGATAAACAGCTAAATGTCCTCAAGTGTGCATACTATATATATAATGGGTTTGCCACTTCATTATTTTACTCGATTGTAGGGTAATATGTTATTTTGTATTGATGATAGTTTTCCCCGACCCTCCTTCTTTTTGTATGCTCTGCAGAGTCAAATAGTTTGGGTTGAGTTAAAAATGCTTTATGAATGAATTAATGAATAAATATATACTATTCAGCTGTCAGAAATCTGTGACTTCAATAGCTTATTGTTTTCGGTGTAGTGATGTGATCACTCTAGATTGTAGGGGGAAAATGTAAACCATTTTTTTCAAATTTAGCAATTCAACTAGAGGTGGTTAGTCCTTGACCTATGACCACAATGGAGGCCAAAATTTCTGTTGCTAAGCAAGACAATCATTAAGTGAGCTTTGCACCTTTTTATGACTTTTCTTGCCCCAGTTGTTAAGGGAATCACTGCAATTGTTAAGTTAGTAAGACAGTTGTTAAGTGAATCTGACTTCCGCACTGACTTCATCGTCAAGGTCACAAAAGGAGATCACGTGACTCTGGGACACGGCAACCATCATAATTATGAACCAGTTGTCAAGCAGCCGAATTTTAATCATGTAATCATGGGGATGCTAAAATGGTCATAAATATGAAAAATGCTCATAAATCACTTTTTTCAGTGCTGTTGCAGTTGCAAACAATCACTAAACAAATGGTTGTAAGTTGAGGACTACCTATTACTTTCTATGCTGCCCTGACTTGTGTGGTATGTGTTTCCTAATAAACTCGCTTAGCCTTGCGGAATATTCTAATGTTGAAAAAAATGTTGGATGCTGTAGTTTTTATTATGTGTCTTTTTAAACAGCTATAGTTAATGTGGATATATTTTATGGTTTGCCTTCAAAGAATGAGTCGTATGATAGCAATAGCAATAGCAGTTAGACTTATATACCGCTTCATAGGGCTTTCAGCCCTCTCTAAGCGGTTTACAGAGTCAGCATATTGCCCCCAACAACAATCCGGGTCCTCATTTTACCCACCTCGGAAGGATGGAAGGCTGAGTCAACCCTGAGCCGGTGAGATTTGAACAGCCGAACTGCAGAACTGCAGTCAGCTGAAGTAGCCTGCAGTGCTGCATTTAACCACTGCGCCACCTCAGCTCTGTTCATGATGTGCTCTACATAATAACTGGACACACCCTATAAGAAACGATGGCTTTTAATTGTGGTTTGTTAGGAGGAAGCAAGCCAGAGGCCTGTTTTTTTTTTACATAAAATTAAATATATAAGAAAGGAGGCCTCTATGACTAATGCAAATGCCCCCAATAACAGGAAGGGGCAAGTGGGAAGAAGTCTCATCCAGGAATACATTGGATAGCTTATACTAAGTCAAACTTCTGGCCAAATCTCTTTTGTAGGTATGAGCAAATAGGCTTATAATTAATTCTGTAAAATGGAACTTTATTGGACCAGACAGTCCAGGAATAATTGCACGTTTCTGATTTGAAGTAATTAATTTTGCTCAAGATGCATTTTTAGAGGTTGCTTTCTAAGAGCACTGTGCCTATGGTATTGTCTTCCACAGAGTTCATTCAAATCTCATCTTAAAAACCCTAAATAAGAAATAACCTAAGGGACTATGCATTGCAGTTAACACAATGCTTCTCTGTCTTGTATTTATTTTTTAAAAATCTGTCTCTTGGGAAGCACTTATATGAACTTTGCCCAGATTGAAATGCTTTGGATGCTGAAGGGGAATTGATTGTGGTAATCCAAGACATATGGAGGACATCAGGCTGGGGAAAATTGACCTATATATTATAGTCACGAGTACGAAACATTAGCTAGAGGCCATTGTATGTGGCTATTTGCCTGCATTTCAGTCCATATTCATTTGTTATTTGGAAACAGTGATTTTAGCCAAAGCTTTTAATATTTTTGACTACTACCAATATACTTTATTTATTTATCTGGCTTACTAATTTTGGACCATATTTCAGAGCTTAGTTCCATTGACGATATCCTGATTTGTTCATTTCCTTCCTTCCTTTATTGTATTTCAGCAACACTTTTCGTTAAGCAACATCGGTTTCTACCCTCCCTTTCCACTATCTCCATTATTAGTTTATACAAAATTAACTTGCTTCCATTCATGTGCTTGCCTTTAATGTTGGTGTAAGAATGGGAAGGATGTCTAATTTAATTTATATTGAGGTAGATACAGTGGCGGGATTCAATTTTTTTTACTACTGGTTCTGTGGATGTGGCTTTGAGGGTGTGACGTGGCTTTGTGGGTGTAGCAGGAGAAGATTACTGCAAAATCCCCATTCCCTCCTTACCCCACTAACTTGCTTTCCAGCTCTGTTCTCCTGTTCAGGGCAACAAAAGAAGATCAGCCGGGAGGCAGTGGGGGTGGGGCCAGCCTATTTGCCGGTTCTCCAAACTACTCAAAATTTCCACTACTGGTTCTCCAGAACCTGTTAGAACTGGTTGAATACCACCTCTGAGTTATACACTTAGACACTGTAATGTAATATAATAAATACAGCATGACATAGCACAGCACAGCACAGCCCAACACAACACAACGCAACATAATGTTTATATACCCCTATGTTTTCCACCAAGAATCTGTTTATTCATTTTTTATCTTGCCTGCCTTCCAGGGGTTGAAGACAATGCACAAAAGCCTCCCTCCCCTTCTCTATCTCCCACAAAAGCCCTGCGAGGTAGATTGGGCTAAGAAGCCTGTGATGGGCTTTGGGCTCTCTGAAATAAAGGGAGGGGAACCCTCTTCCCAGGGTTATGTATTCTGCATCAAAATGTACCAAATCAGGCCTTGTTGAATTTTAAAGTCTTCCTGATAAACTTTTATGAATGGAGGTCTCTGGAATCTATTCTAAAATCTTAACTACAGTGAACAATTCATAAGTTCTACTAAAGATATTGCTCTGCTTCTAAGGAATGGATCCCTTGTTGATGTATCCTATCTATCTATCTATCTATCTATCTATCTATCTATCTATCTATCTATCTATCTATCATCTATCATCTATCATCTATCATCTATCATCTATCATCTATCATCTATCATCTATCATCTATCATCTATCATCTATCATCCACCCACCCACATGTGCACGCACAGACATACACAAAGGTAGATACCCTGTTTCTCTGAAAATAAGACCTCCCTGGATAATAAGCCCAATCGGACTTTTGAGTGCATGCACTAAAATAAGCCCTCCCCTGAAAATAAGCCCTCCCTGAAAATATTGCAATCCAGCAGCAGCCATGAGGTGACCACCCTTGCTGTCTCCTGCATCTCAAAAATAACAAGACCTCATCAAAAATAAGGCCAAGCACTTATTACGGGGGTCAAAAGAAAATAAGACCCTGTCTTATTTTAGGGGAAACAGGGTACCTTCTAAGACACATACTTTCAAATTCTCCCTAGTAGATGCTTGCCTTGTTGTCATAGCAACGTCTTTCCAAGTTCTGGTATTCACTCCTTTCAGGTTCCCGCAGGCTGCAACCAGCTTCTCACTGCCAGTAGCAAATCACTTAGCAGTATTTATTTATTTATTTATTTATTTATTTATTTATTTATTCCTGCCTACCTGCCTGCCTGCCTGCCTGCCTGCACCTTCCTAAGATTTGCTTGCTTTCCTATTCTAAGGAGACCTGGCTGGGAGAAGTTTCTGCCTGTTCTACCTTTGTAGTGGGGGAAAAAAGGCACTGGGCTTTCTGAGGCCAGAATGAATGGGTTGCTGTCCTTTCATTTGGATGCTAAGGAAGAATATATGAAGAACCAGACATGATAGTTTCCAATGTGTAGCTTCTCAGAGGGGTGCTGCCAGTTCTAAATCTGGCTCGGCCTCCTTACCAACCAGCAGGCCAAGAAACAAACTCCCTTTAAAAAAAAACAAAAACCCTCTTTTTAAAGCCCCAACTTCAAAAAGTCTCTTCAAAATAATCAATTCAGGACACTTGGTCATGCATTAACAGAACAGAGTTGCGTTAGCAAAAAAAGTGCTTTAGTTGAACAGGTCAGTCTTTAGAGATCTGTCTTTCTGCGAGAGTTTAAATCTGACTGGATATAATTATATGGAGAGAAGTCCTTTCTCTCTACTCTTGGGAGAATATTTTCACTTAAGAAATGTATCCCTGGCATCTGTTTTTTATTTGTTTGTTTGCTTAAATGGGTTTGATAACACACACACACCAGTTAACCTCTTTAGAAAGTATGCATGAGTCGATGGAAACAAAACGAATTACAAATGAGACTATTATAATCCTATATAGCAGAGATTTAAGTAGTCATTGCTATAGGATTGCTAGATTCTTAAAAAAGTTGCCTTTCTCAGGTAAAATATGAACTTTCTCTAGATCAGTGGCTCCCAACATGAGGCCCAGGCCCCACATGGGGGGCAATTTGATTTTTAATGGAGGCAATTTGATTTTTAATGGGGGCAATTTGAACCTTGTTTAAACCAAGTTAATGGCCTTTTAGGCTTCCTCTATTAGTAGAGTTCACTTTTTGAGTAAAGAAAGCATTATATGTCATGGGGGAGGGGGCATCAGGATTTTAGAGATGCTTAGGTGGGGCATGGCCAAAAAAAGTTGGAAACCACTGCTCTAGATTATAGAAGTGCAGATTTTTGATGGAAGTTTTGTGTTTAGCCTTTCAGTATTTTAAGGCTACACTCCAAAAACTGGGCAACTCTGGGAGAAAGAAATAGGGATGGCTGGGAATAAAACTAAAGTTGATATAAGTATTTAATCAGAATTAATGAAACAAACAATTACTTAAATGCATGAATATTCCTCATGTGTTTAATAATTCCTCCTTTTTGTCACATTGAAAAGTATAGTTCAGTAGCGCGTTTTAAGGGTCTTTGGAGTTGCAGATTCTGTTTTTCTGCTCCAGACAATGCTGTCATTATTAAGTTGCTTTATCTTATTCCCCAAATGTTATGGATGATTCAGACAATGCACCTATCAGGCACAGAGGAAACTGCATATCAAATGTAAGAGATGTCCCATATGGTTTTCAGTGTACTGTAGGCAGAGGGCTTCCTGAAAACCTTGGAAAATATTTGTGTGAGTCAGACATGGATGGAAGAACATTCATGCATGCTTACCAGCTGTGACCCTGTTAAGATGAGTAGAGATCATGTGGGCACAACATGGATTGTGGTTTAGGTTCGCCTAAGTCAGTGGTTCCCAAACTTGGCAACTTTAAGACTTGTGGACTTCAACTCCCAGAATTCTCCAGCCAGCTCTGCCAAGTTTGGGAACCACTGGCCTAAGTGAACCTAAACCACAACCCAATCTTTAGTGAAGGACTGCTAAACCCTTTCTATAGTTTCTCATCAGATCTTCCATTCTTTTTCTTACCAGAAAAAAAATAGACTAAGAAGACAAAGATGGAATAGTTGTGTAGATTTTTTAAAATCATTAACAGAGATATCTTTCCCAAAACATTCTCCTAAGACAGTGATGGCGAACTTTTTTTGTCTTGGGTGCCAAAAGCACATGCACGCACACTATTGCGCTCGCTCACGTGCCCACCCCCATAATTTTATGCCCCCTCATGCCATAACCATGGCACATGCGTGTGTGACCCACCTCACATGCATGCACAGCTTTCTTGGAGCCTGGGGAGGGCGAAAATGGCCTTCCCCGTCTCCCCTGGTGGCCCTCCGGAGGCCGGAAATGGCCCATTTTCCAACTTCCGGTGGGCCTGGTAGGTCCGTTTTTTGCCCTCCCCAGGCTCCAGAAGCTTTCTAGGAGCTGGGGAGGGTGAAAAATGGCCCAACAGGCAAACCGGAAGTTTGGGAACAGACTTCTAGGTTGCCCGTTGGGTCATTTTTCTCCCTCTGGAGGGCAAAAAATGGCTGAAAATCAAGGCTGAAAATTAGCTGACCAGCCCAGGGATGCGTGCTGGAGCTGACAGGGCAACGCCTTGGATACCCTCAGAAATGGCTCCACGTGCCACCTGTGGCACTCGTGTCATAGGTTCGCCATCACGGTTCTAAGATGTAAAATTATTAACTCATGCTCTGTTACACCAAATTTCCTTTTTGGACTTCTGCCAGTAGTCAAAGTGCAACTTCTACCTTCCTTAAACATTGTCCATGATGTTTGGCGTTGATAGGACTTGGTATCCAGCAACATCTGGAAAAGTCTACCCATTCCCTACCAAAGACTTTAAGAATTGATTGGGTTGTATAGCCAAGATCTGCAAGATTAAATAATTTCTTCACTACCAAGAGCAAGAACCTTATCGAGTTTTTACTAGGCCAGTTTGTCTCTGCTTTAGAGATTTATGTAAAGGTTTAGACATGTAGTTCTGATGTAAGCCAACAATTAAATAAGTTGGTGCTGTAAATGAACATCTATTCAGTGCTGGTAGAAAAAGTCCATATGTGCAGTTTGTGATCTTTGTTACGTAGATTTAAGAAGTATTTGGACTCTCTGTATACTCTGCTCTCTGTAATACAAACAGCAGTTATTCTAGAAGGAGATTCTTAGCAATTCCTAAGGAAGAAAAATAACATTATACCAGATCTTTGACATTTTCTACGTTCAAATAACCATGTTGCATGAACTGAAAGTTGTTTTTGTGAGTCTTAAGTATTCATCTTTTTTTAATGCGTTAACTTATTTTTATGAAGGGAGGAGAATTCTTTCAAGAATTGAGTGAGAGCGACATCTTGTGGTAATTGCCTCAACTGCATGTAAATACTATATATTGGAATACCAAGAGGGGTATGAATACATATGGATTAAAAATGAAGCGTGCTGTAGTTTCAATGCTTTGTGGCAAACATTAAATATAATGACACAACACTTTTATGATTTGTACTAGGGTGGGCTAGTTTATCTAGTTATTATTTTATTTATTTATAACTATTTCTAAGGCCACACATCTTACCAAGGGGGCTTTGGGTGGTGAGCAAGTTTAGAAATAATAATAGAAATAATAGTAACAAAACAAAGCACTCATATGTGAAATAAAAATGGGCACCTAAGGGTTCCAGGAACTGAAATAATCACACCTCTACTCCTGAAACTTCCTGATCGCCTCCTATCCAATATTAAGGAAGGCCAACTCTGTGCAGTTTTTCCAAGACCAGCAAAGGGTTGCTACCTGCTGAGGATGATTTCCTAGTATGCATGTGGAATTATTATTCACAGAATCAGGCCAAGTACACACAACCATCCAGTGTAGCTTGCAAGAACCTTTAGTTAGACTTTAAGCAACCCAGGAAGTCAAAAATCCTTGGAGTATTTGGTTGCAATGAGCTCCAAACTGAAGCAGAAGGCAGAAGCAGAGGTGATGGTTATGATTGAAAAGTCCAGGAATCAAAAAATGGTTCAGCAGCTGTTCCAGGTTTCTAGGAGTAGAGGTGTCTCAGGCAAAACATTCTTGTAGATGTGTAGGCAGAGATGGGGTGGGGATGGGGTGGCGGCAGAGTTAAACATGTCATTAGCTTAGAGTCATTATGTTGCCACAAATGATCCAAAATCTAGTTCCCCTTTAATTCCTTTGATGCTTATTTACTGCCAATGTAGTGATGGCTAGATTCTTATCTATCGACTTGAATAAATCTTCTATGCTGCAACTTAATGTATGGTCCTGATTCAGATTCTTGGAACCTGACCATTCCAAAGAGAAAAGCACAGATTTCTGGAAAGCAAAGCCATGATCTACAACCAAGATCTTCTGGACAGCAAAATATACTAAGTGGAGTCCACACCATTTCTTTCTGTTGTGCTAATGCTAGGATTGGGATCAGCTCAGTGAAAATGTTTAGAATAAATGAGATCTCCCTCTTTAATGGAAGTGTTTTCTTTTGCAAATAGCGAATACATATCAACCTGCGGAAAACACGAACCTTACGGATGGCATGATAATGAGATGGATGGCATATGCATTTAATAAATAAATAAATAAAACTTCTACAAAGTTCTTAGGGGGTGGAATTTGGTATTGATGTATTAAAGCCAATATGAAAGACTTCATAATGTGAAACTAATTTTACATTTTAGCTTAGGGGTAAGTTGACTCTGTGCTTATTTTTATATTTTTCCTGTGCAATAAATTGTAAATAAATATCTATGTTCTATGAGTACCATTTCACTCATATTATATCATGCATATGAATCTCATTCTGACAGTGTTGAACATTCCTGTCCCATGGAGGCCCTGGCATGGTTGCAAAACTTCTGTAAAAATATATATAAATAATATAATGTTTTTCTTTTCATTTGACTTCCATGTGTAAGATGCCATGGTTTGCATGAACAAGAAGGGAAGAGGGATTGTTGGCAAGGATGATGAGATAACTCTATATCTCCACATTCTTTGATCTGTAATAAATTGTAAAGTATGAGTTGTATTTATTTGTTAGAAAGTTTTGAGTTTATTATAAGTTTCAGGAAACAAATCTTACAGGAAATGGAAGAGAAAGAGATCTTGGAATTAAAAAGTATTTCTGAGACATTCCCATTTAAGTTTTATTTCTTGATGAAGAAGCAAGGGTTAAAAAAAGAGCATTGGTCAGGAATACCTATGACAATATGAGAGGGAATGTGGTGTATTGATCAAGTTGTTATATTACGAGTAGAGTTTTTAGCTCTTCCTTAGGCACAAAAGCCAGTTGGGTGATTTGGGGTCAACCACTCCTCTCAATTATAGACTGGAAGTTGTAAAACATCCCTCTATCTATTAACCAAACCAACTAACCAATCTTCATTGGATCAGTGTGGTAGATTACAGCCCATGCTGTCCATGCATATAGTTTAGTCCTAATCAGAATTTGGCAAACCATAATAGCATTAGAAATCATGGCTATGTTGTCTGTCTGAAAATGGCCTCTTCATAGAATCCAAAGCTCTTAATGGGACGTTGTAGACCACCCTGTCCTTTGTTCTTGCCACAGAATCCCGACTTATATCTTCAGAGCACAGCACTTTCCTGCCCGTTGTCTTCCCATCTGGTTGTACTGCACCGCCTGTGCCCCTAGGAGGCATGATAACACTGTGAGAGACCGCTCAGTGGAAAGCCTTGAAGACAGCACTGCTTATTTTTCTCCCTTTGAAGAAGACAGGTCTTATTCTCTTACTGACATAGCAAACTTGTGGCCGAGTTGAGAAGCAAGGCTCCGTGCTCCACCACACAATATGGGTTTTGCCAGGATTCAATATCATACAGAGCTATGGTTTTAGTGATGATTTATTTAATAAGCCGCAAGAGCCTGTGGTTATGCCAAGTAGCAAACCATAAACCCTGGCTTATAAGCTACAATGTGCTGAAAGCCAAAACCAAACACTGATGTAACAAGTGAATTCTATTTCTGTAGATATAAGTGAAAAGGAAGTCTTACACTAGTCGTCTTCCAAATAATATTTGTTTTGTCTGTGTATATTTATGTTTATGAAGCCAGTTTGGTGCAGAGGTTAAGGCATCAGACTAAAAACTATTGTGAGTTCTAATTGCTCTGTGTGTGTGTGTGTATGAACTCACAATAGTTTTTAGTGTGTGTATGTATGTGTGTGTGTATGTGTGTACACACACACACATCCATCTGCCCAGAGTCACCTTGTAGGTGAGATGGACAGCTTAAAAGTTTCATACGTACAGTACATGCATACACAGATACACATTCCTAATTCAAGAGGATGTCCTTCCCTGTGTTTGAAACATAATGCTTCCTCTACTCACACTTATTAAAATGTTTCTGATCACATCAGATTGGTGAACTGCAGCTCTTATAAGAGGCACGCCTCCTAGTATTGTCTCGAATGAAAATAAAGGATCGTTGGAAAGGGAGTTAAGGAATAAGGTGCAAAAAGGCTCCACTTAAGTGCCCCAATAATTCCAGAGCTGGAACTGGCTTTGGCTAACAGGAAAGTATTTTAAGGACCACCAGGATTTGCTTCAAATTATTGCTCCCCTTGTTAAAGGTTCCACCACAAAACCGCGGTAGACAATTGCGCGCTCGACAAAAGCGCATACGTGACGTCATCATAGCGCGACGAAAACATCGCACTGTGAGCGGTAAATTTAAAATTAAAGCGAAAACCTTACCCTAACCCCCCCAAACCTAACCCTAACCCTAACCCTAAACCTAACCCTTAACCTAAACCTAACCCTAAACCTAACCCTAAACCTAACCCTTAACCTAACGCTAAACCTAACGGTAACCCTTAACCTAATGCTAACCCTAACCCTAATGCTTAACGTAACCCTAAACCTAACCCTAACCCTTAACCTAACCCTAACCCTAACCCTAAACCTAACCCTTACCTTTATGTGAATCGGCTTGCTTTAATTTTATTTTAATTTTAATTTTATTTATTTTTAAATTTTTTTCGTCGCGCTGCTGATGATGTCAGGTACGCGCTTTCGTCGAGCGCGGTTTTGTCGACCGCGGTTTTGACGGGTCACACTTGTTAAAATCTCCTGGATCTGGATAGTTGTCTATCTTCAATACAGAAGGATAAAGAGTTTCCTTTCAAGGAAAAGTTGTATGTGAACATTAATATTTTGGGGTGCACACAATTGACAGCTCCCTGTTTTATTGAGTGCATTTGTTTCGGAATATGGTAATAAGAAATATACCATAGAACCAATTAATATTCTTATATCTTTCACACATATACAGCATACCATAAGCAAAGCATTTAAGAGTACAATTTCACAGAATTGGAAATTTGAAATACACTACTGAAGTTAAAGAAAATAAGTGCTATAAGTTTAGTTTTTAAAGACGTAACATGAGGGCATTTGAACATGAAATGATAATACTTGGATTCTAAAGAAACAGCCTGGACCTTAGAAACTGAAGCGACTATAAGACTGATTCATGACAGGAAGAAAAATCCATGACAGGCTTCGTGTGGTTCTATCCGTGTCCAAGTACACAATTTTGAAAAGAGCAAGCCAAAAGAGAAGCTCAAAGGATTTTATGCTGTGATGCAATTTATGCCAAAAAACATTTAGGCTAATTATATTTCCCACAATCCCCCCCCCCCCAATCATAATTATAAAATTTTGGATATAACTTCCCATCTGTACTTCAAAACTTGAAACTCCGGGGAGACTATCATCCTTTAAGTGAACTTTTCTCCTCATCCTCCTTTTGATTTTCTTCCCAGAAAAGTCACATCTTATTTTCCTATACTTGACACCAAACCTACGTGTTTATTTCAAAACTAAAACTAAAGTTAGCACATTTTTCATATTCACCAAGTGGCAGGAAATTGGTATCAGTTTTTAGCAATCATGGTAAGAGAAGCCACTGAGGACTTTGAAAATGGAACTTGGAAGGTACATTTACGTTAACTCCTGTGTAATAAAATAACTTGTTTTTTGGAAACCATTGTTTGCGTTCCTCTTATTGTTTCCATGTTTAGTGTCTTCTCTTTCATCATTACATGCTCAGCTTATTTGTCTTGTTAGCTTACTGTCCTTATGGTTTATCACCCTTTTCCTAACGATCCATACTGATTTGCATCTCTTATTTTCAAATAAGAAAATCCCTCAAAAGCATTTCAAAAAGACCAAATGATTGATTTGCATGAATCATCTTCAACTTTAGGAGATGTGGTAGCTCAGTGGCTTAATGACACTGGAGATGGTCTTTGTGCCACCGGTTTGAGCCCTACCAGTGTGTGGCGGGGCACCTGCCACGTAACACCTCAGACTGAACAACGGTTGATAAGAAAGACAGAAAAGAGTGAACAGTGTACATGTCACTCTCTCTTGGGAGAGCAGAAGAGAAGAGAAAGAACTGGAGAAGATCGCAAAATACAAAGACATGCAACTAGAAATAGAATGACTGTGGCAGAAGCAAGCAAAGGTAGATCCAATAATAATTGGGTGCAATCCCAAAACAACAGGAGCATCATTTGAACATCATCAGAATTGACTTTACTTGAAACAGCTTACATTCTGCCATGATATCTGTAACATTATAAAACATACACATCTGCCTATTCCAGGTCCTTGGAAAGTATTCAATAGGTAGACAAAAGTGCCAAATCCAATCTGAACACCTGGCTGACTGTGCGACGAACAATAATCTTCAACTTTATAGATTTTGGAAGGCAAATACTTTGTGAGTGGCAGTTATCTCAAAGATCATTGTTCAGGAGTTTCTACATAATTGCTAACTGTTGAACATAATTATCAGGGCGTGACATCATGAAGCCCCTGTACATGTGGGAGGAACATAGTTATTTGCAACAGGGGAAGAGTTTTACACTTTGGTGACCAACATTGTTCTAGTATGTTGAGCTTCGTCTTGTTTTGATGTGACAGATGGTGGCTGTAACATATAAAGCTGGTATCAATGATGCTTATCTGTAATGTTCCAGTAATAATGGGATGGCGCTTAGCCTGAAGCAAGGAACTCTGATGATCACCTTGGTTCTAATCCAGGACCAACTGAAAATAACAGTGGAAAACATCTGCATGCCATCTATTGCTGAAGACATCCTGTTTTTTCTTGAATTACAATTTTCCTTATTATTGCCAACTGCAATGAAGATATAAAATATGAATGCATTTATTATGAATTATGTACATCTCAGATGTTTCTAAAAGCATTTAAATTTTCCAGTATAAAGGATACTTTTAAAAATAAGAATTGATTTTGATATATCCAAAAGATTTAGATTAAAAGCTTGTTCAGAATTTTTGTAATATTGATGTCTGCTATTAAAAATGATTTATAACTAGGCTGCTTGATAGGAAGTATCATGGTTTGACATGATACATGCAAAAATAAGATAAATGTATTAAATTCTGGTGTAAAAATCATTCATTTTGCCCTGAATTCTAATAGATTTATCTTGCTTTATCAAATATTATATTGACTGTGGGTTGAGAAGAATGTTAATCTTTACCATATGGTAATAAAGTATAAGACTGCATTAGTGGCAGGAGAATATTTTATTTAAAAGGAAAGTCAGAATGAGGTATGGATTAGCTGACAAACAAACATTCAGAAATTTGTGTATCTTCATGACCAAAGCTGTTTGAAAAGAAATGCTGAATTAATGTGGATAAATTCTTCTAATCAAGTGACTTTGTTCTGCATAGACTAGTATCTAACTATCTTGATTATTAGGGAGGATTATATAAAGGCAGACATACTAACACCACAATCACATCAGCAAGATCTTCACACTGGGATGGCTTTTAATTTAGTGGCAGAGTCAGAACATATGCTCTGCAGTGGAAATGTGTTTGTTCAATTATCAGCATCTCCCAAGTACAATTGAAAAAACACGCACACCAGCTCCAAATCTTATCAATTCATTTATTAAATTTATATGCCACCCATAATGCTATTTTGCCATCCTAGCATTTGCAGAGGGCTAGACTGGGGCAATCCAGAAGTCGGATTCAGAATACTAAGGCGATATCCATATACATGGCAGGTTCAGTTGTTTTGAGAACCATTTTTCATGGAAATTTTAGCCATAGTAGGATTAAGCTTCTGCAAAGGCTATGATTGTCCAACATTTAATGGAGGAAAGAGTGAACACAGCTTCCTTCGTTCATTGTAATGAGCCATGGTGGTGCAGTGGTTAGAATGCAGTATTGCAGGCTACTTCTGCTGACTGCCAACTGTCTCAAGGTTGCTTCAGCCTTCCATCCTCCCGAGGTCGGTAAAATGAGGACCCAGATTGTTGGGAGCAATATGCTGACTCTGTAAACTGCTTAGAGAGGGCTGTAAAACACTGTGAAGTGGTATGTAAGTCTAAGTGCATTTGTATTTGCTTGAGTGTACCACAGGGCCCTTGCCCTTCAATTGTACTTGTTTTGAAAGAGAAATCTCAGTTTGACAAAGTTTTGATGCTGGTCACATGAAAACTTGTGAGTTATGTCTAGCCTAAAACTTTCATTAAAACCAGACTTAAGTGCAAGATGATCTCCCAGATGCATTTTCAATAATCAATGCATGCCAGTACTAAAACGTCTGCTGAGTCATGTTTTCAGAGGTCAGCATTGCCAAAATTATGTTGACAGGGAAGAGACTGCAGCTGTTCAGACTTAATTAGAATTTTATGTCTTTGTATATAAGAGCCGAGGTGGCGCAGTGGTTAAATGCAGCACTGCAGGCTACTTCAGCTGACTGCAGTTCTGCAGTTCGTCTGTTCAAATCTCACCGCCTCAGGGTTGACTCAGCCTTCCATCCTTCCGAGGTGGGTAAAATGAGGACCCGGATTGTTGTTGGGGGCAATATGCTGACTCTGTAAACCGCTTAGAGAGGGCTGAAAGCCCTATGAAGCGGTATATAAGTCTAACTGCTATTGCTATTGCTATTGTTTGAGAGAAGGTGAGGGGAAAGCCCTGAATTTAAGAAGACTGTGGAAGATATTCTTTATATAATCTTCACTAGGAACCAGAACTCTTGTGTTTCTCATCTATAAAATGGGAACAGTTTCCTTTAAAGAATGGAAGTGGGGGATAGACAGACAGACAGACAGACAAAGGTAAACGTTTCCCCTGTCCAGTCATGTCGGACTCTAGAGTTGATTATAGGCAGGCAGGCAGGCAGGCAGGCAGGCAGGCAGGCAGGCAGGCAGGCAGGCAGGGACAGAGACAGAGACAGAGATAGAGATAGAAATAGAAATAGATAGAGATTATATACATTTGATTTGTTGTGTAATCAGGATTATCTTCTTGAGTTTGTCGCCCTAAGGCTGTGATGGTGAACCTATGACACATGTGCCACAAGTGGCATGCAGAGTCCTTTCTGTAGGTATGTGAGCCGTCACTCCAGTTCGACTTCAACACACATTCGTGTGTGCCTCCTAGCTGTCACCAAATGGATGGCCCCCCGCACGCGCAAACAATTGCAAAGTTTCTTAGGTTTTGCTAATTTCTATCGTCAATTTATCCCTTCTTTTGCCAAGATTGCCTTGCCAATTACAAACCTCCTGAAATCAAAGAGGGGGGGGGGCAAAACCCAAACTGGGTAAACCCTTGAACTGGACTATGGAATGCTAAGCTGTGTTCGAGAAATTGAAACGTCTGTTTGCAGCTGAACCAGTCCTGAAACACCCGGACATGGATTCACCTTTTGTGGTCCAGGCTGATGCTAGTGATGTTGTGGTAGGGGAGGTGCTACTTCAGGCAAATGCACATGGGAAGTTACAACCCTGCGCTTATACCTCTCGAAAGCTAACAGAGACTGAGAGATGATGGGCTATTTGGGAAAAGGAAGCTTTTGCGGTCAGGTGGGCCTTGATGGCGTCATTTTTTGGAGGGGGCAAAACACCCTTTTGAGGTATGGACTGATCACAAAAATGTAGAAGCGTTAACCCCCCCTCAAAAAAAACTATCCCCCAAACAAATCAGATGGGCACAACATTTCAATAGGTTCAATTTCACTTTGAAATATATCCCAGGAGGGAAAAATTTTATGGCTGATGCTTTGTCCAGACTTCCTCAATATAACAGTTCAAAGCTTAGTGTTGTCCAACCTGTCATAGCAACAAGAAGCCTCGCCGTTCCGGTTGTCACCAGAAGCCAAACCACTTCCAACTTGGATGTCACACAAGACCTTGTTGCAAAGCTTAAGGAAGCCCTTGAGATTGATGAGTGGTTTCGCCAACATATGGATGAATGCACCATGAAGGATGGCCTGGCTTGGATTGGAGCTAAATTGTATGTTCCCGCAACTGTTAGGGCCATGGTCCTTCAACGTGCTCACGACTCACGCATGGCTGGACATTTTGGTTTTGTGAAGACCCTGCATCTTATCAAGAGACAATTTTGGGGGCCCTCATTGAAAAAAGACATTGAATCTTATATCGCTAGTTGCCTCACATGTGCTGTGGCAAAACAACCACCAGGAAAGCCTCAAGGATTGCTCCAGGCAGTGGCCCGTCCTGAGGCACCATGGAAGGAGATCTCTATGGATTTCATTGTTGAATTACCAGAGAGTCAAGGAAATACGGTAATTTGGGTGGTTACCAACTTATTCTCCAAGCAGGTTCATTTTGTTCCAAAATCCCTTCCGCTAAATCCCTGGCTAAGTTGTTCATTACACATGTCTATTGTCTGCATGGGGTGCCGGACAGCATCATCTCGGATAGGGGGGTCCAATTTACCTCCTTGTTTTGGAAAGAGTTTCTGAAGTTGATAGGCTCCGCCCAGGGCTTAAGCTCTGTCCACCACCTCAAACTAATGGGGCCTGTGAGAGGACTAATTCAGTACTGGAACAGTATCTCCGATGTTTCATCAATTACCAACAGGATAATTGGGTGGAATTGTTGCCTCATGCTGAGGTGGCGTATAACAACTCAGTACACAGCAGCACGGGATTTACGCCCTTCAAAGTGGTGTATGGCCATGATTTTGTGCCTATCCCCAAAATACCTCGAGAAAAACCGCAAGTGCTGTCCCTTTCCGAGTGGAGTGACCAGCTCCGGGAAATGTGGCCTTTGGCTTACCGAGGGCTGGATGCGGCACATCAAGCACATAAGAAGCAGGCGGATAAAAAGAGGGCGAAGGCCTCTTGGTGATCGTGTATATTTATCCACCAAATTTCTCTGAATTTCTCAAAAGTCGAAGAAATTAGGCCCAAAGTATGTTGGCCCATTCCCGATTATCAAGGTCATCAACCCTGTGTCCGTACATCTAGAACTACCTAAATATCTCAACCATGTTTACCCGGTGTTTCATGTCAATCTCTTGAAGCCAGAACGCACTTCTCCGTTGCGGGGTCCTTTGGCAGCTCCTCCCACCCCGCTCCTGATTGAGGGTGAACAGCATTTTGAGGTTAAATAAATTTTGGACTCTAGGAAACTTAGAAACCGTGTTCAATATCTTGTGGCTTGGAAGCATTTCCCTCCATCTCATGCTGAATGGGTCAATAAGTCCCATGTGCGGGCTCCTCGACTTCTCCATAAATTCTACTCTGCCTATGCAGACAAGCCTTGACCTCGATTGATTTCTCTTTTCTTTCCCTGTCCCTTTTTCTTCTCTGTTATGTTGTTCATCTGTTTGTCTGTGTTCTTTCGTTTCTGCAGGGGTGAGCGCCCTTTTTTCTGGAGGAGGGCCGGATGTCAGCCTCTGTTTTGCTGCTTGCTTTTAGGCTGCCATTGAAACTGGGAGGGAGGGCATGGTATTTGGGTGAGGGAAATAATCTGTGCAGGAGGACTGTTAATTGGGAGTTGCTTACACCATTCGTTTGCGCATGTAGAAGGAAGGGAGTTTCCCGCCAAGGCCAACTGTCCAGCATATCAACCTGATGATGATTTTTGAAGATGTCTCCCACCTGACAGCTGTGGAGATATATGATTGGACTATGGACTGGGGTACCAAGGGGAGGGGAATGAATCATGTATTGATATCTAATGCTTTCGCGCTCTTTTGCTCAGATCCAGCTTTGCTTAGCTTCTCATTACTTAAAATCAGTAAAAGTACACTTAATTCTGCAAAATGGAGTTGAGTGGTTTCTTTCTTGGTTATTAAGTGAAGAATCTATAAAAAGATGCCATTGCTCTGAATCATACTGGATTTTAAATTGACCGATCAGACCTTCAACATCAATGCAATAAAACAACTTGTCTTCCTGGGCGAAGTAAGGAACGAACTCCTTTTCATGATGTCTGAACCATGAAGATGACATTCCTGGCAAGAATAAATTCCTGTTTTTCAGCCTTGATCTGAATAACTCAGCAGCATCTTTGGGAAGATTCAGGTCTCTTACCAAATCATTCATTTCCTCCTGAGAAAACAATTTTGGTCGTGTATCATCTTCAAAACCAGAACCTGATTCATCATCTGGTTCAGGTATGACTTCACCTTCATCGGAGCTAGGTATCTCTTCCAAGGTAGAGGGGGCTTGGGTACTGGTATATCTGTGCCATAGGGGATGGGACGAATTGCTGAGTGAAGATTGGGGTATGAAATGGAATGCTTCTATTTGGAATTAAACCCTTTCACATCGCATGAACAAAAGTAACAGTCATCACTATGGTTCTTTTGCTCTCGCTATACCATAGGAATCCCATAACGTTTTTATGAGGCGCCCAAACTTCATCTTGATCTCCAATTTTTAGTCCAAAGTATGCAAAGTATACTTTTTTCACAAAGTCTGTAACATTCTGCTGTTGCTTCAACACTGTATATTCACCACAGATGATACAGAAACTGTCTGGAGAATTAATACACTTTCGTGGAGTCAAAACATAACGGTTGAAGAATGACGAGCTAACATGAATTGCAATGAAAAAGTGTGAACAGCCTAGAACCAAGAACCTGATGATGATTCATGCACAAGTGTGGCATGCAGGAGAGAGCAGCTGTGTGTCTGTACACGAGACGTCACAGTGCTGGCCATGCTCCCTGCACTGACCGGAGATGCTGCTATCTGCCCTATGTCTTCCTCCCACTGGATTCTTCAGGAAAGATTAATCCCTTCTACCATTAGAAGAACAGACTTAAAACTTGCTTTGCTTATGTATATATTGCTGACCATCAGATTTACAGTGCTATATTTTTTTTTACATAACTTGGACAAACCCTTTAAGGTTTTTTTGGCATTTTATATCTTAAATGCACTTATGTGAATTAATTAATAGTAATTTGGACTTTAAATTTGGTTAAAAACCCATAATATAAAAAAAATACCAAAATTATAATTTTTTTGATAAATTTGAAGACAATTTTACATGTTGTGCAAATCATGACGTCTAGGAGTTTTTTCAATATTTTATTTGTTTTCAGCACACCAAAATACATGGAAATTAGATGAAAATAATCAAACAGCTTTTTAGTCGCAGACCTGTGTAATGTGTTAAATGATTTATGCATGCATCTAACATGAGTCTAAAAGAGAAATGCGTATTGTAAGTGTAGAAGTGTCACATATGTGTTGGGGATCCTCTTTTTATGGCAAGTCCCTGGTCATGGATTGATGCCATTTCCTGCTGTTGAAGGTAAGCAATAGTTTTAAAAAAATACGTTGGCTGTTGTGACATGTGTGAAATGGCTCTGAATAATGTTTTCTTTGTAGGGCATAAGGGAATTTTTCTTTTAAAGCATTGTAAAAATAGAAGCACTCCTCCACACGCCCATCCAATTGTAATTTTAATGATTGTCTAAGTGTAAGAATCCCTGTTGTGCCAGTTTATCAAGCTTGTTTAATTATCCAGCTCTATATAGTTTCTTTTCTTTCTTTTTTAATGAACAAGACAGAACTTAGATGAAACCCTGAAGCACCATCTAATTCTATTTATAATCCTTTGTTTAGGGTTCTCAAGCCAATTTACCTACCACATTATACTCATATCCCAGTTGAATTAAATTAATTATACGATTGAGATTTCAGGCATAAAGTACTTTAGCTGAACACAGCATTCTAGCCATGAAAATTCTAAATAAATTGAAGGGATAATATGGATTTGTTCTGGTCTTATGAAAAAAAAAAACTTTTGTTCAGTTAAGGAACTGCCTGTCAGAAGTTCAGAATACCCACATCTCTCATCAAAGTGAGAAGAAAACAAAATCTGCACAAACCTCCTGTTGGAAGAAATGTCCTTCTGGGTTCGTCTCCAAATGGGGAAAAAGACACTGGAGACATGGAGGCTGCTTGGAAAGATGGTTTTAATGGTGGACAGGACCTCGTGGCTTGAGTCCTAAACAGAAAAGGTGATCACATGCTTCAATGTTGGTGGAGAAGAAGAGAAGGGCTGAGGGAGGGGCATGGAGACTTCTTCGAACAGTGCTAGCTCTTGGGCTTTGAAACAGAGATGAGCACCACCCCCTAGAGTCGGGAATAAATAGCACATATGTGTAAGGGGAACCATTACATTTACCTTGTTTAGTTTTGGAAAGAAATATACAACTTCACCTGTCCTACTGTAGATACCCCAGTTCTCATTTCAAAAAAATCATTTGTCTAAGGACAGTAGAGAAAAAATCTCTCTCTCTCTCCCCTCTCTCCTCTCTCCTCTCTCCCCTTTATCTCAGGGGAAGGGCAAGAATTGGTAAAAGACTTTGATTGCAGAGCCTTATAACAGCCAGCAATTTTTCAAAAATTCTAGTACTGCTTTAAATTAATTCCACCATTGTAATCAGACTGAAGGAATTCAGAAGAAAGGTGTGTGTGTGTGTGTGTGTGTGTGTGTGTGTGTTCAACCAATTGGAAAGGCTGCCTCCCTTCCCCTCTGTTGGATTGAGCCTGGTAGGGCTTTGTATATGGCACACCTTCTATGGTTAGTTTCTTTCCCCTCTTTCTACAGTGAAGGAATTTTCATGAAACTGAGAACAAGCTCAAATGGATGTGAACATAGATTAGGGGAAACAGCACAGAAAGAAGAATTGATTTGGATGACAGTGATGTGTGTGATTTGGTCATGGAACAAACTTTTCCTCCTAATTAGCAGAAGTGTGGAAGTCTCTTTTCTAAAAAAAAAAAGGATTCTGTATTTTTATTTCTGAGAACAGAATACATGTCATTTGTAGAAAGAAAACAGTCAAACTGAAACTTGTGTCCTATACTATTATCTCCTGATGGATTTTTTTAATTGCGTGAACTCATGCATAATCACTCCAGGAAATCTGATAGAAAATTAGCTTTTCAGAACATTGGTTATGCCAGTGAAAAAATTTCAAATTCAAGGATTGACAAACCTGGTGCTCTGCTGACATCACCATTCACAATTCTTATCATTGCCATATTGGCTGATGCTGATGGGAACTGAAATCCCACATATTTGACCCCAATTACTGCAGAACTGTGCTTGGCACAAAAGTGAACCTCCCTCTGCTCCCAACCTGGCAGAAGAAACAATCTCTCAGGGCCTTATATTTATCGTAACTGGTTGTGCGAACTATCTCTTAGGGCAGTGCCTATTTTTAAACAGAGAGAAAGGGCAGGGAGGGAGAAGGAGGGAAGGAGAGAGAGAGAGAGAGAGACAGAGAGAGAGAGAGGGAGGGAGGGAGGGAGGGAAGGAGGGAGGGAGAGAGAGGCAGCTTTGCCAGGCAACATAAGATAAGAGGATAGCAATATGGTGTTGGAAGGCAAGGAAATTGCAGTGGCTCTTATCCAGTCTTGGGTTCCTACCAGTTCGGCCCGGTTTGGCTGAAACGGTAGTACTTTGGCGGCCTGGGTAGCTGGAACCAGCAGCAACCAGGCCTGCCATGCCCCCAAACCAGTTTTCCCAGTGGTGCTGTAGGCGCTGGCATCTTGCTTTTTGCTTCAGCGCACGCGTGCATCAAGTGCGCGCATGCACGGCATGCCCACAAGCGAACTGGCAGTAGTGACTGCTGGAACCCAGCCCTGCTCTTATCACACTGTGAAAGCTGTGCTGTTCCATTGCCATTAGTGAAATAAAATTCAGCTGCAAGTACTTTTGCCTTCTACAAATAGATACAGGTAATCCATGACTTAGTGACTGTTCCAAGTTACAATGTCTCTGAAAAAATGACGTATGACTGTTTTTCACACATACCTCCGTTGCAGCCTCTCCATGGTCACATGATGAATCTTTAGACCAGTGTTTCTCAAGGTTGAGAAACACTGCTTTAGACGCTTGACAAATGACTCATATTTATGACGGTTACAGTGTCTTGGGTCATCTCTTGTGACCCTCTGACCCGTAAAGTGAACAGGGAAGCTAGATTCACTTAGCTTAATAACTGCAGCAATTCACTTAAGAACGGTGGCAAGAAAGCTCATAAAATGTAGCAAAGCTCATCTAACAAATGTCTCATTTAGCAACATAAATTTTGGTGATCAGTTGAGGACTACTTGTGCTGAAAGGAAAGCATCTCCTGTTTCATCTTCTGTAGGGCCTACTCACGGCTCTAAATTGTAGCATCCCAAGCCAAGAACATGCACAATCTTCAGGGTAAAACACAGGGTAAGATGATGAAGTATAAGCCAACATTAATGCCTGTTTGTCTTCTCCCTCTGCCCTCAGTGGGCTCATGTGAATCATTCTGCGTGTATCAGTTAATTTCTCTGAAGTTGCTCTTCCTGTTCTAACAACTAGCTTCTTCCGAGCAACAGCACCTGATGACCTACATCACACAGCTAGGTGACCTCTTCTATTTGAGAAGGCTGCAAAGCCCTCCTCGGATGGCTGGACCAGGGAGTGTGACCACAGCAATTAGCAGGAACTTGCTGGAGCTGGATACAGCACATTTAATGCTCTGTAGATTTCTTGATGGCATTTGATCTTGGAGATTCAGGAGCTAAGATCATAGGGCAGGAGTTTTGAAAATGGAGAGAAATAAAAAAAAATCTAGATAATAATTCTCCAGTGCTGGGCTTGATGGCAGGTTGAATAGTGCTTCTGACCCAACGCTGGAAACATTTCTGAAAGGGGCGATTCGCAATCGAAGCCCTACGAGTCAAAGGGAACCAAATTTCCTGCTCCAGTGAAAGTTAATATTACAAAGAAACAAAGTGTTACAACACTTGTTCCCCAGGTTGCAGCAATATAATTAACGAGCAGTTGTGCAATTTATGGGGGAGAAGTGTGCGATGCAGTTATGGAGTATAAAGGTGAATGGCGGGGGGGATATGCTCTTCAAAATGCCCATCTCCTGCAAACTCTGACTATTGCCTTCAAGGCATATGCTACATTTTTTCCCTGCCCCTCCTTTCTCCTTTAGTGTGCTGTGCTTATATTAGTCACACCCATTTATTTCTACCATAATTTATGTGCTAGTTCAAACTTGGCAAGAGTGCAGGTGTTGCATCCAACATTTGGTCTTGCTTCAGAAGTTTCTATGAATATGAATGCCTATAGTTTTTTTTTATAAGCTTACTCTATCACCATAGCAACATGTTTGTTAACTTAAGAGGTTGTAGTTTTAATAGAACTCTTATTCAATGAGATGTGCAGTGCAGGGTTCATCCAAGTATCTAGTTTTATTTATTCTCAGTTTATATGGGAAAGATACAGGCTGATGAGGGGATATGTTTAATTTGATTTAAAAACAAGTTTTGGGGAAATCAGTGTTGTCGGTTCTCATTACCACAATGGGTCTCAGTAGCAAAAACGGAAATTGTGTTCAATATATCCTCTTGGATTAAGGCGGAACAACTTATTTATACAATTTTCTATACTGGCCGTTATACATAAAGTATCATAAAAGCCTTTGAAAATGTATCAGGGAAAAAGCACACTAAACCAGCAATGGATCACCTTGCAGGCTGGCAAGAGACAGGAAGTTCTTCAGATGTTTTGGAGGTAAAGAGAGGGGACAGTTTATTTATTTGTTTCAAAAATTTATATTGTCATGGCAGCTCAAGGTGGCCCTCACACATATGTGTTAGTTGTTTTTGACTCTAGGGGGCAGTGCTCATCTCTGTTTCAAAGCCGAGCCAAGGTCATGTGGCCGGCATGACTAAACACCAAAAGTACACGAAAGGTGGTTCCTATTTTTCTATGGCCCATTGTGAAGTGTACATATGGACCGAATTGGGTGTTTGCACACTTCATAATGGGGCATAGTGATAGCCATTGCAGGGGTCTTGGAGGGAGAGGCTGCAGATTGGGCCGCGGACCTCTACAGCAAATACACTCCAGAGTTGCGGCATTGTGGTCTCTTTTTGGATGCCCTCCAAGAACGGTTTGAGTATCTGATCTGGGTACAAAGAGTTAAAGGGGAGTTGATGGCATTACGCCAGATGGACCGAAAGGTTGCTGATTATATACGGGATTTCCTGGCAGTTGTTGGGAAAACTAAGAGGCTGGCCAGAGAGACTGTTAGTATATCAGTTTAAGACCGGCTTAGATAGATCAATCCATCAGGCATGTGTATATCGAGGCCTACAACCCCGCCTGTGGTCCTGGTATCAAGACACTACAGAACTAGAAGCAGAGTTGAGGGACCTTAGAACCAGAGACGAGGGAAATGCTAGACCCCGCCGTTTCCTCGACCGTACAATGATCCATTCTCCGAGATCCTTGACATCGGTGGCAAGGTCAACGGAAAAGACAGTAACAAACAGACCTCCCATTATATGTTTTCGGTGTAGAAAACCTGGGCACAGAGCAGTGGACTGCAACACAATGACCCCAGCTGCACAGCCTAAGCCAGTCCAGGCGAGTCCAGTTCCACTAGTATATCCCGGAAAGCCATGAGGAAAATGCTGGAGAAATCTCGGGGCATTCAGCAAGCTGCCACTGAAAACTCCACAGTGGGGGTTGATGAGTCTTGAGATCTAGCATATGCAAGTCCTCCAGCGGAAGGGTGTGAAACTGATGAGGAGGTTGAAAATGACCCTATGGGGAGTAGGCCAATAAAAACCTTCTGGGTGCCTGTTATCCTCACTCCTCAGACGCCTCGGACGTATGACGCCTTAATTGATTCTGGGAGTACTCGTTGCCTCATAAGTCTAAGCACAGTGAGGGAGCTGGGGATAAAAGTTCGAAACCTGTCCCATCCCGTATGGTTTGAACAAGTAGATGCGTCAGTGTTGGGTGGGGCATCAGCTACCCAGATTACAGAGAAAATCAGACTCGAGCTTGGAGACCATTGGGAGTTAATCTGGTTTAGCATAGTGCCACAGATGACGGAAACTATGATACTTGGCCTTGCATGGCTGGATAAGTGGGGCCCCCTCATATGGTGGGGGTGGGGGTTGTCGGTGTATATGCATTGGGGTGGGCCCTGAACCACCGCCACATGAACAGCTAAGCACAGGAAGTTGGCTTCAAGGGAATGGTCAGCAGCAGGAGGTAGAGATGTTGAAGGATGTGGACCAATTGATAGGGGTCCCAGAGGAATACACTGATTTAGCTGAGGTTTTTAGTGAAAAAGAGTGTAACTCCCTTCACACCATTCTACTGACTGTGCTATAGAAATTATGCCAGCAGCCAAGCTCCCCAAGCCAAGGATGTACTCTATGACACCCAAAGAATTAGAGCAGATGAGAAAATATATTGACAAGAACTTGGCATGGAGTTTTATACAGCCAACAAGATCCCCTATTGCAGCCCCTGTGTTATTCAAAGAGAAAAAGGATGGTGGTCTGCATCTATGTGTAGACTTTTGAGGTATAAACAGAGTGTGCATAGAGCATATATATTCGTTGCCACTCATAAAGGATATGCTGGCCCGTTTATCTGAGGGAGTGATTTTCACCAAGCTAGATCTGAGGGAGGCTTATTATTGTGTCAGGATCTGAGAAGTGGATGAGTGGAAGACAGTCTTTAACTGTCCCCTGGGGAGCTACCAATATCGGGTGATGTCATTCGGGTTACAGGGGGCACTGGAAGTGTTCATGCAGTTAATAAACGAGGTACTGCATGAACATCTCTATAAAGGTGATACCTGGATGATATTTTGATTTACATGAAGACCATGGATCAGCACATAAAATTGGTAAGGGACATTTTAAAAGCCCAATTGTATGTCCAAGTATCTAAATGTGAATTCCACCAGACCCGTTTGGACTACTTAGGCTATAAAGTTTCCAAGGCGGGAGTAGAAATGGATCTGGCAAAGATACAGGCAGTAATGGACTGGCAGGCTCCAAGAACTCAGAAACAATTACAGAGCTTCTTGGGGTTTGCCAACTTCTACCGTCAGTTCATACCATCATTTGTCAAGGTGGCTTTACCCTTTACCAACCTTTTGAAAACAAGACACCTTGCCAGAAAGCCTCATCCAAGTCAACCCTTATAGTGGGATCTGGTTTGTCAAAAAGCGTTTGAAACATTGAAGGGATTGTTCACACATGAGCCAATATTGAGACATCCTGATCCAGCCAGGAAATTTATAGTGCAGGCAGATGCGAGCAATATAGCAGTGGGAGATGTCTTACTCCAACTAAATGAAAAAGTTGAGCTGCAGCCATGTGCCTATACCTCCCGCAAACTAAGTGACACAGAACAATGATGGGCTATATGGGAAAAGGAGGCTTTTGCAGTGCGATGGGCGCTGCTTACATGGAGGCATTTACTCGAGGGGCCTATGGTCCCCTTTAAGGTATGGACTGACCATAAGAACCTGGAGGCTCTACAATCTCCCTGGAAACTGTCGCCCAAGGAAGTATGATGGGCGCTCTACTTCCGTAGGTTTAACTTCCATCTGAAATATATTCCTGGTGGGCGAAATTTTATGGCAGACGCTTTGTCACGGAAGCCACAATTTAATAGTGATTGAGAGTAGACCTTCCAACCTATGTTTCCCCAGCTGGTGAATATAGCTTTAGCGGTCAGCAGTCAGGGCAGAAAGCCTCCAGATGATATCACACCGTCTATTAGAGATGCACTTCCACTAGACCCTTGGTTCCAGGTGAATCAGCAGACTCTAACCAAAAGAGATGGTTTAGCCTGGAAAGGGCCAAAAATATATGTTCCAACAGAACAATGGATAGCAGTTTTACAGCATTGTCATGATGCATGGGTAGCAGGACATTATGGATTTGTGCAACTATGAAAAGCTGGCCAGGAAAGCCACCTGGCTTGTTACAACAAGTAGCAAAGCCCACTCGGCCCTGGGAAGACATAGCAATGGATTTCATTGTGGAACTGCTGGAGAGTAGCGGGGAATACCGTTATCTGGACAGTACCGTATATACTCGAGTATAGGCCGACCCGAATATAAGCCGAGGCACCTAATTTTACCACAAAAAACTGGAAAAGTTATTGACTCGAGTATAAGCCTAGGGTGGGAAATGCAGCAGCTACCGGTAAATTTCAAAAATAAAAATAGATACCAATAATGTTTTTGAATATTTATTTCAAAGAAAAACAGTAAACTAGCGGTGTATTCAATGAAATACTTCACTCACCTCATGATGCTGATGTCCCGCTGTGATGATGATGTCCTGTGCAGCCGCGGGAGCGATGTCCCGCCTCCTATGACACACGGCACAGTGATTCCTATCATTGGATCACTGTACCAGAGGAGGTGGGACATCGCTATGTGGCTGCTTGCCATAACAAGGAGGAGGTGGGACATCGTTGCAGAGCGGCAGGAGGGGGAGGAAGGGGAATCGTAAGACAGCCCTGCATTACATTAGAACGTGAGGAGGGGGGATGGTGCGGTGCGCGCTGCGCGGCAAACTGACACAGAGGGAGGGGAAACTCACAGGGGCACTGGGCCATTCACGAGTGTCACCCAGCGGCATGGCCCCACCCCTTTTTCTCCTCCATTTCAGGCAAATTTTTCACTGACTCGAGTATAAGCCGAGGCGGCTTTTTTCAGCCCAAAAAGTGGGCTGAAAAACTAGGCTTATACTCGAGTATATACAGTAGTTGATTTGTTCTCAAAACAGGCTCATTACATTGCCTGTCCAGGGCTTCTGTCAGCTAAAAAATTGGCCAAACTATTCCTAGTACATATTTACTGTTTGCATGGTGTACCTAAATGTATAATTTTAGATCATGGGGTACAGTTTACTGCTCAATTTTGGCACAGTTTCCTGAAAAGGGTGGGGTCCTCTCAGGGTTTGAGTTCTGCGTTCCATCCGGCTACCAACGGCACAGCAGAGAGAACTAATGCTGCAGTGGAATGGTATCTCTGTTGTTATGTACATTACCAGCAAACTGACTGGGCGTGTCTACTGCCATTTGCTGAAGTTGCACATAACAATGCAGTACATAGTAGTACTGGGTATACCCCCTACTGTATTGTGAATGGATTGATTTCATGGCTATACCTGAATGTCCTCAAGCCACTACTGATCACGAAACTATAAAGGAATGGATAGACTACATGTATCCAGTGTGAGAAAATGTCCGAAAAGCATTGCGGGTTGCAGCAGACATGTACAGGAGACATGCTGACAAGAAATGCAGTCCACAACCAATGTTTCAGCTCATGGATAAGGTATTTTTATCTACCAAATATATATGCCTTAGAGTGCCTTGCCGTAAGCTGGGTCCCACGTTCATAGGTCCATTCCCAATCGTCAGAGTAATTAATCCGGTCACAGTAGAATTAAAGCTGCCTTCCATGTTGGGGAAAACCCACCCGGTGTTTCACAGCAGTTTACTCAAACTAGTGACCACCATTGGGCTGCATAATCTTCCAACACCACCGTCTCTGGTGCAGGTTGATGGTGAACACCATTATGAAATCGAATAGATAGTAGATTCCCATCATTGTCATGGCACTTTACAGTATTTAGTAGTTTGGAAGGGATACCCATTTACTGACGCATCGTGGGTGAGGTCATCTGAGGTGTGCACACCATGCCTGATCTCCTGGTTCCATTGTCGATACCCCGATAAACCTATGGAGGATACTGCTAATAGCACTTTTTGTCTTCCAGTATCCTCTCTACTGGTAGGGGAGTAACATGTCAGCCCTCAGGCTGCCATCCAGAGGGAACCTGTCCATCACCATGCTCACTCGGCCATGCTTACATGCCACTAATGCTGCCACGTTGATGTTGCCTCTCTGATGTCGATTGAGCCTGTAGCTGCATGTGGCTCTTCTACTTGGGTGCAACTACCTACTCTGATGTAACTCTTTTGCTCGAATGCGGCTAACCAGGAAAGAGGCTATGATGACACTGAGTGGGGGTGTGGCTGAGGGTGTGGGTCATGGTGATTGGTGATGGTGGGTGGGTGTCATCTGGGTGGAGTTGTGGGTGGAACTGGGTGGGGTAATGGTATGTATGTATGTATATATGTATGTATGTATGTATGTATGTATATATGCATAGGTGATATGTATATATATGGGTGATGGTATTAAGTTGGTTAGAACTAACTTGGATTTGATTACCTTTGAATCATTGTCATTTAGTGCTGGTTATCACGTAGTTTCTTAGATAGAGATAAAAGTTTTTCACCAACAAACTGAATCTCTGTTTGTATGCAACATGAACGCCGGAACATGACACTTGCATTTTTACATGCTTTTGAACTGCTAGGTTAGCGGAAGCTAGGACAAGTAACGGGAGCTCACTCCATTACATGGCACTAGGGATTTGAACTGCCAAACTGCCAAACTTCTGATTGACAAACTCAGCATCTTAGCCACTGAGCCACCACATCCCAAATCTACCAAATCCAAATGTCTACAGATGTACAATTTGTTGAGTGCTTCTACCAAAGGATGTTTAGATTGGCCCTTATGACTCCCTTAATCTGGGTAAATGATTAAGTCATTCCTGTATCTAGTCCTTACTGTTGCTTTCTTATTATTGCCCCCAGCACCCCTTATTAAACAGAAAATTCCATTCTGCACCCTTAGTCAAGAGATAGTGAATGAAAAACTATCTCATTGTACTCAGCTCCCTTGGCTTTTTGTAGCTAGCGGAGTCACCAAGATTCCTTGGAGGCTAAGTTCCTTGTCTTAATGTAACTACTTGTTTCAGAAAAAGATACAAGTTGCTTCTTTTGTAGAATAAGATAAAGGAATAAATGGAGAACTGAATGGGGGAAAATGTCATGATTCCCACAGATTTAAGGTTGCAACTAATTTTCCAGGTATCATACACATATTAGTGGTAAGACTAAGAATAAAAACAGAAAGAAAGAAAGAAAGAAAGAAAGAAAGAAAGAAAGAAAGAAAGAAAGAAAGAAAGGAAGGAAGGAAGGAAGGAAGCCCAGCTTGGTTCAATCAATAATATAATTAAAAAATAATAATTTGCAACTAGCTTTCATTAGATGACTCATTCTGATTCTCTAATCTTACCTGCGAGGAACCTCAGACAAGAAGTACAACTATGAATATTAACTCTATCTTTATTGTAAGGTTACATTAATAGAATCTTGCAAACTTAAAAATCTTTCCCCCCTTGTTTCCCTCTCCAGAAAATCAGGGAGGATTTCTTTTGCAAACCTTTCCACATTTCCTTTCATTCCATGGACTGATAAATACATGCTGGTTGTGCAGCCTGTGACTCTTCCTTGTGGGTCCCAAGGACATTCCTATATGCTGTTATACCACTTTATTTGGGATACATTTTTTAACTTGGCAGGCATCAAACTGGGAAACCAGGAGTTTCATTGGGATCGAAGAAGGCCAATGAACAGTGGCAAAGTGAAGCTGACCCCTCCTTTTTAAAAACTCTAGCTTGAGAGAGACAGAAATACCATTTTTTTAAAGTGGTTGCCCAGAGATGGAATTTCTCAAGTTTTACTGATTTCTTCCAGCTTTCTAGATTGTGAGATTTAGTTTTGATCAATTAAATGTTTTGTATTGGAACTCTTGAAGTGTTGTTTCCTACCTTTACTTACAAAGGATACTTTCTGAATAACTTAGTGTTGAGGAAATAGATTAATTTGGGGCAGACTTCCAAGTTTGTCAGCATTCTTCTAAATTTAGTATAATTGTGGATATCTGACCCTTGCAGTTTAAACCAGTATAAATTTATGACTATATTCATTTAAATCCCTGTGAATGTAAAATTGGTGTGCATTTTACATTCACTAATTTCATAATTAGCAGCCAGTAAGGAAAAATATGAGTTATTAAAATTGAGGACTTGAATGTATGTAGTGTTTTGTGGAAATAAAAATTGTCTGACAAACTAGTAATTGTACAATATAGAGGCTGAGCTCAGAAACTAAGATTTCTCTTGTAAGTCACAATTGCAGTGAAATTGCACTTTGCACCAAAGACAATTTCCTTGTTTTTCCAATCACACTTGGCCAATAAATAATTCTATTCTATTCTAAAATAAATGATTAGATTGTATTTTCTTTTTTTATTAGTATGCCTTTGAAAGTGCTCACTAATTTTGAAAATATTAAAATCCTGTTTTGTCTGACAAAGAACAGATGAATAACTTGGTCCATATAAAAGCTGGATTGTAGAAAGAAGAAAGAAACAGTGTTTGCAGAGATATTCTGAAGTATTTTGATGCCTGTGAAAGAAATAGCAGCGTACACCAACTAAAGTGAAGGTGTTTTACAAAACTAACCAAATCAATTTATTGTATGAAATAGGAAACCCTAGAGGCATCTTGTCTTCTTTGAAAGCAAGAATAGTAAATACTTTCCCCTTTCAAATCTACTTCAACTTGTTTCATGGTAGTCCAAGTCCTAAATATCTACAAAATTAATACAAAATTATTAAATATAGGTGACACTAAACTGTTTGATGTTCTTGTGGTTACTTCAACTGACCTTTCAACAGTAATAAACAAACTCTGTTAAATATTATTAATTAAAGCCACTAAACATTTTGAAAGAAAAAGATGGTAGTGAGGTTACCTGTGATTGTAATTATGTAATCTGAATGCAAATTATTGAAAACCCATCTTAAGGAATGTGTTTAGTTTGATGTAATACAAAATGAATGTTGTGACGTTAAAATAGTTGAAGTTAGCACTTGGATCAATGCATTATGATCTGGCAATCCTCTTCCATTTTTATAAAAGAGCTTCATTTGTTTCTTTCCCAACCCCAGTTCAACATTTTATAATTTTACAAATTGACATAGAAATTGCATCCCAATTCCCCTGCATGAAATCACAAGATCTTTATGCAGAACTGATTCTTTTGGTGTTTTGTATAGAGTAATCTGCTGATTTATTCTGCAATCAACTGCATCCCATTAATCTCAAACTCTGGAGGGTATGCTATTGATTCAGATTTACTGGAAAAATTCAACTATTCTACAATAGGTTGTTTACTCAAACATTTCCCCACAAACAATGGCTTGGAGTAGTAGCTTGTGCTCAAATTTAGAGATTGCACATATTAAATGACAGCAAAACCAATGCATCAACTTCTTATCTTGTATTTAACTTCCAAAAACCTAAGAGAGAAAACAGAAAGAGAAAGCTTTGAAAAATGATCCTAAGGGTCATGTCCTAATCATGTCCTAAGGGTAAAATAAGATTGACCAAGACCAGGTACCAGAAAATAGAGCATGTAATAAAAAATAGTTGCAAACATTAATGGGACATGTTCACTTAGCTGTCCATTGCTTCCTGTGATATCCAGCCTCTACGTTGGCAACACAGCATAGTGTATTCATCTACAACTTGATATTCTCTAGATGTGATGACTTCATAATGTTCAGTAATTCTAGCCAATATGCTGGCTGTAAATTTTATAAAATGTAATCCCAGCAATGCAGAGGATGACACATGTCTTCTGTATCATTTTGTCTCATAGTCAGTGGAGGCCTTCCTGGCCATGTCACATCCTGTGGATTTTAATCTGGGATCTTTCCAGAAGAGCTGCAGCACCCACACTGTGGAAAACCTCTTAGAAATTTAACATTTGCCAGTATTATTATATTTTAGTCCACTCTGGGGACATTTGTATTCACCTTGACATTTGACTCTGCGTGATACTTATCTGAGTAACTTACACTTTATTTTAGCAAATAGTGAGTTAAAGGTACTTTAATGTTATACATCATCTGGAAATCCATGGTTAGACAGGCAATATATAAATATTTCAAATAAATAAAATAAGTGTTTTCCCCCTGCAGCAACAGCATAACTACAAATTACTTTCAGAATCAAAGGTGGCAGCTATTAGAATGTTATATTATAGCTTCAGTAACTCAGATGGTTTCTGTATTGGGAGCACTTTAAAATGATCTGATGCTATAATTTACTGAGATCTTTTCTGCACTTTGCCTCATGTTATTATTACTTTTATTATTATTTGCTGAGGAGAATTCTTCTTCCAAAATCTAACTTTCTAACTAATGTTTAACTGGAGGATACATATATGTGTAGAACTTAGGCTTAAAGCACTAAACTTGCTCAAATTCCAGAAGGGCAAATCAATTTTTTAAGGATATTATATGCTCTGATAGTTTAAAAAAACATTTTAAAGAGCTTTCCATCTTTACAGTGTGGGGAAAATAGAAGATTGTATGTAAGTAAGTACGGGGGAACTGTGGAATCTCTTGCTTGCTATATTATATTGCTATAATTCCTACTTTCTTTTTTTAATGTAAGTTCTTAAACTTACATAGAACGTTTGCTGAGGATTGAAGAAAAATCACCTGATGCAATGGAACTCACTCTTCTGAAATTCTTAGTATTCAAAAAGCAATTACGATAATATGCCATTTCCAGAAGTGATTAGGAGAAGAAATATCACTTTATAATGTCTTGGTAAGGCCACATTTGAAATACTGCATCCAGTTTTGGTCACCATGGTGTAAAAAAGATGTGGGGACTCTAGAAAGAGTGCAGAGAAGAGCAACAAAGATGATTAGGGGACTGGAGGCTAAAACATATGGAAGAATGGTTGCAGGAATTGGGTATGTCTAGTTTAATGAAAAGAAGGACTAGGGGTGACATGATAGCAGTGCCCCAATAATTAAGGGGTTACAACAAAGAAGAGGGAGTCAAACTATTCTCCAAAGCACCTGAGGGCCGGACAGGAAGCAATGGATGGAAGCTAATCAAGGAGAGAAGCAACTTAGAACTAAGGAGAAATTTCCTGACAGAACAATTAATCAGTGAAACAACTTGCCTCCAGAAGTTGTGAATGCTCCAACACTGGAAGTTTTTAAGAAAATGTTGGATATCCATTTGTCTGAAGTGTGTAGGGTTTCCTGCCTAGGCAGGGGGTTGGACTAGAAGACCTCTAAGGTCCCTTCCAACTCTGTTATTCTATTATATTCTAAATGGGTGAACCCAGGATGCATTCAAGGACTTTAAATTGCAGCTAAAGTGAGTTGACTTTCTCCAGTTTCTCAGAGCTTTGAAACCCACCAGAAATTGCTGTTTTATAGTCAATTTGTATGGAACCTTTGTAAGTAGCACTTGTGAGCAATCTTGGTCCTTTCTTTGATCCCAAGAGAAGCTCAAGAAACTGGCCTGTTTGCCAGCACTTTTTTTTTTATCATGGTCATCAGCTCTGCTCTCTTCAGACAGAGCCCTCTTCTGCCAACCATGGTTTCCCTGGAAATGTCAGGAAACAACCCATTGTTGGTAAGACTGCCCACTTCAAGAATTCAGCCACTGATAGTTGTGCTCCCACCACATTTCACTCCCATCATATATACATATACTACAGCTAATCCTTCTTAGTAGTTAAAGTTTAAAATAGTTTTCACTGTAACAAAAGAAAACTTGATAACTTCTTATACAGGGATTCCCTTGCATGTATGTATGTATGTATGTATGTATGTATGTGTGTGTGTGTGTGTGTGTATGTATATATATATATATATATATATATATATATATATATATATATATATGAATGAAATATTAACAAAAGTTTCAATAAAGGATGACTATATTTCATCCTAATCATCCACTCTTAAGTATATAAGCTCTATGTTCACAAGTCACAGGAACATCAGGTTTTTAATCCACTGAGTAATGGGAGCTATACAGTTATGTTTCCAATGTTGTTGTACAAGTCTATTAATCATTAACCTTAATTTGAAATTACCTTACATATAAATAAGAATTCTTCCTCCAAATCCAAATTGAATTTGTGGTATATAGGCTAAAATTCAAAACAGGCTATAATATATTTGCTATGATTGTTGTTCTTTATTCATCTCACATATATCGTAGTCTTTAGAACTGATGTTTTCTGTTGATTCAGTTTCTAATCAAAAGCCTAGGATCATGGAGCACCATAATATCTAAAGTTTAGAAGGTCCCAAGCAGGAACCTTGTTTTGTTTTGTGTGAAATCAGTAGTAAATTTAAAGAATCCAAATATTTGATGACTCTATTTCAAATAACTCCAAGAATTACTATCGGTATTATGGTTGGCTTTTTCTTCTGAAGTTTTTCAACTTCTGTTTTGCAAGTCCTATTTCATGACTTTTTCCATTTGTTTTTGTCAATTCAGCTATATCTGTATTGCTACCTCTATGAACTACACTTCCCCCCTCCTTTTTAATAATAGAAGTGTATCAGTTGTCTATCACTTTGTATTTTAAAACCCCACAAGCTCTTAACCTCCGAATTTTCTAAGATTTTTCACATATGTGTTCCCAGTAGGTTTTATTAATAGTAAACTGAACATTTTACATATTGTAATGTACATTTTTGCAAATCATTTGCTTTTATTCAACTTGAACATTTTTTCTACAGTCTTCAATGAAATGATCTACAGATCATCTTCGTTTATAGTCAGTGTTTGCTATTGTATGAAATATGTTCCATTTTGGCTTTGAAAGTATTCATTGCATAGCCTGATCACGCAGTACCATGACAGTTGATACGCATCTAGAATTTTATCTTAGTTCAGGAAGTTAGAATTAAACCAACCTTAAGTTTTTTTTTCTTGATATGAACTCAAATAGCTTTCTTGTGTATTTTCTGGATACTATGCATTCTCCAACAAGTAGCAATCTAATTATAAAGTAAATTTGGAAATAAGGTCCAATATTACATTTGGCTTTCAGCCTGTACCATAGACAAAGCAGACCCCTCATTCTTGAACTTATTTGTATAGAACTAGTTCCAGGTTTATGGAGGAACTGGCAAATTCATTTCCTCCCAAATCTTGGTTTGCCTCTCTTATTGGACCTAAATAAGATGGAAATTATATGGCAGGCAACAGTGATGGTGTAGATTTTACTTGTCAATGCTCTTGGTTTACAAAATCTCTGTGGTTGATCCTGCATTTGGGATACCAGAGAAATTAAAAGGTTAAGTCACTCAGAAGCTCCAGTTATGCAATATGCCATTCAAGAAATAAGACTTCTAAAAAAAACTTAAAGCAGCTACCTAAATTAGTAAACAGGCAATACTATGCTGTATTGATCTTTACTAGGACTCAGATATTTGTTCAAAGATAGTGAGTGCCAGCCAGTGTTCATCCTGGATTTATGCAAGAACCCATGAAATCATAAACAGAAGGAAAGAGAGAATTCCCAATACAACTGGGTTTCTTTTTCCCTTTCCTGAAATATTTTTTAAGCAAACCAGGAAAGAAAGGGAGCAGTTAGGGCAAACTAGAAACCGTATATCAATGGAGGTTCTGACCTGGGAATGACTATATCTGGACAGAGAGATGAAGACAGTCAAATATGTGGCTTATAGTTTTCTATATACAGCAACCACACATGGTGTTTAAATCATTTTAACAGCTTCAAAATACTTGACATGCACAATATAATTCCCGTAAATATGTTGATGTAATCAAATAGGCATTATTACCTTATCCTTCATTTACAAATGGAAAAAAGGGAGCTGGGTTTTAAAAGCCTTGCTGAAAGCCATAGAAAGCTGGATAAAAGAGCCAAATACCAGTGCCTTGTTACCCTGTTGCTTCTTTAGACCGAACCTTCTGAATTTGTATTTGAGGCAATATCAGTAATCAAGAGATTAGGACAGTGATGGTGAACCTTTTTCTTATGGCGTGTCAAAATTGTGTGCATGCCCACTATTGCGTATGTGTGTGTGCCCACACCAATTCAATCCTCCCTGACCACCTGTGTATGTGTCCATGACCCCCCGCGCATGCATGCACGACCACTTCCCAGGCTCCGGAGGCTTTCCTGAAGCATAGGGAGAGGAAAACAGCCTCCTCCGGCCCTCCAGAAGGGCGAAAATCAGCTGGCCAGCGTAAGCAGGCACGCCGGAGCTGACGGCTGCTGTGCCAGCAAATATGGCTCTGCTTGACACCTGTGGCACACGTGCCATAGGTTCGCCATCACGGAAATAGGACATTGTAGCCTCGCTGGTTGGGAACAGCTGCTCAGATCCTGCAGAATATGCACCATGCCAATATTCATTTAAATCAATCAGTCAATTAATTTCGATGCAAGCTCAGGTTGGCACCATATATCAGGTGTTGTTACTAAAATATTTGAAAGTTTCCTGATTTATTTGATAGATCTGCTGAAGCTTTATTACAACGTGTTTCAAACCTGGCATCTTTTAGATATGTGGACTTCAACATATCCGGAATTTGCCATCCAGCAGGGGAATTGGAGGTCCAGGCTGTGCATCTTAATGTCGTCAAGTTTGAAAAATGGTGCTCTACTACAAATGCTGCTTCTCTTAGAGATGTGGAGCAAGCAATGGTCAGACAAGAGAGATTTCCAATGAAATCACCATTGGCCTGGCATTGACCTTCTTGTCTTTTTGGTGTTCATGGAAGAGATTTTACTCGCCCCAAGCTTTTAGCTGATAACTTTATGTCTGCTAGTTTGATTTTACTGCTGCTTTTACTTTTGATTTTAGCTACTGGTTTTGCTGTTGTTGTCATTTTAATTGAATGTCAATATCATATATTTCCCTCTTGGTTTTATAGTTTTGAGAACTGCTATGGAAACTTCAGTGAAGGATGACCTTGGAATGTTTTCAATAATAGAATAAAATAAAACAATGGCACCATAGTCATTCTGATCATGAAGCTGTGTTCGCTCTTCTGTTCTGAGAAAATCTCAGCTTGCTTTGAATCTAAAGGAAAAAAAAAAGAACAATCTTCTGGATTTGCTGTCACCTATTTAACATTACTGATGTGCCTCCCCAATGATTCCATTTCTCCAATATGTGTATATTTGTTTAAAGCATTTGTAGTCTAGCTCTTTCCTCTCAACCCAAAGAGTCCTAAAACGTTTTACAAATATCAGTGTATAAGAGCTCTGGCCATTAAGTTTGCAACTGAAACGACATGGTATATAAGGAAAGAGATAGGGTAGGGCAAAATAATACTTATAACAGTTCATTTAGTGACAGGTCAAAGTTACAACGGCACTGAAAATATATGCTTATGGTTGTTTTTCACTGTTTTGACTTTTGCCCGATGATCATATGATCAAAATTCGTATGCTTGGCAACTGGTTCATATTTATGACTATTGCTGCGATCCAGGATTATGTGATCACTTTTTGCGACCTTCTCACAAGCAAAGTGAAAAATCAGATTCATTTAACAACTGGATTGCTAACTTATCAACTGCAGTGATTCACTTAACAACTGTGGTAAGAAAAAAAATGTAAAATGGGGCAAACTTCACTTAACAAATGTCTCACTTAACAACATATAATTTGGGCTCAATTGTGATCCTAAGTTGACGTCTACCAGTAGAGTAAACTTGTGCATTCATTTATAAAAGAATAATTTGAAGATAAATAGCTTTGGCCTATGTCACTTGGTCATAATAATGATCAACTTTATAGAAGACTGAAAGGTATGTGGGTTTAAGTTGTTGACAGTACCAGAGATCAGTCTTCTTGGACCAGGACTCAATTATGTGTCTCCAATCTCTTCACGTGGCTGACCTTGGCTGATGGACTCAAACATGGAAAAAATCTCTTGGACATTTGTGATTTTGTGACTAGACAAGAGTAAACCACATTAAAGAACTCTCTATCTGCCTGAGGGTACAGCTCCCCCATACCCATAGCAGCTTAATCCTTTTGCTGTGGCTTCTTGCTTTTCTCACACTGCAAAAGTTTTCTTGCTCCGTACTTCAGGGTGTTGAATCTGAATGGCTGTTGTCATAACTGACATCTCTGCCCTGAGAACTGGCTCTTAGCTTATCTCTTACTCCAGGCACTTTTATTAAGTCACCGCTTCTAAACAGTCCCAAGAACATCCTTTCCAACACTGGACTAACAATTTCCTGTGCACTAATATTTGGCATTTTCCTAGCTGATTTAAGTTCCAGCTTTTTCATTGCTGCTGCCAAAATTAACCAAAGTCAGTTTGAAATGTCTTAGTGATATATAGCCTGCGTTAGTACTTTCTTTCTTTTTCTTATGGGAAACTTGCACTATTAAAATAGATAAAGCACTAAAAACTTTATGAATGGGAACTTAGTCATAATCATAATCTTTGTTTCCTGCATATAGTGACGTTTATTTTTTCACGCTCCTCCAAAAGTGAGGTTCCAAAGTTACAGTATTTTTTGGAATATAAGACACACCTTTTTTCCTCAAAAAAGAGGCTGAAAATCTGGGTGTGTCTTATACATTGAATACAGCATTTTTTTGCCTCCTGAAGCCCCCCCCCTTCACCAAAATGGCTGTGCATACCCTTATGGAGGCTTTCCAAGTGCTCCTGGGGGCTGGGAGGGCAGAAATGAGTAAAAAATGGACCGTTTTTTTGCCCCCCAACCCCCAGCAGCACTCTATAAGCCTCCATAAGGCTATGCATGCAATGTTTTTGACAAAAATGGGCCCGCTTTTGTGAAAAATGGGGTGCTTTTTTGCTCATTTTTGCCCCCCCCCCCAGGAGCACTGTGCAAGCCCCCCTCAAGGCTATTCATGCCTTTTCTTTGAAAAAAACTGGGCCTGTTTTCACAAAAATGGGCTGTTTTTGGGAAGTTTGCAAAGTGCAAAAACTTTTTTCCCCCTTTCGGGAAGCTCTTTAGTTAGAGTGATTGATGAGAATTACATTGATCAAGTGCTGTGCCAGCAGAAACAAGTCTTAGGTGCTGCAGGTTGTCAGCGATTTCCTTCTCCAGCACATGGATAAATACACCAGGAAACATCTACCTACCTATCTACCTACTCTCTCTCCCTCCCTCCCTTCCTACTCTCTCTCTCTCTCTCTCTCTCTCCCTCTACCTACCTACCTACCTACCTACCTACCTACCTACCTACTCTCTCTCCCTACCTATCTACTGTATTTCTCTCCCTCTCCCCCCCCTTTATCTACCTACCTACCTACCTACCTACCTAACTACTCTCTCTCCCTACCTACCTACTCTATTTCTCTCTCTTTCTCTCCCTCTCTATCCCTCTATCTACCTACCTACTTTTTAAAAAATATGCTTCTTCAAAACCTTGGTGCGTCTTATACTCCGGTGCATCTTATATGCCGAAAAATACAGTATTTCATACAATAAACAGTTACATGTCTTAAAGCATAAATAAATAGCACAAGAAAGACATATGACTTAAAAAAAGTTACCCTCTGGCTTTTAAAAAATGAATCACTTATAATAGTGACTGGGAAAAGAGAAATATTTGCTATTCAAAAGACCAATATGAGCATTAAGCTCACTTCTTGAGAAGGGCATTCCACAGACAAGATCTCATGACTGAGCAGGTTTCACCCTTTAAGCAGGTCATGCATATTGCAAGAAACAGAAATACACAAAAGAAAAAGGAGGAAATTATAAAGTAAGAGAAATTATGTTTTAATTAATATACTATAGTATATTAATTAATATACTATAGTATATTAATTCATACTCAGATGCCCCATTTTCATCTGCACCAAGAGAACCAAAACAACTTAAAATTTAGAATATTTCTTTTAGCTGTGCTGATACGCAAATACAATATCTAGATCTCCCTGGTTCTAGTGGTGCCCAGGAGCAGATAAGGGGCATTTGACCAAGGTTCATATCAATACTACAATATTTTGGGCCAAATGCAGCATTTGGACTACTTTCAAAATCAAACCTACACAAAGCTCACAAACCCAGATTAGAGATGACATGCCTGTGGCTTCAAGGGTGGGCTGCTACGGGTTTGCACAGGTTTGGAAAAACCTGTAGCTAACGTTATGGCCGATTTGGAAAACCTCCAAATCCACCCCTGGCTGGCTCTGGCCAACCCCCCCCTCCCAAGAGTTTCCACACGGCCTGTTTGGGATGTGAGGTAAGTGGAAATGGGCCCATTTCCGGACTCTGGAAGGTCTCAGGAGCCCGGGGGAGGCAGGTTTTGCTTTCCCAGAGCCTCGAGGAAAGCCTCCAGAGCCTGAGAAAGGCAAAAACACCCCCCCCCCCACAGTGTGGTGCAGGAGACTGTCTAGGCCATGCTCACCATGGTCATCCCACCCAGCAACTGGGTGAAATTTTTGAAGCCCATCCCTGTGTTGCCTTGATTTGATTTCTTCAAGAAAGGATGCAAGTAAAAAGGATTGGGAAGAAGTGTTCCAAGTCAGCACCATCCACAAATTATTCAGGAACAGTCTGGACTCAGAAATATATCAACACTATGAAGGTGATAATTATACTGTAGGTACAGTCGTGGAATATAAGGCCGGAAACAGACAGCAGTAACTTCCTCCAAGACTGTACTTTTACTCAAATGCTCAAACAATCATCACAATTACATTACTCAACATCTGTGGTCCTCCATAGCTTGTTGAAATTCAACAACAATAGTTTGTTGAATTTCTATGCACAGTCTGCACTGCGAAAGATGTTGACAGCCACAGTTTAACAAGATCTGGGAGTTCTCTAGTTCCAACTTAACTTTCATTGTAGCTAATTAATTGTGTAATTATTTTGTGTTGATGGTACTGGGAATATGTCTTATCACACAATGAAACTAGAAGAATCCAAAAAGTTTTTAATCAGCCCATGTGGATAATATCAAGGTTGCATCTCTTTGTAACTGAAGATTCTAAACTTCAAACATGTTGTCCTGCTAACTTACTGGCTTGTATTATACTTTTAAAGTGCTTTCAGAATTATGAAATATGCAGGATTCTAAATGAATCCTTTCAAATAAAAGGCTATGGAGTAGGAAAGATGACTGGAAAAAAAAAGAATTTGGCAATCTGAAATGGCTTAGGGTGTTTTTTTTTTTGAAGTGGCTAACAAAATTCATCAAAGCCATTAAAGCATAAACCTGCACTTTTTAAAAAGTGAGAGTTGAAGTTTGTTTATTGTGGTGTGGAAGAGCCTTTGCTAACCCATCACAAATGAGGATAAGATAAAGAAAACTTGCCCAATTTTTGCTTTTAGCAAAGACTTATTTCCGAGAAAGGGGCAAAACCACTTGCTGTGATGCCAATTAGAAGAACAAGAAGCATGACGTTGCAAATCTGGGGTATTAAAAATGTAAATCCAAAGCCCAAGGGTGCCTGGATCACAACTAAAAGAGATGGAGGACAGAATGTGTCAAGCGATAACAAGAGTGGTACTCAAATGGCTTGTGCTGTCTGATTATTTCCCGGCTTCCATGCTGAAGCTAAACCTTACCAGAGGTTTAGACTTTGAAGCTTCCAATAATGGAAGAATATCTCAACAAGAACAGATGTAAAAAGAAATAATATTAAGGAATCTGATCTAAGTCCCTAAGTAAATTCCTTCCTTCCTTCCTTCCTTCCTTCCTTCCTTCCTTCCTTCCTTCCTTCCTTCCTTATGAAACACTTCATACCCTCATCCTCTTTTTGGCTATAATCATGTAGAGGTTGTACAGCATCATTTCCATCTAGGGAGACATTTCTGTCTAATAATCTTCACATTACAATGCCACCATAGTAATTAAAAGATTAAAAACCAAATGTCTAATTTGGAGGTGACATCTGGTGAAATGGCAACACAGGAGGCTGCATTTACTGAGCCCCATCTGATAAGTAAAAAAAATATTCCATAAATATTGGGTAGGAGTAGTTTTCATTGAAGCATTACAGCAGCAGTATCAGCTGTGGTTTGGCTGCAACAAGCAAAGTTTACTGTAGAAGTGTGGTATGCCGATAACAAAGAATGTTAAGGTGGAACTTCAAGTCTTATCTTGCAAAATTTATTTTATCTCTCCCAAGTATAATACAGGCAGCCAGTTAGTGAACTGAGGGTACATACTGCAGGAAGATGGGAGAGTGATTGGGAACATAATGAGTAAGAGGGCTACTATTATTATTTATTTGATTGGGAGGTAGTGTTGATATTTTTTAACATGAGGGAAGGGATGAACTCTATCCAGAAACTTTTCATGCTGAAATAATATTATTTAGGCTGGGAGAATTTCATTGCTTCTAAAAACCAAAGGAATGTACTCCCTTCATGTCTAAAACATCCAAAACCAAAGGAATCAACACAATTATTTTCTGATAGTTAAATCTTATTGTGGATTAAACTATATATTAAAGCAAATTTAAAGCAAATTTGATTGTATTTTTTAAATACAAGAGTATATGGTAGAAGAAAATTTATTTCTTAATAGATGTTTATTCTTCCCTTCTTCCAGGAGTTCATAGTGGCAGTTAAAGCACTTTCTCCTCCAATTCTTTCTATAACAAGTCAAGAGTTCTGTAGCTCACTTTGATTGATTCCTCAAAGTCTCCAAGTAAGCTTCTATGACTGAGAATAGATTGCATCATGAGTCTTGCTTGTCTTGTCCCAATGTTGATGAGGTTAGCTTAGCCCCAATGCTTATAGTCTTCCTGTAGTTCTTTAAAATATGGTTCTTTCAACAGGGATAGCAATAGCAATAACACTTAGACTTATATACCACTTCATAGTGCTTTACAGCCCTCTCTAAGTGGTTTACAGAGTCAGCCTATTGCCCCCAACAATCTGGGTCCTCATTTTACCCACCCCGGAAGGATGGAAGAAAGCTGAGTCAATCTCGAGCTGGTCAGGATCAAAGGAATCAAACTCCTGGCAATGTGAGCAGAGTTAGTCTGCAATATTTCCTTCTAACCACTGCGCCATCACAGCTCTTTGGTAACAGGGTGCATGCTGGATGCATCATGTCTTTTTTTAAAATGTTATGTTTCATTATTTGAATCTGGTTTTGTAAAATGTGCTGTTGTTGGCTTTATTGGACACTGCTTGCTTTGTGTGGGATGGGTGGCCATATAAATTTAATAAATAAATTAAATAAATACCTTAATCACTATCCCACACTATAAATTTCTCCTTCAGTCTGCCAGCCTGATTAGGAAGGAAAAGAGAGTTGCCTTATTTTCTGCTGCTAGTTTTCTCTGTCTGTTTATTTTTCTGGAATGCAGTGAAAAGATCTGGTTTCTGTTTCTCCTTAATTTTACTTTGGGCAAATTTACATTGAGATAACCCATGTTACAAATAAGCAGACCGATAACAGCAATGATCAATTCCAGTTTAAGTTCAGGGCAAAGGGTTTTGTAGCTAGCTACTGTAGCCCTGAACCTATTTCAGGTAATGACATCCATATCACTGCAGTGTCATAATGCAAAATTATTTAGTTCATGCAATCTGTGATATGAGACAGAATGTGTCATGACATCATGACACTTGTTTCCATGTAATCCTTGACTTATGACTTCAATTGAGTCCAGAATTTTGGGGATAGTTCATTGCAGTTGTGTGACTGGACTTGATTTGACAGCCATATTTACAATGCTTGTTAAGCAAATCACCATGGTTGGCAAGTGTATCCTATGGTTGTTAAGTGAATCATGTGGACAGAAGTCTGACTCCAGCTTGTCCAATGCGTGTTATTTTGCTGGTTTTACAAAAAAATAAACAAATGGTAAAACACAATTGTGTAACCACGGCATTCTACTGCCTGTCATAAATGCAAACCAATTGTGAAATGCTTCAAATGCAATCATGTGATGCATGCAGTTGTATTTTCAAAGTCAGGTCATAAGTAACTTTTTTTTTCCAAATCTGTTATAATTTTGAACAGTTGTTAAGTGACTGGTCATAAGTCGATGATTACCTGTAGTTATTTAGGGCTTATGGTGAGAAATGGATACCTGTGAAATCAAGTATATTTTAATTACCTGGACTTTATTTCTATAACATTTGAAATATAAAAGATGCAGCACTATCCCTGTAATTTCAACCATATATTATTCTATCAGATATAAGCATAAATATCTGGAATGTTTTATTAAAAGAGGCTTATATAGTAATGTAAGCCTGAAAGACCAGTGAATCAAATTTGATGAATGGACCCCACCCCCCAGCTTTCTGGTTAATTGTGCTGGCACAATTTTGAAAAATTCAGATGATTTAGAATTGGAAATAGAAGCAAAAGGTTGAAGACTGGGACAATAATTGATATGCTTATTCCATAACAGTAATAAAGAATGGACAGCCCTTGAGATAAGAGGCGCATATAGAATTTTGAAAGCCATGCTGGCTGGGGAATTCTGGGAGTTGAAGGCCACAACTCTGAAAAGTTGCCAAGGTTGGACATTCCCGCTCTAGTAACACATGCTGCTTTTAGAAAATGATGAGCAGAGGTGGTATTCAGCCGGTTCGGACCGGTTCACTAGAACCGGTAATGGAAATTGCCGGTGGGCGTGATGAGTATAAATAAAAATGATGCTGAGGCTCCCCCTTTCCTATGTAGCATGCTACCAACTTCCCATTTAATTTTTCTAACAATCAAAACCATCTTTCAAAAAACCAAACCAAACCAAAAACCCAGCTGAAGCAGGAATCCTGCTATGCATCAGGGATGTGTTTGGGGGCACTTTGCTTCTTACAAGGACTATTTTGCTTGTTCCTAGAATCATGATAAATCTCAGTTACTCAGTTACTGCATTTATGTGGGTCACCCATGATGCTTCTCTCCACTCCATAATAAAGATTCTTCATTATAGAAAATGTCTCCTTTCTCCCAACATGCCTAGACGTATCAGTGTAAACTTATGATTAAAAATCTGCAGAAGTGTAATTTCTAATAATTTGGTAATTATTTTAAAAGGGCTCATTCACACATGTAGTTTATTGTGATTAGAGGGTTCTCAGCATAGCCTGCTCTTGAAGCGCTTGCCAGCAACCACAGGGATAATTGGCTCTAAATCCTCTGAAATTCATACCTCATTAAATAAGACTGTCAGCAACCCTGCTGTAATCTCCTTGCTGAATCCTTTTTAGATTTGCCTGGCTGCCATGTCCTTTCTCCTGTTCCTGTTAATCTGCAGAAGGGAAGCCCTTTTATGTTCTTTGTAGTGATGTCCAAGAAAATCAATTTTATTTTGATACCTCATTTGTTTTCTTTTTCTTTTCTTTTTCACAGCAGCTTAATTTTTGTTTCATTCTCCATTTGTTAAAATTGTGTTTTACAAATCATTCATAATAGTTACAGACAACTTTGTGACTTCCATGAATGGTTGTCTACATAGAATATAGAATCTTATTTCTTCCAAAATCAATCTTCACTTGATGTTACCCAAATACGGCAGATACGATGTTATTTTGAAGTATTTTGGGAAGAATAATGACGGCTGCAAAAGTTAGGTTTCCCCCCTATTTTTCTGAAATGGAAGTTATGGAAGTCTTTGTGTTAGAATAAATGAAAAATGAAGGAAATGTGTCAAATGATTATGTGGGTTCTTGAACCAAGATCTAGCTCACCTCCCTGTTTTCTAGCACCTACGTGAATGGTTATGGGAATGGGGAATTGATGGTCACAAGCACAATGTAATCTGGAATGAGGTAGTTGTGATCTGTTGGGAGACAAATTTTGCTATGTCTCATCATTCCAGTAAATTGTAATTTTTTCCCTGTTAACATTATTAAATTTGACTATGCAGGTATAGAATAAAGATATAATACTTATGAAAAATATCTTGGAATAGTAGTTGAACACAATCTGAATAGGAATTGATACTGTGATGCATTTGCAAAAAAGACAAATGCAGTTTTGCCTGAATCAGCAATAGAACAATTTCCATATCAGGGAAAGTAAAAATTCTACATTCTTCCACATTCAGAACCCATCCTGAGCATTTAGTCCACCGTTGGGCATCACATTTCAAGGATTCAGATAGCTGGAACAGGTTTTGAGAAGGATTATACAAATGATAGGGGACTGGTTACTACGTTCTATGAAAAGTGATGGACAGAACTGGAAATATGGAGCATGTACAACAGAACACGGAGAGGTGTTCAAATATGATGGAAATCTTTAAATATCTAAGAATGCCAAATTCTGTTTTCTGTCATTTTAGAACAGTGCTGGCGAACTTTTTTGGCACTCAGTGCACAGATGGGCAGGGCGGAGTGCTGGAAACCAAAAGAGTAGCTCCCTGGTGCACATGTGTGGGAGTGCCAGAAACCGGAAGAGCAGCTGAGCTTTCAGTTCCCAGCATGCACATGTACCTGGTCTTCTGGTTTCCGATGCTCCCATGCACGTGAAGACCAGCTGGCCAGTGCACTGGAACCCGGAAGAGCAACAGGCAATCACTGGTGTGCCCAGAAAGATGGCTCTGCATGCCACTTTTGCACGTGTACCATAGGTTCGCAATCCCAGTTGTAGAACATCTAGCACAAATGACAAGAAAGCAGATTCTGGCTTGCATAAGAAAAACTTTCTAACAGTAGGAGGTTTTTGATTAGTTGCAGTAGTAAGCTTCCTTTATATGTTTAACTCTTTGGAAAATTCCACATCAAAAATAGGAAGTACAAGATTTTGTTGGAAAGCTTGGGTAGAAGCTGGGATCATAACTTTAAACCAATTATTTTGTAAGGACAATTTTAAGGATTTCCCCCCAAACCAAATTGAATTTGCTCTTCCTAACTTAAGAATACTCTAATACAGGGATGTCAAACTCGTGGCCCACAGTCTGGATGTGTCACACACTGGCCATGCCTACCCCCATTTTAGCGAAGAGGAAAAAAGTTGCGATATGTCATGTGACGACAATGTGTCATCATGAGTTTGATACCCGTGCTCTAATGGATCAAAATAGGCCAGATGCTTTGGCTACCTCCAAGGTACTTGAGATGCTTTCAGACTTGATGAAATTCATGACAGAATTAAAACCTATAATCAGTGATATTTAACTAATTTAACAACCAGTTCATCTTAAAGACCAGGTGGGCGTGGTTGGGGGGTGTCATATGACTGAGTGGATATGACCAACTTGATGTCATTCATGGCAAGGTGGGGCAGTGCAGGCGGGCTGAAAGAGCAGTGGTTGGAGCCTTAGGCTTACCTTTTGCAGCAACAGCAACAGTGATTGTCCGATGCATTATCTCTTACTGGGTCTCACTGACAGGGTTTTTAAAAAAGGTTTTTGTGGCAGGAAATGGTGAGTGGCTTGTTCTGGCCCTTGTTGATGCAGCTGGGCATATGACCCTACCCAGAGACACTGGCCTACAGCTGCTGCCTCTTTTTCGGCTTGAGAAGTTTGCAGCTGCCAGTCTTTTTTTAGCGTGAGAAGCCTGCAGCCACCGGTCTTTTTCAGTGAAAAAAGCCTGAGGACTGTAGGGGGAGGCCCCGGGGAAGGCCAGAGCCAGGGACTCGTGCATTGCCTGACTTGAGGTAAAGCGTGAGCAGGTGGCATGTGGGCAGAAGGATGGCAAGCCTCATTGTATCCACCGTGAAGCGGCCCTTTGGCTGAGCGCCTTACATTTGTAGGCAGCGATGGTGAGCAGTGTGGGTGAGGCACAGAGATCAGCTGGGCCATGTGATCTGGGTGAGCAAGCACGAATCTAGACAGAGACTAGCTTGGCATGGGCATGACTCTAGCCACCAACTAAGGTGGGTGAGGCGAGATAGGGTGGAGCGTGGTGGGGTGGGTGGAGCCAGCCAGTGGTGGGATTTGCCAGTTTGCCGAACTGCGCAGAATCTTAACAACCGGTTTGTCTGAACCGGCTGAAGCCCACCTCTGCCTATAATGCATCTTTGTAAATATACCGAAATAAGGTATAAAACAAAAAGGAAATAATAAAAGGATTATAATTCACAAGGATGTGGGAAAATTGATTAACCCTATTCATAATATGAGAAGACAGAGCAAAAATAAATATTGATTGGGGAGTCTAGGCAGTTAGGCAATGGAGTTGCACAAAACACAGTAATCTTTCTAGAACAGGCAGAACAGACAGCATCAAACTTTCTCTCCCTCAGTTCTTCCAATAAATTTTTTTTGGATTTTTTTTAATTTTTAAACAAACAAGCACAGACAAACATAAAACATAAAACCATCTTCCAGTTACATACAGTGTGTCATTGGTTACAAAAACTTTTGTGCATCCTTACCGTAGTCTTCACTTACAATTCATATAGAATCCTATATTATCAATCTGATATATATGTATACAATTATTATCATTGTTCAACATTTATTTGACTATAACTATTATTACTTCATTTTATGTGAGATATTCTAAATTTTGAATAAATTTATATCATCCTCTGATGTAAATAGAGTTACATCATCCTAAATCCATCCAGTAGTAGTACCTCTTTATATTGTATTCTGTATAAAACTTTTGTGCATCCCCATACAATTTATATAAAATCTCATATTATCAATCTAGTATATATGTAATACATTATTATCATTGTTAATCATTTATTTGACTATACTATTATTACATCATTTTATGCAAAATATTCTAAATTTAAATACATTTAAATTAATTAATTTTTATTATAGCATTTCATTATGTCATCCTGTATCCATCCAATAGTAGTACAATCTTTTATCTCTTGCCATTTATAGTATTTGTGTTTTAATTGCTTTCTTGATAAATCTTATATGGACGTCTCTTGGCAACTTGTTTTTCACTGTGCTTTTTCATCTTGTAAAGACTTGAAACCCCTTGTCTGTTCCTTCCATCATCTTCCCTTTAGTTATCACCAATGCTTCTGCCAGAATTTCTATCATTACTGCCAAATTTTCTCCCTTTTCTTCTTCTATATTCTGTAATCTGTGGTATAATTCTGATCTGTTGATCTCCCATTCCAATAGTCCACTCTTGTCTTTTTCAACCAAGCTCAATCTGCTGTAAATACCTCCAATTTTCTTATCTCTTTGTTCATCTTTTTCTTCAATTTTTTGAAATCTGTCCTCATATTTCATCATCGTTTGGTGGATATTCTCAATTTTTAAATCTGTTTTCCCTGTTCTTTGTTCAATATTCTCCGTTTTCTTTTCAATGTTCTCTGTTCTTACTTGTATTTTTTGAATTTCTTGCATAATCATCTGCAATGTCACTTCCTTTTCTTTTTCCTGCCGCAACATCATCTGCATTGATCTTTTCCTCCAGATAGTAAACACTGCCACTATATAGAATCCAAGGCTCTTATATTAAGTTCCAAACAAAGTTAACAGTTCTCTTTTCAAGTTCACTGCAATCTTCTTTCTTTCAACTCCAAGCTTTCTTTTTACTCCAGTCCAACTACTTATAGTATCCCAGAGGAGCACCTGTATAAACAATCTGTGCTCATCACATCATTTTCTATAAACAAGCTCAGAGTCCTTGAAATGTAACACCAGCTCTTACTTTGCACAAGATTATCAAATACTCAAAGAAAGAAAAGAAAAACAATGTTTCCAAGCCTCCAAGTGGCAGCGTTACTACTTTTACTTCCCTCTTTATATTTCAAACTTAAGGGGAAAAAAATAAAAAAAATGTAAAAAGAAAATGCAATAGAGCGTTGAAAAAGAAAATGAAAGAAAGTCTTAAATAATAAAAAAAGAAAAAAAAAAAGAAAAAAAACAGTCCAGTTTAAAAAATAAGAAGTGTTTGTAAAAATTCCAGCAATAAAAGGATTAAAGAAAAATAACACACTAAGTTTGACTCAGGCTTAATCTCGCTGCTTGACCTCTTCTGTCTTCAATTTTAATTTTACTTTTGGTCTTTTAGGGTGTTCTCACATCTAATAATAAAAATTATCTCACCAATTCGACACACGTTCCCTCCAGCTTTCCTTCCGTTCTGGAGCTGTCCCAACTTTCAGTAGCTTTAATAGCTGCTTCTCTGTCGTCAGAAAAAAGGGCTTCTCCTGGATCTACAGGGACTTTGCGAGGTCCCTGGGATCAGCAGGATGTGCCCTTCTCTATCACTATCTCTATGGGATGGTTTAGATCCAAAAGGACCATCCAGCGGCAGAGATATCGACAGTGATCTTGGAGCTTCAAGATAGCACGTCATACCATCGCGATGACAGCATTTCCTCCTCCAGTTATTTCAATAAATTTTTGAAGCAGGGCCTTTATTAAGACTAAGGACCAAGCTTCATAAAAATGGCAGTGCAATAGGACATTGCAATCTCCCAGCTGGCAGGGACATAATCCATCCTGCATTGAAGCACTGTCAGTTCTGGATTAACTACTAAGCAAAATAAGTATGTGTTTAGAGCATCAAGAGGAAGGCAACACTACAGAATTTTTCCTCCTAGCTGTCCCAACCTTATAACTCGTTTACTGCCACATTCAATTGTAATCATATTTTTTTCATAATTGTTCTTAGGCTGTGTTTGACTTTAATATGCATTGCAAAAATATTTTCTATGTCACAGTGAATGACCATGGATGGAGGGATTTATGCTCTACTCATCCTGAAGATCAACATCAAGGACATGTTGCTCCATTTTCCAGTGGAGTCCCTCAAGTTCAATTGAAACTATGTATTGAATTGAAAAGCCATAGTATCTAAAACCTAATTCAATGCCTTTATTCCCCAATAAGATTAGGTAAAGGTAAAGGTTCCCCTCACTTATATGTGCTAGTCGTTCTTGACTCTAAAGGGCAGTTTCAAAGCTGAAGAGCCAGCGCTGTCCAAAGATGTCTCTGTGGTCATGTGGCCGGCATGACTAAACACTGAAGGCAGAGGGAACACTCTTACCTTCCCACCAACGATGGTTCCTATTTTTCTACTTGCATTTTTTACTTTCTTTCGAACTGCTAGGTTGGCAGAAGCTGGGACAAGTAATGGGAGCGTACTCTGTTACATGGCACTAGGGATTCGAGCCGCCGAACTGTCAACCTTTCTGATTGACAAGCTCAGTGTCTTAGTGACTGAGCCACTGCCTCCCTCCAATGAGATTAAAAATAATCAAAAAGAGGCAAATAAATCAGGGCTCTCTCATAAAAGAATCTAAGGCAGCAAAGCCTTGCACGAGCTGTTAGAAAAAAGCCAGACCAAATTCTAAACATAGCCAAGAAGAGTTGGATATGTTCCGAAGGACTTGGAGTGTAGAACTGAAACATTTGGGTTGAGGGATCTTTGTAAATGCAAGTCTGGGAACTGTAAAGCAGAAGACTAATCACTTTAGTTTTACAGATGCTGATAGCAGCGGACATATTATTACGGCTTCTGCTACCCACGAAGGACAGAATTGCATTATCAGTCTTATGGGCCTGATCAGTGACATCTTTTATTTATTCCCTCCAGGCAGCAGAGGACTGAAATATAATTCCCGGATATTTAAAAGCCTATGGAGATATTATTTATTTTCTAGCAATTACTTTTGTCTTAGAATACTGAATGAAGAGCCTATACTATAAAGCAAAGCTTGCTTAAAGACTGTGCCTCAGCCTACTTGCTTGGGGGAGGGCATGGCTTCCTCATCAGCATAAAGGAGAACTGAAATGGATTCTTAGCCAGTTTGGGATGATACCATTCAGTATTTTTCAGAGCTTGGATTATAATATTAAAATAGAAATAAAAAAGAAGAAGGAAAGAAATCCATTCCTTTTCTGGTGCCTATTGGACATATTGAACATTTAACTTCCATTAAAGTATTTTCATGAAGTTTCATAATGAAATGTAGGAGCCTTCAATCCATAGGAGAAGCTGCCAGCTACATCCAGAATCTGTATTTGGTAAATAAATCATTTTTAAGACAGTAAAGAAGAGATAAAATGAGTAAAGAAGTAGATAAAATGAGGACCCATATTGTTGGGGGAAATAGGTAAACTGCTTAGAGAGGGCTGTAAAACACTGTGAAGCAGTATATAAGTCTAAGTGCTATAGTGCTATAAGTGCTATAAAGAGCACTTCATGAGTTTAAGCAAAGACATGATGTATGGTAGATAGAGGGAAAGAAGCAAAACGTGACGGCTTCTTCCTCGTTTTAATTTTTTTATGATTGTACTTTTCTTTAACTCTCATCCTCAATTTTCTCACTTTATTTATTATTAGATTTTTATCCCACATTTATTACTTTATAAGTAATAAATAAGTAATTTATAAGTAATTCAAAATGGTGAAGATCTATAATATTTCTTCCTCCTCCTACCCATGTTTTCCCGAAATAAAATGCTCCAAAATAAATGCCAGGGCTTTTTTTGGGGGGGGGATTCTTCTGCTTGCTCACAGCGGGAGTAAAAGGCCATGTTGTGTGCTAGTGCTATCACCATGAGGTATGGAGGTGGAGCTGCACCACACATCTCGCATTGGCTTATTTCAGGATCCCCATAGTCAGGCCAATCATGCCCTTCACAGTGATAGCTCTGTCAGCCTCATCCAGCAAGAGCCCACATGGCTGCTTGCTCATTTCTTCTGCTTGCTTGTGGCCACAATGGAGCCGAAGGCTAAGCCATGCACTGATGCCATAGCCATGAGGCAAGGTGGGGAGGTGGTGGAGCTGCCCCATATGCCCTGCACCGGCTTACCGCAGGGCCCCCATAGCTAGGCCATCCATGCCCCAACACCTTCCTTGCCTCACAGCCATGGTGCCAGCACACCACTTGGCCTTTTGCTCTGTTGTGGCTGCAAGCAAGCAGAAGAAGTGGGCCAGCAGCCATGTGGGCTCCTGCTGCACATAGCTGTCAGTGCTGCCACTGTGAGGCAGGTGTTAGGGCATGGATGGTCTGACTGAGGGGTCCTTGAGGTAAACCCTAACCCTAACCTCATGGCTGCAGCAGCATAAGCAACCTGCTGGAATGGGTGGGCAGTCAGCTGTACAGGTTCTTAATTAGAGCTTAATGAGGGAGGGGAGGTGTAGGCCTTATATTAGGAGCACACATAAAACATGCTAGGTCTTATTTTTGGGATAGGTTTTATTTGGGGGGAAACAGAGTATTTTCCCCACAACAACTCTGTGAAATGGGTTGGATTGAGTGAGAGTGACTGGCTCAAACTCACCCAGCTGACTTTCATGCCTAAAATGGGATTAGAACTCATGGTCTCCTGGTTTCTTAACTACTATGCCAAAATGCCTCATTTAACTCCCCCCCCCATCCTCAGGATGCACAGATTAAGTAATAGAATAACCACTATTTGGCTTTAAGCACAGGTACTACTTGGTATAATGCCTATGGCTTTTTTGGACCTATAAGCTCACTGTATCTTGTATCTGAAAGTTACCAGATCATTTTTCTTCCTATCCAAAAAGCATCAGCATAGCATCACTGCATCTGTTGAGGCTGATGCTAATATACTATTTTGATTCTGGGTACCTTGGTTGCAGTTCTAATCCCTTTCCTGATTTCAGACTTTCCCTCAATTAATTTTTTATAAGTTTATTTTAAGTTATGTTTTCCAATAGACGAGGATATCTGCAACTCAGGGTTGAACTGTGAAGGGTTTTTTTGTGTGCTCTCTGATCTTGGTTGTTTGCTTGCAGGCATCCCATTATACGTCATGATGAAAAACCCCTAATCTCAAAACACATAGCCGATCCAACCGGTTTCAATTGGAAAACTATTAGCATCTCAGATCAAGTCAAATACAAAAATGCTAGGAAATTCCTGGAAGCTTGGCATTTGGACAAATCAGCCATGATAAGTGGTTGATAACTATACATAGTTATCAACCACTTATACACCATTAAAAAACCTAAGAAAGAAACAAAAAGACTATAGGAGAACAAATCCCTTCCAGCAACCATCACTCAGATAAGCAATGATTAATACTAGACAAATAATCAAGCAGAAAATAATACTCTAATCAAGGAATCACTAAGGAGGAAGCCACACCCTCACTAGCATTGCAAGAAAGCTACTGCATATGAACAGGCAGCAAACCCCACATTTACAGCACAGATGATATATGTTATCTGGTTGGGTAATATCTGCAAGCAAAACCATCAAGCTCAGGGAACACCAAGAACTTCAGAGTTATTTATTGTTTAATGCAGTTGACTTGCCACTTTATCTTTTTGCTTCAGAATATTATTTTCCATTTTCCTCTAAGTTTTTTTTGGTTATTTCTTGATTTTACCTGTTTTTTAAAATCTTTTTTTTAAAAAGAAGCTAATTTACTGTTTGTAATCCTCTATTGCTTTGTGTCTGTAAATTCTCAGATCGTTGTTCTTCCAAATTTATAGTTTTTAACATTATTACATATTCTTTCTTAGACCATCATGTCTGCATTTAGGTTATCTTCATTTTTCTCCTTGCGCTCTTGTTGCATTTTCTGCAGCAACAACTCTCTAATTTTCTCTTCCATAACAAGGCAGCCTTTAGATCTGTTGACCAAGAATTCTGGGTAATGAAGTCCAGTATAACTGGAGGACATCAGGCTGGGAAAGGGTGAAAGGACTCTAGCCCTTTAAGTCTTCTCCAATGTATGTAGTCTTAAGTCTTTCTCCAATGTGTACATAACCTGGCTATGAATAACATTGCTAACTATAGTAACACATGATGTAGCAATGTCTAGGGTAGTAAATGGAGGGATGTTAATAATAATAGAGCCAACTCACAAGTTTATCCATCCCCAGAGTATTCTTGCCATGGGGATATGGAAATTCCCAGTCTTTCAGGAGATTAAGTGATAGTGTCCTAGCAGTGAATGAATGAATGAATATGAAGCCTGAACAGTCAAATAAATCAAACCAAAATATGAAACCAGAAAATATTCCTTTTAACAAGAAACTAGAGCAGTGGTTCCCAACGTGGGCCCCTTGCCTCATAAGGGGGCAATTTGATTTTTAATGGGAGCAATTCACAAATGAGCTATTAACTAAATTTGTGAAAGCCCGCTAATTGTTTTTATATATTTGTGATGAAACAGCTGGGTTTCATTTACTTATTGTGGATTTTGTTAAAGTGCGTTTCCTAGGGCCTCAGGATTTTAGAGATGGTTAGGTAGGTCATGGCCAAAAATGGTTGGGAACCACTGGCCTAGAGTCTCCAACCTCATCCTGTCACAGGTTCAAGGAAGCAACTGGGGCTTGTTTTCTGCCAACAGATGATGTTACTGAGAAGAGGAAAGTAGCATGGATTTTGCCCATAACTGCCACAAAAGTGCCTTGTTTATGTGGCAGCAACAATTTCAATTGGTTCAATATGATAAAGATAGGTTGTGGGGACTTAAGTTCTTTCCGATTCAAAGAAAGGAGGAGCCTTCACTTGCATCAATGTCTGTAAATATTGAGAGGTTATAAAATAAATATTTCAAATTGTTCCTTAATATACTCAGCTATATTAACTTTTACAAGTAATCCCTGGTTTACGAGCATCCCTTAGCAAAAGTTCGAAGTTACGTGACCAGTGTAATCCACATCTGCCACCCATTTGTTCAATGCTGCCGCCATGGAGTGACCTGTTCACCACAGCCCATTTGCAACCGATTGCTACGAATGGGCGGTGGCGGTGGTGATAGGCGGTGGCAGCAGCAATTGCCAGCCCCTCGAACAGCTGATTGGTGCCACACTAACCCCCTCCTCCCCGCAATATTCACTCTATAAGATGCACAGACATTTCCACCTAGTTTTTTTGGGGTGTGTGTGTGTGTGCGTCTTATAGTGTGAAAAATACGGTATATTCTTTTTCTTGCTCTTCACATTTTCAATTCTCCCTCTTTGGAATACAGATTTCTCAGTCATTTATCCCGTTTTATTTCTCCCTCCCTCCCTCCCTCCCTCTTTCTTCTATTCAGCTTCATCTTATTCATCTTATTATTATCAGTAGGCAGGTTCTGGAAACCCAGCAATGATTTTGAGACTATGTTAAGATTACTTTTTAAACCCTTTTAACCATTCAACATTTCTATCCAACTTGAACTGGTTTTTTTTTTTGCTTAGAGTACCACTAGAATTCCCAGCTTTCTTAATGTAAAAAAGTTTCATGCTTTCCTTTACGTTTGTTCTCTGCCAGGCCAGAAACCTATGTACTTTGCCCAAGGCAAAAGGCAAGTCTGAGATGCAGCCGGTCTTTGTGTTTTCAGAAACTGGGAAGGCAGACATTCCTCCTTTTGTCTTAGAATGCTAAGTGTAATCTGATAGAGGGGGCAAAAAAATAAAAATGACTAGGGACTAATCCATTTAAACTGCTGTCTCAAAATGGAGAGTTATGCTGCAGAGCTTCCAGCCACAATCCTTTGGCTTATTTTGGGGAGACATTTTTATTTCTTTGCCAGGATCTGAGCTCCAAAAGTCTGAATGATCTCTAGATCACAGCAATAACTTAGAAATTGAATCATGGCAACTGGACTTCTTTTCTTGTTGTTTTGAAACATTTTGTATGTATATCTATGTGTTTATGCGTGTGTGTGTGTGTGTGTGTCTGTATGTATGTGTACACACACCATATTTTTGGAGTATAAGATGCACCTTCCCCCCCCAAAAGAGGGTGAAAATCTGGGTGCATCTTATACACTAAATAGAGCATTTTTGGCTTCCCCAAACCCCTCCCCCTTCACAAAAATGGACATGCAGAGAGTTTGAGAGGCCTACAAAGTGCTCCTGGGGGCTGAGGAGGGCAAAAACAAGCAAAAAATGGGCTGTGTTTTGCTCCTTTTTGCCCCCCCACCCCCCAGGGGCACTCTACAAGCCTCCTAAAGGCTATACATGCCCCTTTTGTTTGGCAAAAGTGAGCCATTTTTTGCCAAACAAAGGTCCTCCTCCTTATCAGCTTAGGCCAGGGTAGTAGGTATATATTTAGTGTCACAACCCCTGGTATGCCCCAATTATGGGAGGAAGCTAACTGCTTCCATTCTCTGTCCATCGGCTCGTCACAGAGACCATCCAGACAGAAACCCAATATTTTTACTGTTGCCTTTGTTACATATTTTGTGTTGTATATGTGCTGATAAATAAATAAAGGGAGACTAGTATAGATCTATTTCAAGCTATTTAGCTCTCATCAGCTAGCCATACCCTTACTGGTGAGAGAGAGCCCATCACGACAGTAAAAATATTGGGTTTCTGTCATGATGGACTTTTGTGACGAGCCGATTGACAGAGAATGGAAGCAGTTAGCTTCCTCCCATAATTGGGGCATACCAGGGGTTGTGACTTTAAATATATACCTTTCTCCCTGGCTCAGCTGATAACGGATCAGAGCCTGTGGCTTAATGGCTAAGACGTTTGCCTAATATGTAATATAGCCCAGGTTCGAATCCCAGTAAGGGTATGGCTAGCTGATGAGACAGGCGGAGAGAATGATGCGATATGCTAAAGAAGCCCTATCCAGGATGGGGCTGGGGGATTGGCAAACATGAGTTGATCAATTTCTATTAATTCGACACATCACACCGAGTGCTACCACTGGGAGCAGTCCTTCTAAGCTCAGTCAGGTCGCACTTAGACTGCTTACACCCAAACTACTCTGCCATAACACCACCTGATTCAAACAGCAAGGTTAGACATTTTAGCGTGGGGGACCAAGTTTATGCCCACAGCTACGCTGAGGGATTGCTCTGGGTTCCTGCTACGGTCACAGGTATTACCGGATCTCGCTCATACCAAGTGGAACTAGACAATGGTCGAACTTGGAGGAGGCACACTGACCCAAATCCAAGCCCAGGAAGCCAGAGGTAACTCCTGCACAAGTTAGCCAAAGCCCTACCCAAATGGAGCATGATTTCACTCCTTCCACAGACATCTCAAACCCGAAGGTACGGGGGGACTTATCTGTTGAGGGTGTGGGGTCGCAGTGAGTTCTGAGCGAGCCACCTCTAGAAACTCCATGCCGCACCCTGTGAAAAGTTCCAGGAGTTTCCACCAGGTGAAGCAAAGGTCCATCCGATCTGACTGACTAAACTGCGCAGGTCTGGGTGAACCACCAAAAAAACCCCTACCTATGTGACTACGTCACAAGCTGGTTGAACCCAACTAAGAGGGGAGGGGTAAATATGTTAAGTACTTTGAATGCACGTAGTTTCCACCAAGGTCCACTGCTACCAGCGGGAACTCATTTAAATCTGATTGGTCGGAACTCATTTAAATCTGATTTTCCGAAGGGCTGCTGCCAGACAGGACCTTCGCTGGATTGTAGATAGCAGTCACTGAATAAAGAACTGTTGTTACCGAGCCTGAGTCTGCCTCATCTGTTCACCCGATCTAACAGTGTTGCCCAGCTATAGATGTTTTATTTTTATCTTCAGGAGCCTTCTAGCTTCTGTAGTATATTATTACCTGTACTCACAATCTTCTTACCCAGTAGCTTTTGCATGAAAAACATGTGGTGTATTGCTGAGCAACAAACAGCCCCCTCAGGTCCTTAAAAATTAGCTTTGTACAAAACTTAAATCCTTCTAAGTTTGTTTGGAATACATCCAGTATACAAATCCCTTCCCTATGGTCAGAAAATATACCCTGGAGATAATTTGGGAAAGATGGATAAACAGACAAAACATTGTTCTCTAGCAGTACGAATCTGGAATTGCTAGACAAGATTTTTTAGCAACTATCATGTAGGCCTAAGTGTTTCAGGTACTCCGCGTAGAATCAAAATCACTTTTCTGAACTGAGGAATTTTAACTGAGAAAACATAGTAACATGGTTTGACACAATGGCAATGGTGAATGCTCTTGGCAGATGTAATTACCTTGGCTATGAATTTTATAATAACTTTTTTATACACGGTTGTATTCTTTTTATTCTTTTGGGTTTTTAAAAAGATATTACTTTATCTGTCTGGACACCACCCAGAATCATATATATGAGATGGATGTATATAACGAACCTAGAATATTGGGTAATAGAATAAAATTTGTAGGTGTTCTGAGGGAATGAGAGGAATGAAAAACGAAATGGCTGCTAGCTGAAGGAACAAATTATGATTTCGTTGGGATGTGGGGAAGAGAGGGAGCAGCAATAGGAATAGGGAAGGAGGGGCAAAAAAAGAACATTATACTTTGTTTGAAGTTTTTAGGGTTACCAACTCAGTATCAGGGTAAAAGTAATGTCAGCATCAAATTGAACTACATTCTTGGTAAATATCTGAAGAAACCTGGACATTTTCCTTGGGAACAATACAGAAGTGTTTTTCCATTACTTTTTTCTGGGATATTCTTTGAATTCCTAGTCTACGGCGTTGTTATTCCCCGTAGCCTCTTTTTCAAGCACTTACCTGGCCAGTTCTTGCTTATTTTCCAAGTCCAGGTAACATCCCCCACTTGCTGAGACGACCTTATGATAGGAAGCAAGAAGAGAGAAAATGACAGGATGTTCATGTGATTTTAAGGTTGCGGAGGCAAAGGGATTAAAAAAAGAGACAAAGAAGCAAAGAAATAGGAGGCAGAAACTTAGCTGAAAACATTTGAAAAGCAATAACATTTTACTATGATGGATGAAAGGAATGGAGACTTCGTAAAACTTCGTAAAGCACCAGAAGGCAAGACAAGAAACAATTGATGAAAACTAATCAAGGAGAGAAAAGCAATCAGAACTAAGGAGAAACTTCGTAACAGTGAGAACAATTAACCAGTGGAACAGCTTGTCTTCAGAAGTTGTAAGTATTTCATCACTGGAGGTTTTTAAGAAAAGATTGGACAGCCACTTATCTGAAATGATGTAAGGTCTCCTGCTTGAGCAGAGGATCAGACCAGAAGGCCACCGATGTCCTTTCCAGCTCTATTCTGATTGAAGTCTTTTGGAAAGACTCTTATGGCACATAGAAAAGGAGAGTATCTTGAGCATTGGTAAGAAGGATGGATTATGTGGAAGAACTGAAGATGTGTAGAAGGTGATTGTGATGGGAAGTTGAATAAGAGTCTTCATAGGCCCAGAATTTCCATTGCTAAGCAAGGTAGATATTATTAAGTGAGACACAGCCAACTTTATGACATTTTTCTGCCCCAGTTGTTAAACTAATCACTGCAGTTGCTAAGTGAATCACATAGTTGATAAGTGAGTCCGGCTTCCTCCATTGGCCTGGAGAAGGCAGATAATATTCTACGTTTCCCATGGGACTGAAACAGCGTTGGCCATGGCTATGTGCGACCTCTAGTGGGAGCATATGGGATAGGCATTCACCTTTGCTTTTCTTCATCTTTCTTTGGTTTTCAATGTTAGCACGATATAAGTATTTACGTACGTTTTTCATTTGGATATCACTTCTGGATTTTGTGCTTGTGATGAAAAAAACCCCAAAACTTTGACTTTGATTTTATCCATTAGAGATAGAGTTGTCTTAATAGAAATGCTTAGTTATATACTAGGCATGTGTAAAAGCAAAAATTTGAGGTTGGAGTGTTTTTCTCTTGTACTGGGCTAAAATGAGTCGGAAGTCTACACCTTTTTTTTTCTTTTTCCCCTTTGGCCCTACATTTTCTTTTTCCCTTTCTTTTTCCTTCCCCTAATTTCTCTTTGTATTTTATATATAGATAAAACAAGAAAAGCCATAAGAACTGTCAAAAAAGATAGTTTGCTGGATCAATTTAAAATCCTCTTAAGCTTGCTTATTTTGTATGAATTCAGCAATCAAGAAATCATCATTGAAGAGAAAGCTAAAAAGTTTTTACTGTAGTTTCTGTTGGAAATAGTTTTGAGTTCTGTTGGGAGCAAACTTAGCATGCTGCCTGGGAGTTAAAGTCCTCATATCTTAAAATTGCCAAGTTTGAAAAACCCTGGTCTGCAGGCATCCACAAAAAACAAACAAACCCTGTGTTGGGAAAGAAGGAAAACAAAAGAAAACTACATACAAATGATGGTGGTAATGTTTATTTTTTTAAAAAGTGGATTAGGAAAAAATAATTCTAAATAACAAAAAGAGAGTAGCTTGTATTCAAAAACATTGTTTGGTTATATAGATACTGATATAGTCATGATATATTAGTATCTATATCTAATCTATATTAGTATCTATATCTATAAGGTGGCTCAGTGGCTAAGTTGCTGAGCTTGTCGATCAGAAAAGTCGGCAGTTCGGTGGTTCAAATCCCTAGTGCTGCGTAATGGAGTGAGCTCCCGTTACTTATCCCAGCTTCTGCCAACCTAGAAGTTCGAAAGCATGTAAAAATGCAAGTAGAAAAATAGGAACCACCTTTGGTGGGAAGATAATAGCATTCTGTGCACCTTTGGCACATGACCATGCAGACGTCTTCTGACAACGCTGGCTCTGCGGCTTTGAAATGGAGATGAACTCCGCCCCCTAGAATCGATACATAGATCTATACTAGTCTCCCTTTATTTATTTATCAGCACAAATAAAAAAACATATATATATATATATATATATATATATATATATATATATATATGTGTGTGTGTGTGTGTGTGTGTCTGTGTGTGTGTGTGTGTGTGTGTGTGTGTGTGTGTTGTATTTGTATGTTGTATTTGTAACAAAGGCAACAGTAAAAATATAGAGTTTCTGTCTGGATGGTCTCTTGTGACGAGCCGATAGACAGAGAAAGGAAGCAGTAGACTTCCTCCCATATTTGGGCATACCAGGGGTTGTGACACTAAATACATACATACATACATACATACATACATACATACATACATACATACAAATATATAAAGCCTTTTGTTTAAAAAGAGATAGTAAAGATGAAAAGGTGTTAATTTTTTTTTACATAACGTTTAAACATTTTTGAATTGCACTATTCCTTCCTTAACACAGAGAGGAAAAATCAGGCCGAGTTTTTAGATTGTGAACTCTTCCCTCCCTGGGTTAGAAGATGCTATTTCCCCACCAGCTTAGCGATACTTGCTTTCTTCCTTGGCTGTCAAAGAGCCTTTCAGGAGCGTTCCAAAATACAAAGGAGGCAAAAGAGAAAGCACATGCTGAGTTGTTTGACTTATTCTGTTATCAAGTTTAAATAAATCGCTAATGTTTCAGCACTGAGCAGCTGCTCAGAAAGCCCAGCTCCTCTCTATTGTGTGGCTGCAGGATGCAAAGCCCTTTCGGGATTGTAATTGCTTAGGGAAAGCAGTTCTCTGTTTCATAAAAGGTTATGTATTGCTAAAGCCAATGAATCACAGGAGGGGAATGTTTCCTCTCTCTACACAGCTTTCCCTTAAAGGCCCAAAATGTTAGGGTTTGATTAGGTTTATAGGGTTTTTATCATCGCCTTCTAGGGAAACATGATCAGATTCTTTATATTTTTATAGGTTTAAGATGGCCTTCCATGGGTTATACTGTTACAAAGACTTATGCTTGCAATAAGAGACATATTGCTTGGGTTATAAATGCTGGTTATAAGTACCAAATGCAGAAATAAACTCAGGCAAACTACAAAGAATCCTGATGAAACATCACATGCTAACCCCAAAGGTACTTTTTCAGAAGGCAACTGGACTTTCATGTTTTTTCTTCGAAGACGTCTCACTTCTCATCCAAAAAGCTTCTTCTGCTTTGACTGGATGGTGGGTAATGGAAGGATTGATATTCCTTGCAGATAGCTGGTCATTTGCATTCTTTTAGAGAGTTGTTGAGGCCACCTGGAGATTTATTTGTGTCCCTAGGGACACCCGAGTAGTACAAATGGGTATGGAGCCTTCTTGGCTGCAGGGATTCAGGACAGAAAACTTGCAGCCAAGAAGGCTCCACACTCATTTACACTACTCAAGTGACCCTCAGGACACAGATAATCCTCCAAGTGGCCTCAATGACTCTTTAAAAGAATGCAAATGACCAGCTGTCTGCAAGGAATATTGCAAAGCAGGTTGTGGAGAACTGCATAGTAGTGGCTTATGAACAGGAGCAGGACTGAGAGGCTTACAAGCTACTTACTGAATGAGTTCCTATAATTTTAGGATATGATAATGCAATGTGTTTTAGATATTTTGGAGTTTGGGCTCCCATTATCCCTAATCATTAACCATGTTGGGTTATGCATCGGTGGTGGGCTCTAAATCCCGGTGCAACTGGTATGGTGCAACCGGGCTGGGCGTTCATCACATGTATGTGCACAGCATGCACACAGCGCACACATGCATACTTACTTCCCGCAATGCTCCAGCTGCTCAGCAGAGTGTCGTGCAGGCACCATATGCTCCTTGCGCTTGCGCGGAAGCCCCGAACGGCTCAAATACATATGCTCCTTGCGCTTGCGCGGAAGCCCCGAACGGCTCAAATACAGGTAAGGACGGCGGGTGGGCAGTTGGGCCCTCCGGATCACCATACCAGAATGGTACCTGGTGCTCCCAGCAAGCACCGGTCATATCCCACCACTGTTATGCATGCTATTTGTCTGAAACTGTATAGGGTTTCCTGCCTAGGCAGGGGGTTGGACTAGAAGATCTCCAAGGTCCCTTCCAACTCTGCTATTGTATTGTATGAACTTATGGGAACACACAGATTTCTTTCTCTGCCATTTTGAGGATAGGAAAAATTATGCCTATTACATTTTTCTGTAATCCTTAATAACATAGGGGCATTCTCAGGATCAAATTAATAGTGCCAAGGCTTGCAGTAACTAGTACATCAACAGGTTTTGTAGAAAATGCCAGTAAGTTCAAAAGGAACTTCTTCAACAGGAAAAAAAAAGGACAAATGACAAGTTAATAAGAGCTAATTCAAAAACCAAATAAAAGCACACACAAAAACAAAAAAAACAGGGGTAAAGGTGGAAAAGAAAGGTCATAGTGATTGTGGCGTCCTGCTTATGTGGTGCTACAATCACCATCCTGACATCTTTTACCTATCTCACAGATGCTGCAAAATGGTATCAGAGCAGGCTGATGCAAGTATTGATACCAACCCCTCCATCATCTTTTTTTGGGTTAGAATGTTTTGTAGGACACTCATTAGAAGTCTTTCAAATGTATCTGTTGTGGCCTGTCGGCTGCTCCAGCAGCCGAATCAGATGAGGAGGAGGCGTGGAAGTTAGGGTCAGCATCAAGGCAACCTGAGAGCTCCAAGGGAGAATTGGGAATGGAGCTGTCGGGGAGAGAGAGAGAGAGAGAGAGGGAGGGAGGGAGAGAGGGAGGGAGAGAGAGAGAGAGAGAGAGAGAGAGAGAGAGAGAGAGAGACGAGAGAGAGAGAGAGAGAGAGATGGAGCCCGGGCTGTCTGTCAGCACTCAAATGGAGAGTCAACAGCCCCCAGGTCTGGTGGTGGCTGATGAGGAAGAGGAGGAACAGCTGGGTCCAGTGCCTGATGCGCGGTGCGCAGAAGGCAGAGGAGAGAAAAGCAATGGAAATCTGTGGGCTGATCCTTGGATGGAAGAGCCACCTCTGCTAGCAAAGCCCCACCCTAGCTCTGGGGATAAAAGGCAGGGGGCAGAGATGAATAGATGTGCAGACAACTATTCATCTCTCTGCCAGGCAGACTTGTTAGCCTGCTATGAAAGAGAGACTTTTTGCCGGGGCTGCTGGTTCTCCTAATAAAGGAATCATTGATTTAATTACAGAGGGTTTGTCGTTTTTGGGGGAGTTGGGTCAGAATAGTGTCAGCCTCTTATTCCCACCACCCTAGACAGCAGGGGGAGACATGTAGCACATTAATAGCTCTTAAGAAAAATAGGAATATTAGCTGTTCTTCTCAACGTTCAATATTTCCCCGCTAAGAATGGAAATAAAAATTACTTGATAATACACTATTCTTTCTATATTTACCTAGTTCTTTTGAAAGTAAAGATAGAGGAGTGGAGAGGTGATTTCAGACTTGCAAGATTCTATTGCTGTAATCTTACAAGAAAGGTATAAGTAGTATTCATGGTTTTGATTTTCTGTCTGGGCTACAATACCTCAAAGGGTTGACATGTTTACATGCTTTATAATAACCATATAAGCCACCCATTCCATGTACGAAGTCCAGTCTGAAAATGGTGCCAGAAGTCACAAATCCAACCAGAGGAAGTGGCCATCTGGCTGCTCCAGAATATATGAACCCAATCTGAAATAGGCCATATCTTTTATACAACCAGGACTTTTTAAAAGAATGTCTCTAGAATGTAAATGTGTAGCCGACGATCAAAGCTCGGGTTTCTCATATGAGAGAATGCTTTCTGTAATGCTGTAGTGTTTATCTTTTCATGTCTATGAGACATCTTTTCCCCTGTTCTTTTATTCAGTAGAAATGGATTGTGGGAGTTTCTGAAAAAAACAACCCTCAGCATCTTCATATATTTCTGTTACCAAATTTCACTGATTTCAGTTCATGTAACAAAAAAAAAAAAAAAACTCTGTCCAGAAAGAATTTCAAGGAACAAGGTTGCTCAACTGTAGACTTGTTCAGCTTTGCTTGATCAAGACTATTGGGGAATTCAGTGAATTCCAGGCCATATAATGACCTAGGGCTAATGGGGCAACTGCTGATTTCTTCCCCATGATGCCCCTTGAATGAATCTACTTCATCTGATTGTACCTTCAGGCATAAAGATCTGAGTGCCATTTTACCTTGATACTCTCACGGGAGGTGAAGTGCACAAGTGGAGGTAATTTTTTCCAGTGGGATGCTTGTCAGATCCTGTCAGTTACAAATTACCAGTATTGAAGGTGCGGAGATAGGAATCCTTGTCTGTTTCACTGGAGGTTTTTTTTTTTTGAATCTCAACACAGTAATTTGTCCTCACCCTGCCAGCAAGGCTGTGGGCAATCTGATGCCATTTCTTTCTAGGGACTTACTTTCCTTTCCAATAAGCGGACTGATTTACCCAGTGCCTGCTCAAAGAATATCCACAAAGCAACAAGAAGTTTAGTGTTTGCTACTTCTGTCAATACATGATTTGAACCCCTTGGATCCTAACAAATTGGAGGTAGACAAAAAGAAAAAAGTGTCATAAATATTTATTAATTAATCAAATTTATATAACCAGTCATTTCACCAAAGGTGACTCTGGGCCACCAAAGACATATATCCTTCTTTGACCTTTGATATTTAAGGAAAAATAACTTCAGCATGTTGCAATTTTTTAGGACGCTCCATTAAATGCACTTTTTCATCTAGGCCTATCAAAGTTATTTGTCAGCCATTGGCTTTTGACAGTATTAATATTTGCAGGATTAGATCTTAACATTTAAAAGAACTTGTGGATCTTGTTTCTTTCTTCCTCTTCCCTTTGCATAGATTTTATTTCTTCTGGCTTTCCTGGTTTTACAGCAATCATAATTTGCTCTTTCGTGCAAAGTACAATCATCTACTTAGAGATTATGCAGTATGATATTTTCTTGGCTACTTTGCATTTTAATTTTATTTTGTTTTAATTTTGTTTGCTGGCCAGAGTCACTTGTTGAGATGGGCAGCTATCCAAATTGAATGAATGAATGAAATCTTTGTTACCCTTTGTCACCCACAAGCTTGCAGGTGGTTAGGTTTGTAAATTCCCCTGCCATAGTTTGCAATCTTCTTCAGGCTACGGGTAGGGGAGTGAGTTGGGGATAGGGTGAAGAGTCAGTTTCCCTATGCAAAGCAAAAAACAAATGAAGGAGATTCATGGGCAAGTGCTCTTTCCTCCTAAAGTAGAAGTACAGGACATATACATGTCTATGCCTACACATATACACACACAGTTTGTAAACCACCCTGAGTTACCTATGTATGAGTTGGGCACGTATGTAAATTTGTTATAAAGATAAGCAAATGACCAAACAAACACACACACAACCCGAACTTCTTGAAAAGGATGCCAAGGAAATTGTTTATTCCAGAATTTAACATGCTTCATCACTGCTTTGCTGCCAATGACATGTATACAATATCCATGCATCTTTGATTATAAGTGTAAAGGTGAAGTTTTTTCTCACTTGTATTATTGTATCCACTGTGGGAATGAGGCCCATAGAGTACCCATTTCCCCCCTTCTTTCTTCAAGCCGTAGCATATTCTCTCCTTTTCCTCATTTCCTACCAAATGTCTGGGGAGTAAGGATAAAGAGACCCAGTTTATTCCCCTTGAAATGCATTACAGGTAGTTTGAATTGGCTGACTGCTCATTCCGGAACCATGCAAAGTTATGATGGCCCTTTCAACAACCACTCCCCAAAATACAGTTGGCTGGAATTTAGGTTATTGCAGTTTCAAAACAGTTGTCAAGCCCCATATTTTATTTATTATTTATTTATTTTATTAATCACATTTATATGCCGCCCAATCCCGAAGGACTCCGGGGACGACTGGATAGACTAGTGGTTGGACTCAGCCAATAGCTAAAGATGAGGACTTGATCTCTCTATAGAGGAAACAAGCTGTGTCCCTGACCTTCATATATTCAATAGAATGGCTCCAGAGCTCTCTGCCATTTACATTCATGCACGGCAGAAATCGTATTCTGCTGGTTCGGACTGGTTCGCCCATACCAGTGGCGGAAATTGTGGGTGACCCAACCCACTGGCTCTACGGCATTCCAGTTAGGCACTCTTTTTAGCCAAAGTGCATGGGCGGAAGGCTGAGCGTGCACACACTCACATTTGTGAACCGGTAGGGAAGGTAAGTGAATACCACTCCAGATGCACGGGTTCTATATTATTAGAACTTTGTTCAGAGAATGGGAACCCACAGTTGATCCAGTTAAAGTATGTATAATGAGGAGAATAACCTCCTCACCTCACATTCTGTAGAGAGCATAAAGAATAGTTTTGAAGGGCAGGAGGAAGAACCACTATCAAGGCAACACTCAGATAAGGGAGGCTTGAGCCAGGCCTAAGTAAATAACTCGAGACAATATCTCAGGCAAAATTCCTGCAACCTTCATACAAAGATAAAGTGTGTCTGTGTGGTGTGTGGTGTGTGTGTGTATGAAGCACACTCAGAATTGCGAGATTTTCTTACTAATATTGTTCCAATAAAAGTAGCTTTAGACTACTTTAGACTGGTATTGGATTCTTAATTTTAATCTTACCCTTGTTGGGCTGAGACATTCCTTCTCTATGGATTTTGAAGGCTTCTCTAAAGCAACATGTCCTTGCCTCTCCTTGTACCTTTGGAAGAGCAAAGAGTAAGCATTCAAATAGCTACTGCATAGCTCCAGGTTACATGAATCAACCACATCTTTCAGTGCAATAAGCACTGTGTTGTAGTACAACTGAAGAACATTGGAAAATAGTAACGCTCAAGGCTGTGGAGGCACGAAAGCTCTGTTGATCAACCTGAATCCCGCTCTCTCTTTTGCATTCCAAGCAATGCTGATAAAAAGCTAGATAAAGGATCAGTAGTAAATTCTCTACCCCTATAATAATTTATCTTGAGTCATTATGGGTGATTAATCCCCCTCAAAGTTATTCTACCTTCTGTTGCAGAGAAGTAGAGGGAAAAAGAGCCAAAACTATTTTGGATTACCACACAGTCCTTTGGAAATAATGTGCTTCTAAATTAGATGCATATGGGTTTCTCTGTTTAATATTCTTGTGTATTATGGAAACACTTTCTGAAATCTGAATAATACATTGGTTACCTTACATGCACGCATGCGCGTGCATGCGCACACACACACAGATGTGCAACACACTCACCACCAATATTGTGTTGCATACTGAATCAGGAACTGTTGTTCCATATTTGAAGTTAATTTGATACTGAGATAAACAAATCGAAGTGTGTTTACAGAATAACTACACCATATCCCAGGACCATAGCGAAGAAATTTTTTTTTGGGGGGGGGAGTGTGTCAGTCACTGAAGTCCATTCCCTGATTCCTGCTTTGTTTGCTTGCAAGATGCACTCCATGGCAACATATGAATTAAAACCATTGGGTTTGCTGGAGTAAAATATTATGTTTATACTTTGTCCATTGCACAGCTGTAAAAATTGTGAATGCTTTGCTTTTGGTCACGTGGCTTACTCCCCCCCCCCCCCCATACCTATCTTTACAGGCAGATTGTAGTATGAAAGCTTTTGTTTGCATGGCTTGGATTTTGCATGTGAGCCAAGCTGAGCCACTCCTGGTTCAATTATTTGATAATCATTTGTTCATGGAAAACAAAGTAAGTAGGGAGGTTTCTGGACCTGTTCCTGCAAGTATATACTTGGATACCGTTTTTGTTTTTTACTCCCCTCCAGAATTCCATCGATTTGAACTGTGCCAGGACAGAAAGCCAAATGAATGAATTAGGAACTTGCCTCTCCCATCCATTTTCACAGGAAGGAAAACAACACTGGTTATCTCTATGGATCAGCGAAAGAAATATTGTATGTCTTTAAAAAAAAAGAAAAGAAAATAAGAAAATGTATAAATGGCTGAACACACTATAAGCAAACAAAGGGAAAAGTTGCTTCTAGCGATAATCGAGAAGAATTAAAAACAAAAAAGACTCAAGAAGCCACTAAGTGGTTATCACTTTTATACTGAAAATGAGGAGGTTGCAACTGCTGGGAATATCAGTGAGAATGTTGAAGACAAACTGTCAAACGATTTCATGGCCTTTCGATACCCAGACCTGAAGTTTGAGGTCGAGGGGTTGTAAAATCAACATAGAAGTTGAACAATCAGAAGATTCAGGGCCACCTGTGCTCTATTCCTGCAGCCCCCCCCCAACCAGCTTCCTTTACAGCTTTCTTCAACTAGATGGTTTCTCAAGGTTTTATGTGGTAATACACAAAAGTGGTAGCACTGGCTTTAAGATAGCTTTAAAATCTCCCCCAAACCTCTCACTGCTTGGTATCCCAATCCTTCTCATTATAGCCTTCAGCTCTTCCTAAAATAGCATGGCCCCAATCTCCAGAGTGGTCTGAGATATAGGTCCTCTCCCTGCAAGCATTTTCCTGCCTATTAAAGATCTCTTGAGGGAACCATCCTCTATCTTACCACCAGAAGTCATTTGTTATGAAGAGATGTGAAAGAGAGGGAATATACAATGTTTGGGGTGTTTTTTTTTTTTTTGCTTACAGTGCCACCATTTATGGAATATCGGTTCCTTGGGGACTACAATGTTTTTCATCCTGGTTTCAATTTGATGTCAAATGAATCCTTAACTATTCACCAGGCTTTGAAGTCATAGCTGTTTTGTCTTCTGTTTCTATTGGATTGTGGAAAACAACAGTTTTGCAATATTGCTACAGTTTAATCATTCACTGATGTTGGTTCCTTGCTTTTATTGTTTCTGTCTTACCTCGAAATGGCAGTATGAACCCAAAATCAGGGGCTACTCTACACAAATATTCTCCAGGAATTTCAATTTTATGCCCATCAACATCTGTTGGAATGGCCGGGACAAAGCCATATAATCCGATATATTTAAAGTTGTCTATTGCAATCCAAAACATCTGAAGAAGATCAGATTTGCTTATAATTGAGCTCAGTTCTTGATACATAGCAAGAGACCTTATCTTATTTGATGCACAATGTAGAATAGGGCCACTTCTTCAACTCCTCAAAGGCAGTTTGAAGACTATCTTCCAAACCTTGCCAATTGCAATAGGTTTGCAATAAGAAATTCTTGCCCACCCGCCCAAGCTGCACTCCTATAGAAACAACAACAATAACCAAGCAACCAAAAACCCTTAAGGAAACAACCAACCCAATAACTCCAATCAGACAGAACATACTGGACATTTTTTCCTTTGGCAGACTTAAACCCAGGGGACTGGAAGGTGCGGGAAACAGAGAGTTCCCGCAGATGAGGATAGCTACAGAATTTTTTTTAAAAAAAACCCCAAATATACACAAATAAAACCAAAACCAAAAATGAGCAATTCCGTACTTTAAAAAAAGGCAGTTAACTTTTGCGGAAGTATTCATGGCTCCCTTTTGGGAATCTGGAAATGGACCACAATTCAATGAACACTTATGTAGTTTTTCCTTCTTTGTCAAGTAAAGCATCACCAGACAAATCCACTCTGTCTACTACTACTTTTTTTAATAAAAAAAAAGGATTTAGCTAATGAAAAACACCTCCTCTTGAAGCCACTTCAGAGTGGTGGTTGTGGTGAATAATAATTCTGGTGCGGAGTCCCAAGGAAGGGGTAGGAAAAGAGCTGGATGTGCTATCCAAGCGTGTGGCCTTAAGTGGTTCTTTCTGACACATCTACTCAAAATTCAAAAGCTCTCTGTTGGTGTTTTATTCTGGTACAGCCTCTTTTTGTCTTTTCCAAATTAGGGTGTATTAATTGTGTATATATATGGTGTTTGTGTGTGTGCGTGTGTGTGTGTGTGAGTGTGTGAATATCATGTTAATGTTTAAGTCTTGAGAACAGCTCTGGTGAATGAACAAAATAAAAATAGATTTGTTAATAAGGAAAAGGGAGCGGCTTTTTTAATGGTCTCATTCCATCCTCCACCAAATTAGTTGGCAGGATTAAAGCATGTATTCCTTTTTTATCCTAGGTTGAGTACTTGATCACAGAGGCATACTTTAATCCAAACATCAATAGTGCTTCGTCAATTCAGTCAGATGCAGCTGTCAAAATGGACTTTTGGTTTATTTAGAGCTTTGTGTTTTATTCTTTAAAAAAAAAACCCCAGAATATCATAGAATACATTCTTTGATTTTTGATGCTGAAATCTCTTTTAACTTTCTAAACCTGAAGAACATTTAAAATATTTAATAAAGTGTCTTCTACACTTTGAAAGAATAGAATTTATTTTCCATGTATTTAAAATGTGAAAGGAAAAGTGCTGGAATATATTGCATTTCAGAGTTTAGCCTTTCCCGGTGAGTAAATGACTAGAAAATGGGAAACCAAGGTATGTTTTCTAAATTTTTAGCATTTGTTTTACAGCATGCAAGTTAAGATTATGTTCCAATTCAAATGAACAACAGCAGTTTTTCTTCCTGCTGTCTCTTTAACCGTGGTTTAGGGATGCTTTTATAGATTGTGCTGAAAATGGTATAACCAGACCAAAAAAACCTGTACAAATTCTTACCTCTTTCCACTTCTTTGTACTGCCTCTGTTGCATTCTGTAGCTGATGCATTTGAATAAAGAGTAACTGGCAGCTAAAAATATATACTCCTAAAAATATACAGACAGCTGTCACATCTCGTCTGAATATATTAGTCATTATCCTCATTAACCGTTGCAAAATAACAGCGGTTTTCATAATGTAGGCATTTTATATTAGGCAATTTGTTCATCATTTTTTACGGGACCTGTTCTAACCGCAGGACTTCATCCTGCCACTCCTATTTGGACTAATTTATAAAAAGGATTTCCTCAGGTTGAAGAGGTCTGCAAAACTCAGCCTCATTCCATTTTAAAACTAAAGCCTGCATGTTGACTGTTGGTGCAACCAGAAGAGATGGGACATGTGGTCCCGAATCTTCCACCTCACAGTCACAAATAACATGATGGATTTAAGTATGGATTTAAATGTTACATCTCTTTAAATGAAAATGTGAGGTAATACACAATGTTGTGAAATGGGCTACAATGCTGGAAATCCAGGTGAAGTCTGAGCTGAGTGAATGAGGCAGCTGGGAAGCCTTGAGTGAAAAGCTCTTTTTAGCTTCAGTTGAGTAATAGGGGGAATGAATGCCTTGAAACTGGCTTATCTGGATGATCAACATCACTCATAATAAGCTGTATGGAAAGCTCTTTGAACAGGGTTACCATCTCAGGGTTGCAAAAATAAAAATGAACACTAAGAAGCAGCAAAGAATTCAGGTGTGTGTGTGTGTGTGTGTGTCTGCTGCCACTCGATGGTTGTCCAGAGTTTTATAGCCCAGATAGAGTAGACTTGCCTTTTCACACTTGGTTAAAGGTCTAAATAAAATGACAAGTGCTATTGTTACATGCCTTTCCATTATCAGAGGGAGTAATGCAGGGCAGCACTACTAATTACTGAAAAAAGAACATTTGGGGCCTTAATTGCCAGCACAGTGATGGCTTGATTTGCAAATCTCTGGAAAGTCTGTAATGCTGCCTTTCATAAGGGAGCAAGAGCCGCATGAAAAGAGTGTGGTCCTGCCAATTTTTTTTTCCTTGCCACTTCCTCCTCTTTCTGACAAGTTTTTCAATTAGAAGATTGTAGCTACCTACACGATGGCCCTCTTTCCATGCAGCATGCACAACTTAATTCTCCCAAAGGGACAAAATTGTGAAGGAAAAAAACCTCAAAGAGACTTTAGTCGGGAATAAGCATCATGGAAAGAAATTTATTTAGGAGGTGTGATTTAGAGGGATTGCATTGCTGCACTACATTTCAGATATAATGACTCTCTGTATGTATGTGTGTTTGTGGAGGGAGGGAGAGAGGGGGGGAGGGAGGGAGGGAGAGCTGTTTGTATACGTACATATAAGCATTTGACCTCTCATGCTAAGGTAAGTGCAGCATGGGTACTGGGTATTGCAGAAGGTGCATTATCTGTTGAATAGTGTAAGGTGATTATGTGCAAGAATAAGTAGAATGACTTAGAGCATTTTGAAAAAAATGTGCTAAGATATTAGGGACTATGGCAACTCTAGGCATGGGCAAAAAAGGCAGGTACATGAAACACATAGTATTTCTTATACTTGGTAAATTGAGGGGTGAAAGAGTCACTGTGGTTTTTATAAGTGAACATAAAAGTTGGGTTCATACATCATGCTAAACCACATGTTGAATGAATCCAACACTAAGGTTTGTAAGCCATATTGTTCCACATCCAGCTAATTACAGCTTTCAATATTCCATGGTAAACCAACCATCGTTTAGAGCAAAGTGCTACCTTCCTGCTTCTGATGAGATTTTTGTTCATGTATTTGCACACATCCTAACTTTGTGCTTTCCAGTTTGTTCCCTCTAGATGTATTGAATTTTAGAATTAAAATAATTTCAGTATTATTTGCTGGAAGATAACAGAAATTGAGGTCAAACATAATGGAAAGATCCAAATAGTGGAAAGTTGTCTTAACTTGTTAACTTATTCTAATGCTCTGTTTGATTGTTATAGTAGCTTGAGAAACATATGAAGTAGATGGTCTCATTGAAGAGACCATCTACTTCATATGTAGACATGAAGTACCCTGTTTCCCTGAAAATAAGCCCTCCCCGAAAATATTGCAACCCAGCAGGAGCCATGAGGTGACCACGCTCGCTGCCTCCTGCACCTCAAAAATAATAAGACTTCCCCGAAAATAAGGCCAAGCGCTTATTTTGTGGGTCAAAAGAAAATAAGTCCCTGTCTTATTTTCAGGGAAACATGGTAAACCTACACATGCTAACTATTAAATTAGACAATCCAAACCTGAATAGACTTTAGCTTCCACCATACTCAGTGAACATAGTCAATTACTAGGGGAAAGGTGGGTTGCCATATATGGGTGGAATACTAGATGGCAGAAGAGAGAAACATAAACCTCTTTACTACTACTTTACTACGCCTATAAATCTAATAAATTGAATTGAATTGAATACTATGCCCTGGTCATCCAGAATAGTGCAGAACACATAAGGTAAAAAGGTAAAGGAGTCCCTGCCGGTTTTATTTCACTAGTAGCCAGTTTTAGGGGGCGATGCTTATTCCGTTTCTAGGTCATTGAACCTGTGCTGTCTGAAGATATTTCCACAGTCATGTGGCCAGCAGGATATCGCACCACAGTGCAGAGCATGTAGCAAAACAGAATTCTGTTACCTTCCTACTGAAGTGTTACTCTGTTCACATTTACATGCTTTTGAACTGCTAGGTTGGCAGGCACTGAGGTGAATTACAGGAGCTCACTCTGTCATGGGATAGAAGAACTTGAACTGCTGCAGCACGGACATTCTTTTAAGCCACTTAGCCATCACGTTTTACTCACATAAGGATAGTCCTAAAAATTGCTCTCTGGGTCGAGGAAGGCTGTACTCAATTATGGCCACTCCTAATAAAGTGTAGAGATATAGCTACTAAGCTTCCAAGGGAGAGTTACACATACCAAAATAAGAAAAGGTATATTCCTGTTTGAAGGTTCTGCCCTAAGATATTTTTGTTCCCTGCCAAGGTTTCTTACAAATCGAACAGGCCAATCAGGGATGTCTTTGTTCCAGTGACAATATCAAGTGAGCCTGAATTTAGGTTCTTGTGTCTGAGGTGCAAAAATCTGGGTGACCACGGAACTGATTGATTCAGAAAACTCTACATTTTCACAGCCAAGTGTATGGCAGTGCTACCTTAACAGCTGTATCTCCCCCGTTCACTCGTCACCCCCATGAAATCCATCTTTGGCATTATTTAAGTTCCTAACATATTTTGAGGCTGAAATGTTTTCTGTGCAGATTTGTGCCAGGTGAATAACTCTCCCTGAGAACACTATTAAGATATTCCAATTAATTGCAGCTTGGGAGAAATTTGAAGTATGACAATATTCTCCAAATGATGCACTCTCCAGTATTTTACATAAGAGTTAACCAGTAAGTATACAATATATTACTACTTTCACGTATAAAAAGAGAAATGCCCCATTTCCCCCTGGATTCTAAGGGAAATTACATTTATATACTGTACAACATCCGCTTTTGGCTGCTTTACTATGATACCATGTCATTGACATGCTGTCCGCAGATCATAAAATTTTGTTACGGTAGTGCCTGGTTATCTTTAAATACATTTCTTATTCAGTGGTAGGTTTCAAATTTTTTTGGAACCTCTTCTGTAGGTGTGGCCTGCTTTGTGGGAGTGGCTTGCTGGCCATGTGACTGAGTGGGAGTGGCTTGCCAACCTTGTGACTGAGTGGGAGTGGCTTGCCAGCCATGTGACTGAGTGGGAGTGGCTTGCCAGCCATGTGACTGAGTGGGAGTGGCTTGGCAGTCATGTGAATGGGTGGGGGTGGCTTGGCAGTCATGTGACCAGACAGGAGTGGCCAAGATGATGTCACTGAATTCTTTGCCCCAATGGATGATCTACAAAAAGAAGATATAAAAAAGGAAATTTATTATTTTGTGCACTTACTACTTAAATAAGATTAAAATAAGTACACAAAACAATAAAAGAGCTACATACAGAAGGAAGATGACTGTCCTTGCCAGTCTTCAGTATCACTGACTCCAATAAATGGCCTGCACAAAGAAGAGACACAGAAATGAACTCTTCCATTGCAGGCACTGCATTAGGATCAAACCAGCACACAAAACAATAAAGACAGCTACTTACAGAGGAAGGATAACTGTCCTAGCGGTCATACTTTGTTGCCTCTTCATCCTATTAAATAATATGACCTGCAGAAGAAATAAAACAATATTGGACTTGATTGTGGTTGTAAGTTGAGGACTACACTACAGGTAACAGAAGGGACCTCTGTTTTCACCCAACAATGTACAGTCTTTCAGAAAGGATGTTCCCCAACAAACAGGAAAGATATAGTTTTTCATCTAAGAAGTTGAATCAAGAATGAATGTCATAGGTAGATTCACAGAGCAATACAGATTTCTTTTTCTGAAATTTATTCCTCAGTTCAAAAAACAGGAATATATGAATTAGGTTCAATACTTAGAACAGACCAAGTAGCTATTCAACAGTTATTGGTGTCATGGTTAGAAGCAATGGTAAAGCAAGATATGGATTTAAAACCAGTAATATTTTGTTGTGTATTTCAAAGGGAATACAATACATATTTAATTTTACACATGTTAACAGCTGATGGAATTATGTTTGCACAACAGTGGAAAAACAAAGATATGAAAATGAATAAATATTAGAATGTGCAGGAATGAATTAATTGACAATTAAAATCAAGAAGGCTTCGAATACTTTTTCATGTGGGATTTGTTTTATCAATTGCTATCTAACAGAAACAGAAATTAGAAATCTAAAAGTATGAAAGAAAACACTAATTATGTAAGGAAAGGTCACTAAAATGTATACAGAAATATTATTAGTACTTGATCATTATTAATGTGTGACATTACACACCACACACACAAACTATGACAGTGCCAGGAAAACACACACACACACAGACACACACACACACCAATTTCCCCCCAAAAGACTGCAGATGAAACCAGTCTTTTTCCCTAACCCTAAGGACAGGAAAGACAAAGCCACTGGAATAAAAACCATCAAGGCATTGTGGGAAATTATAAAGGACAGTGCCAGGAAGCTCAAAGAACCAGCAACCACCTCACAATTACCTAAACAACCAGGTATCACACAGAAACACAAAAAATCTGGCAAAGCTGCCTTGCACCAACCTGGTCTGCCCATAGAAAAGCAGCCACCTTGAGACACATAAACCATACACCAACCTGCACACTTAAAAGCAACATATTGTATCACAAATAAAACATTTGCAAAAAGGAATAACATTTCTTGTAATAAACATATTCTATAAACAATAAATAAATAAAAATTCCCTAAAACAATTTTTTAAAAAGATATTCTATACACAATAAATTAAAATAAAACCATTAAAATATTCTATACATAATAAATTAAAATAAAACCATTAAAATATTTTATACACAATAAATTAAAATAAAACCATTAAAATATATTATACACAGTAAATAAAATTTGAGATTGTGGAGATGTAATTCTGAGGCCGGTCATTGTGGAAGGTCCTGATGAGGAGTTTGTGATGATCACGAGGCAGGAGGCATATAAATTTAATAAATGAAGAAATAAATGCCCTGTGGTCTTGATGGTTTGCTTGCAGATGTTTTATTGTCATCGGTGTGAGATACCTAGCTGGGTCTTGAAATATCTGCAAGAAAACCACCAAGCTCAGGGAACACCAAGGACCCAGCTGTCGTCTCCCTCCCCCCACTCCTCTTCCTCCTCTCAAGATATCTCACTCTTTCCAGCACTGATGATGATGATACCTAGTTTGGGTAATGAAACATCTGCAAGAACACAAGCAAGCTCAGAGAGCACCAAGGACCACACAGTCGTCGCCCTCCTTCTCCTACTCTCTGTATACCCCATTTTTTCTAGCACTGATGATGACACCTAGTTGGGTAATGAGATTCCTGCAAGAAAACCACCAAGTTCAGAGAGCACCAAAGGACCCCACAGTCCTCTCTCTCCTTATCTTTTTCCTTTTTGTCCTTCTACTTCTCCTCCTCCTTTCCCCACAACCCCATTCCTTTCTAGCACTGATGATGTTACTTAGTTTGGTAATGAAATGTCTGTAAGAAAACCACCGAGCTCAGAAAGCAGCAAGGATCCCACTATCCTCCACCTCCTCTTTCTCCTTCTCTTTCTCCTTTTTGTCCTTCTATCTTTCTCCTCCTCCCCCCCACAACCCCACTCCCTTCTAGCACTGATGATGTTATCTAGTTTGGTAATGAAATGTCTGCAAGAAAACCATCAAGCTCAGAGAGCACCCAGGCCCCCCCATTTCAACCTGGAGCTATCAAGAGTCTCTTCTGTTGGAGAGCTTTGATGCAAGGGGAAACTGAAAGTTTTAATTTTAATTCAGTTTTAGCATTTTAATCATCTTTGCCTCTTTCAAATTTTATATCCTTTTTTTTTAGGTTTTAATGTTTTATTTGTACACTGCCCGGAGTCCCTTTGTGAGGGAGATGATTGGTTTCAAAATTTGATCAAATAAATAAATCAAAGCAGGGGCTGAGAGAAAATATGGAGGTGTGGTGCTGTCCCTAAGAGACAAACATTCCTGCAGTGTTTCATCCCCATGGATTTTTAGCCTTCATTTAATTGTTAATTTTAATGCTTGTCTATTAGCTTTTATGACATTGTAAGCTGTTCCAAATAAGTTAAGCTAGTGAGATGGGAGGTATATAAATTTAATAAATAGACAAACTCAATTATGGACATTCAGAACAAATTGGAAGTCTCTAAATGATGGATTACAATTGGTGATTTTCACAGTCATTCCTCTTTACCCTTTCAAGAATACTTATTTTTTTAAAAGTCTTTGGTGGGAATGTTGTCTTTGCATATAATCTGGCTTTTACTTTACTTGCAAGTGCATTTAGGTTCCTTCTGATAAAGACCCTTTTAACATTCTGAATTTGCAAAAGATGCCGATTGTCTCTTGCAGGAGCACCAACAGCTAAACAATCTTAGCATTAGTCTTGGTTTTCATCCGTCCCACTAAACCACAATGGGTTGATTGGGTTCCGGTTGAGTAAAACCCAATTTGGGGTACCAGAAACACGATTTGCAATCTGTGGATTGACCCCAGGATCCCAAGTCCAGTAGCCCCCAAAGTTTCTTTTTTAATTATTTACCTATTTGAATTTATTAGCCAGCCAACTCCATTGGACTTCCCTGTCCAGTATCCCTCCTCCCCTCACTCTTTCGCCCACTGCATGTACACTACAGGCCTCAACCAAGGCAAGGAGCGAACTGGCGAACCCATCCAGATACAGAATGTGGGAACACAGTGGAGCCTTAAGGGGAAACTCCCTGTTTTGCAAAAAACCCTATTCCGCGAGACTTTCCGCCAAACCCTGTGGTGAAAATCCTCCCAAGCCACTTCCCCCTCCGTGTTAGCCCCAAGAGCCACAGCCACTGAAGCATGTGGAAACCGGTCAACTCTGCAGCCTCGAAAAGAGAAGGGGGGCGAGTTTATCGCAAAAATGGAACCTGGCAAAAGCCTAATGGGTGGAAAACAGCGTAAGCACTGCAGCCAAACTGGAAGAAGGAGCGATTGCTTCCTCTGCCCTAAAATATGCTCCAGCCCCATTTAGAATGGAGTGTATGGTGTGTTGTTTTTTCAATCTATCTTTTCTTTTTCCCTGTATTTTATTTTTGATTCTATTTCTGTATTGTAAGCCGCCTGGAGTCCTACGGGATTGGGCGGCATATAAATGTTATTAAACTCTAAACTCTAAACTCTGCCCGCTTCTTCGAGTGGCAGGCTTCGGCGGTGGTTAAGGCTCCTACCTTTAAAAGCGGATTTTTCCTCGCCCTTTATGAGGTTGGGCCCGGATTTGCTTTCTGAGCACAGGGTGATGGGCGGTAGTTTGTGTGGCGCAGCCGGACCAAAGGACCTTTCTGGACTTGCTTTTCTGAGCACAGGGAGACGGATGGCACAAACTACCATCTGTCTCCCCATGCTCAGAAAATCAAGTATGGGTAAGTCCTCTGCTGGCGGGCAGGTTCTGGGACGCCTGCCCATCACCAAAGGACCTTCCCGGATTTGCTTTTCTGAGCACGGGGAGATGGATGGCGTAAATACTGCCCGTCTCCCTGTGCTCAGAAAAGCAAGTCCGGGTAAGTCCTTTGCTGGTGGGCAGGTTCTGGGACACCAAAGGACCTTTCCTTCATGGCAGACATGACAATCAAATAATCCTTAGTTAAATTCCACCACAGGAATTCTAGGTCCTCCTTTCTCTCTTCTGGATGGTATGAACAGGGGAACAAGATGGAGCCAAAGAATGGGGGCTGCTGATTCCCCCTCTCTGCTCCCAGATCAGGCACTTCGATAGGTCATATGGGCAAAATGAAATTTATAACTATAGTTAATAATTGGGGGTTTTGAGATGGCCACAAATGGGTGAGCATTCCACACAGGGACTTAATCATGAATAGTGGGGTTCCAATTGCAAAGAGGAGAAGCAAGATAGTTCAGCCTCAAACATTTGCTCCTAGATCTGTGGGGTTCTTTATGCTCTCTGAGCTGGAAAATTTCCCTGTAGGTGGTTCATTACCCAACTAGGTAATGTCATCAGTACTAGAAGTGGTTTGCTCTGTGTTTTATGTACAAGTGGCTTGTTCTGTCAGTGCTGGGAAGAGTCTTCTCGTGATTGGGCTGTTGTTTACTGTTTGATTTTTTTTGTCTGAATTTGTAGTTCCTTGATTGGGGTATTATTTTCTGCTAGATCTTCTTTATCCAACTCTTCTAGGTCAACTACTATATCCTCCAATCCCTCTTATCTTAGTGTCATATCCTGTTATCTATGATGTGCAGGTCCAATGCTAGCATGGGTAAATGAGAGCTACAATAAAAAAAGAAGACTTTGACATAATGAGAATGCCAAGCAGGCATAAAGTGAGAGAAAGCAGCCCATGGAGATGGAATCATTCAGGGCTACATGTGGATAATTAGGCTGGGAAAATCAAAACCAAGGTGCCAAAGGTGGGAATGTAGCCAATGAAAAGACTGGACACTTGTGCTGTTACTGAATTCAAACGACTTACAATAAGAGTAAATAGTCCCTGATGGTACTTCAAATTGCAATCCCTTTGATGGGCTAGTGGATTAGAAATCCTTGGAGTGAGGAAAAATGACTACACAGACTTCTCCTGCTGCCTCTACATCTTTTATCTAATGCCCCACCTGCATTGAAAAGCTTTCTTTCATCTGTAGATGGGGGAAGAACAGCAGATAGCAAGGACTGGTACTTTACCTTTTAAAAATTAAACTAATCATTTGGACAATTCCTTTGAAAGTTTTGGGGTATTTGATTGTAATATAATTTTGACTTGAGTACTAAGCTGCTCATGCATTTCAAAAGAGCCTCTTAGTTCAGTGCTCCCAAATGAAAACTCATCCAATCCTTGGACATTTCAAGGAAAGGAGAACATCTGGATTCATAGACATACTACCCCAAGTACCACCTCAGTGGGCTTCAGCTGGAGGAGAAACTGAGATACTACTTGCGGTTTTGATATTTTCTGATTTTTCTCTTGCATGGTGTCAGAATAGTAATAGAATAATTTCTCCAAGTGGAAGTCCTTACCATTTGTAGGACTTCCTCCCCATCCTGTCATATTAGTTCAGGTTTGCAATCAAACTAGATTGCTAAACAGGGACAGGACTCAGTGTCTGTTTTAAAAAGGAGCTGTAAAAAAAGTTTGGTCACAAATAAGCTGCTAATGGCTTCCAGATGTAGGAAATTAAAACCCACCCCTCTCCTAGAAAATGAAATATTTTAGGAAATATTAAAAAGGCAGAATATTTCCCCTAAAAAAGAGAAGAAGAAATTCAGAGAGGGAGAAACTCAGCTCCCCACCTTTGTTAATGGGCCATTATGGCCAGTCTGTTCTACATAGCAAAGATCTACCCCCTTCAGGCAGAGCTATTTCGTTGCCCTTCATTGCACCACCCACCAAGTTTCAACCAAACGCAGCACACAGGCAACCTACAAAGCTAGCTATGACCTCTGACAGCAACCAATCAGGATACCCTTCCTGTGCCCCAGGAAATTCAGAGAGGCATAAAACCCAGGGATTCTCAGCATTTCTTCCCTTGTTTTTCCACCCAGGAGCTGCAAGGCAAGGCATGTGGTCCTGTCCACCATTAAACCATCTTTCCAAACAGCCTCCATGTTTCCAGTGTCTTTTTCCCCACTTGGAACTGAACCCAGATGGACATTTCTTCCAACACAGACTTGGGCTGCAAAAATCCAGATGACCATTGGATGGTAGCAAAAGATTAAGAATTTGGGAGCCCATGCTACAGCTCTGTATAAAACAGTGGATAAAAAAACCTTCTTTAAACTTTTAAACTGAGCTATTGTGAGCAATCCAGAATATTTTTTAATAGGACTTGTTCTTCTTCCCTGCTTCCTGCCTTCTCTTTGTTTCCCTCAGACATCTGTTTGGTGATAAGGTTGGTTCTTCTACCCTGAGGAGTTGTGTGTTTTTAGTAAACTTTAAAAACATTCCAGTCAGTTGAACAGAACTGGGGTGTTTTTCCTGCCAACATTTAATCATGCAGAAAATGTCAAATTTAGTTTAAAATGTAGATGATTTTATAATGTGGCCACTGGAGTGTCGAGAGGACGGGAAGCCAGGAGTTGGATGATCGTTGCAACCAAGTCTAGACTGTTGCAATTTGATTCATCAAAAGGGGGATAGTATTATGGATTGGGCCTGACTCATGAGAGTCTTGTTCGGAAAAGTATGATGTCATTATACCAAGCATGTCAGCACAAAAGGTGGCTTTTGTATTTATGTTAGCTAATGGTTTAACTAAGTGTACATGGTGGGTCTGATTTATTATTGCTTTAACTTTGTTTAGCCACCAAAAGGCATAATTTATGTTGGCAAACTTAAACAGTGGCCAAAAGTGACCATGCAATTAAAGAAATAGCAAGATTCATTATAGTACTACTAAATCACTTGGTTGCCAAGCTATTTTAATTAAAGCTGGTTGAGGAAAAAAAACAAAAACATAAAGAACCCCCAACCTCTGGGCATTTAATAGGAAATAGGATGTGAGGAAGAAGGAAAGGCAACCAATTAAGTCTTACATCAATTCTATTCTTTAGGAAATTTCCTTGAATTTTCTTATTTGAAAACATGTAAGTTAATTTATAAAATAATGGTGCAATATTCTTTTTACCTTCAGTACTTTCTTTGTGAGAGCACATTTTTTCAAAAAGTATATTAATGGTCTAGTCTTGATCATTTTTTCCTACTGCATAGAAGCTTTTAATTTTGTTTTTTTTACAATAACAATCTCATCATTTATTATAAACAATTTTAAGGCAATCTGAGTTAGTAACAAATTTAGGGGAAGGCCTTTGAACCATTACATTCTAAATGTAATAAAACATTTATCCATTAATGATTAAAAAAACCCAAAATGATAGATAATTTATTTCATCTTGTGCCAAACAACAACAGTTGAGCCTAATGTTTGAGGGGAGAAAATTTGATACTGGAATTCTACCACAGAGAAGTTTGCATGATGGATTCCAGAAATCTGGGCTTTTTACCTCATAATTTTATAAAGTATCATTATTCTTTATATTATATATTTTTCCACATTTCTACATGTGTATATATTTACAAAGACAATGAAGGTTGTGTGTGTGTGTGAGTGTGTGTGTACATACATATCTATATCTATATCTCTATATCTCTATATCTCTATATCTCTATATCTCTATATCTCTATATCTATCTATCTATCTATCTATCTATCTATCTATCTATCTATCTATCTATCTATCTATCTATCTATAAATATAATCAATGCATTACAAAATACACAACAGATAAATTGCAACAAGGTTGGTTGGGGTTTGGTATTGGGAGAAATTTCAAGCATTAGAAGGAATATCAAGCAAAAGCAGAGATTGACCACAGAAGTTGCATGTTTTCTTCACTGGAATAGGAGGTCAGATAACCATCTCTCCAGGATGCTTTAACAGAACCTGCATGCAGCAGAGAGTTGGCCTAGCTATCCCCTGAACTCTATGATTATTTTATGTTATTTGGAAGTTCTGGCAAAGAACAAATTCATATTTATCTTCTTCACTGTCAAAAACAACATTTTGTATTGGACTTAGTGATAATAGGTGGCCAATATAGGTTTTAAAGGAAATTTATTTATTTATTTATTTATTTATTTATTTATTTATTTATTTATTTATTTATTTTAGAGGCGCCCAGTGGCCAATATAGGTTTTAAAGGAAATTTATTTATTTATTTATTTATTTATTTATTTATTTATTTATTTATTTATTTATTTATTTATTTATTTATTTATTTATTTATTTATTTATTTTAGAGGCGCCCAGTTCCAGAATGATTCTGGGGAACTTATAAAAAAAGTTTGTGTATGTTTGGGTAGATCACAATACAAATACCAGGAAAACCCACAACAGACACTGAGTGGGACTCAAATGGATCTCTGGGGTTGATATTATTCCATTAGACTTTATTGAGCATAGAGATATTGAAGCCTAGAAGAGAGAATCTTTTCCATCCCCAAAGGACTTATTTCTTTTGCTTTCAAAGAACTTCCCGAGTTCTAAACATTGATTCTTCTAAGGGGATGCCAGAATAGAGGACTCCCCTACTTTACAGGCTTAGGAACTACCATCTAATAAAGATTCAGCTCTCTAGGATACTGTCATTTGGTTTTCATTCAAGCCCAATGCAGTGTTCCAACCCTGATTGTAATGGAAAAAAGTTCATTATTAGGAGTTTCTGGGTGAGTTTCTATGGCATATTATAAGTCTTCAAAGTAGCAGAGATGGTACAGTGAAGTGAACACTAACCAGCAGTGATTTCTGGCTGCCAAAAATCTTTCTGGATAAAGGAGAAAATGAGAAATTGCCCACCTATGCTTTGGATAATTGTTCCTCAGGAAGGATGGAAGTCTTGTGGTCTTCTGGTGAGTAGAATGCCTTGGGGTGATGGGAAAAACAGCCTATTTGCTCTACTACACAGAGAGGTCATGAAGTACTACCAAATCCTCAATTTCTTAGTTACTTTGAGATATAGTCAATTTTGTTGTTGTTGTTAGTTGCAAAGTCGTGTCTGACCCATTGCTACCCCATGGGCAACATTCCTCCAGGCCTTCCTGTCCTCTACCTCTGGAGGGGGTTAGAGAAAACAACTTAGTGAGTCAGCCAGAATTAGAAAAAGTAAAATAAAGAGGAAAATAATACTTTTCAAACATTTTAAAACAACAAGGGGAGCTTAATCCAATTTTTGACTAATAAACAAGTAAAAGGCATTGTATTAATTTAAAAGATAAAGATTTTGGCAATAATGTTTTAAGCATTATATGGAATTAATGAAATAAGCAAACCAGACCTTTTGTGGATAAACTGATTGATTGACGTCAAACAGAAAGAAAATTGGTAGAACTACAGAATAAGAAGATAAGTGTAACATGAGATCAACTGTGCCATTATAATTACAGAAAGACAGAATGGACTAACCCTCAGGGACATAAAAAAAGTGAATGGGGGGAAAGAGCAGCCTGCCTTTTACATTTAACTTTGTAATTAATTTACTTTCATTTTATGGCAATCACTAGAAAAGCTGCAAAGCAGGGTTAGGGAAGAAATTCATAAGAAGAACCAACAGAAAAGGGAATTACTCCAGAAATATTACAAAAATTATTTGAAGAGGTGAGAAAACAGGTATCTGAAACTGTTAGATCTATAAAAAGTGAACTGGTTGAGTTTGAAGAGAAAATAGAAAAAAGTTTTTAAAGATGAAAAATAATGACAAAATAGAAATTTTAGCAAAATAAAACAGAAATAATAAAAAAGAGATGAAAAAGGACTTTAGACAATCTTGTGTTATTGGAACTGAGAAAAAAAAAATCTGCCAGAGAGTTAGAGCAATTCCAGAGGATCCAGGAAAAGACAATAGATAAAAGGACCAAATATGGGCCTTCTCAGTCTTAAGTGAGAAGATCATTGAAAGAGCAAAGAGGAACTAAGACCTCACACTATAATTTCCATGATGCATTATTTAACTGCTGTATACAAACAGGAACTACCATATGAAGAGAGCTCCTGTAGCAAACCATAATATAGCATATTTTAAAGCTCTGTATTGTGTGTGCAGTTGGAAGTGTGAAATCATGAGAATGAATTGCAACCAATGGAGCTGTTGGATAATATTTTGGTTCTATTGTGGTATTATCAAATGGAATTAGAATGTACTTTGTAAAGTTCATTTTTCTTTTAACTACTAATGTTAACTAGCTGCTCTTGTTAACTACTCATCTTTCAATACTGCAAAATAGTCACTATGATTATATTTTTTGTCACAAAATGTTTTTAAATTTGATCAGTTAATTGTACATCACTGGATGGGTGTTGAATATTCCGTTGCATTTGTAATACTTATTTGTCATTTAGCATCAATGACTTTCTTAATGCCAAATTTCCATTTGTGTATTTTTAATCTCATTCCCGGATAACTTGTCAGGTTTCTTGAATATTTAATGATAATCAAATTATTACTTAGTTAAGTTGAAATAAGCTTTATGTTTCCACTTCACTGCACAAGAATTTAGTTAGATCACTACTCTGTCAAACATTTGTTATGTAACTAATGAGTATTAACAGTAGAATCCATTTAGAGATTTCCTTTCTTAAGAGTGAAAGACTTCAAAGTTACTGTGGCAAATGGCATAGGTCAATTGTATTTGTTTCTAAATTGTATAAATCAGTTTGGAACTTTAAAAAGCAGAAATACAGTTATTAACCCAGCTTCTAATACTTTCCATATGGGATTCATACTTTCTCTTCTTTCAAAACTGTCTTCACCTTTGTTTCTTTTGGTTGTTTCCTTTTCCTCCATATCTATGCTTTTCCAATATCCACTTCTGACATTATCAAATAATGGTCTGTCCCATACTCAGAATCTTTCACAATTGTCACAATCAGATGTGAGCAGTCACTCAAGGAAAGGGGAAAGCTCCTCTCATTTCAAATTCCAGAGGGAGGAATTACTGACAGAATAGGGAAGGATTTGAAAAATGTGGGATGGGTACGAGAAGACCTTCCCAAGGAAATCCTCCAAATATCAGAGTGATAGGTTTAGGAATATATGCTATATATTTATTGGCAAGGAGGTAAGAACTTCAGGTATTTTGAAATATGCAAGTTACTAGAAGTCATCTTGCTGTAGGAGCTAAGGGAATGCTCTAAATAGGTTAACTGAAATGGTAAGTGTAAGGGATTGTAAACTCAAAGGAATCTGCTGTCATTTAAGTTATATAATGAAATTTAATTTGATTCTTAGTTTAAATATTAAAAAAGACAGAGAAAGAGAGTGGGAGGGAGACAGACAGGCAGAAATAATATCATAAAATATCTGGTGGTGGCAATAAAGTTAATAGATCCATTAGAGATCTCCTTAGTTAAAAGGATGCATGTTTAATTCTGAAGAACAAAAGAGGAAAAAGAACACACACAGCAGTAAGACATTTACTATTTCTTCCATCACAATTTTTTCATCACAAATCATCAAATCAATCAGGCTTTTCTATTGATTCCTTTATAATTCTTTTTCATGAGTATGTTAGAAGAAACTTAAGTTTAACTTATGTACTCAAAAGAAATAGACCTTCACTAAGAGGTGTTCACCAAACAATTACCATTCTCATTCAGTTTTCAAGACCATAAATAGCTTCCTTTCCTACTAATTCATTCATTCTACTTTACAGAATTACTCCTCCAGAATGTTGCAATTTGTTCTAAACATCATTAGTATATCTTCCACACTATCATCATTATACCTGCAATACCAAGTGGACTATGGCTTGTTGCTTTGATACATACCCACAGCATGTTAGATGACATGAATTTGTATTTTCTGATATCTATTTATTCACAAACATATAACTTTATTTTGTCTTAGTATAAAAGAAATGGATGAACAAAACCCTGAAAGCTGTGAAAATGTTTAAAAATGGAAAGGCAGCAGGTGTAATGGTATAATTGGAAAAATGTTAACCTGTGTGCTTTCTTATGGAGTGTTTGTACAGTTTGTTTAATCTCTAAGTGAAGTACATATGTTAAAATGAATATTTTTGAAATTATGGAGTATTTTTCATGAATATATAGATGAAGCTTGGTTGCTGGATATGAACAGAGCAGAATGTGATGGCAGTAAAGCAGACAATATATGAGAAAAAAATTGCAAATACTTGAACACTGACAAGGGAGTAAGATCAGAATACGACATTCTACCTTGGTTGTATATTATATTTATGGATTAATTGTCTAGGATGATATGCTGTTAGCCCTTCAGGATAGATCAGGTCAGAATGCCACCAAGAAATACTAGAAATCTACTTATTGGATATAGAGTATAATAAGAGAATCTTAAAAGTGGGACAGCAGTTCAACTTCCTCTTCTTTTATACCAAAGACAGCCAAAGGAATGGCAATTATGAGGACTTTTCTAACTTTTTCTTCTTATCCCAGATTAAGGTAATGGTTTAACATGTTGCTACATGTTTTCTTCAAGGCCATCTCCATGCTATTGTATATGTGGTGATGATGGAAATATGCTGATTGGGAATATGAATGTGTATATTCTTTTGTATGCAAATGATTCCCTGTTATTGGCTGAAAACCGGAATGATTTATAAGGTAAAGGTAAAAGGTAAAGGTTCCCCTCGCACATATGTGCTAGTCGTTCCCAACTCTAGGGGGCGGTGCTCATCTCCGTTTCAAAGCCAAAGAGCCAGCACTGTCCAAAGATGTCTCCGTGGTCATGTGGCTGGCATGACTAAATGCCGAAGGCGCATGGAACACTGTTATTTATTGCAATTTTATTTATAGCAAATTTATTTATTTATTTATTTATTTATTTATTTATTTATTTATTTATTTATTTATTTATAGCAAGTATTAAAGAAAGGAAGTGTGTCTTGAATACAACAGTGAGCAACTGATATAGAAGTAGTAGTACATTAATGAGGGCTGAATTACAAAAGAAATACCTGAAAAAAAGAGTGAATGGATAAAGAGGAAGGAGAATAACTGTACATTTGATTTGGATGAAGTTGAAGAGCTTCTCAGCAATAAAAAGGTGAGATGAAAGAACAAAGGTAAGGTAGAAAGAAGTGCATCAAAGTGGGAAGAAGTACAGGAAAATACGGAAAGGTATGTAAACCAGATGTATCTATATTTTCTTTTCTTTTTCTCATCACATATTTACATTCCTTTATCTTCTGTTTCTTAACCGAATGCATAATGTAACTTACCTTGCAAGGAAATAGTGTGTTTAAAAAAGAAACCTGTTAAAAAGCAGTAAGATTCTCAATGGAGTAGCAAATGTTTCAAATCTCTTGCAACATTAAATACACAATGAATAAAATATCTCTTATCAAGCAAGATCTTCTAAGTGAATATTTTTGGGTGGGATTATGCATGTACAGTCTTGTTGATTCGACTCACACCCTTTGTGTCATTATGACAATGAATTAATAGATTTAGAGGCAGCATTTCCATTGCCCCTTAGACAGTTGTAAGAACTGCAGTATTTTGAACAAGGAACTTCACTTCCTTAACTTAATGGTGCAAGCCCAGAATGTAGGCCCACTACCGAAGATGAAGAAAATTAAAAGAGAAGCCATCTTATTACACAAACCTGAAAAACCTTATAGTCTTCCTATAACTACAAGTTCCTGACTTTTGGCAATCACATGATATGGCAGGTATGGACTAGATAGCAATTAATCCCTGTCATGTCACTCTAAAGCTCACTCAAGCTGGTTTGGTAGTGGGAAAATGAACAGGCAATTTGTACTGAATTTTGGATGGATGGATGTTTTACAGTATCAAGTAGCTAAACTATCTAGAAATTTACTCCTGTGCTTCATCCTCTATCATGGTATCGACAATGGTTTTGTACAGTACAGATGTTCATTCTTTTAATCCCCCTGTTTCTCTCATAATAATGGGAGTACTTCTTCTTAAAGTTGGAGAAGTTGACTGAAGAAAAAAGAACTGAACCTAATCTATGCATTAATAGCCAAGTCCACTTTTGGTTGTCTACTTTACAATAAATGTTTTCAAATGAATGACAATTCAGGGGTATATTAGCAGTGACAATAAGCAGTGTAAATATTAACAAAATTCATTATTAACAAACATTGAATTATGAGTAATTCTGGAATACCTGGGAAATCTGCTCAGCTTCTTTACAGTTAATATTGGTACCAAATAGGAATATGTAAAATATTTCAAATTTAAAATACTCCAAGCTTAATAGCAATAGCTCTTTACAGTGCTTTACCACTTTACAGTGCTTTACAGCTCTCTCTAAGCATTTTACAGAGCATGTTGCCCCCAACAATTTGGATCCTCATTTTACCCACCTTGGAAGGATGGAAGGCTGAGTCAATCTTGAGCCTGGTAAGATTTGAACTGCCAAATTGCAGGCAGCCGGTAGAAGTAGCCTGCAGTACTGCACTCTAACCACTGTGCCACCGCGGCTCATACATTTAATTAATACATTTCAAACTGTTTCAAATCTGAAACTCTCTGATTGGAGTTTGGAAGAGCATGTTTCAAAAAGCATCAATTCAAGCTAAAAACACCTGCTCTGAACTCAAAACAGGGTTGTTGTTATCCCATCCAGAGTAACTGCAATTTTGTCACAACTGTTCTGAAAAGGTTGGTTTAATCACCTTGAACTCAAAAGTGTTTGAATTCAAAATGTCAAAGTGTTAATGTATCTCTTCACTATGGTTAAAGTTGGGGGTTGGGAAAGGAAGGGATGGAGGAAGAGGAAGTCCTCAATCTATTTTTAACCTCCAAACAGATGTTGATGAATTAGATACAATGCACATGTCTTGATATTTACACATATAAAAAGCTATAAATGTATTTCAAATGAATGGAACTGCATTGTCCATTTTTCTTTGGAATGGAGTGGAATGGACTAGAATAGAATAGTATAGAATAGAATTCTTTTTTGGCCAAGTGTGATTGGACGCACAAGAAATTTGTCTCTGGTGCATAAGCTCTCAGTGTACATACGGACAACAAAGTGATCAGTCATAGATCATAGTTACAATTATTAATCATAAGATACAACAAGAAGTGATAAATCATAAGATACCAATAGGCGAAGGTGGTAGGAAAGATGAGAAGATGATGCATATCCACATATTAAGATGAAGTAGTATAAGCCTCAGATCACACAATCATTAGGTAAATCAGTACATCAGGCTGAGAAACAAGAGGTGTTAAAATTTGAAGGAACAGAAATTGTAGAGCACAAAGCAATATGAATAGATGATGTATTCCTGATTTCATGTCAGTTTTCCACGCCGTGTGTGCTATAACTTGTTATGAACCTATCCATGGATTAAAGTCATCTCTGCTTATTAACCACAGGCACATCCTTCTTTGGTCTTTTGTGCCAGCTTTAGCCTAAAGGCATTCTTTCCATGCTCAGACAGACTGTCTGCAAGCTTGGCATGCAAATTACAGCTGAGAGTTTTTATTCGAAGACTGAGCTGTGCATTATCAGAGCAGCTACTTCTGCAAATCTGTTTCTATAACAAAGAGTGAAAAGAGAACAAGTAGGTAGCAGAGAACTCCCAATGCAACTATTATATTCTTGTGAAACAAATCATCATATTTTAGGTTTACAATACATCTCCAATTATGTCATAATGATTTGTCTTCATCAGTTATCCAAAAGACCAACAAGTCATATAGATGTTAGATAAAACAATATATTATATGTTATGAAATTTATTTGAAACGCTGCCATTTATCTACAAGGGTTGAGAGAACGTAATGCCTTCAGTGTTGTAAGTCATTAACCCATGGCATTGCTGACATACTAGTTTGGACGTGTTCTTTCACTTCAGTTGTTGGGAAATTGCTATGAGAAAAGGTTTTGAACTTATTCCTTATAGAAGGGAAGCCTGCAGTGAATATTCATCGGTGAGCTTTAAGCAATGTGATGTGATTACATTTTTGACTACTGAAGGAGTCCCGCTAACTGAAATTCATTACTGAATCTAGATTGTGTAAGGTAATCACTATGTTGATGTGACTATTATGCGTTGCTGGGCCAAAAAGTTTAAAGATGGTGGACTGGGAAATGGAAGACTTGTGACATCAAATGAAGACTTTCATTACCAAATAATAAACTCATGTCTTTACTAACTAGAATTCTTGATTGAGCAATATTACTGCTTGTAGCATCACTGCTTGTTCCCATTCCCCATCCTCTTTCAAAATTATCATCGCAACTTTATGGATTAGAAACCAGAAGTGCAACAGACACACACAGAGCTAAGCAATCTTGCAGTAAGTCTTTTTTGAGTGGGAAGGATATTTGAACATATACTTAACTGTCCATTGAAATTAACCCAAATTTCTGGCTTGTTTAACTTTGGATTGTGCCTTTGCATATTTAAAAATCAAACAAGTAAGCAAGCTGATATTTTTCTGGAAGCTGAATCCTTTACTCAAGGCTGTCATTCTGCCCTTCCTGGGAATGCCTTACTGATCTCCCACTGGCAGAAGCAAACATTGCTAAATCCCAGCTATTATTTATTTCATGATATTTTTTTGGCAGGGTGAATTTTTATTTGTCGTATTTTTTTTTAATGACAAGCGTTTCCATTTGATCCTCTGTACACATTCTCTTCTGCTGCCTTACTAGAACAAAGACAAGATAATTATAGTTTTCTCATCATCTGGTGGTGGAATGTGAAAATTAAGAACTGAGTCCCAGAGCTTTTTTTTTCTTCTTCAAATAAAAGGATAAGGCAGTCACATGGAGGTGTATTCCGTATTTTTCGGAGTAAGACGCACTTTTCCCCCTCAAAAAAGAGGTTGAAAATCTGGGTGCATCTTATACACTGAATTCAGCATTTTTGCCTCCTGAAGCCCCGCCTCCTTCACCAAAATGGCTGTGCAGAGCCTGTAGAAGACTTTCAGAGATCTCCTGGGGGCTGGGGAAGGCAGAAATGAGTGAAAAACTGCCATTTTTTGCTCAATTTTGCCGCCCCAGCCCCCAGGAGTACTCTATAAGCCACCTAAAGGCTATGCATGCATTTTTTTAAATAAAAAACAGGCCCATTTTCATGTAAAATGGGCCTTTTTTGCTTGTTTTGGGGGAGGGCATCCCCCAGGAGCACTCTGCAAGCCCCCTAAAAGCTATTCATGTCTTTTTTTGGAAAAAAGGGATCATTTTTGGGAGGTTTGCAGAGTGCAAAACCCTTAAAAAAGCCTTTTCAAAACCTTGGTGCTTCTTATATTCTGGTGCATCTTATACTCCAAAAAATATGATAGCTAGTGCAAGTTTGGTGCTTACTCCACTGGGGGAGGAGCAACTTTAGGTTAATGCCAAATAAGTGCTGGCCTAAGATAATAAACCTTAGGAGATGCCAACACTGCCCCACCTTCCAAATCAATGTAAAAATCTTCACATTGGAAGGTGGTGGTACTGTTAGTCAATGTGATTGAAGGGTCTCATATTTTCATGAGTCAACTCTTCCCTGTAATGCTGGCCTACAATACAGCATATAAAATGAATATAAACATCTGGATAGATTGGATAGATAGATCAAATAAAAGCCATTTCTCAAGGGTGGGTGGGTTGCAAAGCCATTTCTCTGTTCCACCAAAAAATTAATGAAATTGCATGGAGGCACCATGGAGCCTTGACTTCAGAAGGCTGGAAGAAAACCAGAAGACGTCATGATTTTTCAAAACCCCTAAGCCTAAACCCCATCTGCAGATTTCCTGCCCAGAGTCACTTGAGATAACAGGCTTTAGAAATCAAATCAATAACATTAAATCTTGTATGTATGTATGTATGTATGTATGTATGTATGTATGTATGTATGTATGATATATTCAACAAGTACAAGTAAACAAGTATGAAAACAGATGAAAAATGGCACAAATAAATAAATATAAGTAAGTAAAACATAGCCATAAACACATAAAAAGACAGTAGGACAGGGACGGTAGGCACACTGGTGCACTTATGCATGCACCCTTAGAGACCTCTTAAGAAATGCATAAGATCCATGGTAGACAGCTTAAGGTAAAAGGTATGGGGGGGTAAAGGAACTAACAACAGGATCAGGTAGGGTGTTCCACACGCTTATTACTCTATTGCTGAAATCATTTTTTCCTGCAATCAAGATTAGAATGGATTACATTTAGTTTGTATCTATTGATAGCCCTTGTGTTATTGCAGTTGAAATAAAAGTAGTCATTAACAGGTGGGCTGTTATGGCAAATAATCTTGTGTACTAAGCTCAGGTTGGAACATAAACTGCGTAGTTCAAGGTTATCTAGGTCTAAAATTTCAAGCTTGGTGGTATATGGAATTTTATTACGAGCAGAGGAGTTGAGTACTCTTCTTGTAAAATACCTCTGGAGCCTCTGTAATATTTTAATGTCTGAAATGCGGTGTGGGTTCCAGGCAGATGAGCAGTATTCAAGGATAGGTCTGGCAAAGGTTTTGTATGCCCTAGTTAGCAGCATAGTGTTACCATAGAGAAAACTACGTAAAATAAGGTTGACAACTCTGAATGCATTTTTGGCAATGTTGTTACAATGAGCTCTGGGGCTTAGGTCTTTCGAAATGAGCACTCCTAGATCTTTGACGGAGTGTGGCTCATCTTTTGGATCATTTCTACCCAGCTTGTATTTGTTGTTCTGATTTTTATTGCCAATGTGTAGGACTGAGCATTTGAGAGTGCAGCTTTTAAATTCATAACAGACACTTTTGCCTTCCACTCTGCCCCAGTATGCTTTGGGCAGAAGAACTGCAGAAACCTGATAGGTTGTGTGGCACTTCTCCCAGATGGGTTCACATGCTACCTGGGAAAAGTCCAAAGGTCTGCTTAGCCTAGTTCACCTACAGTATGAGAGCTGAGCTAGTTGAAAAGACTTCCAGAGAGACATGCCAAGGTATAAAAATGGGCAGGGACATAGTTAAATTGACTGCATGAAGTCACAAACAGCAATAAAAACTTCCTATTTCATATCTAAATAAGTCATAATAAAGATCATGATCATATCTAAATTAGAGTCAGTTTGATGTCATGGTTAAAGCCATTGGCCTAGAAGCCGGGAGATGGTGACTTCTAGTCCTGACAAAGTCAGGTGGGTAACTACCGTAGATTAGTCACATTCTTTCAATCCTAGGAGCATGAAAATAGAAATCCATTTTGAAATTGTGCAAGAAAACTGCATGGACCTGTGTAGGGAGTCATCAGAAGCCTGGATTAACTTGAAGGCGTAGACACACAACCACACATATATACATACCAACCCACATGACTAACACAACCTGCCAAAGTCTCACACATACACATACACGCAAAAATACCAAACCCAATCTATTTAATCTGACCTTTATCCTGGATAGATATATGAAACAACTAATGGACTTTTGAGTCAATTCTACCCAGACTCCATTTTCATTCTCATACCTTCATTTAAGCAATTCACTCCAATCTACTGCCGCCATACTAGAAATGCCAAGAGGACTGGGTGAGATGAGCACTAGTCTTTCCTGAGAGCCCCCATGTCCAAGAACAACCTAGGCCATCATATCAGCAACATAAGAGCAGTTCGGTCTAGTGGTTAAGGCACCAGGTTAGAAACTGAGAGAGTGTGAGTTCAAAGTCCCCACATGAGCCATGAAAGTCAGCTGGGTCATGTTGGTGAGCCATTGTCTCTCAGCCTACCTCACCTCACAGGGTGGTTGCAGGGGAAATAGGAGGAGAAGTGTATGTTGGATATGTTCACTGTCTTCAGTTATTTGTAAAAATAATCCACAATAAATGTGGGATATAAATAATCAAATGAAAATAAAAACATTATCCTCTGCATTTGTTCTTTATGTCTTGTGAGAAACTGTGACAGGCTTAATTTTAAAACCTTGGTGAAAGTGGTCTTGGGTCATGCCACTGTAGTCGCAAAAGGGCGAGGGAAGAAACAAGGAGCTGGGAAGCAGAACGAGAGCGGGTTCTTGCCAAACAAGAACTTCTTACTACAATAATTCACTACTCCACAGAACAGTCAAATTCCTTCTATGCTGCAGCTGAATCAGATATGAATTAGTACAGCTGTACAAGAGTGACAATGAGATTGAAACACAACCTGGACACCAGGGGTGAAATCTGGCAGGTTCTGACAGGTTCTGGAGAACCAGTAGTGGAAATTTTGTATAGTTCGGAGAACCGGCAAATACCACCTCTGGCTGGCCCCAGAGTAGGGAGGGAATTGAGATTTTGCAGTATCCTTCCCCTGCCACACCCACCAAGCCAGGCCCACCAAGCCACACCACACCCACCAAGCTACGCTCACAAAACTGGTAGTAAAAAAAATTGAATTTCACCACTGCTGGACACCATAAAGTACCTTTAGAAAAATCTACGAAAACCATAGCTATGATAGGATAGCAAAGACATTGAGTGATCTCCCCATATCAGCAGGTTCCTTGTTCTAAACAGCAACTATGGAAGTTCTTGGCAGCTTCTCAATATGTTTTTGAGCAAGCAAGATGAAGCTCTGGAAATGGGGACTCACATGGACCTCACAAGCTCTTGAGTATTGCTCTCTTAGATGCTTTCTGTGTCAGTTTTTTCCCCCATAAAGGAAAATCAATACTGTGGAAGAGGAAGAGGAGGGTGATGAAGATATGCATGAGTGTGTGTGGGAGAAAGAGACAAAAATAAATGCAGAGGGCCAGAAAAAAGAACAAGCGAAAAAGGAACTCAATGGGGACCTTTTTGAAAAAAAAATAGGCAAGGCATAATTTTTCCAAATGCAATTGCTAATCAGATTACAAGGAAAAGAGTGCACTAATTGCAGTGATTACCACATGGCTACACCAAAAGATAATATTGCAAGTGTGGGAAAAATAAGAGATGTCGGGAAAGCCACGTGCAATTTTACCATTTAGAGCCCTGCCAACTCAAATTAGCACTCCATCAGATCTTTTCCTCTGTCTTTTTGGCTGTCCAATTCATGGGGGTTCTTCACCTCAACAAAGAAACACTGATAATAAAATGAACAGTGTGATTATCTGTAGCTTCACACCTTTGGAGGAATACAATGGAAAAAAGACATTGAAAATACAAGTCTCTAATTTCCTGCTCAGAGATCACCCCCCTCCCTTAGAGCAAAAAGCAGTAAGAGAGAAGATAACTAAATGTGGGCTGCAATCCTCCAGGCGACCAATAGATGGCAGACTCTAAAAGGCAATTGGCTGGGAAGTTCTGGGAGGTTAAGCTCATATCTAGCTAAAGGTGAGAAAGTGCACTCTAGGAGTTGTCATTTTTGCAGCCTACAACTGATAGCCCTAGCTTGATTTCCAAGTGGCAACTCCTTTTAGAAACACAGTTGATTATTTTGATCTTTGTCTTTCTGAGAAGAGGCAAAAACTCGCAGGCGGGGAGGCAGGCAGGCAGGTGATTTCAGAGACGATTGAAATGTGCAGATTCAAACAACAACAACAACAATAATGCAGAAATGTTTAGAAAAAACTCTGCAATTATTTGGGATTGCTGAGCAATGTTTTCATTTTTCTCAAAGCACTGAATACATTTTAAAAACACTTTATATAATATTTTCTTTCAAGATGATGAATAAAATATTTAGAGCAAAGCCTTCATATTTGGGAAGGTACTGCTTCTTATGAATGACATCTAAGAACTATACAGAACTAAGAACTTTTCAGCACAGTTCCTATGCTGAGGACAAACAATTCTTGCAAGAACAAACTGCATTCCTATCTTCAGGGGACATTGCTATATTTTACAAGAGAAGGAAGCACGCTTCAACTTTTTGGGGTTTGCAGGTCCTGATTGTTGTCTCTTTCTGTATTTTTTTTAATTAAATGTTTTGAGAAAATAAACGAACAAGCACAAGACAGTGAAAAAAGAATATAATGTAGGTCGACAAACTTAGGATATATAAATGTTCTACTATATAAATAGTTATTTATGTCACTTCAAAGAACTGAATTTAAGCCTAAAACAATTAACATGCACCATCCTTAACAGAATATAAATCACTGAATGGAATCACCCACTATAGTAACTTTAGGATATGAAGCATTATTAAAATGTACTCTAGTTTAGCTATCTCAGTATAAATTCTACACATAGGTAGACCATATATTGGATAAAGTATCAATCTCTATTTTAGATTACTATATTATTTGAGAATGATTCCCAATCTGTGTTGAAATCTGGGCCAGATTTCTTTTTAAGGTAGACCCTTATTCTAGACATAAACATATTCTCACAGCTTGGTTAGCCATTCTTTAATTTAAGGGACCAATGACACTTCCACTAAGAAGCATATAGTATCTTTTTAGCCCTTGACAGCAGAGGCCTAGAAAACGACAAGGTGAAAGAGAGGTCACCTGATTAGAGTTAAAATTTGGTGGAATCTGATCCCAGGTTCATATATAGTGAAAGTTATTCTGTATCACATATTTTTTATCTTTAAAGATGTTGCAATACCTTTTGTAATAGACACTCCTTATGTGAATTATTTCATTCAAATGCTTTAATGCCCAGTTGCTATTCTCCTGTTGCCCATTAAAGTTGGCGAAAAGTGACAGAAGCTAGGAACTGTTCCTCCAATGTCCAAGCATCTAGAAATATGAGGGATAGTACCTATGAAGGAGAGGTAGTATGATGGACTACGGGATAGCAGCATTTTCTCAGGAAGAAGGGAAGCAGGCAGGCAGGCAGGCAGGCAGGCAGGCAGGCAAGCAGGCAAGCAGGCAAGCAGGCAAGCAGGCAAGCAGGCAAGCAGGTATTTCTCTCTTTCTCTCTATCTTCTATTTTCTATCTTCTATCTTCCATCTTCTATCTATCATCCATTTAATTTAGAAACCACCTGTCTCTACCACAGAGGGGCACTGTATGGTATACAAATATAATTTCTATCATTCATCCTCAATTTATTTCATTCTTGAAAAACTCCAGCATTGGTCCCAAGTTGTCAATATTTGGGTCTGGTTAATAGAGATTCAGTGGGACATCACTCATATTTTAAAGCAGCTCTATAAGCCTGTACAGTATATCCTATTACAGGTATTTGGGACTGTTACTATCAAATTATTAGGAACAGGGCATATACTTTATTCAAATACTTACTAGAGTATGTATAGAGTACTAGAGAAAATAGAGATGTAACTAATGTCTTCCCTGAAGCCCCCAATGATGTTAAGTGGAGATTGAGATTATTAAACATTGTAATGGACTGCAATGCTACAACACTATCTAAATTGGTTGGTCTCAGGCTATAGGATTCCTCTGAGGAACGTCCTCTTAACAAGAGATTTGACTAATGTCACTGAGTCCAGAAACCACAAATGTGAATGGATGTTGTCCTTTCTGTGTCTCATTTTAATATTGAAAACAAAGGTCTTATAAACTGACCTTTGTCCTCTACAAAGAATGCCAGACAGGCAACTTTCATCACTTTGGCCTTGACAATTCAGTTCTACTTCATGCGAGGAAACCTGCTTTGTACAGCATTCAATGAAACTCAGCATGGACATTTGTTGATCGCAGTTGCTATCTATCCCACTTTGTAATCAGGCTTGCTGAACATGGGATGAGTCATGGGAACTCACCACCGGCAAGTTCAGGTACAATTTAGAATGCCACTCAAAAGCATGTCTCAAAGTTCACAACCAGTGTTGTTTTATGATAGTGTTACACACTAAGGTCACTAATGTGCTTGCTAAGGAGGAGGAACAAGATCCCTTGGGGGGGAAACGCCTCCTATTCAAAGGACTTAATTGCTCTAAATAAAGATTCCATCCTAGATCTGTAATGAGTTTACCTAGGTAAAATACAACAACCATGAACTCCCTTCATGATTTGTTGCTATGGTGGTAAAAAGAAACTGTTTTTGATGATAACCTTAAAGGACAAATGTTTTCATTAGCTATCAGACCTTAACATTGCCATTATTTAAGAGTTACAGTAGGCACACACAGTTATCTCTTTTGGGGACCTCCCATTGGGTTTATCACTTTTCCTTGAGTCTTCACCAGGTGTGTATCAGCTGCACTTTGTTGAGATACACATGTATCTTTGAGGAGTAGCCAGTGGTGGCTTTGTCAAGAAATCATTTCCAAACCAGGCAGCCTTAGGCCTGGTTTGGAAATAATAATAATTTAGGCCAGTCTGACTCTAACCTAGGGCTTTAGTAGAAATTGTTGGGTTGTCCACATATATTGTCCACATGTATTGGTGTTATTCTCAGTACTTGATGGGGGTTTTGCATTGAGGGGGAACCCTTAGGTTCAAGCCACTCAGCTGTTATTCATGGTTCAAGAACTTTTCCTGCTTTTGGGTTTTTGCTTATAACATCCAGCACTTACTAGATCTTATAGCAGTCACAGCTAGCATATTTCTGTTCACAGCCTCAAATTTCCCAGGCACCTCATCAGCCCCTATTTTACTGTCTTGATCTTCTGTACATGCCAAGTGAACAAGTACCCCATCATGATTCTAATATTGTCACCTAGTGATATGGAGGATTTGCATAAATTCTGCTCAAACATGGAAATATAAATTTTACAGTAGCAAGAAAAGCTTCCACAAGTCGGTTTTTATGCAAGGCAGTAAAAACTTGTTTTTTGACATTTGCAGAATCTAATCAATTGAATGCAAGGTCAATTTTGTTGCAAGCTGTCTTCTTTCTTATGCCATTATAGTTTTAAAGCTTAGTTGTTATACAACCCTATTTCTACCATGTAGATGCTTTTCATCTGGTTTTTAAAAAAATCATCCAATAATGAAACATTTCCTCAAAGTTTTTTGGACTTCCTTCTTTCTTCTTCTTTTTAAACTCATTTTTGTTGTCAATTTTGTTAATATTTACCTCATTGCTGACCAAATTATTTGAACAACTGGAAATGGCCTTTCTCTCCCCCTCTCATAGTCTATTTCTATAGATTTGTGCAATTCCTCCCCTTATAATGTTTAGCAAGGTGGTTAAGACAGCTTTTTTTAAAAATACAGTGTTAAATTCTTAAGACTATTAAGAATTAAGCCCATCACCTATTTGTGAGCTTTTTAGTTATTCATGAGTGTGATGCACAATGAGCATAAAGAAAGATAAGGAGGTTACTTATTCCTAATTGATACTCTACGAGTGATCATTTATGCATCCAAGTTCTCTTCTTACCTCCTGCAAACGTAGGAATATTCCTAATCACCAAGGATTGCTGTGACACTCTTGGGAACTGAGACAAGCAAAGAGAGCCCCACCCAAGACAATCCAGTGGAGACGTACTTCTTCTTTATGTCTTATTTCTTACAAACTAAACAAATCATGCTGTCTTATGTGGGAACCGAGGCAAATAGCAGTGTGGGATTAACCATTGGCCAACAGGGGCTGAACTGGAGGAGAATTCCCCATTGGTTGAGAGAAAACATTTTTCATTTACTTCCAAAAAGGAACCATTTGTGGCTCCTGGAAGATTCCAAATCCTGTGAAGTGGTCAAGATAGGGCATTCCTTCACTCAACTTTTGATGACAGGATTGGATCAAGGAAGAGAATGAACCACCATTTGGATCCTGTTGTGGTGAAATGTAGTCTGGATACCCAGGAGGAGGAGCTGCATTCCAGAGGAGTGGAGAGTCGGTGAAGCATGGAGCATTTAGTAGGGGGAAAGAGAGTTAAGAATGCTCCTCCTTAGCAATATCTACAGCAGTGGTGGGATTCAATATTTTTTACTACTGGTTCTGTGGGCGCGGCTTGGTGGGCGTGGCATGGCTTGGTGGGTGTGGCTTGGTGGATGTGGCAGGGGAAGGATACTGCAAAATCTCCCACCCCCTCCCGATCAGCTGGGGCTCAGGAGGCAGAGAATAGATGGGGGCAGGGCTAGTCAGAGGTGGTATTTACTGGTTATTTGAACTACTCAAAATTTCCACTACTGGTTCTCCAGAACTGGTCAGAACCTGCTGAATACCACCTCTGATCTATAGAATGTCTAGGTTGCTTTAGTTTGGCAAGATTTCTATCTGTAGGTGAGAAACAATAAAGGAAATTGCTCAGAAAAAAACTCCACATTTCATTTTTGGTTCTTGGGGCTGGAACTGGGTGATATTATTCAAATATGAGCTTGCTGAGAGTTTTAATGAATTCTTAGTTGCTGTGTGTTGAGAAAAGCAACATCTCAGTGTCTATCATATATCCTTTATAAAGTCAATTTAAGCTATTGTCCTTTGAGTGCAAGTTCAGTCTTCATGCTAGGGCAGGGAGGAAACTGTATTATTCCTCAACTTGGCAAAACATCTGGCTGTTTAAAAGAGCAACCATTCTTTTGTTAAAAGCAAAAGCAGAGAATAATTTGTCTTCTTCCAACTATGGCCTCTCCCAAATGAAAAGCCTTTAATGAAGCTTGTTCTTTTTAGAGGGTTTATTTGCAATATGATCTTGGTGACTCCAGCAGTAGCTTAAGGTCTAATGGGCATTGTGAAAACTCAGTGTTTGCCACCCCATTATATAAATAGGAAGAACACTGGCTTGAAAATCTATTTGTCAAACAGGCGGAAGCAGATTTTGGGTGATTGGTTGGCAATATCAGAATGGCAAAAATCAAGCTGTTCATTTAGTGATGACCTAAGAATGTGCAAGGGAAATATCTTGGTCAAGTTCAAAAGTCTTGAAAGATATACTGGATTTTGAAAAGAGAGGAAAAGGAAGGAGCGGACACTTTTTGATGTCTGTCTGTCTGTCTGTCTGTCTGTCTATCTACAGACTGACTCACACACACACTCTCTCTCCCTCCCTCCCTCCAGTCCAATCTATCCCATCCCACCTGGAGTTGACTCTTTGTAACTTACCATCATTAAAAAGCAGAAAAAAATTAAAACACCACAACAATACATAGTATCACTAAATTAATTTAATTTAATTTAATTTAATTTAAAATGTTATGTTATCTTTCTGCCCCTCTTCCAATCATCCATGCTTCCTGATTTGAATGCTATTGCCCTATAGTGCATTCAGAAAGTATTCAGACCCCCTTCACATTTGTCAATTTTGTGATGCTGAAACATGATTCATTTTTTTCTCATTCCTCTACATTCAGTACTACATAATGACAAAGTGAAAACAGAATTTTAGAAATGCCTGTAAATGTATTAAAAAGAAAAAAAAATCCTGAAATTTCACACTGGCATAAGTATTCCAAGGTGGTATTCAGCAGGTTCTGACCAGTTCTAAAGAACTGGTAGTGGAAATTTTGAGTAGTTTGGAGAACTGGTAAATACCACCTCTGACTGGCCTCACCCTCATCTATTCTCTGCTTCCCGAGTCCCAGCTGATCGGGAGGAAATGGGGATTTTTGCAATAACCTTCCCCAAGAGTGGGGAGGAATGGAAATTTTACAGTATCCTTCCCCTGCCATGCCCACCAAGCCACGCCCACCAAGCCACACCCACAGAACCAGTAGTAAAAAATTTTGAATCCCACCACTGATTGCAACAACACATGAAATTTAGCTCAGGTGCCTCCCCTTTCTCTTGCTGACATATTTCTACACCTTGATTGGAGTCTACCTGTGGTAAATTAAATTGATTGGAAGTGATTTGGAAAGGCACACATCTCTGTATAGAAGGCCTTACAGCTGACAATGCATACTGTAGCAGAGCAAAAGCCACAAGGTCAAAGGAACTTCATGCAGAGCTCAGAGACAAGATTATTGCAAGGCATAGATCTGGGGAAGGCTACAATAAAATTTCTGCTGCACTGAAGCAAAGTGCTTCAACAAAGTACTGAGTGAAGGTACTGAATACTTATGCCAATGTGATATTTCAGTGTTTTTTTTTAAATAAATTTGCAGACATTTCAAAAATTCTGTTTTTACTTTGTCATTACGGAATACTGAGGGTAGATTAATGAGGGGAAAAAAAAGCTAATTTCAAAAACTGTAGAATCAGGCTCCAGCATAACAAAATTGACAAGTGAAAGGGTTAGGGTTAGGGTTACTTAGTGAATACTTTCTGAATGCACTGCTACTGGAGTTCTCTTATAATTTTTTAAAGATTTTATGAAATTGTGGGGAGTCAAGGATGCTGCAGCTGGAGATGTAATTTTGCAGTAGAGATAGGCAACTCACCTTTCTCATTGTAGAAATGTTATAAGTAGCTGAAGTAGACAAAGCAAAGATGATTGTTGGGAAGAGAAGGAGAAGGAAAAGGAAGAGGAGGAAGAAGAGAAGGAGAAGGACCTGAAGTACTTATCACTTTCTCTGCATTTCTGTATTTTAGAAGTCCAAGACACTAGAAGAGTGCTAAACAATCTAAATTAGTGTCTATATGTACACTACAGGAATCTGACTTTCCCCTCTGCATAAATTTCAACTTCAAGTGCATATGCCAGGTATAAATAAAAATATATCTATATACTTAATTTTGCAAGGAAATGCCAGAACGTAAAAATGTGCTTTCTTTAAGACTGATGCAGGATCATCTTGCAATTCCACTTAATTTTTCTTGATACATTCTATTTCAGATTGGAATGTAACATTCCACTCATACGTGGTGCAAGTGATTTCTTAACACTGTGCTTTAAACTAAAGAAGAGGAGAGCAGGCACATACGTATGCTGCAACATTTTCAATCACATTTTATTGGAGAGAGCAACCTTCTGTTTGAATTATCTCCTCTTAAGTAACATAAAGTGTCATGCAGGCAGGTTTTATAAAGTTTTGTGTTTTGAATAGTGACAAGACTGATTCCCGCTCATAAGAAATAAAGTCAGAAAAAAACCTCATCTGATTTATTTTACTGCCTTTGTTGGTGAGAGGAGCCAAGTCACTCCTTCACAATAATCCAGATTCCTTCACAATCAAACCTTATCATGATATATAAACACCAAACAAGTGTAAAATATGCTCTCTCTCATCTCTTATGTTTTGACTGTGGCACGATGCAAAAGTAGAAGGAGGATATATTTGTGTGTTTGTGTTTGTGTGTGTTATTTCTTTTCTTTTAAAATATGAGATTCTCAGATGCCCTCCTTCTCCAGAGAATGCTGAAGAAGAGACGTTACCTGTGCACATTGCCTTCCTGTTAAGCTGGTCTTTCTCAATAGGCGGCAGGTTCAGTTCCTTATGAAGGGCCACTCCTCTCCCAAAAGTGTTGCATTTATTCCGTTTTGTCAATATGCCCAGGAACTGATTACTGAGCAACAATCATTTCTTTGTCTCCACTGAACAGGAGTCATACTTTTCCATTCTCCTGTCGTCTTATTTATACTTGTGTTTAAATAGTTGTTTTACATTTGTTTTAACCAGTTGTTTTATTGTACGCTGTTCAAAGTCACATCTGCAACGGGAGACATTAAAAATGTGATACATGCATACCTTTGGACATTTCTCTGTCATCTTCCTGTTATAGCTGCAGAGATAACTTTCTCAAATCGCCTTTTGGATCATTTATCTTGCTCAGTTGGGTGATTACTGTCTAGCTGATGTCATGGCAGGTGCCTATAATGCCCCCCCCCAATCTCTGATCAGAAATTAACTACATTCCTCTGAATGTAACTGTCCAGATTTAATGAATGAGTAAGCAAACAAATATATCAGTACCTAAGTTCTTGTTTTGGATCAAAGTTGCAATGACTTGTGAAAGCCAACAAGTTTTTCCAGGCTAACTTTATTTACGCTCCCCCCCAAATAACAATAAACATACATAGTGAAGTATAGCAAATACAATTGATTGATAGAAAGAAAGAAAGAAAGAAAGAAAGAAAGGAAGGAAGGAAGATAGATAGATAGATGGATGGATGGATGGATGGATGGATGGATGGATGGATGGACGGACGGACGGACAGACAGACAGACACAGACAGACAGACAGACAGACAGACAGACAGACAGACAGATAGATAGATACACACACTCTAATGGCATGGCTAGGGGTAGAATTTACTTTTCATTTCTGAAAATTCATTTCATTACTTTTCATTTGTCCTGATAGAGAACAAATTGTGGGTGCAATAATCGCTTGCTCTGAGTCTCTTCTCTCCCTCCTGCATTTTGGGATCAGTGGTTCAATGTAAATCAGAGGCAAGAACAAGACCAGTTTCATGAGGAGAGAGTTAAAGCCAGGGTTGCTTGCCCATCCTGATGACACTATGAACAATTCGTGATGAAAAATTTTTGAGATGCAGAATGATTAACAAGGCATATCTTGTTACGGTAATTCTAGTATAGTTTTCTGTACACTTTTAGATACCCGGTTCTGTTCCCCAGCTTTTTGCTTTGCTATCCCAGAATATTGAAAACTCATGTGGGCACATGACCTGAGAGAGGAAAAATGATTCTTCCTCATTTTGAAATATTCTTTCCTTTAAATTAAGGTAATTTAAAAATAGCTTTGCAACTTTCCATTCTGGATGCTTATTGTGAAATAGTGGTTTGCATGTGTCTCCATGTTACTGTGCATTGTATTTATATTTCCAGTTGATTTGCAACTCTTCTTTGCTTTGTGGTAGCTACTGTCCTTTTTCCCACCAGCAGGAAATCCATTTAGGAAAGTAATATGGAATCGCTGAGCAATACCTGTGACTGATAGAGCTAGGAATCACCTATCTAAAAGCAGCCTGAATCATACATCAATAAAATGAGAAAATCAACCAACCAAAAGAAGGCAGAAAAAAAGTAGATGGATCAGTTCAGGGATCCACAAATTATTCCAAGCTAAAGTTAGCCTTCCAATTGACTGCCTTCTAAAAATTAGTGGGTGGCGGAGGGCAAGATACAAATAAAAATTTATTTCATTTACATTGAATTAAAATTAAGTGTAAGCTAAAATGATTGGTATCCAGTCATGTATTTACCAAGTTTTGCCTTCTATTAAATTAAAAAGGATAATTTACTATAAATTTTGGAGGTCCCTGGAGTTAGCAACCAAGCCTTCATCGGACTTCTCTACTCAACTTGCGCATCCCATCTTAATTCAGTTATGGCTTTCCTCCTTTTCTTCTTGAAGACTCTAGAAAAGCATTTGGCAGACATAATAGTTAAAAGGTGACCTTCCAAGGATCAATGATTCATGTTGCATAAGCCTCACTATCTGTGTATAGAAAGGTGTCCTTGTGTGCTTATTTGTGTAAAAAAGTATTCATGTCCGAGGAAGACAGGGAACAGTCAAGAAGAGGGCATGGCGTTGGCAAAAGAACTGCTTAAATAAACAAGTAGAAAACAACCTTTTTTCTCTGGTGCCTCTGAGTCTGTCAAAAATCAAGAACAAATGACAGAATTACTCAAGGATTCATTTATTTGTGTTAATCATAGTGTTACTGTAACAACAGGAAATACCCACCTTTCCCCCCTCCCTCCCTCTAATATGCACTCCTTAAAAGCCATCTGCGTTTAGGCCTAGATGTCTGTTAGGCATACCAACAAATAAATTAACAGTGCTTATCGTATTGTTGTGGCCACTAAGAAAGAGTGATCTGTAGTGATCTTTTTTAGCCAAATTTAAATAGTTCTTAGTTTACGACAGAAAAAAATATTAAATTAACCAATAGTTTATGGATGGTTCCATTTTTCTCAGTTCTGACTGTGCCTTGCCAGAATATTGGAAGAGTCCCACTTACCCATTTGTCAAGGCAGTTCCAAATGTGGTGTTCCACTGGTCTACTGAGACATTTATTGCATTTGAGTACCATTCTGTGTTATAGCATTTGCACTGTTGAATGCATCTGAGTAGTTTCTGTCCAAGATTGGCACTTAAATTGAAGTATTCCTTTTCATTCTTTTGACAGGAATTCTTTGTGAAAATGCAGAAGATATACCGTGGTAGTTAGAGTTAATATTAAGTGGTGAATACCTACCAATAAAGACTTAATTAAAGACAATACTGTAGCTTTAGGTCACTACTGTAATTACACTGCTGACTATGTTATTGTACTTGGTTGTAGTAGGAGATTATCTCCCTGCTGGATTTGAATTTGATAAGGCAGCTCATCAAACTGCATATTTCAATTTACGTAAGCTTTAAATACACATTTTCTGCAGCAGTGTTCTTTTCTGATATATAGATTATAGTTGAAGGCATAATTCCTCACAAATTTGTATTGGGCTTCCCCCGGAGTATACTGATTTGTAGAGGTGGAGTGACTGTTTTTAGCCTTTGATGTGCTACTGAATTGTTTATGAATGCATTCTAGAAGTCAGAAAAAGTGCCACAGAAACAAATTGCCCTCCCATATCAATTTGAGCCAATCTTTCACAGTCACATTATTTATGGTGAATGTGAGGAATATCTGTATTGAGCTTTTCTTAAAAAAAATATTTGTAAGTGTATTAAAAGCAATGCATGTGCATTGTTTAGTAGGGAAACATTCAGGCAATGAATGTTTGTATATAGAAACAGCTAAATTTATATGCCACTAAAAACAGGTTTACAGAGGAGACTGGATGAGCTAATAATTTACATTAAGGTATTTCCATGCAGTTCTGCTGATACTATGTTATGTATTCATTTATTATGTTAATCTGCTATCATTAGGATTAGTCCAGCAGTTTACATCTGTGATAAGAGAGCCATAATGGAATGAAGTAATTTCTATCCTTTCTGTGTTGGTGTGTGTGTGTTCAACCTGAGGCCTTCTATATGTACCCGAGGCATTCCAAAATTCATCTTAACATGAAGAGTGCCTGAGAAATTGGGAAACTGAAAGGGACAATGAAGGGTAAATGATAAACAAGACTAATCTAGGATTCCTTTGAAATCAAAGTATGCCATTGCATTCTTAGACTATGTGGCTATACATAGGGCTACATCCCTATGAATATTTTTTGCCTGATTTTACCCAACTTTCCATTTTGGTTGTATTTAATGCATAAGAAGAAGCAATGCTTGGTGAGATGTAATAAATTTGAGAATACCTCATTCATATACCCCAGGACCTTAAAAGTATCAGCACTATAGTCAATCATTCAAGAACGATAACCTAATGATTTGTTGACCAAGTCATTGTGCCAGATCACAATTCAATGGGTAGGTTTGCACATAGCTCTAAATCAAAAATAAACAAGCAAACACATTAGAATAGAGTGGGGAAATAGGCAATCATAAAGTTGCAGTTGAGTTGTTTACTAGTCCTCATGTAAAGACAGGACTTCATTTGTTCATTGCAGTTTTTAAACCAGCTGAGAATGTGTGTGAGTTCTCATCAGCATGCCATATGTAAGCAGTACACTCAGTGCGTTCTTCATTAGCACTTGCTACAGCTTCCACAAGGTGAAACTGTGGTAATGTTAATCCCTTGGTTGAGCCAGATTTTTAATGGAACCCTGGAACTGATCTCCTCTTTGTCCCATTGAATAATTCTCTTCTTTTTCCTATCCTGGTGCTACAAATGCTTTCTTCATGAAATATCCTCATCTCTACCTCTTCGGCCTCACTTCCTTGCATTCACCTACCCATGCTGTTGATTCTTGGCTGTGTCGTGGACCCCAGACATTATTTAATCAACCCCACTCTTCATATAAGAAATCTTCTTGTCACCGTGTGCCAATATAAACAGATCGGTTTATGCATATCTGTGCATTTCATGGTTTTTGGCACTGAGATTATTAGTGTGGTTGAAATCACAGCAGGTTGGATTAAAAAAGCAATCCTTTTTCTCTTCTGGGATTTCAGCAAAGAGACAATGTTTATAATTTTTTTTTCCAGGAGAAAATTGATTGCAACTAAGAGGATACTTGGCCTGAAAGCAGGGAATTATTGTATCATATGATTAAATGAAAGCTTACCTTGTTATAAGGTAACTAGACATATCCCAATAGAATTGAGACAATGTTTGATTAAGCCAGATTTTCCTACTTTACATTCAAGGAACAAATTAAAGAATAATTGAGATCCTTTTCAGATCTTTTAGAAGCTGAATATATAAAGCTTCAGCTCCAGGTGGCAAAGCAATTAGTTGATGAATAAAATGAACGGTACTGTCATTTGTCAGATGTTTAAATTCTGCAGACCAGATAAGTTAATGTGTTCCTTAAGCCAAATAAACTGCGAGGTAGCAAACAATGAACTCCTCTGAGAAAGAGAAGCAATGTGAAATTTGCCCTGGAACCATTTAACCAAAAAAACAAAACAAAACCTACTCACCAAATTAATGGTTTGATCACTTAAAACAGGTTTGTCATATTAAAGCAGAAATGCTTAAATGAATGGGTTAATGATTTTAAAGTATCATGGATATGTCTCCTAAATTCCCACCAGATTATAAAGCAATTTTTCCCAACTTGATACACAATGCATGGTCTTATACATCGGCTACTGCTGCAGTTCCACTCTTTAACTTAATTTTTCCTGGTGGGACTATGGAAGTTGGTTCCATCCAAGTGGAGGGATAGCACAATTGTTCTAAATTCTGTTTCGTAATATTTTGACTTTTCAAACGCTCTGTGCATCAGTAGTCTAAAATATCAATGTGTGCATTTTTGATACAACCTGGGTCACTTATTTATTTATGAAGTAACCCTTTGTTCAGTTTCAAGCCTCGTTTATTTAACCAAATAATTAGCAAAAAAAAAAAAAAAAAAAAAAGAGAAGAAAATTTGGCATTGTTACAATACTAGGGAAAGGTTTTGGCTACTCTTGTTAGAAGTGTCAATAGTTTGATCCCTTCCTTCTAGCTGTCTCTTTAACAGCAAGTTGATTTGCAGTAATTAAGAAGTGATACTTTACCTCCAAGTTCTTCTCTTTTGAAACAAACACACAGTGTGCATAGCTAATACTCTTCACCTCCTGTAAATCTAATCTAATACATATCTTACATTATATACATTTTCTAATGGGCAAGTATGGAATTCTGGAGTAGAGGCACAATTTATTTATTTGTTAAACCAATTTTATATATTTGCCCAACTGACAACCGATTATTCTGTTTGAATAAGATATTAAAAAGCTTTTAAGTGCTATGGAGGCACACTTAGCAACATTGTTCAGGAATCGATGTCACTCATGACAGGAGCACCTGTGATGGCCCGAGCACTCTGCCAGTGAAAACGGACCTTGGGAGTGCTGCCTGCAGCCCTCACAAACCTCTGTTTTCAGCTGCGACAGCATCCTGCAACCCTCTGCCAGTAAAAATGGAGTTGGGAGAGCTGCCCACAGTCCTCACGAGCTCATTTTTGACTGTGATGACCTCCTGCAACTCTCTGCCAGTGAAAAGGAGCTTGGGACTGCACACAGCCCGCCCGAGCTCTGTTTTCACTGGCAGAGGCACTGCGTGCTAGTCCTTTGCTGTTTTCAGGACAGCCCCATGGGCCAGATCTAAGCACTCTATGGGCCAGATCTGGTCCCTGGGCCTTGAGTATGACACCCCTGGTGTAGGTCATTCCATTCTACCAGCCAATACAGTGAAATATTTTTAGCGTCTAAGCAGACTCCACCATGTACATCTTCCCTAAACCAGAGATTCTCAACCCATTGGCTTTCCTTTTGCAAAGTCTGTCCTGAATTCTTCTACAGTTTGAAACTAGGGTGTCTTCCCCCACTCCTGGCCTCTCATATGGTTAGTACGGAACCATCTTCTTATCTCCCTATCATTAGACCCCTTTGCTGGAGGAAATCAGGGGGCTTCTAACAAATGCCAGGTTCTAGAATTTCCCACCAAAATATCTTCTCCAAGCTTTGGCATTTAGGACACTGGCCATAGAGGAATTTGAAAACATCTTCCCAATGACCTTTTCACTAGTGGTGACAAAAATTTCCCTACTTTCTCTTTTAAAACCATCCCTTCCTTTTCTAACACTGGCACTGGTCTGGAAGTTTTCCACCAATTTCCATACATTTCTTGTTCAGTTATATATTTTTCCACTACCATTATCAAATTTCCTCTCCAGTCTCATCCTCAAAACCTTCTATAAGAATCTTCTTCTGTAAAAGTCTCTCACATATAGTTTTAGAATCTCCAGCCATGCTGTATACCACCATTCTACTCATCTTCTACCCTGTAATGTTCTCAGTTGCTTAGTTTCCATTCCATGTTTGTTTTTCAATCTCTACATTTTTCTTCTTTCCACACTTCACTCCTTTCTTTACCTACTTTCTCTCTCTTTCTCTGCTCTTAAACTTGTCTGTCTCTCTGTCTGTTTGCCTGCCTGCCTGCCTGCCTGCCTACACACCATGGCAAACATATTTCTTATGTAGCAAAGTTAAATAAGAAAGTCCAGCTATATGCTTTCAATTAGGACAAAAACTATATTTCAGACAGAATGCGAGCCAGAATTAAAAAAGGACTTTTACGTACATTCCAGAGAATTCTAGCTTATTCAAAAGCTGTCACCTGTGGAAATAAATAAAAAAAACTCAGTTGGAATCACAACTGAAAGATCTTAATTGTCCTACATAATTCATTTTTATCTTACTAAACAAGCATGTAGTAGCATGTGGAAAGAATTAGCTATTTGTTTTTGCAATGGTGGGTATCATTGCAAAGGAAAAGAAGTAGGCTGCAAATGTATATACTGTAAAGATTACAATGCTTAAGCCCAGTGGCTAAACATTAGAGGACAGGTGGCTTGTACAATGTGCAATAATTTCACGGAGTTTATTTTTTTGCTGTTGGATTTGGAATTTTGCTACCATTTTAGTTCTTTGTTAGATTTTCATTCTGTCTTTCTATCTAAAGTGTGTTCATTTCATTTCATTTATTAAATTTATAGGCCACCCAATCCCGGAGGACTCCGGGCGGCTTACAACAAAAGAAGAAGAAAGAAAAGCAAAATAAGTAAAAAAAAAGTTTAAAATTCACAACACACATACGTTCTAATCAGGGCTGGACCTTAACACTAAGGTCAACAGCCTCAGGCCTGCCGGAACAGCCAGGTGTTCTCAAAATGACTAACAAAGAGAGAAAAGTGTAATACAAACTAATTAAAACCCAATCGAAAACACAACTCACATAGTAAAATGATTATGCATGCAAAATTTAACATACCTATTTTAGAATAATCCAAAGAGTGTGGTGCTTTAATTTAATATAAATTACCATTTATTTCTCTTGCAATCTCCCTAATTGTCTCAATCCTCATATAAGCATTTCATGACTGGAGGTAAAATATCCTAAAGAATGCATCACATGAATTAGCAAATAATATCAGTGATATAAAGCAACTAAAAAAAAGAAGAGAGGGAACAATGTCCTCATTGTGAATGGACTGATGCAATGAGAATTCACAATGACCTGTGCAGTTGACTAATCCCAAAGCAATTGGTTGGTTAATGCTTTTAGCTCTATTGAGTTCCTTCATGGAGAACTCCACTTGAAATGATGAATGCCTATTACATAGAAGCGTAGCTGCAGCTCAGTTGGACCCAGACTGAAGGAACAGGATCCCCTGTGTTGAAGACAATTGGAAAGAGTTCTCCTTTGGGATTGCAGGAGATGGTTCCTTCTCAGCTTCTATTCATTTTCACTCGGTTTCTACAGGAAGCATTCTGGGAGTAATTGCACCTTTTCAGCACAGAGCTGAAGGAAAAAAAAGCAAATTATGTTTGTATATATGTGCTGGCATTCTCTTTCTCTCTTCTGAAGAAAAAAAAATTCTTTACATTTTTTTCCTCCCTTTAATCTGAGACTAAAATTCATTTCAGGGCCCTGAACCATAGGCATGCTTCATCTGTCTCGTATAATATGTGCCTTATTTTGCCTGATCCCAGATCATCTGCGGTGGCAATGGGATTAACACAATTTGACCTTCATGGCTATGGAGGAACCATTGTGATGTCTCGGGTCAATAATTATGTGAACTTGGGAGGATTTGCCTGATGCACCATAACGCTTCTTTCTAGGCCATTCAGTGGCTTTCGAGTTCTGCTTGCTACCAATTTTAACTTATAAAAGTCGGTATCTATTATCCTCCAGTTCTGAGATTTTCAAACTTTGTCACAATAAATTAGCTAACCCAGATTGAAGGAGCAGTGGTTTGAACCACCTCACATGTAACTAAAACAAAAGGACAGATTGTCCTGAATGGTGCAGCCTTGGGTTCATTCCCTTGTCTACCATCCAAACAAGGAAAGCAAGAAAGGAGTCCCATGGAAATCGACCCAGAAAGATACAGAGATGGTCTGACACATTCGATCTGTGAGCCTTAATCAAATGGAACTTCTTATGATACTAACAAGCATATCAATAAATGAAAGAACGGGCCATTTTCTGCCCTTCGAAAGGCTACAAACTTGCTACCTTATTCAAGGACTAATCTTGAACCTACCAATGCCTTTCCTTTCTCACTTGTGGAAAGATTGTCTGTGGCACTGAAATTATATACAGAAATTGGAATATCCACATCCCCACACTGCATTGACCCAAAGTGCACAAATTAGAACTAACCCCTCCCCCCTCAGCATACACTAGAAATGGAGAAAGAGGTATTTTTTCTTTCTTTCGTTTTCAGGAATAGCCCAGTCTTGCTTAGAAGGAAATCCACATCACTCTTGATTTCCAGAAAGTTATCCTTTCCAACATCCAGTTCCTCCCATTCTACTGTTAAAACACAGCTAGCATTGACTATGCTGTTCCACATCCATTTTAAGATACCAGGATATCTATAAGTTTATGGAGCTTGCAAATTTCTGACAGCCAGTCAGTGTTCATTTTTTCAGGCCAATTGTTTAGCACAGAGAATGATCAACTAATCAATTCTTCATTGTGAGCTTATATCTCCTTGTGTCCATTCAGTTTCACAACAAAATTAATATCCCTTTCTCATTCAATCACATACTCTTACAAATAAACATTAACAAAAGAAATTAAAATCACCAATGTTTGTGTAATCAGTATGGCAGCATGCTTCCATTAAACCTTAGCCTGGTAAGATAGAAACTCTTAGTTTGGCCCTTTTTAAATGTTACACCATCACCCTATTCCACCCTACTGTAGCAGATTCCCATAGCTTTGAAAGATAGGGTGAAATATCTCATATTATGATATATATTCAGCAGATATTTTTATTACTATGAAATTGGATCTCTCCATTTAACCAAAAATTCAAAACTGCAACTAAGCGACAGTAGGACAACTGCACAGGTGCTCCACAGGTGAAGTATAGGGCATAGCGGATGCATTAAGTAGGGGACATGTGACAGAAAAGTCAAGGATCTGAAGGATGGAAGTCAAGCAGTAAGGTCAAGATAATAAAGGCCGGGTACAAATAAATAAATAAATAAATAAATAAATAAATAAATAAATAAATAAATAATGCTCATCCCTGTAGTCCTCCCATACTCATACTCTAGAATGCTGGTGTCAGCCATCCCGACTTGGTCAATTAGAAAGGTTAGACTCTTGGACCCATTATCTGTGAAAGTATACTTTACTAAAGCCAAGTGGTTACGGAAGAAGCAAAGTTGGATCTAGGATTTTCATGCCCAAAACATATGGTTAACATTCCCCTGTTCCCATTTTCCCACCACTTGGTTATCAATGAGCGTCCAATTAAGTGCCAACAAATTGTTTGGGTAACAGTCCCTCTCTTCACAGTCTGGATGGTTCTGCATTTCATAATGTGATCTTGGAATGGCTGGCAGCTCTCATGGGACAGTCCGATGCTTAGGGTTTTGATTCCTCTCATGCTAACTTCTCCTTACCCCAACCCACAGCTCTCCATCCCTGTTTAGCATGGCAGACTGATGGCAGTAAATGCACAGCATAGCAGGATGTGAGTCCTGGCAGCAGACAACTGTTTGAGTTTTGTGATTCTGAAAACAGCTCATAAAAAACCAAAACCAAATGATGGCAGTAAATTAATCTGAAATGTGACTACTTATTAAAATGAAAAAACTTCTCATGAGCAGCCAGAAGTACCCATTGAGTCTTCCACTTGAGGGAAAGACAACTTGATGCAGTATATCTGAATGATGCAAAGGAAGGGAAATAATCTAATTGTATACGGCACAGCACTTGTATTTCTGAATAGGCTCATAGTGTATTAAATCTTGAGCTGAATTTATCATGTGCAGATCACATGTCCATGGGCAAAGCCAGGCTGCAAAGCATTCAACACATCCAAAAACAATCCTGTGAGAAGCGGCCTTTGTTTTAATTTGTATATGTCAAAACCTGTGAGATGTTGGGTAGGCAGACTTTAAACATAGGGGATTAACTTTGAATTTTGTTCTACACCCTGAGATTCACCATCAGAGTATAAGACCCTAGTTAGAGTTAAAGAACACATCACATTATGGGTTTGCAGGTATATGCACCAGTCTGCTCCAAAACTGGTTCCAAAACTTTATACAAGAACAAGAAGTTCATAAAAACAAGAACATAAAGTTCCAAAACTTTATGAATAGTATCATATATATGTTATACATTTATACTGTGGTCTGCATTTCCAGGGCTTGTGTCATAAAGGGGCATACCATTTTCAGCTCAAATTCACTTATTCTAAATACATAATACATAATTCCTATGCCACAACTTTGCTTTCTTCTTCCCTTGACTCATTGGAAGGGGGGGGGGGGAAACCATAACAGATTTCAGAAACCAGTAACTTTCACTTCAACATAGCATCTCTTTGTTTCTGAGTTTAGATAGTCTTTGGCTTTTCTTCCATGCCATGTTAATATGCTGTCCTCCAGTCTTTCTATAGGGAGAAATATAGTAACAGTTCAGTAACAAGGCTGGTGATTGGTTCTGTTCTTATTGCTTTAGTATAGAACAGCTTAAAAAAGTGATAGGTGGATTCCCCTGGCTTCACCACCCTGACTTGTCATCTGCTGGTGAGAAAAATACACTGTCACTGTCTTTCACTGTCAGTCACTGTCTTTCATGGTAGGAAAGGGTGAGGCCTGGAAGAGAGTACAGGGGGAGTCAGGATGCTATTCAAAAATAACTTTACTGACAGGTCGTAAGTGTGAAGGAAAGGTAGCAAGAAGCACTGAGAGTGCGCCCCCCCACCCACATTACTCCTGCCTATCCTCCATGTCTGAGAATTGTCAGTCAGGCTAACGGGCATGTAGGAAGGTGGCATAGTGAAGTAAGAGGGAATCATAGTTAACAAGCAAGCTTAGATTTGATGGCAAATAGCTATGGTTGGAGTCAATAAATAGGCAAATGGCATAGGAATTTGCAAGATTCAGTCACAGTCTCAAGAGTAATAAAAAACTTTAAAAATATAGCCACATGAAACCCTACCATTTAATACATTATTTGGTGACAAAACCAGTAACATACACTTGACAGAGCCTGGTTTTTCCCCCTGATTTAAATCAATCTTTTGTGAAGTGCAGGACTAACTTTCTCTGAAGAAAGCACTCATAAATGCAAGTCCAGCAAGCTTTTAAGAGAACTGTAAACCTGCATTAAAAAAATATTATACCGGTACTCTTTTAGAAGTGAATTAAACCCTTTGTACAAGATGCTCTAGGACCCCTGAAAAATATTTTGGAAAATGCCACTCAGGCATTTAACACAGGCAGGCAGGCAGGCAGGCAGGCAGGCAGGCAGGCAGGCAGGCAGGCAGGCAGGCAGGCAGGCAGATAGATTACCTTTGCAGAAGCAACCCCCCCCCCCCAATCTCTTTGCAGAACAAGCTAACCTATAGAAGAATGCACTGCAACTGGAGGGATGGGGATGTGGCCCAAGGGGCCAACAAGAGCTATTCTAATCCCAAACTCTTTTTATGTTAGTAACAATATTGTTGATGAAGGCTGCCAGATTGTGTCAGAAACTTTGTGGGAAGAAATGGGAAAACTCTACTGGAAATAAAGATGCCTTTAAATTGTTGTGAGCTGGGGATAGGCAATATCATGAGGATGTGCCATTTAGAAATTGCTCATTAGCCTTGTTGCAGTGAGCAGGATGTGAGGATGAGTCCATTGTCAGGTTGCCTAACCGCACTGAACGAGCTATACCAATCTCCCAACTTTGAATAAATCCAGCTTCTAATCTTGTTAGGTAATTTCTGCTAAGGATGGGAGTGCCTCCCCACACTGCAAGCCTTTTAATCTTCTCTGCTTTCCTCATAAAATGACAGCTATCCAGATTTTTAATCTGTGGTTTTTTTTAAAATGCTTATATCACTGTAATAGCAATTTTGCATTTATTAATTGCCAGGTGTTTGCTGATTGCTAATTGAGAAGTTCTGTTGTGACAAAGACATGATGTAGATCAGTGCCAGTACTGTCTTTTTTTTGTCAAGTGTTGCTGGAGAGAGTAAGGGACATGGAAAGTCTCTTAGGTGTCTTTGCTGTAGAATCAATGGTCCATATTTTCCTCCGCCCCCATTCTGCTGCCTAACCCTCTCACTCCTCTTCTCTCTCTTTTTCTCTTGGTGCTCTTTCTTTCTGCTTCTTCTTCACTGAAACCACACGGGAGCAGTGTGGGCTTGCCTTTGAGAAAGATTGCCTCTCTTTTTTCTCCCCCCTCCCTCCATCAGTGACTGAACTTATCTGTCAAAAGGTGTCTCAGTCTGAGATAAAAGGACCAAAAGTGATGACAAGGAGAATATTTCACAGAATACCCATCATTCACCTGGCAAATGCCCTTTTGTGAGAAACTAGGTAGTTGGTAAAGGCTGGCCAGAAAATCCTCTTCTCTTGAATGAACTAATGGACGAAGCTGTCATTTGCTACTTCTAGGACTGGATAATGTAGATCCCCCCCAAAAAAAAATCTGGAGAGAAAAGGAGATATCATGATGAGTTCATTAGCCCTAATCAGATTGAAAATTGAAATTCCTTCTGTTTTCTTGTACCAAACAGTTCTGTCTTCACAACGTGATGGGGTGATTTTCAACTGTGAATACCAACGATTGGGAAGTAGGTGAGTTATTAACGGTTCAACTGTTTATTATTCAGGACTGATCTGTACAACCAAAAAAGGTCCACTGGTCAAAATTGTATCTAGGTTTTGGGTTTGAATGCATCTCATAAAAATGCTACCTTGCGTCTAGAAAAATCTAGGCCAGAAATCTAAGATTTCTTAGCTGGTTCCACCAAGCAGAAATAGAATAAAGCGGCATAATCCAGGTGAAATAACATTTAATCCAGGATAATATGCAATGGTTAGGTTATATAAACTTTTTCTAACTAGCTTCAGCGAACAATAAGTTTGTACTCAGTATCATTACTGATGAAAAATATTTGATTCAAGGAGGCGATATTCGCTGGCATAGGGAAGGAGGAGACTTCTTAATTTCCAGTCCCTCCTTTGGCTCTCATAACTAACTTCCATGTTGTCCAAAGAATTTTGCAGTCCTCCTGGATATGCATGTTTAAGAGAAGGAACTGGATAAACTTGCTTCTCTTCCTATTTGGCTAATGAAAGTTTTTCCAAATCAAAGAGCATTTTCTCACAGGAGAAAGCTGACTTAATATCCCTTGTAATACCCATTTGAAAGGCAAATGCTATGTATGATGTACTTGTAAAGATAATTTCAACCCAGTCCAGAACAATATCTATTCATCCGTTAGCTACATTTTCAGTTTTATTACTTTAAATGTTTTGCTAAAGTGCATAATGGAAATTGTTTTTCAAAATATGTTCATTCATTAGTGGTTGAAGCAAAGCAAACCAAAATGGAAAGGCCCAGGCAATGATGGTTATCTTAATGGTAGTGGCAAGTTACAAAACAGTTGCTAGGTATGAAGACATTCTTGTACCAATGAGTTATTATTTTTTTAAAAAAATATTAGATTGATATCTCATCTTTTTCTTTGTAAGCTCAAGGTTGCATATATGGTGTCTCCTGTTCCCCTTTTGCTTCTTCTTTGAGGGTTAGGCTAAGAGAGAGGTTAGGTGGTCAGAAAGCAGCTGTCCCAAAACCTGCCAAGTGAGCTTCTGTAGCCAAGGATAGACTTCAGCTAGGATTTCTCTCATTCAGGTCAAGCATGTAATTAAAAAGCCTTTGGCTCTATTTGGGCCATGATTCAAATTTGGAATTCTTCATAAGTTCTAGTTAATGAACTTATTACATTCTACATTAGAGTACTTTGATTCCCTTTAAATATCAGTGACAGAAAATTGTGGGGAATGAGAGATATTTTTCCATCTTGATTTTTTGAATATTTAGGTTTTGGTGTCAGATTTGCATTTATTTATTTATTTATCAATAGCAATATGACTTAGACTTATATACCACTTCACAGTGCTTTACAGCCCTCTCTAAGCAATTTACAGATTCAGCATATTGCCCTCAACAATTTGGGTCCTCATTTTACTCCACCTCGGAAGGATGGAAGGCTGAGTCAACCTTGACCCTGGTGGGATTTGAACTGCCAAATTGCAGGCAGCCGACAGTCAGCAGAAGTAGCATGCAGTACTGCACTCTAACCACTGGGCCACTCTAACCACTGTGCCACCAAGGCTCATTTACTTACTTACTTACTCACTCACTCACTCACTCACTTACTCATTCACTTACTTTTTAATACAGAGTCCAACCTGTTTATTGTGTGTGCAGGACTGTAAACCATTGTTGATACCTGATAACGATGGCATTTATTATACTGAAAGCAAGTGGATATATGAACAGTAAAGATGTGTATGATGACATTAGATCCTATTAGCGACAGAAACAGCTTCACTTTTGAAAATACATTACAATACCATACATCTCTCGGAGGAGAGCCTTCACAATACCATACATCTCTCGGAGGAGAGCCTTCTTGGTGGCTCTTCCGACTCTTTGGAACCAGCTCTCCCCGGAAATCCGGACCATACCCACTGTGATGGCCTTCAGGAAAGCCGTAAAAACTTGGCTGTTCCGGCAGGCCTGGGGCTGTTGACCTCACTGTTGAGGTCCGGCCCCGACTAGAATGAATTTATGAGGGATGACTGTTGTTTTAAATTGTATTGTTTTTATGTTTTTCATATTTCTGTTTGTAAGCCGCCTGGAGTCCTTTGGGATTGGGAGGCATATAAAAGTTTTAAATAAAATAAATAATAATAAAATAAATAAAAATAAAATGTTAGTGAGCCACAGGTTTTGACTGAGATGTAAACATCAATAACTAAATACTACTCAGCTGCAAGACCATGAAGAGCAGGGCAAGGAGTTTCTTGACATGCCGGAAAGATATAACGCACCAGCAGTGAGTTTAAACTGCTGCGGATATTAGATTGAACCCTTACACTCACAGAAGGCAATCAGTTGCTCTATGTAACTTCATTGAGCTTGTAATAGATATTCTCATTTAACCTTTTTTGGAACGTGGAAGACTTCTGCTGAGTTTGACTGAAGTTGGAGCATTGAGTTTCAAGTTGGAGCATTGATTTCTGGTCTTGGGATCCTGGAAAGAGGGGCACATAACTAAGGCAGAATATCAGCAAATAGCCAGAGTCTGTAAAGATGAAGTGAGGAAAGCTAAGGATCGCAATGAACAAAGGCTTGCAACAAAGGTAAAAAATGACAAAAAAGCTTCTTCCAACCTGTTAAAAACAAGAAAAAAAGTCAAGGAAACAATTGGTTCATTGCTGGGAAAAAGTGGCAAGAAGGTGACAAGCAATAGGAAGAAAGCAGAACTACTTAACTCGTTTTTTGCATCTGCTTTTACACAAAGGGAAAAACCAGTCCAATCTATCAAAAACAGCACCACAAAAAAACAGATTAGGAACACAAGTTAAAATAGGGAAGAAAATGGTAAGTGAGCATCTGTCTACCCTAGACGAGTTCAAATCACCAGGACCAGATGGATTATACCCCAAGATTCTGAAGGAACTGGCAGATGAGATCTCCCTGGGGAACTGCCAGAGGACTGGAAAAGAGCTGATGTCAGGCATGCCTCCTTCAATTCTGGCAGCCGCTTTGCCTCCCAAAGCCATAGTAACACTTCTTACTTTGGCAACTTCCGATGAGAAAACTTCCCCATACTCTTGCATGTAATCCCAAACTTGCAGTAAAAAAACCCCCAGTTCTTTGGGATCTCCTCTGTAGTTCAGTCCAAGTGGAGGAATCTGAGGCATTTGGTGCCTTCAGGTTTTCCTCCCTCCTCCTTAGGGGAGCACGAACTGCTGCTTCTGTGGCTGGGGCCCCACCCTCTTGCCCAGCTCCAGGAGCTGTTCCCAGGAACGTTTCAGGGCTAACCAGGTCTTCTGCTTCCCTCTCCACCTGCTCGGCTAAGCCACTCTCCCTTTCAGTGAGACTTACACGGGCGCACCGTCGTTCCCAAGCCTCCTGAAGAAGGTGTAAAGCATGGATCATCATGATATCCTCTCTTTCCGCTGCCTGCCAGTCATTTTCTGGTTTTTGGCTGGTTGTGACCCTTGCCATTCTTTTCTCCTGCTTGTTGCAGGGGTTAGACATTTGGGTGCTCCCCCCATGGAAGCTTTTAACTCGGGGATGGGTGTGAGGTGAGATCTTGCTTAATGTCAGGCATGCCTCTTCAATATCCAAGAAAGAAAAGCCTCAACTCCATGTTAATAGAGATAAAGTACTTTTACTAGATATGAAGTGAAAGCAGCTAAAAGGAAAGTAAGATCTGAGCCAGAAAGGTGGGCACATATACATATCAAACGTTTACCCAGCACCCTCCCCCCAATTCCCCAACCCAGTGTCCAATCTGCAACTCCCTAAGGTGTTATGCGGGGTGCATCTTCAAATAACCTCATCAAGTTAGTATGTGAGACGGTTGGCCTTGACCAAGTCCAAACATCAGTCACCAGCATACGCAGAAGATGGTGAGAACAAGACGCCTCCAGTACAATATTATTCCCTTCCCCAATACCATGCCTCCCCCCGTTCCTATGGCAGCCAATAGTAAGCAAGCGTAGCAAAGCAGCCATAAGCAAGTAACCAAAACAGAGGCTGACAGCTGATGTAGTTCCCATCTTCAAAAAAGGAAAAAAAAATAGATCCAGGAAACTACAGACCTATCAGCCTGACCCCAAAACCAGAGAAAATTCTAGAAAAGATAATCAAGCAACTAATCAGTGAACACCTGGAAGCAAACAAAGTAATGACCAAAAACTAACATGGGTTTGTCAAAAACAGATCATGCCAGACTCATTTTATTGCATTCTTTGACAAAGTGACAAAATTAGTGGACCAGAGGAATGCTGTCAATATAATTTACTTGGACTTCAGTAAGGCATTTGATAAAGTAGACCATAACTTGCTACTAGATAAAATTAAAAAAAATGTGGGTTAGATATCATCACCATCATATGGATTCATAACTGGCTAACCAATCACACTCAATGTGTGGTCCTCAATGGAACTGCATCTACATGGAGGGAAGTATACAGTGGGGTACCCCAAAACTCTGTTTTAGACCCAGTAGTCTTCAAAATCTTCATCTATGATTTGAACAAGGGGATAGATGGGGAACCCATCAAATTTACAGATGACACCAGGTTAGCAGGAATAGCCAACACTCCAGAAGATAGGCTTAAGATACAGATGGAATTTGACAGACTTGAACATTGGGTGCTATGCTCATCTAACAAAATGAAATTAAATGATGAAAAAAATAGGTTCTACATTTAGGCAAGAAAAAAAAAGGCACAGGCACAGTATATGTGGTACTTCTCTCAATAGTAGTAACTGTGAGAGGGATCTGTATAGAGGGAATAGTAGTAATTGTGAGAGTGAGTCCTAGTGGACAACCATTTAAATATGAACCAGCAGTGTGCAGCAGCTGCCAAAAAAGCCAACAGAGTTCTAGCCTGCATAACCAGAGGGAAAGAATCAAGATCACATGATGTGTTAATACCACTTTATAATGCCTTGGTAAGGCCACATTTGGAATACAGCGTCTAGTTTTGATCGCCACAATGTAAAAAAGATGTGGAGACTTTAGAAAGAGTGCAGAGAAGAGGAATAAAAATGATCAGGGGACTGGAGACTAAAACATATGGAAGATCTGCGGCAGGAACTGGGTATGTCTAGTTTAATGAAAAGAAGGACTAGGGGTGACATGATAGCAGTGTTCCGATATCTCAGGGGTTGCCACAAAGAAGAGGGAGTCAAACTATTCTCCAAAGCACCTGAGGGCAGAACAAGAAGCAATGGGTGGAAACTAATCAAGAAAGAAGCAACCTAGAAGTAAGGATAAATTTCCTGACAATTAGAACAATCAATCAGTGGAACAACTTACCTTCAGAAGTTGTGAATGCTCCAACACTGGAAGTTTTTAAGAAGCTATTGGATAATCATTTGTCTGAAGTAGTGTAGGGTTTCCTGCCTAAGCAGAGGGTTGGACTAGACGACCTCCAAGATCCCTTCCAACTCTGTTATTCTTTCTGTTTTCTGGAAGCAGTAAGAAAGATCAGTGAAGCTTAGCTAGGTTATGATGGGAGCCCCACACAATCCGAGGAAAGTAAGGGAATATAAACTAGATTAGAAAGTTGGCAAACATCCAGGAAGAAATTAAGAGCAACCTTTTCCATATTCTTGCCAAAAAACTGCATGGATTCATCTACGTCGGGGTGTCAAACTCACAGCTCATGGGCCAGATGTGTCATATGCTGGCCCCGCCGGTTTAGTGAAGGGGGAAAAAGTCCTGATACATCATATGACACCACCATGACGACACGAGTTTGACACCCCTGATCTATGCAGACACCAGAAACTTACCGGTAACTATTTTAGAGCTAGTAGTTTCAATAAGCAAGTAAAAGCTTGCCATCTCTGTGACAGTATTATTTGAATGGTTGCAGCTAGGAAGCTTTGTATGACAAGTGGAATTCTTTTGTTTTCTCTTTCAGTTTTGTCCTATAGCCGATTAGTCTTTGTATCAAGCTGACCTTGTTGATTTGTTGGTGTATATTTTTGTGCCTCACTCAGCATAAAATTCCACATTCCTGATGAAGTGGCAGTAGCCCATGAAAAGCTCATGCCCTAATAAATTGGTTATTCTTAATGGGGCTACAGGATTCATTTCTGATTGGCTGCAATAGACTGATAGAGCCTCTATTCCTTTAGGAGTTCAATTGTTAATTTTTTTTAAAAAAAATTCATATGTCAGAAGAAAAATAATTAAATAAAATAGAAGAAAACAGAAAAATCTCCAAAGGTAAAACTTTCATAAATGAACGAACACACACACACACACACACACACACAAACACACACACACACCTGTATTTAAGTCAGTTAACAATGGTGAAAAGGAAAATTTAATATCAACCAAGGCATATTTCTAAATTGGCTTCCAGTCAGGATTACTAGTAGTATAGTGTATGTTTGAACGTAAAAAGAGGAATATTAAGTTTTTCTGGCCATTGCACAATGGATGGAGAATGTATCATTAGCCATCAAAGTACCCACAAAATCAGTTGTGTGGACTGCCTGGTAATTTCCATACCAACTCAAGAGAACATGAACTTCTACAAAATCTAATAGCTTTCCCAGAGCAAAATTAATATGGTATATAAGTTGCATTTTTTTGCCAGTGATCCTTAAATTACAACTCCAAAACTTTTGTGAACAATCATCTATCTATATTACAGTTTCCCTCCTTTGCCACAATTTTCCAATAAAAGCCTTTCTGTTTACAAGTTTGGATTTCTGCATAAATGTTAATTTAGTTCATATGATTTAAATCAGAGTTGATGTGCTGTTAGAGATCATAACATTGCTACAAATAAAACAAAAGTAAAAGGAGTGCCATAGTCTTTCAGCTAGTAGACTCTAACTCTCCAATTTATAAACTGAATCAAATTTGCTAAGTTCAAGATGGGCTATAAGGGCATGTTTTCAGCAGGCAAATCTTCCCATTTGTCAAGCCAAGATAGAAGTTACTCATCATGATATGAACATACATGTAGAAAGTTAAAATCTTCCCTGAGTGCTACTTGAAGCTTCCTAAGTGAAAACTAAAGGGGATAATATCTACTTTCCAAAACCTCCATGAAATACATTTTAGGGGTAGATTAATATCACATTTAGTATAAATTACCCATGTGAAACACTCATTTTCAAACTATTAACTTTACACCAAACACACAGTTTAAGTGAGGCCCAGGGAATTTATTAATAGTAGATTAGGTCTTCACTTTGATACTTGTTCATTCCCTGGTGGTTCAGATTTATATAGCTAATTTGCAAAAAGAGGAAAAAATACAGGAGGCAGTAGGAAGTTGTGCAAATGGGGACATGAGATGAGTGTTGTACTTTTGAGTGATTAATGTTACATAGCAGCTCATCAATAGCAATTCCCCCAAATCTACCCCATAAAAGCCATGTTACGTTTCTCCAAGCACACTGAAAATGTTTAAAACATGCCAAGATACTTCTAGCGAGTTGCTATGTTCTTATTTACCTGGGAGCAAATGCACATAACTTCAAAAGGATTTCCTTTCTACTAAGTATGGGACAGATTATGCTACATTAATTCAAGCAGTCCCACAAAGCACACATTTAATAAGGCAGCCCATGAATGATGGCATTTGTCCCTCAAAGATCTTAATATTGCTATTCTTACAAGACTCTCAGGGAATGTTTGGTGGGTCCCAGGAAACTGAAAGAATGTTTACGTTTTTGTTCTACCTGAAAGATCACCTGGAAATCCTGAAATGCAAATGAAAAGAGTATCACAAGTATCAATAATGCCGGCACCTCATTATTTTAACATACTGTGTGATAAAAGTATGCTTCACACTCTATTCATTTTTGAATAGAGTTCAAAAATGACCTATGCTAGTGAAAAGACAGGGTGACATACTGACATCACTTTTCTTTCCTGAAAGGAAATTGCTACCAAGAAGTCCTATAAAAGGAAAGTAAAATCCTGTTTCATAAAGAACTGAGCTAGACTATCACACTTAGTCATAAGAAACCCTTATTATTTAACAAAGGGTGTGAACATACCACTTGTGGTTTGTACCTTGGTATTACATGTGCACTCAGCCTTTGTCCTTTATTCAATTAACCTTGTGTCTTAGCATAGAGTGTGAATCCAACTACTAAGATGTTTATATTTTCTTACTTTAGAAAAATGGAAAGTGTATCTCTGTGTTGGGTATGCCCACGCAATGAGGAACTTTTTCTAGTTCACAAAGTGTTGGAAGATGTGAAGAACTGGGTCACAAAGGTTTGACAGGATCAATGCTTTTTGTGCAGCACCATCATGTTTCATAATCTGAAGATCAAGGTCTTAAAAATGACTTTGGCACTGTTATCAGAAGGATTTTTTTTTTGCCAAACCTTGGATATTAGGCCTGAGATGAAAGCTACTGTCAAATACTGAAGACTTATAAATAAAAGAGAATTGCCAACTGACCTGCTTCCAAGTGCACATTCTCCATTATAGATTGTTATTTTATAAAACCAATTTCAAAGTAAATTTGATGGCTCAAACAGATTTGATACAGTCATGTTCCCCTGAAATCAATGAAGCAGGGTTACCATGAAAATTCAAGCCCGCGTAATAATGAAACCTAAACATAACTAACTTGGAGTGGGGCCAGACTACTTCAAGGACCACTACAGCAGGAAGGCAGGGCATGTTGCAGGTCCCATCTATTAGGAAAATACATCTAGTGGGACCAAGGAAAACTGTGGTGTCTTCCTTCTTATGGAACCTCATTCCCTGCATATGAGATTGGCCCTCATCTTGATACTTTTTCAGAAGGCTCTGAACATGTAATTCTGTGAGCAGGCCTAGGATCCCTAGGTTGATGTGGACCTGATCAAGTGGCTGGTATGACTGTACTTGTTGTTGTTTCAAGGGGGAGGATGGTTTAGATTGTGGATTTTTAATGTTGTAACCCACCTGGAGTCAACGTGGATGAGTTGAGCAGCCATATGAATTTGTCTAATAAACAAACAAATAAATTCTCTACTGATTAGGCAAACTGCCTTTAAAATGAGAAAAAAATTTTTTTTATCTACTATTGACAAATTCATTTTTGGAGAATTTGAAAATAGGCTAAGAATTTCAAGAAAGCTACCATGTGTATCAGCAATGAACATATAAAAACCCTTTCATCTTTCTGTTGGGTTGTTCTTCTCTGCTTCGCCTCTGTGAAAGGCTGAGCAGATGGGATTTGGCTGAGGAATGCCTGATAGAGAAGAATCCATTTTTAAAAGGAACAACTAGTGTGCCATGAAAGACTGTTCCTGATAGATGGGACTCTCCAAAAAAGGCCTATCCAAGAAAGAAACCCACACTGGACTCCCTACCCCAATCATTTTGTTTCCCATTTTAAGTAACTTTATTTCCGGTTAGTTTATTTTGCTTTCAAAGCTTATATCAAGAAGAATGGCCATTCTGTTGGTGTCTTTCTTATTCCACAGAATTGGTCAGGGGTTGCATTTGAGGGTTTAGGGACTTGGAAAAATGTTCTGCTGAACTGACTTCTAAGTAAACGTGTATAGGATTGTACTACTCTTCAGTGTCTGTTATGTACACTATGTTCTATACTCAAAGAGATAATGTTTTCCACAATGCACAGAGCAATTAGGACCTGCACCTTGAAGAAGGAAAGCTGTGATGATTACTTCTGATCCTTCTTATTAATGCACATATGTAGAGGGTCAAATATTCAAATGGTTCACAGAAAGCATGGGATTATTTGCCTCTAGATCATTTTGGTTAAATGCCAGTCTTTGTTCCATTTGAATGTCCTCCCCCAAAAAAATACATCATGATTTGGACCTGTCACCAGAACAGTTCAATAAAAAGAGGCAACTTGTTTTATTTTGTAAGGAGCCTGGAGAGGTTATTTTAGATCTCTCACTCGTAGCAGCCTTGCACATTTAATGATGGTAGCAATTTGCATAAGGGGCTGGCACCATGGCAGAGAAGGATTAATCCCACTGTCGGCAATAAGATGATCATTTCTGCACATGAGACAAGAAAGAGAATGGGCTACTGTAAATAATGAGGCTGGTGAGGCTGCAAGAAGCATATAAAACAGAATATTAATTTTTCTTCAGTGGGAATAGCACATGACAAAAGCAAGGCTTTCTTCTGCTTGTTTGTTTATTGAAAATTCATCTCCACAGAGGCATTATGTTAAAATTTGCTCTCTGATGTTGGTGATTGCAGGATGCAGTGGGCCACTAGAGTATGTTCTCATTTTTGTGCCTTGATACAAATCTCCAATTACTGTCAGAGATAGTTCTTGTTAAATATGGTAAGCTTTCTGGCTTCTAAGAAGAGTATGAATATGTATTCTAGACTCCTGGGCCAAACCAAGGATGATTCTATGGACTGAGAACACTGGAATCGCTGGTGCAAAATTAATTAAACATCTAAACAGGACATCATAAATAAAAACATTCCAGAAATACTGGGTTTTGGAGACAGTCAGATCTGGGAAGTAAGAATAGTTGGGTTTGAAGTTATAGAAGAGATGCTTTACAAAGTACTTTTTGGTGTTTACAGAAGACCCAGCTAAGCCAAAAAAAGGAATCTTTGTCAGCCATTGGTTTTTTTGTTACAGGAAGCACCGAGACTCTGAGGATTGAATAAATGGAACCTCATTTCACCTGTTGGGAAGAATAAATGCAAAACTCCATGGGCAACCTAAAAATAGAAACAGAGACAAAGAAGAAAAGCCATATTTTTATTTCAAAAGGAAGCTTGGAAATGGCAAGAAATCTGTGCATAAATCTGTCCAATCTAGCTCCAAAGAGTAGAAATAAGATGGGGAAAAATCGATTAGATACTGTTTGTGGCTAAAGACCTGAGACATTATCAAAAGACATAATGCTTCCATTCCTTTGTTCTTCTTTAACATTTTCTTAAATGGGGAGAGACTAGAAGAAGCAATGGGCAAATATGGAAATATAAGATGATTCTTAAAACTCTAGAAGAGCATTACTGTAAGTGACTTTTTTCTTGAAATATGCCTCAGTTCATGCACTCAGAATCAGTTGTATTTTGAGGATTGATGATATAATTAAATATTGTAATTCAAATTATTGGGACACAATTCCACTTGGAAGCTCTTTCTCCAACCTTTTGGGTGTCATCCCTTCTTTTCTGACCAAGATTTTAATCGACAGATACAAAAAAATGTGTCTCGATCTGTGAGTCACTCATTAACATTCAGGGTAGTATCTTATATCAATTTAAAATCACAATTATAAAGGACAGTGATTCACCAGTACAAAAAAGGCACAGACCACAGGTGATATATAAACTTTATAAAAAACAGCAGGTAACAAATCTCCTAAATGAAATGATTTATGTCAAAGAGTTATAGACAGATTATGCTCCACCTTTTAAAAATATATAAATAAATATATTTTTACTGAAATCTTTAAACAAGAAAATGCAAACTAATAAAAAGCAATATAAGGAAAGGAAGAAAAAAAGAAAAAAGAGCAAAAAGTAGAACAAAAGAAAAATATTGAAGACAGAAAAGAAAGATTTAAAGAAATGGCTCCTAAAATAGTTCATAGCAATTATAAGTATGAATATATTTTAATCTCTTTAAAGTTACCTTTTCTTTCTACAATCTATCTTCTTTAATCATCAAAACCATTTTTTATACAAAAAGTCTATATTAGGCTTCCAGTCCTCAATAAATGTAGATAATGTTGTTTTTCAAATGAGAGAGGTCAATTTATCAATTTTAGCTAAATCTGTCAACCATTCCATAAAGAGTAGTATTGAATTTTTCCATACCTGTACGTATAGTAATCTCACCACAGTAATCATATATTGAAATAGTATTCAATTGATTTTTTTTCTAACTTTTCCATTAATCTTAAAAGGAAAAGTTTTGGATTCAATTGAATATTGATCTTTAAAATCCTCTGTATCAAAATATGTGTTGGGATCCAATTTTTTTTAAAAAAACTTTTTTACTTGTCTACCGAGCATGAAAAAAATTTCCCTTCATGTTCATATTTCTAAAATACATTTGAAATGTCTTTTTACATTCTATATAATTTCTTTGTTCTCACATACGCATGATACATTATTTTATAACCATTCTCTTTAAGTTCATAACACAATGTAAATTTCAACACTTTTAACCACATATTTTCCCACTGAATTTATTTTTATATTGTAACCACAATTCTTAGTCCATCTTATCATACATTCTTTAACTTGTTCTTCCTCTACAAATTATACATTTAGCAATTATATGTTCTTCATCAGTACACAACTGTATTTCAAATTCTCCGTACTGTAAATGCTCCATACCATACCTTACTTTGCTTCATACCATAAATACCATTTTAAATTTTTCAATCTATACATGGGAAAACTGTATCCTTTTACTATTAATCATTCTTTTGTTCTAATTTTAACTCCTTTTAATAGTTTTTCAGTAAGTTCTGGTATGTCATCCGTCTATCTTTGTCTGTCAGTTGTCTTCTATGATATGCTTCTTGAAGATTTTCTGCACAACCTGGGTTTATCCATATTCTCAATGTGCGGCAATATGGCCCATGTAATGAAATGATTTTTAAAGGCCACATTTATGTTAACTTTATCTTACTATAAATATCCATGCCATCCAAACCTCAGGTCATGATCTTCTATCTGCGAAAATCTCTTGTTTCCCAAAAAACATCCATTCTTCATCCATCCAGATCAAACAGCAAGCAACAGAATACAATTTCAAAACCTGAAAACCCAACCTTCCTCTTTCCTTTGCATCCTGCACACTTTATATTCATGTTTTTCCCTTTCCATATAAATTTATATATAACTTTCCCCCCATTGTTTAAATGGAACGTCTGTTGTCAAAAGAGCTATTATCTGAAACCAAAAACATCATTCTTGGCAAAACATTCATTTTTATCACAATAATTCTTCTTGACAGTAGCAGTTTTAATTTCTCTGATCTTAATATTGTCCTTCTTAGTTTCAGTCCATGTCTTAACATTTTCTCCATCAGTTATATTTCATATTAGAATGTGTTCCATCTCTGCTTTCATTTGATTGACATGGCCACTTCCTTTTCATATGATCAACCTTTCTTCTAAGCTAGTTGGGACATGAAGGATCTTTCCATGTGATTTTGGAAACAGATTCATGAATGTTACTTAACTGTGAAAAAGAGTATTCTATAGCTGCTTAGACATGTTCCTACTGCAGATGATCCATGGATGTTAATTAGAAGCATTGACTCTATTCTATATTGACAGAAAAGTTAAGCAGGTTCATTTGTGGTTGGATATGGACAGGGAGACCACCAGGAAATGCCAGAAGTGCTGCGATAGAAATAATAAAAAAAAACCTTTAAGGAGAAGATAGTAAACCATCCTATACTGTTGCCAAGTAAACAACATGGAGGAATATCCAAGAATTAAGCTCATCTTAACTCTTGGCGAGATGTACAGAGGCTTGGATCAAATTAAATAGTGACCTCATATTTACATCTATCTCCAATAAAACTTAATAGTATATCAATAGTATAAAATCATTTTCTTGGATATACAGACTATAATTACTAATAAAAATATGTTGCCAAATGCTACTGAATAGAATTCAAACAATGCTAAATCTGCTATTTTAACTAGAAAAAACATGAATTGCCCCAAAGTGAATACATACCAATGCTGTGGTAAATTCAATATAAAAATAAAATGTCTGTTGGATGGGAAGCATTTATTTCAAAGTGAAAGCGAACCTCTATGATATAATTTGGAACGGAAAGAAACTAAGTTAAATTTTAATGTTTACACGGCTGTAGCATGTATAGAATGTTCATAAAAGTGCCCCCCTTTTAGAAAAAAACTGAAGACAAAATCCTTACTGCTTTGCAGTCTCACGAATTTCCTTAAAATATGTATTACTGATTGCAATTTTTATAATGATCTTTAAGGAATCCTGTACAATATGTACCCATAATTCACATAGTAAAAAATTGAGGATTTTTTAAAAAGTATCTCTCTTTTACATCTTCTTAAAAGAAGATATATCACTTTTTTTTAAAAAAAAGGCACCTTCAACAGCTTTAATTATGTTAATTATCACATATTTTGTTAATAACACTTTCATTTGAAGACATCCATTAGAGATTTAAAGTGTTAATTTACCAGGATATTTAATGAAACACTGATGAAAATTTCTCTTTAAATTAAGTTTACTTACTTTTAATGCATATCCTAATTAGACAAAGATACAGTATTATAGGAAATATTGCACAAGTGGAAATAAAACCGTAGGTATTTAATACAATAGATATTAGCCTTGGATAATAACAACTGCATTCAAACAGATGTACTGTATTTTGCTTTCTTTTTAAATTGTAAATCCTCATCAAAATATTTGTTTTGATCTGATACTTATTTGGGGAGGAGAAGGGGAGAGAGAGGGAGAGGGGGAGAGAGAGGGTGAAGAAGAGGGGGAGAAAGGGAGAGGGAGTGGGAGGGAAGGAGTGGGAGAGAGAGAGAGAGTGAGAGTGAGAGTGAGTGAGTGATGAATTAAGTTTGATTTTGGTTACCAGCTATCTATTTTTCCAAAATGACTGTAGAACCGGACTCTAAGTAAGTGTTCTTCTGAGTGAACTGAATTTCCTTTTCAGACAGTTCCACCACAAATCCGCGAAGCCCTTATCCATGGACACATAAGCGCGAGGACTAATTCGCGCCGTTCAAAGCGCTAAGGAAAAATGCGACCCTACCGCGATGACATAATTGCGGAGGGCAAATCCGCGCATTCCCAAGCACTCAGTACCCTAAACCTAACCCTAAACCTAACCCTAAACCTAACCCTAAACCTAACCCTAAACCTAACCCTAAACCTAACCCTAAACCTAACCCTAAACCTAACCCTAAACCTAACCCTAAACCTAACCCTAAACCTAAACTTAACCCTAACCCTAAACCTAACCCTAAACCTAAACCTAACCCTAAACCTAACCCTAAACCTAACCCTAAAACAAACCCCTAAACCTAATCCTAACCTTTACCTTAATGGAAATCAGCTTTCTGCTGCGGCGCCGTTTTAAAGCGCCCTTCTGTTGCCGCACTGTTGTCACGGTGGTGATGACACGCAATGATGACGTCGCGGCTTTAGCGATGTGCTTACGTCTCCGTGGATAAGGGCTTCACGGTTTTGTCATGTCACGTTTCAGACATCCCTGGCCAAATGTAACTGATGGAATAAGAATGCACACAGTAAATTCTATGTGTTGACATTTCTTCAAAGTATATTGTCAGACCTGGACGCCATCTTTTGTATTGCACCTTCCAGCCTGCCACATTCAATGCTGTGGGAAAATGGGAGAGGGGATTATATGGAGTATGGAGATATATAGTCATAATAGTGTTCCTTTCTTAGAGAGTCAAGGACATCTTACTGGAGGAGTATGACTGGGAGGCATCTCCAGTTGAGACGGTGTGTGATTGGGCTCTGTGATGGACATGTGGGTGCTGGGCAGGGACTTGGACTTTCATTTGGGTGGGGAAAACCTGGAAGCTTTCAGATTCGTGTTTTCCCAGATGTGCCAATATGACATCTCTAATAAAATGGAATTTTGAGGAACTTCAAGCCTCAGAGTTTTGTTTCATTGGGGATGTTATTTGGAACCCTGACACATATTTTTGAAGAATTGGCAGCACCCATTCAAAACTTCCTGTTTCCCCCCAAAAAAATCTGCCTCCATTGATTTAATTAATTAATTTGTATTTATTCAATTTAGATATTGCTCTACTTTAAACTGACTTTGGGCAGTGTCCAATATACTAATCCAAATAGAAAATCCCCTATAAATAAAGATATAAAAAGAAAAGGAATAACATAAGAAAAGGAATAAAGAAATGAGAAAATGAACAAAAGTTAAAAAGAAGAAAGAGAGATGGTGAGTCCAGCGAATGACACTCACACCCTCAAGCATATCCAATAAAGGCCCCAACCACCCTAACCCAAGACTTGGGAGAACAGGCAGATTTTCAAGGTCTTTTGAAGCACCATCAGGATTGGACACACACAGATATCTGAGGGAATCTCTTTCCAGAGGCCGTGCCATGACAGAGAAGGAACACTTCCTTGGTTCCAGGAAACTACACCATTTAATTGAAATGATCTGGAAGTTTTTGGTTTGTACAGTTGGGAAAACACCTCCGAGATAGGTGGTGCATCTAATTTCCAGGCACTTCTGCAACTGCTGAACAAAGGTGGGATGCAAAACCACTGTCCTAAAAAGTTTTGTTACAATTGTATTTCTTTGTTTTCAAAAGGACGTTAGTTATTTCAGGTGCTGCTCAGAATTCTAGGCTGATAGGTGTCATCATACCAAATACATAGGAAATTCTCATGCACACACATAAGCAATTCTCATTTTGTATTCTTTGCGAAACAAAAATGTGCATTCATCCCATTACCCTCACACTCAATTTGTACAATTCACTGGAATAAGATCTGTAATGGCCATTAATTTAGATGGTTTTAAAAAAGGATTAGAGATGAATGAGAAGTCTGCCATTAACTATTAATTATGGCAGCAGAAAATGGAAGCTCTATGTATCTCAACCTTCTCCAACCCAGTGTCCTTCAGCTGTGTTGAACTATGGCTCATTTCTAGCCAGCAGCAGGCTGAGGGTGTTGAGAATTGTAGCCCAACATAATTGAGAATAGCTGCTCTATGTCTATCTTTAAAAGCAACATATTATTATTAAGTGTTGTTAATAACAATGGACTGGCTGACGTTTGGAGCAATGCTACATTATGCATAAGAAAATCATTTCATGGGCATCAATGCTGTTTTTTTCTTTAGGTTTCTTGGTCTGAGAAAGTTGGAGGGAAAAATTATATTTTCTAAACAAAGAGGTAAAGAGGAAAAAGTGGGTTTCTCCCTCCTCATGCACATTGTCCCATTCTATCCTTCCATAAACAATCAATTAAAATGAAAGTCGAATGGCATTATGTTATCACAGTTTATAAAATGAGAACTGTGTCTATGTGTTTTGTACAAGACGTTTTCTGCAGATGAATCAATCCATAAATTCCATACATTTTGGTGTACAATTGCATAGATTTAAGGAGTAGATTATAGCAACACCGATATACTACATACTAGAAAAAAAGCTGGGTGAAATGTAAAGCAGTGAAGTCTTTTTTAAATGGTAGAATCTGCATGAATGTTTATTGGACGAGAACAAGGATAAATCTATCTGTATCAGGTTTTATGCATGCAGGCTACTATAGAAGCCTATGAAATTGGCATGTTCTCCATATAGCTAACCACAACTGGTTTTATGTGCCTCCTATAAATGATTAAGGGATTTCTTTTTGAAAGACAAGCATGTCCAAGTTTCTGCCATCATAGTACAGAAAGTTTGTATAGCTTCACTTTTAATTCTGTCAGCATTTTATTTCCTCTGCTTGAAGTCATACTCACAATGAAGAACTGCTTCTGGAAGGTCTTTCAGCTGATCTCTCCAGATCAGATCTTAGGAACCATGTACAGTCAAAAATGGAGAATAGAGAGGAGACATTATCAAAGCTGACATCAGCCAGAGCATAGAAAAACTCGAAGAAATAGTGCAGATGTGGAGAAACCTGGCCTATAGAATCACCAAGAAGCAGACTTGACTGAATGGATATCATCATCATCATCATCATCATCATCATCATCATCATCATCATCATCATCATCAAATGTCTTGTCAAAAATACTTGCAATCTTCTTAAGGAGGAAGGCAAGTATAGTACTTTCCAATAGGAGCCTATTTTCTATTTGTGTGAATACTTCATTGAACAAGTACATATTGCCTATTGTCCTTTCTTACAAAAAAAGAGAGAAGAATTAACCATGGTGAACTCAGAGGTGGCCAGCTGGATTAAAGTTCATTTAATGGCACACTTGGAAAGAAATAATATATTGCTGCAGTAGAAAGTGGTGGAAAATTTACCAATTCAGTTAAAATCTCTACGGATTTCCAAAACAATTTATCAGGCAGCAGGCAGGAGCTTCAATGCATATTTGGCTGGAAATACTAGAAAATTTTGAAGAGTATCTAACTGAAGAAGGTTGTGGGGATAGCAGGCTTAAATTGCAAATCTCTGGATGGCCACTAGGTGGCAGTAACTTTCTTTAGCTCCATGTTCCCATCTAGTGGCCACTTCTGCAACTGCTGAACAAAGGAGGGATGCAAAACCACTGTCCTAAAAAGTTTTGTTGCAATTGTATTTCGTTTTCAAAAGGACGCAAAGATTTAATATGTCTTTTATTTTATATTTTTATTTATTATACACATACATATTTCTATGCACTAAGAATTTTATGATGACATGTACACTAACAGAGAAAGTACCCTACCTTTCTTCTCCAAACTTTTGTTTCTTGGTTTGTTTTTATTTTTATAATTTTACTCCATTTTATAATAATAATAATAATAATAATAATAATAATAATAATAATAATAATAATAATAATACACCAGACATCACACTGGTTGAGAAAAATAGGGTCACAATCATAGACATCGCAATACCAGGTGATAGCAGGGTCGCCGAGAAGGAACATGAAAAAATCGCAAGATACCAGGACTTAAAAATCGAAATTCAACGACTATGGCACAAACCAGCAGTGGTAATTCCAGTGGTAATTGGCACACTGGGTGCTATTCCAAAAGCACTGGAATTACATTTAAAACAGTTAAAAATTGACAAAATCACCATCAGTCAAATGCAAAAAGCCGCACTGCTTGGATCTGCACGCATATTGCGAAAATACGTTACGACGTCCTAGGCCCCTGGGTGGGGCCCGACTAGTAACCAATGCCAAATCCGGCGAAACAACTGGCCGCTGTGATACAATTGTATAATAATAATAATAATATGTTTTACCTTGAAGTAAGCTACTCAGTTATCTAACCCATAAGATAGATGGTAAATAATTTTGAAAAATAAATACATAAATGTAATTTTTAAAAAAAATAGGGAAGGAGAAGAGGAAGGAGCGCAGGAATATTTTTCTGGAAATAGGAACTGAAATCTTTATGGGATGAATTTGTGGATATTTTGAAGGAACCGAGAGAATGAAAAGAATGTCAGTTCAGTATGGAGTGGTATAGATGCATTAATTAGGAGCACGCTTTGCAATATTATGAACTATATTCTTTGAGTGCCATTTATTTTCTAATCCCTCCCTCCCTTAAATTGCTAGCCTTATCTTTAGTGGAATCAATACAATGCCAACTGAAATAGACAATTTCACCTTCAATTGATTATTGGGGAAGTAAATATATTTGTTTGTATCCCCCCCCCAGAAATAGACCCCCTTTTTCACAATATTGATGTAGGTGAGACAGATGAAGGCACATGGGGGTATGTGGCACTGAACAGCATAAAAAGATTGTAAAGTATATCTGAGCAAAGCTTAGAATTTAACACTTTGTCCTCTTCAAAAATTAATTTAAATCACCAGAAATAGTTTTTATGGTTATTTGGCTATCGATACATTACAAGTTATAAACCATCAATGTGATTGAAAACAGTATGAGATCACTTTGGAAGCCCATTATGGATACAATTGTTAAGAAAATAAATGGAATTATAATCCCAGCCATTTTGGGTGTGTGTGTAATTGTTATTAATAAATTAACAAAGAATGAGCAGCAGATGGATGAATTGTTGTAGTTCATTAATTTTATGGTGACTTCCTTTGCATGAGCCAATTATCTCTGTCATTGTGTTGTTAAATGGTGATGATGCCCAAAAGAAAGGGGACTGCAGGCAGGACAAATGGTATCTGGAGTTTTCGGTTTAGGATTCTATCAAAGGCTTCATGATGATCTCGGTGAGCCTGTTTTAAACCTTGCAGATCTGTGCGGCCTTGAATTCTACACAATTCAGTGATCTAAAAACTTAAAATGAACATCATAAATGTTAAAACTGAGGAACAAACACACAATATAGTGTGTTTGGCCCTTCAGAGGATAATTTGATCTGATCTGGACTGAAGCAAATGCTGCCCAATTTGATCTCTCAGCAAGAATGGAAATTAAGATTTATGCTTTTTATTGATTGGTATGGGAAAACAATGACTCCTCCTCCCCCATTTTTGAAATGAATGAAAGTTGAGAGTTGAGAATGGTGGGTATTATGGATCGTTCTGATGAACAAAGCTGTCCAATTTCCAAGGAAATATAGTATTTGAGAGGAGTGGGGGACTATTAAAAATCCCAGCTCAAATATATAGTTACTTAACTAGTGAACCTCTGTGCAGAACAATTGCAGCCACAATTCTTAGGAAATAGTGAAACATGTCTAAAAATCGTATCTGAAAAATTAGAATGTACATATCTGATAATATAAAAATTCTTAGAGTCAAAGACTACTCCTCAGAGCCACTAAACTCTGAGGCATGTTGTCAGCATTCATGACTGTGACCCTTTTTTCCCTAGCCACGTAGGAAAGGGATAAGGGACAAAATGATCTAGTAGCAAAAGAAGACAGATCAGGAATCCAGTTCTGTTAAGAGAGAAAAACTCTTGGGTATTATGATAATGCAATCCTTTCTGATGCTATTCAATAAATATAAATGTTCCGTAAAACCACAGAACAGCAAAGTGAAATCAACAATATGATCTTTCCAGGTATCCGTAATAGTGATTATAGAAAAAAGAATACCTATTTTTATTTTCACAAAATTTGTCTTCCTTTAGACTATTTATAAGAAACACATACACATTCTTTCTCTCTGTCTCTGTTTCTCTCTCTCATAAACACACTCGCTCATATGTAGGCAACTTAACTAAGTTAGTGAGACAATGGGAGAACTAAGTTTTCATCTTTAGGTATCCAAGAACTAAGAAGTATTCCAAGTCTTCATCATTTCATTTTCATTTCAATCCATTTTCAGGTGAATCAAGTTCATAAACTTCATTATTTCCCTATTGGACACTCAGTCAGAACCCCAAATGATCTCCTATTTGTAGGTATAGCAGCTCAAAATTCACATGAATTTCTATTTTGTAGATGAGATGGACCTGCAATGTGAAAAGAAACACAACATATACTGATATTTTGAACAGGAAGGGTGGTTTCTACATAGTGTGATGACATGTTTAATAATGAAGTTCTTTCAACTAGCTCCTGAACCATTGAAAAGTAATCTGGTAATAAACTTCAATGTGAAATCCAGATGGGTTTGCTGTCTTTGCCAAACCTGCATTCTCTACTTAGTGATTGTGCTGGACATATGCTTTACCTCATGATTGTAGTTAATTACGAAGTAGGTCATATCTTGTGCAAATTGGGAGCACATACCTTGGAGATTCTCAGTTGGTGGAATGAGATGACAAGTGTCATTGCTGTTGTTTTCACCATAGCCCTATGGAAAAAACTAATTACCTTTTCATCTTGGTGAATCTCGAGGTCAGTTTACCACTACTATATCACTCCATGACAGGGTACATGGGTAATTAGGTAGGCTGTGTAACCTGGATATTCCATGGATCTCATTACATCTTATTTAGAAAGGCTATAATTTGATTGGTGGAAAATTAAGGCATCTTCTCATGGGTCATTTTATCTCCCAGCAATAATAATTCTTGGCTTGATTAAAAATTGATCCAGTGTCTTAAAGTGAATTTATTATTGCTGCAATCTATCACCTCAGACAGATAATCTGGTTCCCATCTTTATCTGATTTGAAAAATCTGTCACTTATTATGTGTTGTTTTCTCCCCCCCCATCATTTAAATTGATAGTTTGCTAAGGTAGCAATAGCCTCTTGAAAGAAAACTTGAGACAATTACCTGATGATTCTTTTTTTACTATAAGAGTCTTATAATATGTCAATTTTAATATATTGATCTGAATTGTGTTCTGGCAAATTTTCTATGGGGAAAAAGAATCAAACCATGGTGTATTCAGAGCAATAAAGGTATGCTTAGCTCCATGCAATTGTTATATTTACATTCAGCTTTATTTCTGCCTTACATTTATTTTTATCAGTTGCTGGATCCAAACAAGTTCTTGGTTTAAGGATTGAAATTTCTTATCCATTTTTAAATGACAGACTTATGGTGCCATTTGAAGAATAGTTTTTCCTCCAATTTTAAAAGAAATCATTTGTGACATCAGGACAACAAGGACATACTCATTTATCTAGAGATATAGTTCAAACCAAACCAACTGGAATGTAGCATAAACACTCTCATATTTTGAAACCTAATAATTCCCCCCCCTATCATTAGTGCACATTATTAGATTCCAATTAAGGCAGGATTATTAGACTCCTGCATTAAAAAAGCTCCAAATCCCTAAAAGTCAACTAAAGTTCAAACCAAGCTAATAAATGTGGACGAGAATGCTGATTACAATTTTTTTTCAAACTCCTGCTACTTGATATTTTATGATAAGAATGGAGAAAGAGATGTGTGTGTGCCCGCATACTCAGTGCCTATGTCTGTAAGGAGACACTTGTTCTTCACCACTGATTTATTTATAACAGTCTTTCTAAAGATAATGGGCCTGCTATAGATCAAGCAGGTTGTGGATGGTGGCCAAAGAAAAGGAGAGAATCAATTTCAACCTTCCATAGAAGTAATTTTCTTCCAAATAGAGACTCCCTGATTTTTCTGTCTGTGTCTTTTTTATTAATTCATTTTCAGGTACATCACAACTTGTTCCACAACACATAAATAAGAGGTAATGTAAGGTGTTATTAGCCACCAAAGCATTGAGTTTTTCTACCTATATTATTCCATCTTTCACTTGGAATAATTTCTTGAAGCTGGAAAAGAAGCATGTCTTGGGGCATCCTGGCTGGGAATTCTGGGGATTGCAGTCCCAGCACATCTGGAGGGCAACAGAGTTGAGTAGGCTGTTCCAGTGTGTGTACTTGCTCTGTGAACATTATGCTCTCATCTGACAGCACCTGTGATGAAACAGTATTTTGGCTAATTAAATCATCTTAAGCACCATTGTGCACCGAGTGTGGGTTCACCAGATGCCTAGAGTGGTGTCATGGCCCACAAGGCAAAGCTGAGTATTTCCAGCCATCTCAACAGTCTCTTTTTCTTGGCACAGCAGCCTGTCTCCAGATGTCCCTCTCTGTATTCTTTTGAAGCCTCTGCAGCTTTTCTTTCAGAATTCTTTGGGGATGCATATCAACAGTTACGTGGAGATTCATCTGAGGGACGCTTGGCGCACAAATAATTTCTTTCCTGGGAAAAAGTGGTGAAAATCCAAGGCAACTTTTGTTTGTTTCTCTACTTGAATTGCCTTTTAGAGAACGTATTTTGTGACAGAAATCTGGAAAAAAAAAAAAACACCATGAGTTGCTATACAGGGAAGTTTGATATAAAGCAGGACAGCATCCTGCTTCACTTTTCTGGTTGAAAACATTCTTTACTTGGAATATTAAATGGAACACATTTTAGTTCCTGCTCTCTTTTAGTCTAAAATGCTGATTAAGAACCTCTGCTGTTTTCATTTGAGGCCATTACAGAGTAGTGTAATCTTTAATTTCATACTGAATGGTTAAGGGACTTCTCATTGTCAGGTCAAAAAAAAAAGTAGAAAGAAATTCCTCTTTTACAGTTCATTCTGTACGGGGTAGAAGTTGTACGCATTTTCATTTAAACAGATGATATATTCTTCTGAGATGTTTTGGCACTCCTCTGGCAATTTCCCCAAACTCTAGAGAGGGAATATTGTTTGGAGGCAAGTTCTTGAGGTGAAAGTCCCTATTCCATTCTTGTTGATAAACTGGCATTGTCCTAATAAACTTAATTGTGCTAATAAAAGCAATAGTAATATTACATTGAGCGGCTGAGCCTTATAGTGTCAATAGCTTATTTCTCTTGAGTGGATTATGTGTTATTTTTATTACCAGAAATACCTCAGTTGAAAGATCATATTGCACCCTCTCATTTCTTATAGAATCGTACTTGGCTTTGGTCATACACTGATATTTTATAAGCATTTGAAATAGCAAGCTAACTTTAAGGCAGCAGGCAGGCCAAATGACAAACGTAACTGTTTCTAGCATCTTACACCTAGACTCACTCATCAGTCTGCGAAATAGTTAATAGACTCCAACCTTTCAATCTATTTTTCGTGTGAATAATTCAAATAATAGTAACAGTTTGACCTAAAATATTTGAGCCATAGTGCTAGTTATCTGGAAAATGTTTTTTTTTCTGCATTAATAATTGCAGGAATTCTCAGTAATGAGATCTGCACACTAGTAATACAATCCTACAGAACTTTAGTGAAAAAAATGTCATTTTATTTGGGATTTATCCCAGATAAGTAGCATATGACTGAAGTCTTAATGAGTAGTAGATGGTTCCGAAAAATGAAGAAAGCATCCAGAAATAACTGATCCTTAGTCTAATATGTATCAGGTATCTACCCAGGCGCAGAATTAGTATGTGAACCTATAACATGTAACAGTCTTGAGAAAAATCTGCCACTGGAATATCAGAAACACAGCAAGGCTGGAATGAAAATTGTAACCAAATGTCTGGTTGGAAATGGTTATTGTTACCTTTTCATACTTTTGTCAGCTTTTAAGTCTGATAACAGCCCCCGCACTATTGTGCAATCAAAATGTATCCTCCCTCTAAAAATCAAATAAAAATTATACACTAAATATATTCATTTTATAAATATGCATGTTAATTAAATATACATTTAGTTTAAATGCATGTGTTAATTATACATGTTACATTAGATCACAATTAAGTCAATAGAAATTGACAATTTGCATATAATCATACTTGTATAACTAATCAGTTGTCAGTCTAGAATGCCACTTTGTGAAAGATGGAGCTATCCATTCTAAAATATGTGAGCAATGTGCTTATGGAGAAAAAAAATGTAAAAAGAATAATTTTTCAGCTGAACATAAAGTTCAAAGCACTTCTGTTTGGAATGTACTGGAGACATTCTTCCCTTTCTAGAAAGAGAATTGTGAGGCATTCTTTTTTCGATGTCCACATCAAAATACAGGTATGAAAAGTGTTTACTATAACTAAATATCCTTTTTAAGGTGTACCAAAGTCTTGAAAGTGATGATAATAGGAAGAAAATCTCTTGGTTCAGTGTGTTATTCATCATTCTGTGCTTGCTTTTATTGAATAGGTTTTTTTTTCCACAGATGGGATAACATTATATGATACATTCCCACACATTGCATACTTATTTTTTGCAACCTATAAATCAGACCTTAGATTGTTATTGTTTCCATTTTCTAATTTTAATTTCATAATGCCACTGGCAGTGTCATTAATAGGCAATACAATTTTATGTGGTAACTAAGATACAAGGAGGTTTTGCAGACTGAGGGCAAGCTGGTGTTATCTCATGTTCTTGAGTTTATGGATGACACTAATGGAAATACCACAAATAGATATTGACTTAGTTGCTCTTTGGAGCCTTTTCTCAAATGACTTCATTACTTTGTGTTCCTGATCATTGGTACTTAGTTGGGTAGGTAAAGTACAGGTAATACAGATATTTATTTTGCCAGTGAAGCAAAATTAAGAGCAATAAGAACTTGTTCTAACTAATTATATATATGGATATGGAGTAATATTAAGCTTAGAATAAAATCATTGAAATCAGTGAAAGTTTAGTCATGACCAGTATATATTTCAGCAGGTCTACTTTCCTATAGGAAACAAATTACAATAAGGAACAGACTAGCTGCCATATAAGAAAGAACAGATGAAATACACTGGATGGTTTAAAGCTGTACAAGAGGAGGCAATTAAAGTGTTAACATCTGTATTTCAACAAATATGGAACAAAACTACAATATGTGATCTAGAGTGACTGTATACCTATACCAGAGGCGGGTTGCTCCTGGTTTGACGTGGTTCGGCTGAACTGGTAGTAGAATTCAGGCCTGGGTCGCCGAACTGGCAGTGACCCAGTCCTGCCATGCCCCCAAACCGGTTCCTTTGCCACTGCTCGGCAGCCACCATTTTGGTTTTTAGTGGCTCACACAGTTCACTATAAATTGTTCTGCACATGCGCAAAGAACAATATAGATTGAACAGTGCACCCACACAGGTGTGTGTGTGTGTGTTTGCAAATTGGTAGTAAAACCAGCAGCAACCCACCCGACCTACATCTATACCAAAACAAAGATTTGTGCAAAAGAATGTGTAAATGACCAAGCTATTACATGAATTCCACATATAAGCTATGTTTTATTTAAGATCCTAATGAGAAAATTAGAAGCATAGAATAGAAAGAATAGTAGTAGTAGTAGAATTTTGTGTAGCCTAAACACTGAGAAAAAGAAGATTGCTTTGCATTGTGGATTTGAAGACAGGTTCAATTGACCAATTCTTCATAAAGTAATTTGGAAAATACTTTAGGAAGAATTGGTCAATTGAACCCAGACCAAGCAAAGGTTGAGTGACTGAGATGATTACCAAAAAACCTCCCTTGATTGTTGATTATCAGCTAATACCTACTGTAGGCATCTGCTCTGAGCAGATAATAGACACTCATTTGATTATCTTTGGCAAGGGTTGAAGAAAGTAGAAGAAAGAGAAGATCATGAGTCAAATATATGGACAGAATTAGAGAAATGATTGGAAGTCCTTTGAGGAGTTATAAATTATTACTGAAGACAGATTAAGGTAATAAAAATTTTGGTTCAGTAGCTTCCTCTAAGCATGATTACGTCTAGACTGAATCTATAGACCTCTCCAAGGAATTCATTTTTAAAACCAAATAAAAATATTATACCAATATTTCTACAAAGAAACATATACATTTTTATGGTTTGGGGCTACTATATTTAATAGTGTACTCTGATATGTTTAAAGTCATATTCCATAAATATCTGTTTGTTAAAGCAACTACTAAGATGACAGTACATTTCAAGATACTATGGATAAAGTCATTATAAGAAGGACAGGACATAAAGTTATGAATGGAGGGCATAAGCAGAAATACCTGTCAGGGTTACAAGTAACACTCCCAAAGAAATAATACTTGGAGGCTTGAAGTTCCTCAAAGTTCCATTTTGTTAGAGTTGTCATATTGGCACATCTGGGAAAACCTGAATCTGAAAGTTCTGGGTTTTTCCCACCCAAAAGAAAGTCAAAGATCCATCCCCTGCACCCACAAGTCCATCACATGATCCAATCAATTCATTGTCTTAACTGGAGACAACCCTCAGTCACTCCCATCCAGGTGAAGGCCGAATGCCCTTGACTCCCAGAGAAAGGAATGTTGTTATGGCTAATTCTCCACCACTTCTCGCAACTCCCCCTCCCGTTTTCCCAGACATTAAATGTGGCAGCCCTGAAGCTCCAATGAAAAAGATGGCTTCCAGGGCTGACAATACCTATGTAACATCCATTGTTATATATTATAAGTTCAGTAGCCCATTATAGGCAAATTTGGTTTTATGTGGTTTTAAATATTTGATTATCCTTACTGAATTCAGTGCGGCTTACCTATTGTTATTAAAGTTAAACATGCATACTGCTCAAAGTGTATTATTGTAAAATTTAACAAGGATTCTTCATTATCTTCTGTCTAGCTCAGAAGTATTTATTTGGCTTAATGAAGAGAGATCACTCTTCCTTTGAAACAGGAGTCTGTATGGTTGTTTGAAAACTTTCTTCTAGAGGTTGCCTTACCTTATTAGCTCAAGTCAGATTAAAGTTATGTTTTCCTATTATTATTCAGTCTTGATTTCCCTTCTGTAGTTTTGAATGTACTTTCCTCAAAAACATTATTCATTGCAGAGAATTCATTTAGCTGAATAGTTTACAAGCTTAAAAAAAGGAAAAGAAAAGGAAATCACCAAGGTATTAAAATGAGTCTGTGAAAAAGTACATATTTCATCAGTGATTTTAATCTTTAAAATATTTGCTTCAGGTATCTGGGACACCACTGATTCTCTGCTACATAATGTAAAGTCTAGTGAAGAAATTAGGTCAGCATTCAGATTGTCTTCCTCATAAAAATTCAGTGGTGATGCATTAAGAGAATTAATTGTGCTTTAGATAATCACAAACTAAACAAATCTGCAAGGTGTGGTGACACAAACATAAAGTTAGTTTATGTTATGGATAGAATAAATGTGATGTAAAAGTATAATTTGCATCAAGTCTACAATTACTACCAAGCTGAATGCATTGAAGTTAATTGATTTATATTTCCAACTAGGAGAAATGGGATTGTTTACCCGTTAGTGGAGAGAAAATTGTTTCCCTGATTTTCACTATTCCTATTATATATTCACTAAATTCACTATTATATGAAATTTAATATTATCACAATGCAATCATATGTATCAGAACTGGTTTCCCATTTTGTTCAATAGATGTTATTTCCTAATTAGCTGATAACCCAGCGTTGCCTGGGTATTTATTTATAGGGGGAAAATGTCCAGACCAAACATAATTTCTAATGTTGGATTTTCCCCTTTACCAGAGGGAGCCCCCTTGTGGAGTACTGTGAAGCCATTACCATGGCAATTCCACTGCACTGTACAGTAGAAGCTATTTTACAGCAGTATAGTAGAATTCATTTTAAGGCACTACAGGCTGTATCTTAACAGAACACACACCCTAAGGGGTGTTAGGGGTGTCTTACCCCCACAGTATTTGTTTCCAGAGAGTAAGTCATCTGTGTACTAAGTTTGGTTGAAATTGCTCAAGGCATTCCAGAGTTATGCTGGAACACACACACACACACACACACACACACACACACACACACACACACACACTGGTCTTGTTGTATTCGGGTCTTTTCCCATGTAAGATTGAGATTGTCTTGGCAACGTTTCGGCGAGGTCTCACTTGCCATCTTTGTATATATAAACAGTTTATATATATAAACTGCATTGAGGACAGCAGCATTAAACTCCAAAACATGGGTCAGGTCTTATCTTGATCTTTTATAATGAGATTTCAGACATAAATAAGAATGTTAAAGCTCTGAATTAATGTGGAACTAGCAGTTTTTCTGAAGGAATATGAGAATCAGGTACACTGATCTGATCAGATAGTGATCACAGCGCAATGTTGAACTAAGCACCATTACAATTTATAGTCTGCCTGCTTGCCAAAGCATTTTACAGTACAGAATTGTATCTCAAAGACCAAACTGTTTGCTTTGTAAAATGACATTTACATTTTAATAATATATACATAAAAACTATCATTAATTGTGACATCAAAGAACAGTTTGAAGGTCACAAAATGATTTATGAAGGTGCCAACTTCATGGGATAGAGGGCTAAAACTCCCAATGTATCTCCCAGTATATATATATATATAGCAATATAGTATAATATAGCCTTTATAGTACGATTTTATTATAGCAAATTTCTTTCTATGTATAGTTTCCTTTTGTCTGATTGATGTGTCATTAAGTCATCTTCAATTTGCAACCACATAGTTTTTTTTCTATGACAATATATTCTCTTGGACTTTCAGTTGTTCCAACAGTACACTCGTCATCTGTAACTGAGTTCATCCACTTTGCTGCTCTTCTACTTCCTCTTCCTCCTCGTCCTCCTCGTCCTCTTCGTCCTCCTCCTCATCGTCGTTGTCCTCGTCCTCGTCCTCCTTGTCCTCCTCGTCCTCCTTGTCCTCCTCGTCCTCGTCCTCATCCTCGTCGTCCTCCTCCTCCTCCTCCTCCTCCTCCTCTTTCTTTTCATCTTTTCCAATATTAGGACCTTAAACTTTGTATTAGCATCCAATATTTTTGAGGCTAAACAGGGAAGAATAGAAATCAGTTTTATTATTTTCAACCAAATCTGAGTAATGGTCAAAAAGGCCAAGTGGCATTGCTGTGAATGGCTCCATCTATAGGTTGGGATCAAAGCAGCTGTGTGGGTAATCAAATTGTTTTGAGATATGTGTTAGCAAGGGATCCCTGTGGAGACTCCATATGCTCATATCAGATCATTTTGGGAATTGACCAGGTAGAGCTGAGGGATTCAATATTAAATGAAATTCTAAAATTGACGTTTTGCTTTATTTTTTAAAAAATAAATGTTTGGTATATATCCCTAAGTATAAATTACTAATTGGAATGAAAACACCATCTTTTAATGACCCCATAATCTCTTGTGGGGTGGAGTCTTGGCAACTGAATGGAGCTGAGTGTTTACTGGCCAGATGCCTTTCCTGTTGCCAATGCCAAGTTGTATTCAGCGGATATATTCTCATTGTGCCCAAGAGAGAAATATCTCCTCTACCTAGGATCAAACTTCCACAGCCTCCTGATTGAATGAAGAGGAATGGAAACACAGGCTATATTTAATGAATAACACAAATAGTTTACAATATATAGTTCTTTTTAATCTGAGATTAAGGCAGTAGTTACTAGGTTTGTGAAAGGTGGCTTTGATTTACATTGATGAAAATTTTCTTGTCATTTCACTGCCTAGACCAGCACTTGCGAAATCTAAAAAAGGCAGCACAATGTACACAAGCTTCTCCCAATTTACTTTTAGAAACCAGAGGGTTGTGTTCCATCTCAAAAAGAGCTTTGAGGAGGTTCTTCATTTATAGTTTCAAAACAAACAAAATACACTCTCAAAAATCTGCTCAGCTGTTGTATTTGCAGATCTCCTCTCTGTTGCAAATGATAGCTCTCAGAATATGTTTGCCATCTTAATTCCCTTATGTAGCTCAGGAGTCATGCGTTAATGTTTAGGGATGCATCTAAGACGTTTAAGCGTAAAAGCTACATCAATGAATGCTCAAGAGAGAAACAAGATGACTTAAAGCTATTTGTCAGATAAATGCACTGTGGCAAAGTGGATTTGCTTCTCAAACTTTTGTCTTCCAAATATACTTTGCCATCATTAATATGTGGGTGAATTTCCTGAGAGAGCATAGCAATCGTGTGTTTTGATCTTTTCAATGTTTGAGGTAATGTTTGATTAAGGCATCAGTCTAGAAACCAGGAGGCAGTGAGTTAGAGTCTCACCTTAGGCATGAAAGCTGACTGGGTGACTCTCTTAGTCCAACTCACCTCACAGGGTTGTTGTTTGTGGGGAAAATAGGAGGAGGTTAAGGCATATTTGCTTCCCTGACTTATTTATTTTAAAAAAAACAATAAAGATGGAATATAAATAAATAAAAATAATTGCATGTCATTGCTGTAATTTTTATAAATCAGGATCAGAACAAAGTCTTCTAAAAATGACTAGCAGGATATGTATTTCAACATGAGGTTGGGATGAGGTTTGTACAGAATTTAAAAAGAGTTTTTCAAAATTAAACTACCTCCTATGTCCACAAGTGAAATCTGAGATCTAGATGAATTTCCAATCGTCAGCATCATGGAAGGCTGGTGGCTTTTGTACTTATAGAAGGGTAATCTATTGTGATAGTTTCTCTAAGAAAAACACTAGCTCATGTGTGTGCTGTTAACTTAAACAGGTGCTTGAATAGACAGCTGAAGGTTTAAGGGCAAAGGTCAAGCAATCAAAAGTGGCCATCTATTGCATAGATCATCAAACAGCAAGCCCATCAATGGGTTCAGTGAGGAATGCTGGAAATTAATCAGTTCAGCTCTGGTGTTTAGCCATGCTGATTATATAGTGGCAAAGCAACTGTGAGATGACAGGCCGGAGAAAGTAATGTAATAGAAGTTCATTCCCAACAAAGGCCAAAAAGGCAGATCAATTTGCAATATTCTTTTCTGCACCCATGCACCAAAGCAGAAACATGAAAGCAGAACATTAAGGGATGCTCCCTATGAACTAGACAAATCAATAAACATCACTGGGAAAGGAGGAGAGAAAAAGGTGAGCCTTCTGTTGAACATCCCCAGTCCATTTTTCCATTTCAATGAAATGATGAGGCCTCTCACTTGTTTCCTTTCACTTAGAGCGTCCTACAACTCTCAAGGTGAAAGCAACTTTCTGAGTAAATCAAGTATGTGGCCAGATCTTGGCAGAAAGGAAGTTGTGGGCCAGCCAGTAGGCAAAGAAATGGAACATCTGAATTGGTAGAAACAAGGAATTGGAGTGCTTAAGAGTTAATGCCTTTGATCTTGAATTTTCAGAAAGAGAACGAAAACTGCAATTAGGTATTATTATTGCTCTCTTCTGGTAAGAAAATGGAATATTATTATCACATCAGAGAACTGGCAAATACTGGTCCTATACGTGGAAAATTCCAGGAATCAAAATTCCAAGTATAAGCATGAATTGAAAATCATTCTTAATATGCAGTTGGGTTTATCTAGTAAATCATGCATCACTTAATCATGTTCCCTTGTATGAAAGGGAAGGAGGGAAAATGATACAAGAAGATCTGAATCAATCTGATAAAGCCCCAACTTTGTCATGTTCATGTTCAGTCATTCAGTTATAGTAAAATTCACACAAAACCAAAAAGTAATTTTACTCTGATTTAGTATAATATGTGGATATGGGCCTGGTGGTACGTAAATTATGACTTATAATTTATTGTACGAGTGGGGACACTATAGCTTGATCAACAGATTAAAAGAAGAATTATTTTAACATGGCTTTTGAATTCAATGTATATCAATCTCAATAGGCAACTTTTTCACTTTTCAGAATAGAGACTATTTAATTTTATTTACTCATCACATTGATATAGCTGACATCTGTGTCTGTGGGTTCATCCAATAAAAACAGACCATAAAAACAAGCATTTAAAAATTATACTATAATAAAAACTATTATAAAAATAACAAAAAACATTAATTTTAGATTAACTAGATTATACTAGCAAATATATTTATGCTCCTCTGTGCTAATATTATAATGTGTGAATCAGTGACAATCATGGTCTTCTTTGAGGAGCGCAATGAAATGAATTCAGAGGAGGGTTGGAAGAATCAGCAAAGGATATTATAATAAAACTCTAATAAAAAAGTTATAGCACCTAGATATTCTTGTCCATTATTATTATTTTTTATTATTTTGTATCCTGCCTTTATTATTTTTACAAACAACACAAGATGGCAAACATATCCACCACTTTCCTCCTATTTTCCCCACAACAACTGCACTGTGAGGTGAATTGGACTAAGAGATTGGTCCAAAGTCACCCAGTTGGCTTTCATGACTAAGGCGTGACTGTAACATACCATCTCCCATTTTCTGGTCTGGTGCCTTAACTACTAGAACAGTGGTTCCCAAACTTGGGAACTTTAAGACTTATGGACTTCAACTCCCAGAATTCTCCAGCCAGCTCTGCTAAAAATAAGGTTGTAAAGGAAGGCATAAGGGTTTGTTTGCAAAATCATCAGGGGTGAGATGGTTGGTGAATATTTATATGTATCTGGACTATGGAAAATATGGGTCAATTCACTCCCTGGAATCTCACATTAATAAACCAGGATGGTAAAACTAATCTTGTTAAGTCTTAACAAGGGCAAATGCCAGTTGCTGTAGCTTGTCCTGGATTAGATGAAATAGTTGTTCAGCTCAATACATGACATCTTGCTATATTTGTATAGAACAGGGGTGTCAAACTCAAGGCCTGGGGGCCAGATCCAGCCCATGAGGTGCTTAGATCTGGTCTGTGGGACCACCCTGGAAACAGCAAAGGACTGGCCCCCGGTGTCTCTGCCAGTGAAAACAGAGCTCAGGAAGGCCATGGGCAGCCCTCCCGAGCTCCGTTTTCACTGGCAGAGAGTTGCAGGAAGCTGTCACAGCTGAAAATGGAGCTCAGGAGCTCGTTTTCGCTGGTGCCCCTGACATGAGTGATGTCGAGCTGGCCACACCCACCCTGGCCCCCTGAGGTCAAACCTGATGCGGCCCTCAATGAAATCAAATTTGACACCCCTGATATACAACATGAGTGGAGAATCATAGTTTGAGAGATGCATATCCATCTGACTTTATTGTGTCCAAAACCAAAACAAAGAAAGCCCATTGTGTACAACAGGCTGATGTGGGGAATGAAAATTGACAGTGGACAGAACTATATCATGCTTTCTTCATACATTGCATATACAACATATGTATGCACACATTCCATACATTGCACTGTTATACAATGCACATAAATAAACCAAATGATACTCATGCACTCAACATAAATTATATTTTCCCCTAACATACATATAAAGTTTTGGAATTAGCTATTTATACTTCTAAAGAGGTGAAAGCTTGGTTCTTCATATTATCACAAGTTCTTTGCAGAGAGTGACTAAATCTATGCAACTTAGTCTGAAATCAGGGTTTGCCTATTGTATGTTACATAGTATTTGTGTTACAGAATAGAGGACTACAACGTGGATTAGCTTTTTTAAAATAGCCTTGATTGATTGATTGTGCCTTTATATGTGGATCTCCTTCTCACATAGCACAATTCTGGGCAGCATACAAACAATTTTAGCCACCATTTCATGAAACAGAATTAGGCTTTTAATTTCCCTTAAGGTCATTGTGGGCTTCTGTGGTTCTCTAGATGTTGCTGAAATTAGCAGCTACAGCCAGGATAGTAAACGACAGGGGATATTGGGAGTTCAGGAACATCTGGAGGGCCCAAAGTTCCCTTCCTGTGCTTTGAAGACTGTGTAATGTTTCCCCATAGGCTAAGAGTTGGCATTGGGGCTTGCTTAATTGTTGGAAATCCCTTGGTTTTGTACTCCTCAGCTTTCTATGGCATACTTACTCATTGCACAGGTTAGGTGACCAGTTACAGTGGACAAATACGTAAGACTGAGATGGGAACTATCAAAATTGATTGAATAGTCAGACCTCCATGCTAATAGACTAGACACACTCTCTTCAAACTTGTCCCAACAGTGTGTTAGCATGGAGGCCTGACTATTGTTAGCCACTATAACAGCATTGATGGGGGAGGGTGTCATCTGTCCTGTTTCAACTGGCACAACCAATATCCGTGTCTCTCCAAGGAGAACCCTGGCAGCTGCAGGACATAATTACCAGATTCTCCTATATCTTTTAGGCATTTGGCTCTATGGCTGATTTCTGCATTGCTCCCTTGCTAACTAATATGTTATTGGCTTGACACAATTGACAGCTGACAGTGCTGGTGGCTAAAGAACGGCCTCTGGGACTGTCTCAAAATGAAGTTAATGATGGGCTACGATAAACTCCCTCCGTTTCCTATACATCATTTACCTGGAATTGCACTGCATGTGCAGGTCTCTTTTGTGATGGCAGGACACATGACCACATGGCCAGATGTACTAAATGATGCAATAATTCCACTGGGCCAAATTTGTACTTTTTGTTTTTTGCAGTTTTGCAGTAAGAAGAGAAACAAAGAGATCTGCTTAGGAAATTCTCTGACTAGGGAATGGATAATGCCGCCTAACCAAAATGCACAATGTTATCTATTATGTATGAGGACAGTAAATGAATACCCCTCAAAAATTATAATGATCTTGAAGCTTGCAAAAGTCCTATTGACTTTTCTTGAAATGACATAAAATGGAAGGTCATCAAAACCCCAAAACTGTCATGCAGGGATCCTTATTTCTTTAACACTTGTATAGATTGGGTTTGATAAATAAGGCCCAATGTTCAAAAATAAGTTAAAGAGACCTTCTGAAAATCCTTTGCTTACGAATCATCTTAAGGCATTGGAACCCTCTTCATCACTGAATCTGGGCATCATAATCAAGCACTTTTTTCAATTTAGTTTCCCAGATTGGCATGATAATTTTCTAGGTTCTTTAAAAGCAAATCTTGTATATGGAACATTTATATAGCACTTTCTCTTCAGAACAGCTATTCAAAGATCTAAAAAATAAATATCGATAAAACATTACAAAGGCATACAATCAGTGAAAATCAAATGATGTATACTCGCTGAAAATAAGTTCACATTAAGGGAGTGGGGGGAGGCAGATAATTTGTTACAAATTCCATATGGGGGTTTGCTGTTCCTTTCTTCTTCAATGATCTTTTTGCTGCCAATTCTACTCTACTTCCTTGTATTCCATGAGGATCTTTTACCCAATATTCACCAGGCCTAACATTCTTGAATGTCTAAACCCAAGATGATCTCTCTTCTCATCTTCTCCTCATTTATACATAGATTTTGTGAAGATTGCTGCTTGGTTGTTTCTTTTTGTACATTCCCTATGCCATATATAAAGGATTTATGCCTCTGCTTAAACGAGTCCTAGAACACTAGTCAATGCCTTTGCTGAAGTGCAAAATCTCAGGAAAAAAAAAGCAGGGAGATAGGTTCATCTTCAAAGGCATACCTGAATACTTGATAATCCCATGTCATTCTTAATTTGTTATGTGTGTCACTGAAAAAAAAAAGCTTTGCTCTATCCTAGAAATAAGTGCCACTGCTTTCAAGAAGACCAAGTTTCAAGTACTTAGGCAAAGGATCATAGGATTAGCTAAAAGACCTATTCTTTATTAGTCTAAAAAGTCCTAATAGTCCTGTATTTTGTTCCCACAGTGGCTAACTAGATACCTAGGAGGAACCCAGAAGCAAAACATGAAATATTCTTTCCACTTGTGTTTCCATCTGTCTATGTTTCCAGACAGGCTAGTTCTGAAATTAAATATATGGTAATACAGAATCAAGACCATCAGGCATTGATCTCCTGGTCTTTCATGCATTTATTCCTTTCCTTTCCAAGGCTGTCCAAATATGTAATTGTGCCCTGGTTCAGGGCACAATTCTTCTTCTTTCTCTTCAATTTGGTGCTGCTTTCTTTTTTGTATAATCTGTACTGGTTTTGCATCATATTGGAATTGCACAGCTACTACTCCTGAGCACAGGCGATGATTATAGGTTGCTTGTCTGCCATTTTCCTAAATTGTATTTTTTCTCAATCCAGGAATATCATATATTTTTAATATGTTTGATTGTGAATTAGTCACTATAAAAGGTACAGGTCATTCATCCTTCCTTCCCTATGACTGTATTAAAGAATACACTTGTTGACTACAAACTCTACCTTTTATGCTAGTGGAGAAATGAATAAAAGAAGCAAAGAGCTGAACAAAAACAGGCTGTAAGTACAGACTGTTTCCCATCTCAAATTGTACGCATGATGTCGGCTTGTTGGATTTAAGAAACAGTTCATTCTTATGGTGGGAAATAAAGCAGGAAATTCGTGGTACTGTTTGAATGATTTTATATATAACATATATATAAAATCTATATTTATATGTGCGTGTATATATGCAAACATATTTTTGATTATATTTATTCCCAAATTTTCATTTAACTTCCGATTAAATGCATTCTAAATATTAAAGAAATCTCAAAGCAGAAGGAATATTTGCATGAAACTATCTTGACTTTAAGATTCTTTGAGGACTATCACTGTAGGCTATATTGAGAATTATGTGCATGCAATGGCTCAAGTTTATTTCTATTTGTTTTGTTACTAAAACTATTGAATCTCATAGGCTTAGATTGGCAAAATAATCATCTGAAAAAATTGGGCATAAATCCTTTTGGCTGAGGGTTACAATCTAAAAAGTGGGTGTGTCAAGACAACAATGTTGACAAAGCTAGGATAACTATTACATTTGATTTAAATAATTTCATTTTAAATTAATTTGATTTACAGGATTTGAGGTGATTACATTTCATATATAATGCTTCTCTTCCAACACATAAAACAGTATAGTTTAATAACTATCCAGAAGGATAGGGATTCTATAGGCTACACACTATGAAGGGGTATGTCAGTTCTGAGCTCATATATTATGCATCCCTGAAAAAGCTTTAGAAAAGAAATGGAGACCAACCTGAACTGGCAACCATACATTTCAAAAAGACAAAACATTAAAAGAACTTATTTCTCACTTCAGCAGGTCTTAGATGGGTTAATAACAAGGGTTGAAATGAGGAAGAAAAGGTTTATTTCAGCTGCTAGTTATACCACATATTCTTCAGGTGATAGAAAAGGTTTTTCTATAGAAGTTTCCTAATACTCATCTATTAAAATGCATTTAAGTTTACTAGATTCATTGATTAATGGCGGAGACTTTGTAAGCAGTTGGAGTATATCCATATCAGGGAGCAAATTATGATTGGAATGGAGGGGACTAACAGAAATGTGAAGATTGTATGGAATTGAGTTCCATTAGTCCAAGCATTGTTAGAGACACCCCCCCCCCCCACACACACACTTTACAGTTTGTTTCTGTTGTTCCTCTCTGGAAGAGGTTTTGAAGTATTTCTAGCAAGACTACCAGATTCTTAAAAGCTTTGTTCCCTATGCCATCTGTCTGTTAAGCTTGCACAGTTTGTTTCTCTCGCTATGTACATGTATACATCTGAACTAGACTATATTGTTTTTCTGTATCATATACCATAATATATGTGGGAATATACATAATTTTGTTCTTTCTTTCTTTCTTTCTTTCTTTCTTTCTTTCTTTCTTTCTTTCTTTCTTTCTTTCTTTCTTTCTTTCTATCATCTATCTATCTATCTATCTATCTATCTATCTATCTATCTATCTATCTATCTATCTATCTATCTATCTATCTATCTATCATCTATCCAGTCATGTTTATCTAGTGTATATTGGAGGTAGTGACCCTTTGAGAGCAGTATGCAATGAAATTTCATTTTAATGTATGCCGATTAGTGTACATTCAAAGTGACAATAAAGTTATTCTAAGTCTAAGCCAACCTAGCAGTTCAAAAACATGTAAAAATGCAAGTAGAAAAATAAGGACCACCTTTAGTGGGAAGGTAACAAAGTTCCGTCTGCCTTCGGCATTTAGTCATGCAGCCACATGACCACAGAGACATCTTCGGACAGTGCTGGCTCTTCGGCTTTGAAACGGAGATGAGCACCGCCCCCTAGAGTTGAGAATGACTAGCACATATGTGCGAGGAGAACCTTTACCTTTACCTTTAAGTCTAAGTTCTAAGAAGAATTGAACTAATTGAACTCCAGCAAGAATTCTGGAACTTTACTTCCATTCAATATATGCAAAAGCCCGTAGGTGAGCAAATAAGTGAAATTCACTGTAATTGTGCTTGTAGGAGAGAGCTAGTGTAGAGTGGGTTTTATACAAAATTTATTTCTCTCTCTACATCTTAACCAATTTCATTGTATTTATTTTGTACAATGACAATAAAGACTATACTATACTAAAAAAAGTCACAGTTTTTTTTCAAGCTGTAGACCTCGTACATGTATTAATTTTTGTTATAAAAAGGAAATCCTATCTCATTTCACAGAGATGACAAAGTGTCAGTTTAATAATAATTTGGTAACATTTCACAATATCTGAAGAGACTTCTTAGAAGTTGAAAAAAATTTAGATGTGGGAGAAAATAACATGAGTTCAAAAAGGGAAATCTCTCAGATATTTTCTCACCTTAAAAATTCTTTTTATTGATTTTTTTTTTGGTTGTGATTGGAGATAATACAAAACAGATACTTTCACATTTATCAGAGGGGACATCACAAGGGGCTAAATGTGAATTCTAAGAATATTTGCTCTCTGTTTCTTTGTGAATTTATTAGTATAACTGTCATTTTAATGCCTGTCTTAGTGTTTTCCATTGCAGATTTCATCTGCTACCTGGGCATAATACCATCCTACTTGTATAATATTGTGCTATGTAATACCCATTATTCCCTGAATAATACTGCTAGCATTCTCCTAGATTAGTTTTCTTTATGAAAAGAAGATTTTTTTTTCTTATGGGAAGCATTCAGATAGACACCTTCCCATCTCTATTTCAAAGCAGTATAAATCTGGGAGGAAAGCTTTTATCATTTTAATTAATATAATGGTTGGAAGGGACCTTGGAGGTCTTCTAAGCCAATCGCTGGTCATGCAGGAGATCCTACACCATTTCAGATAAATGGTTGTCCAATCTTTTCTTAAAAACCTTCAGTGTTGGAACACCTACAACTTCTGAAGGCAAATTGTTCCACTGATTCACTGCTCTTACTGTCAATAAATTTCTCCTTAGTTCTAGGATGGTTCTGTCTTTGATTAGTTTCCATCTATTGCTTCTTGTCCTACTATCAGGTGTTTTGGAGAATAGCTTAACCCTCTCTTCTTTGTGTCAGTTTCTTAGATATTGCTATCATGTCAACCCTAATTCTTCTTTTCATTCAACTAGATATACCTTGCAACCATTCTTCATATGCTCTAGCCTCCAGTCCCCTAATAATCTTTGTTGCTCTTCTCTGCACTCTTTCCAAAGTCTTAGCATCATTTTTTATATTTATATATTGTATATTTATATTTTAGATGTACTATGATGTCACTGAATTAGGTTTGGTATCAGGTGACTGCCCAAATAAATGCTTTCTGTCTTGTTCCATTTTTTAGAAGTCACAAATCACTCTTCCAGAAATATACTTTGCATGTTGAATTCTTTGATTTGGAATAGAAGAGTATATAAGAATATGTCAGAGTTAAGGAAAATGGATATAAAATGATAAGGAGGTGGTACCTAACACCATGTAAATTGTGGTAAATATTGGCTGAAGGTGCAAGAAAGAGGTTGGAACATATAAACATATGTGGTGGTATTGTGATAGTGCACAAAAAATATGGGACATGGTGTTTAGAGAAATTAGAGCACTTTTGAATGTAAATTTAGACATGTCACGGAGAATTGCATTACAGTTGCTGATGGAAAGTCGGGATATAAATGAAACAAAAAAAGGAATTGATTGTAAATTTGATAATGGCAGCTAGATTAGTGATGGCTAAATATTGGGGATGAAATTGGGATATTCAAAGAACTGAGTGGTATAATGAAATTTGGAACATGATAAATGATACAAATGATCATTTGTATCAAATGATAAATTAACAACAGAAATTAAATTTTAAAAAGGGATGATTACAGCAAATAATTATAAAATATGGGGGGGGGGTGTTATATAATCAGTGTTGATGGAAGGCAAAGGGAATAAATCTACTCAAGAATACATGCTGTTTTGGAGGGGATAAGGGCCCAATTGGAATACATTGTATATCTTTTAGTTGTTATAGACGAAGAAATATAAGGAGGAAAAAAGTGCCCTGGGGGCTGGGTGTGCACTGTAATATTTGGGTTTTTTTTTTCCTTTTCCTTTTTTCCCTTTTTTTCCTTTTTTTTGTATCTACTATGTCTGTATTATTTGTATTCAAAAATAAATAAAAATATGTTAAAAATAGAATCCTTTGATCTCATCTATCCAGCTGATGCATTGTCTTTCTTCTATAGAACTTCTATCAGCCTTGCAAAACATAATAAGAGAGGCTACTCTAGAATGCAACTCCAAAGAAAGCAGTTCTGTTTTCACTTCAAGTTTATCTCAAACATTTTTACCTGATAATATGGTTTTTCACCTGGCAAATTAATATATGGAAATGTTTAAGTGTACAGATTTGAGACATTTGTGTGGAAACATAGATTCCTGATAGTGGTTTATTATTTTCATCCTTGATCTTGATTCCTCATTAAAATCAGTAAGTGCCAATTTTTAGATTTAATCTATATTTCAGGACTCCATGAATAGATTCAATTTTTTAAAATACTTTGATCTTTTTGGTACTTTGGAATGACTGTTGCATTTTATGCTTAAAACAGGATTCAAAATTGGCAGATGAAAGTCCTTTCATATACAGTTCTTATCCGAGAACAAGCACTATTAAAACACGATAGCCCTTATTTTAGGCAAATATCAGTGGGACTGGGTTATTAGTTACACAAATTATTCATTGATTGCTACTTCTTGGAAGAGAGGAACCTTAAATATCATGTATAGTGAAGTTACTGCCCTTTTAGTGGCTGTCATGAGGTATTATCCAACCATAAATAACTAATGACTGCTTCAATGTTGTAACCTGGATCCAGGCAACAGTACTTATGCTTGTATATATATTTGATGCTGTAATGCAGATACTGTGCCATTATAGATGTACACTGTATTTAATGTGTAGGTTAAGCCTACTTTTAACATGCAAATATTTTTTCCATGAAAAATCTTTAAGCTGCAGATGAAGGTATGGGATCCACTTATATTCCAAGTAACTAGGATAGCAGCAAAGCTTGATCCTACTTATGACTAGACTTCAAAAAACCTAAGATAATATAAATATTTTATTGTAAATAAAGGAAAATAAAAATAAATTGGAGCACAAAACCGGCCTACTCTGTATCACTCTGCCCAATAATGTGGTAAAATATTGTCTGGGGAGGAATACATATTAAAAAAATTCATATTATAGTTTGCATCTCCCAAAAATTTAGCAAGAGGGATTTTAAAGTTTGCACTTTGGGACTTTTATCGGTCATAAATGTAATTGTAGCTGGAAGTAAATAAGACTTTGCAATTTAAGGCCTTTACACTACCCCAATTTGCTATGGATGTAGAATTACTTTGAATAATATAACCTTTTTTTTATTCTGGCGGCTAGTGTGTATTTTTATTTTTACCACTGCACTGAGAATTATTTTAACTGCTAGCTTCTGTCAAAATATATTTCTAAGGTGTTTATGATCTGGTCCTTAAAACAGCACTCTTAAAGTCTTAGTCTAGGATAAGAGCAGTTAATAGCAAAACATTAATCCTTTGAAGAAATATGCATTTTCATGCACACTTTTCAGGATTTATTAATACAAGTGGCTGAAGCTGTGATCTTGTTGGAGGAGTGTTGTTGAAGACCTTTGTGGATTGGATAGATTAAGTATCTGTGTAGCACTCTGCAAACAGTTGATGGAGTCAACATTTCACTTTGAACAAGACCAGAGGCAGAAACCTGATTGGCGGAGTAGATTTAATAAATAGACTATTATACATGCAATTATCTTTTCTTTTTTCTCCTCTTATTACTGATGTTTTTGTAGCAATGGATATTCATTGCTCATATCTTATAAACATTAATATCAGAGATGCACTGTAGGATACACTAAGCAGGTTTTCTTCAATTTGATAATCCGCATATGTATTGGACTTTAATTCTCATAATTCCTACTTGGCATTACTAATGCCTATATTAGATGGTGGATTATGCAAGCTGAATTCTAGTCTATTTAGAAAACACTAGAGGTCAACTGCAATTCAGCCTGGTAAGGATTCAAACATGTATACCTAAAGTTGATATAGATTTAACTCTGTGAAGAATGTAGGGGAAGTACTCACAAATATGAGAACTGTCATGAAATTTTTGCATGGGAAATACTCTTGAGTTTACAAATATTTAGGAAAGAGAGCCATCAGTCGACTATTACTATTGGTCCAATAGTCATCATTATTGCTCATTAGTGATCATTACTGCAGTGTTTGTTTGCATAAAGCATTATATTCTTTGAACAAACAATGCAGAATCATAATAGAAAAATCTGGTTTCATGAGAACCTTGCACAACTGACTGAGGACATACTATAACTAAAGCATGCAACAGATGTCTATATTTTTTCCTAAGAAAAAAGAGATTACAGAACATCTTGAATCATCCTGTTTCACCTATAAAAACATTTATAAAATTGATAGGAAATACAGATTTTTATTTTGTCTCTTTAAGGGAAATATAGATGCTTCTGTAATCAAATGGGCCAATCAAATAGAAATGGTTTACAACTCCTTGAGCAGTCATCTATCAACAGTCCAAACACTGAGAATATTTTGACTCTTCTGTAAAGAGAAAAGCCAAAATGTTCCAGGTTCCCATTCATTATGGGAACCTGCCACTGCTAATGTGTGTTGGACTGTCTCTGAAGAGTCTGCATAGCCTGCACCTTGGTTTCCTTTCTAGTGTAGTAGACCCCTGCTTCTATGGATCTGGTGCTTAGTGTTGCTATGATCACTAGCTCAGTGCTGCTCAGTGCTATCTTTTAGTCCAGTCTTTTCCAGCTAATGGTAGGATTTCCTAATGTCTGCCCTGTCAGCTACCTTTTGATGGCACATCCCAGGCAGAGTCTTGCCTTGCCATGGTGCTTCCTCTGCTTGATCTTCCTTCCATATCTGCTGTTTCCTCAGTCATTCGCTCAACAACTCACCTTGGGTACCATTGTACTCATGGATGCTCTGAGTTTCGTTCAGAACAATAGCTTTGACATCCACCCAGAACCTGCCTACCATTTTTCCAGATGGTGTATAAATTCTGGCTGTTAGCAACATACAACCACCATAAAAGGATAAGACAGGTCAAATTTGCAGTTGATACTAAGATGGTAGGAATAGCTAACAGCCTAGATGATAGGCTCAAGATCCAGATGGATCTTAACAGACGTGACAGGTCCTATCTAACAAAATGAAATTAAGTAGAGAAAAGTAAAGTCTTACCCTTAGGCAAGAAAAACCAAAGGTACACATATAGACTAGGTGAAACCAGGCTTAGAAGCTCTAATTGTGACAGGATCTTGGAGTCTTAGTCGACAACCAATGAGTTAACGGTGTGTGGCAGCAGCCAAAAAAGCCAACGCAATCCTAAATTGCATTAACAGAGGGATATAATTAAGATCAGGTAAGTTATTAATACCATTCTATAAAACCTTAGTAAGACTACACCTGGAATACTGCATTCAGTTTTAGTCACCGCACTATAAAAAAGGTGTTGAGACTTGAGAAAAAGTGCATAGAAGAACATCAAAAACATATGATGAACGGTTGCAAGTACTCGGCATGGCTAGTCTAATGAAGAGAAGGACCAGGGGAGACATATATATATGTGTTCCAATATTTGAGTGGCTGCCACAGAGAGGAGGAGGTCAAACTATTTCCAAGGCATCTGAAGGCTAGACAAGGAACAATGGATGGAAACTGATTAAGGAGAGATTCAACATAGAAATAAGGAGAAATTTTCTGACAGTGAGAACTGTTACATACAGATGTACATTGTTAAATTTACATGTTTTCACATGCTCACTGGGGATTGGTTACCCAAACCCCGGGAAGTTTAAACTGTCATTGGCTGGCTGGTCTGCTGGAACTCCTTAATTTACATGTTTTCACATGCTCACCCGGGATTGGTTGCCCAAACCCTGGGAAGTTTAAATAACAGTCATTGGCTGGCTGGTCTGCTGGAGCTCTTTAAAAGGCGAGCTCTGGCAGCCCAGCCGGCAGAGCGCAATCACTTACTCTTGAAATAAAAAGTGCTGAAACACTCATGCCTCTTGCCTGCTGCTTGTCGCCGATCTAACAAGAACAATCAACCAATGGAACAGCTTGCCTTCAGAAGTTGTGGGAGCTTCATCTCTGGAAGCTTTCAAGAGACTGGACTACCATTTGTCAGAAATGGTTTAGGGTCTCCAACTTGGGTGAGGGGTTGGACTAGATGACCTAGAAGGTCCCTTCCAACTCTGTTACTCTGTTAATGGGAAGAACAAGATCTAGGCCACCAAGATATATGCTTTACCTTTCATCAGCTATCTTGCCAATTTAGTGAACTGGCTAAATCAGGACATGAGGACTGCTATGAAGACCTGGAAGCTCTTCACAATATATAGAGGTGTCAATCCCAACTCTAATAACCAGAGACTATACAGCATCTGGAAAAAGGGTGGGCAGGTCTTGTGGGTGTCAGTTTTCCTTGCCTCCTCACTGTGGTTCCCATGTGATTGTGGAATTCCAAGGAACTTGTAGTGTGTGTGTGTGTGTGTGTGTGTGTGTGTGTGTGTGTGTGTGGTATGTGTACTATGTGGTGAATTTGTGTGCATGTCTGGAAAATACAGCGGGAAATAAATATTTAATAACAAGGAAAAAAACACCTGCTTTGGATTAATGCTTCTACTTATTAAATTAAATGGGAGAATTATCACTGCTTCTCTAAATGCTTCTTTATGATAATCCTTTTTAGTCTACATCAGGTCCATTGAATATGCTGAGGTCTGGGAATCGCTAGTTAAGGTATATTAAGGGAGCAGCTGGTGGAAAATTTACTTTGTTACATAGCATATGCCACAGGCTTAGCCTCAGTGGAGAAGCACTAGCATTCAAATGGAATTTCTTTACATTATAAGGAATAAGAGTTTCAGGGTATAAATACAAAGTCTGCGGATCTCTCTCTCTCCCTCCCTCCCTCCCTCCCTCCCTCCCTCCCTCCCTCCCTCCCTCCCTCCCTCCCTCTCCCTCTCCCTCTCCCTCTCCCTCTCCCTCTCCCTCTCCCTCCCTCCCTCCCTCTCTCTCTCTCTCCCTCCCTCCCTCTCACACACCTTGAAAAGCAGAAAACATCCTTGGATTCAGTTTGCAAAATGAGGAATATTCAGAGTACTGCTGAGAACAGTCTCACTGTCCTAGGAGAATATGGCCTTTCATACTAAAGCATAGAGTTCCATGTACAACATGCTGCAGCCCTTTATGTAGAATGGCACAGCTAAACCATGTTTAACATGGTTTCTTGACAGCAAAGATCACATCAGTGTCTATGAAGATGATAATCCTAATGTGGATTGCTTTGAAACTGAAATCCTTTTGACTACTTACCCAGTTTAAAGAGATATTTTGCAATCACTTTCAGTTTTCATCATACTTGAAATTTAATATCATCTTTAAATTTGGCCAACTCACTGCTTATCGTTAAGTCAAGAAAATGTATGAATAAGTTAAATAGCACTCGTCCCTTGAGATACTACTTCTTACTTCCATCCATTGAGAACATTATCTATTTATTTCTATTCTGCTTCCTGATTTTTAACTAGTTAGTAACTCCTCATAAACCGAAAAGTTCTGTGCTTTCTTCTTTTAAAGAGATTTTTAAAAATAAAAACATATTATCTTCTCTCCCCCAACCCGTCCCCCCCCCCTGCCAAGATCCCTGAATTGAGATGCATGATTATGATGGGTGCAGTTTTTTAGAAAGTTATAGTAGGTCGCAGAGGAGTTTCAGATTATATGGCAGTAGAATTCCCTGGGGTTGTTTCCTGAGTGGCCTGAACTGGAATAATTTTTCAATTGTTCCATATGGCTTATGATTCTTGGTGAGCTATGTGGTAGCTTAGAATGGGTTTGTATGTGGACCCCATGGGCCATTCCCTTCCCTGGATTGCAATTTAGAGAACTGGCCATAGGGAATTTAAACCTTGCTCTTCTTAACCTCTCAGCAGCATTTGATAACCATTGATCATGATATTCTTCTGGACCAGCTTTAAGAGTTGGGGATGAATGGGATTGTATTGTGCTGGTTCTCCTCTTCCTCCCCCTTCCTACAGGATTGATTGTGGTCAGTGTTGATGTGGGAGGGGGGAATCTAGTCCATGGCCCCTACTTTGTGGGGTGTACCTGGGCTCATTTCTCTCTTCTTCCCTTTTTAACATCTACATCAGGTCACTAGGTGAGGTGAGTGAGGTATCTTCAATATAGTGATGATACCCAGTTTTATCTCTCCTATTGGGGGCTACCTGAGTGGTGCTGTGTATTTCCTGTCCCGCTGGAAGACCCTAGGTGGAATGTGCAAAGGCCTTCCATTCAAACCAAGCAAGCAAGTGGTTTGGGGTGTTTGGGCCTTCCTATGACAAGGTTTTTCCATTGCAAATCCTGGATAGGTCCAATGTGCAATCTGAGCTTCTTTTGGGCTCATGGATCCTGTTAGGAGAGCAGATAGCAGCCATGGCCAGGAGATGATTTGCACACCTTAAGGTTATGTACCACTTGTGCCCATTTTCTGGATTGGGATGCTTTGCTCACAGTTACTCACATCCTTGTGATCGCTTATCTGGATGACTGCAATGTGCTCTGTATAAGGTTGTCCTTTAAGAGCATTTAGAAGTTTCAACTAGCGTAAAATGTGGCTGCACTGGCAGTAAATGGTGTTGGGTATTCACCCCAGGTAAAACCACTGCTACATAACCTGCATTGGCTGCCAGAGTGCTTCAGGATACAATTCAGGGTGCTTGTTATCACCTTTAAAACTTTTCATGGTTTGGGCCTGGGATACCTAAGGGGCCATCTTTTCTCAGTTGTTTCTATGTCTCCAATTCAGTTCAGCAGGTTGGGAATGTTATGGGTCTCATCAGTCAAGAAATGTCAGCTGGCAAGGACCAGGAGATACATACCTTCTCTCCCATAGTTCCTGCCCTGTGGCACATTCTCCCTTCAGAGATTAAGATGGTTAAGTCTTCATAGCCTTCCATTCTCTTCTGGACTTCTGTAAGGCTAGGAAGGCTTAGTTATGTGCCTGGGCCCGAGGCTCTAGTGTGTTGAGGGCCCAGTTACTTGGCTATATTGACATCCATGGCAATAATTTTACTTGGCAACCATATATATTTATTTTGTATTAAAAATCAGCTGTTTTGTATTAGACATCAATTATAGAAATCAAACAATAAACACATACATGAAATCTCATGATTTGTTCATGAGCCTTTGATGAGGAATTTTGTCCCAGGCTTTTTGAAAGATCAAAGTACTGTATACAGTGTTGATTAAGTGATTTCCTTTCAAATACTTCTTAATTTGGCGAGGCAGGATTTTCTTTTCCAGGATTCATGTGGATTGCCCTTCCGCCAGACTTGCTCCTCTGCATTCTTCTTATTTTTGCCTGAGTGGCCTATATTTGATTACCATTTCAATAAATTTGCTCAGAAAAGATGTTAAGCTGATAGCCTTTAATCTTCCAGATTTCTCCTTATTAAAACTTGGTGTTACATTGGCTACCTTCCAGTCCTTGGGTGCTAAACTTGATTTGAGTCGTGAGTTACATTTTTTTCCCTTAAGAAGTCAGCAATTTGCGTTCTTTAGGAACTCATGGATGAAGGCTAGTAGGATTTGAGGAGCAAATTAAAGCATTTCCCCCTTCTTTTTCTAGGCTTCCCAAGCAAATTCTTCCCTATGTGACTCACATGACATGCATCTTGCCTATCCCCTGTGCATAGGATTATAGGCCAATTAAATGAATTCCTGGAAGGCAAACTTACCATGTATCCTCTATTTCCCCCTTTTGTCTCATCTTGTGCTGACCTTGTTGGGTTGTTAGATGTTTTATTTGTCATGGATGACTTCCTCCTTGAGACCTCTTTAATTTTAGTTAGTATTGGCAAAGCCCATTTATATTTCCTCCCTCTCCTGTTCAGCTGCATTTCTAAACTTTGTCTAACTGCAAACAGTCAATGCTTTACATCAGTGTTTCTCAACCTTGGCAACTTGAAGATGTCCGGACTTCAACTCCCAGAATTCCCCAGCCAGCATTCGCTGGCTGGGGAATTCTGGGAGTTGAAGTCCGGACATCTTTAAGTTGCCAAGGTTGAGAAACACTGCTTTACATGCTTGGGTTTATCCCTCGTCATTGGAATAATCTGATTACAAATGTGATGTTCATGTTTAATATTCTCTTTTGAAAAGAGCAACAAACTCACAATTGGCAATATTTATCTGAGTAGAACATGGAGTTACACTGAGCGGAAGCCTCAGGCAACATCTTCCATTCTGTGGCTTGTTAAAAAGAGGGATCGAATTGCATTATCACTCCAGAAGAAAAGGGAAGACTAACCAGCAGTATCAAAGGTTTGAAGTTTGTTTCCAAATGATGGGAATTTTTTTTTTGTTCTTCCCTCACACCGGAGTGAGGACACAATATCTTGATACCACGCTTCATATGGGCCTCCAGTGGTGATCATGAGAAGTGCTTTTATGCCCTAAGGATATGGTACAGAATAGAAATAATCATCCTTGATTTTAGCTCAGCTGCTTCTTTTCTACATAGATTTATTGTCTACAACTGCCCATCAGGCACGTTTAAACAAAAAACAAACAAAACCTTCACCCATTCTCTTTTTCCTATGCTTGTGTTTAGGCTTTTTCTTCTCGGCTTTGTTCTTTCCACTTGGTGAAATAAACAGCAAGATTGATCTTACGCCCTGCATGTTGTTTTGTTCCAATTGTTTATCAATAGACCTGGGCTGGGAATGCAAAGGCTGGAAGAGAAGGGCAGAGCTGCAATTCACTTTTGTCCTTTTTGCCTTTTAGTGTGCACTGGGATGTTGCTAATCTGAAGGGAGCAACTGTAGCTGCCAACTGACATGCAAATTAATAATGAAGTATTCTGTCTCATATAAGCTCAGTGCAACTAACCATCTTTAAAAGTACCAGAGCAAAAAAAAAAAAAAAAGGGGAGGGGGGAGGGATAGAGAATGTATGTGGTTGCAAAATCTATTTTTAAAAATAATAATAATGGGGATTGAATGGAGAATTTACGTCCCTACATTATTAGTGGTTCCCTTCCCTCCCCCACCCTGCTTTATTGCCATTGGTAAATGGTTTACATAAAAGAACTTTCTACTTGGGAAAAGAGATTGTTCTAGAAAATGGAACAATCACTACAATTGTCATTAAATCACTACAGAAAAAAAGCATAATAAAAAAATCAGACTTGTAATGAATTTTTAGTTTCATTTTCCCCATCCTATGAGAATAAATCAAATGAAATATATTAAAACAAGTTTGCCCATCTCTTAAAAGAAATTAAAAGATGGAGATCCAGAAAGCATTATTTGTTATTTATATTTCAGCATTATGTATGTATAACGCTTTAAGTGGCCTAAGCATGTTGCATTTTTGTTATATCTGCCCTAGCCTTCTGTATTCCGCCATCCTCATTAGGTTGATGTGTCTTCATCCTTTCTTACCAAATGCAGCAAGAATGTTGTACAATAAAGCAATTTAAGAACAGGATGCTTGACAGTCTTTGCCATTTCAAATGTGATAGGCCAGTGGTGTCCAATTCGATTTCATTGAGGACCAATGTTGTGTTTGACCTTGGGGGGGGGGCATGGGAGGCATGGCCAGCTCAACAGCACTTGTGTTGGGGGTGCCTGTGGTGTCCCAAGCACTCTGCCAGTGAAAACAGGCTCCCAAACTCCATTTTCAGCTGCAATGGCCTCCTGCAAACCTCTGCTAAAGAAAATGGAACTCGCATGAGCGACCTTTGCAAGCTCCATTTTTGGCTGCAACAGCTTCCTGCAACCTCCGCCAGTGAAAACGGAGCTTGGGAAGGCCATACATACCCTTGTGAGCCCCATTTTAGGCTGCAATGACCTCCTGCAACCCTCTGCCAGTGAAAACAGAGCTTGGGAGGGCCGGTCTCCATTTTCGCTGGCAGAGGCACTGCGAGTTGATCCTTCACTGTTTCCACCTCTTGAGATTAACACAGATAAACTGTTCAGCTCATCAGAACAGTTATGCTTAGTTGCTGCAAATATCAGTGTCATCTTGTAATTACTATGGACAGGCTTTCGCGGTGGTGACACTTGAACACTGGAATGTCCAACTCCAAAATTCACGTGACACTATTCAATTAATTAATATAAGCAATTAATCTATGACAATTACCATAGTCAGGGGAGCTGGAGCAGGCAAAGATGGGGTATATGGGCTTTAGTGCTTTTTTCAAAACTCATTCTCAAGATGGTCAAACTCACTGTTTTGCCAAACGATGTAAACACACTTGCACAAGAAAAGAAGGAGCTACTAATGATGGATAGCTAATCCTCAAAATCCCTTTTATAGTTCTGTACAGGCAGAGGTGGGTTCCTGCCAGTTCGCACCTCTTTGGGCGTACCAGTTCCAGAAATTTGCCATACTTTTGTGTACCTGTTCCACGGAGGTGGGGCCACACCCCCATACCAGTACGCTCCCCTGCCCTGCAGCCCATTTGCAAGGCACTTCTCAAAGAGAAGGAAGTGAGGGCGGGGCTTCTTCAGAGGACGTGAGGCAAGAGCAGCACTGAAGCCCTCTCTGAAGCAGCTGGAAAAGGTATGTGTGGGTCAGAGGGAGGGGGAGGAATCCAAACTTCATCCTCCTGGTGCTGTATGGAGCTTTGGGCAAAGGCTGGAGGGAAGGACCTGGCTGGCTTGTGCTCTTCCTCCCCAAGTGTAGTTTGATTGCAGGCGGAGCCACATTGTCTTTTCAAACCTGTAATCAGTGAAGCTGGACAGAATTTTTACATAGCGGGGCTGGGGGAAAGTGTGTGTGCTACAGCATGGCTCTTTGCCTGGCTTCCTGCCTCCTCCTGTGGTCTCCTCAGTGCTTGCTCGTGCTCTCCCTCCTCAAGTGTAGTGACTTCCTCCCCAGGCTCCCATCCACTTCTCCCCCCCCCACAGCTGGATAAAGCTATATAAAGATCCAGCCCAGCTTCACTAATTACCAGTTTGAAAAGGCAACGTGGCTCTGCCTGCAATCAAACTACACTTGGGGAGGGAGAGCACAAGGAGCACTGAGGAGACCATAGGAGGACTATCTGTACAATCCTGTTTTCTTGGACTTTATTGTAAATCATCTGAAACACCACAAAAGGGCATTTTTGGATAAACCAGAATAGGTTGCCTATTAAAGATCTATTGTTGAATTGATAAATTGCTTGTTAAAGATCTATTGTTGAATGTTTTTCCTGTCTGAATACTGGATGAATGTTTCCATTCACTACCCTCCCCCTCTCCCCTGCAATGATTTTTGCAACGCCTTCGTATGTAGTTTTGACTATTGCATTTTAATATTTTTTGTATAAATTGTAGGTGTATGGGAAACATCACAGAATTACATTAAGTAAATAAAATGTTAAAACATTGGAGTTGAAACCTGGTTTCATTGAATTGACTGGAGGAAATTATCTTCAATCTTCTCACTGCTTTCCATTGGGGTTTTGACTTTTTCAAGCAGGACTGTAAAAACTATAACCTGTCCTTGCCTGCTGGACACCCAGATCAATGGGTGTCACCCAGCCTAGTCCCAGAAGTCAACAATTATATACACAAATACTAACTCTAATAATTACTAATATTTTGTGCCTTTGCATTTCTCTTTGCCTTGCCTTCTCCTTTATCTCCTCACTCCCAGGGTTTTTTTTCACCTAAGGGAAAATAGTTGAGTCTGTAATTTTCATTCTTTCTTGGAGAGAATATTCTTTTCTTTCTCTCTTTAAATCTCTAAAGCATTCTGACAAAGTAGGAAGAGTGAAAAGTAAAAGGAAAGAAAAACAGGTTGTGTTGCATTGTAGTTTCAGCTACAGATGTTCCCATACAAGCTCATGGACAGATTAGATTTGGGTTTCATGATTTGGCTTGAATGAAAGAAAGCAGCACAGAGATTAAAGAATTTAATCCTTTTCCATGGTTCTCTAGTCCAGAGTGACTCTGTAACCCGTTGCTCATTGTCTGCTTATAACACCTCTCCTGGTTGTCAGGAGAATAATATGCGAGCCCGTTACAACATAAAGCCTAAGTCTGGTCCAAGAGAAAAGGCCCAGCTTCAGTACAGCTTTGAGATATGTTTGGTCCTTATTTACCAGCGGAGGCATAGCTGAAGCTATAAAAATATTGAGATACAGGCCTGTTAATAAAAAACACTTTTAAGGTTCATTGATTTTATGCTAAATTCTCTCCCATGGAAAATAGTGGGATTTGGAAATACTCAACACTGGGCAATGATCCACTTAAGTAATGGTAAACTCTGAACTTAATGGTCCTCCATTCTGATTTAGGTATAATTTGTGACTCTTATTAGGACACTTCCATATGGAAAACTAGAAGTATGATGTGACTGCAGAGCCTGTGTGATCAAACAGTGTTGGCTGGTTTTATGAGCTGAGTTTTTTTTTCTGGATTCACTGTAATGTAATTGAAATGGGAACAAAACTGGTGTTTTCTTTGCAATATTACAGCTTTGCTGAGTTTCTAGGTGGATTCTTTCCAGTTTGTAGGAAACCCTTGCTTCACTTTGCCTCCTGGGCTTCACCCTTTCTTGTAGGTCTTTCAAGGGAAGAGATGGCTTGAAGCCTTCTCAGTTCTCTGTTTTAAGATTTTGGATTTTTTTTTCTCTTTTTGCCTAGGTCCAGACAAATTTACCTAGCATGAAGGACATATTTAACAATTTTATTTGTTGAATATTATTTATTTGACTGGAGGAGGGGTGAAAGAATTTCTACCCATGTTTCCCTGAAAATAATACAGGATCTTATTTTCTTTTGACCCCTGAAATAAGCACTTGGCCTTATTTTCAGGGAGCTCTTATTATTTCTGAGGTGCAGGAGGTGGCAAGCATGGTCCCTCATGGCTGCTGCTGTGATGCAATATTTTCAGGGGAGGTCTTATTTTAGCGCATGCACTAAAAAGCCCGATTAGGCTTATTATCTGGGGAGATCTTATTTTGTGGGAAACAGGGAATATCTTCAAAGGTGGCAGGGAAAGACAGATCATTTTCTGAAGACTCTAATATATGATATCTCACGTAGTTGCTTTTGGGTGGTAAAATGAAGGGTCATCACCATGTAAAGCCACCTTGAGTTCGTGGAGAAAGGGGGAACCTACTTCTAACAAACATTATTTATTTTGAAAGTTTGGGATTCCATACATTATGTTCATCCTCTGGTGGTACACATATCATTTGTATGAAAGAATCTCTTTCCACTGGTCCCAATTTGCCAATCAGATCTACTGAAAAGGATGCCAGTATACCCTAAAAGTGATTTGAAAAGTAAAGGGATAAAGGAAGATAAAACAAACTCATGCATCTCTACATATCATTCATATCCTTAACCACATGACTGAATGTTTAATGTTTAATACATATAATTGTCTGATACAGCTAATGTTTTTTTAGTATTAAAAAATCAATCAGTGAACTTATTTATGCAGACTTAAGTAGCCCAGTTTCAGTTCAAATTGACTCAAACCTGGATTCATGAGAAATTCTAGAATGTTGAGCTTTGAAACAAGAAGTTTCCAAGTAAAATTTCACACTTCCCTATGTAGTCTTAGAATCAAATTTTGATTGTTTTGGCTGCAATATTGGTGTTAACATATTCAGTATGGTTTCTTTTACAACTGTGAGCTGTCCAAAGGTACTGAGACTCAGGTGGCATATAAGTTTAATAATAAATTATCATTATTACTATTTGAATTCTGCTTCCAAAGCTACCAAGCAGCCTATTTCAGTCCAATCTTCGTATTCCTTAGTGGTTTTGTTCCCATGACATGAACAACCCTGTCATCCCAATGATGCACTAGTAGCAAACCGTTGGAGATGGCTGCATGATTGTTGCACCAGCCATTTTGGGGTTCCACCACAAAACCGCATTCGACTAAAGGGCGCTCGACGAAACCACGTAGCTGACGTCATCACAGCGCGACAACAGCGCGGAGAAAAAAGCACGCTGTAAACGCTAAACCTAAAATTAACCCCTAAACCTAACCCCCCTAAACCTAATCCTAAACCTAACCCTAAACCTAACTCTAAACCTAACCCTTAACCTAACCCTAAACCTAACCCTAAACCTAATGCTAAACCTAACGCTAAACCTAATCCTAACCCTTAACCTAACCCTAAACCTAACCCTAACCCTTAACCTAACCCCAAACCTAACCCTAACCCTTAACCTAACCCTTAACCTAACCCTAAACCTAACCCTAAACCTAACCCTAAACCTAACCCTAAACCTAACCCTTACCTTAACTTTCAAAGCGCTATTTAAAGCGCCCTTTCTCCGCGCTCGCTGTTGTTGCCCTGTTGATGACGTCAGCGATGCGGTTTAATCGGGTGTGCTTTAGTTGAGCGTGGTTTTGTCATGCCACGCCATTTTGGCAGTCCTCCTAGCAACTGCAAAAAGGCAGGAAGATGGTCATTTTCCAAGCTGTTTCCTTTTTATTCCCTCCCCACCTTCAGGACAAAATTTTAAAAAAATAATCCAACTAGAATCTGGCAGCTTGAAGATGGTTGAAAAATGGAATTTTTGTAGAGATGAAATACCTAAAAAGGCCAGTTTAAAGGTACCTTTCAGTTTCAGAAGAAGTAAGAATTGGTTGGAGTCTAAGGTCAATAGTTCCCACAAGTTAACTGACTGAATGGAGTTCATTTAAATCCAAGGATAACTGACCATTGAGGGGTAAATTTACATCCCCAGTTATCCTGCTAACTCTGGGCTAGAATAGACAAGAGGTTTTAGAGGAGATGGTTCAAAGATACAACACTTGATAAGTACGTATCTGGCTAGAACTAGAAAAATGGTTAAAGAAGAAATCCATCAAATGCCAAGTATTAAATACAGTCCCTATTTATAGTAGAAATAAGATTAATTATTGTGCCTTTTTTTTCCTCCCATGTGACATGCTAGGCTGAAATGCTCACACTATTAGGATGAATAGGGCCCCAGCTATGATAACAATTCCATTTGGTCTCTCTGCCCTTAACTAGGTCACCTAACCCCTTTTTAATGTTACCATGGCAGACTCCAGTTGAGCATGTCATGAGAACAGGAAGGGCATTTTCTGGAAGGGCAAGTGTCTGTCAGATGGCTGATTTACTACATTCAGTAACAGTGTAGAAAGTTTGTTCTTAAACTAAGTCAGACAATATTTTGAGGGCTTCTAATAATATTCTTTCCTTGAAAGCCAGCATTTCAAGCATTATAACTACAAGTAATCCTTGGCTTATGACCACAACTGAGCTCAAAACTTTTGTTGCTAAGCAAAACATTTTGGTAAGTGAATTTTAGCCCCTTTTACAATCTTCCTTGCCACAGTTAAGCGAATCACCGCAGTTGTTAAATTAGTAACACGGTTGTTCAATGAATCTGATTTTCCCATTGACTTTGCTTGCTAGAAGGTGGCAAATGATGATCACGTGACCTGGGACAGAGCAACCATCATAAAAATAAACTAGTTACCAAGTATCCACATTTTGATCTTGTAAACATGCAAATGCTGCAACGGTTGTAAATACAAAAACAATCACTGGTAACTTTTTTCAGTGCCACTGTAACTTTGAACAGTCACTAAGTGAACTGTTATAAGTTGAGGGCTACCTGTACTTTCCTAGAATCCCATTTCTAAGTCTATTGTCTTCTAATCCAATCTGTCTGACCAGCTCAAACTTGATATTTTCTCCCATCTGGATTCCTTACCCCGCCTCCTTTGCTCAGTGAACTGTGTGACTTTTTTGGGTCCAAGATCCTGATTTGCTGGACGTACGGAGGAAGGATTTTTAAAGCAAGCTCAGGAAGAAAGGAGTTGAAATCTTGCACAAAGCTGAGAGACAACTTAACCCGAGAAGATGAAGCAGTAGATTTTCTACTTTCAGTAGACACTTTCCATTTCTCACTGAGATGTAAAAGCAATGGAGGTGACAGGGTGTCCCATTTACCTGACATTTCCTGCAGCCATAATAATTAAACCCTATTCTCTGTCTTGAGGTGAAATGAGAAATTGGGCCTTTAAGGTTTACTAAGGCACAGGGTTGTTTTCTTAAACTTCAACTAAAAATTATGATTGTGAAGCTATATTAAAGTAAAATACACAATTTTATCATTTGTGGATTACTAGCAACATTATCTGATTTTTTCATGTGGCCTCTATAATCCTGTAATTGTTTGCCACTGCATTTCAGCAGTTAAGGCTCGTTGCTGAATTTTGATAGAGCAGTTTTGATAACAAAGTAGACAAGCAAAGGAAATAATTCCAAAAAGGAAGAAAGAGAAGACAAATTGTGTTCCCATAACATGAAACAATCCCTTCTCTCCATGTGACTTTTTCCTTCACAGGTATCTAGTACACGTTACATTTTCATGCATGGGGAGATGGAAGGAAGATGGAAGGAAGAAGGGGCAAGTGAATAAAAATATCTCATCCTTGTTTTAAAATCATGAATTTCACTTCAGGAAAGGGAAGAAAGATTCTTGGAAATTGGAAAGCTAGAAATGTTGCTGTGGTAGGATTCTTGCAATATTTATGTCAGAGTTTTGGCAGCATGACTAGTATTATGAGATAAGCCCCAGGAGAAAAACACAGCACAAAGAGCCTTTATACAATTAACAAATGGTTTATATACCAATTGGTCTCCGGACTCAATTCAAGGTGTTGGTTATTACCTTTAAAGCCTTACATGGCTTAGAATCAGGATACCTTCGAGACCGCCTGCTGCCACATACCTCCCAGCGGCCAGTAAGATCCCACAGATTGGGCCTCCTTCAGATGCCGTCAGCCAAACAGTGTCAGCTGGCGGGCCCTCGGAGGAGAGCCTTCTCTGTGGCTGCTCCGACTCTCTGGAACCAGCTCCCCTCAGAAATCTGGACCATACCCACTCTCATGGCCTTCAGAAAAGTTGGAAAAACTTGGCTGTTCTGGCAGGCCTGGGGCTGTTGACCTCACGGGTGAGGTCCAGCCCCGAGTAGAATGAATGTATGAGGGTGTTGGTTGTTTTTAAATTGTTTTCTTTCTTTTATCGTTATGGTTTTTTTTCTTATATTTTTTGTAAGCCGCCCGGAGTCCTTTGGGATTGGGCGGCATATAAATATATTTAATAAATAATAAATAAATAAATAAATAAATAAAATAAAGAGGGTAAAAATCTGGGTGTGTCTTATACACTGAATACAGCATTTTTGGCCTACTGAAACCCCGTACCCTTTGCAAAAATGGATGCAAAGAGGGTTTGGGAGGCTTGCAAAGTGCTCTTGAGGGCTGGGGAGGGCAAAAATGAGCAAAAAACTGGCCATTTTTGCATGTTTTTGCCCCCCCCATGCCCCCAGGAGCATTCTATAAGCCTCCCAAAGCCTCTGCATGCCCTTTTCTTTTTTAAAAAACAGCCCATTTTTGTGAAAAATGGGTCATATTTTGCTCATTTTTGCCCGCCCAAGCCCCCAGGAGCACTCAACAAGCCCCCCAAAGCTCTGCATGCCCCTTTTTTCCCTCTAAAAAATGAAGTGTGCAGAGGGTTTGGGAGGCACGCAGAGTACAAAAACCTTTTTAAAAATTTACCTTTTCAAAATCATGGCAGACTAAATTATAACCATTGAAATGAATAAGGGGACATAATCAGAAAAGAGAAGCTGTAAACATCTGCCAGTCTTTCAAGGTAAACCAGATTAGGAAAACAAAGTTATCCATGCTAATACCATGTTTTCCCCAAAATAAGACATAGTCTTATTTTCTTTTGACCCCCGAAATAAGCACTTGCCTTTATTTTCGAGGAGGTCTTATTATTTTTCAGGTGCAGGAGGCGGTGAGCATGGTCACCTCATGGCTGCTGTGTTACAATGTTTTCAGGGAAGGGCTTATTTTAGCACATGAGCTCAAAAGCTCAATTGGGCTTATTATCGGGGAGGTCTTATTTTCAGGGAAACAGGGTACTACTTCTATTATAAGGCTATAGTAACAGAGTCTTGCAAGTCTGAATTTGCTAGGGAAATCTTATCTGGGGAAGGGTTTGTTCTTGGGTTACACATCTGCCCCAGTCTCAAATTTCCTTTATTTGATTGTGGGTTTTTTTTTTTTTTTTGGTTGTAGCTTTTCTTCTTTTTCCTGAAAGTTATTCCTTCTGCCCATTACAATAATTGTGACAAGGTATGGCTAGTTAACTTAATAAAATTTTGCTAAACAGCTAATTCCCACAAAACTGTCAAACTCTTTACTAAGACTGTATTATTATTCTTCTTCTCACCCTTCCTATTACCTCCCACATGACTATAACCATATTGCTTGTATCGTTACAATTTGTACTGTTCTGTTTGTTTCCTGGTATGATTTGATTGCTTATTAGTAACCTATGACTATCACTAAGTGTTGTTTCTTATGATTCTTGATGAATGTATTTTTTTTTCCTTTTATGTACACTGAGAGCATATGCACCAAAGACAAATTCCTTGTTTGTCCACACTTGGTCAATAAAGAATTCTATTCTAATATGGTTTTGGTTCCTTCTAATAACCATACCATAAAATGTGAATAGCTTCTTTAAGCAAATAGCTTTAGTTCTTTTATAAACAAACAAGAAAAAAAAACAAATTTCATTTCACATTTATGTTATAGAATGACAGTAAACTCTAAATCTAGTCCATGTTGACTAAGAATCCTAGAAGACACTTTTCTCAACATAACTAGGAAGCATCAGGTTGATAAAGAATGATCACAATTAAGATTTTCACCCTCTAAAACCTTCTTTAATAAAATGTTTTAAAGGTTTTTTTTTTTATAAAACTTAAAGAGAACACATAGTTATTTTGTAAAGGAGTATATATTGCAATGAACCCATAGTTTTGACAAGTTTCCCCCCCTTAATATCAGTATCAAAATATCATAGTCAATATCATTAATTAGTTTAGTTTTTAGTTTTATTATTATTTATAGGCCGCCCTTTTCCCTGAGGGGACTCAGGGCGGCTTACAAAATATAGGGAGGGGGGTACAAAACAGTAAACATAAAACAACACATAAGTAAAAATAGTACACAACATTCATTCATCATTTGGGTGGGGACAGATTACGATCTTTATCCCCAGGCCTGACGGGATAGCCAGGTCTTGAGGGCTGTGCGGAAGGTCTGGACGGTGGTGAGGGTACGAATCTCCATGGGGAGATCGTTCCAAAGGGTCAGAGCTACTACTGAAAAGGCTCTCCTCCGTGTGGTTGCCAGTCGACACTGACTGGCGGATGGAACTTGGAGGAGGTCTAATCTATGCGATCTAATAGGTCGCAAGGAGGTAATTGGCAGGAGGCGGTCTCTCAAGTCTTAAGGTTAAACAGATCAGAATATTGACCTGATTGTAAGTCAATAGCAGGTTAATGTATTTTAAAAGGTATTTTGTATTCATTTTTCATAATAGGGCCCATACTGCTGGTCAGAACTCATATTCTTCCTTCCTTCCTCATATTTATTTTGTCATTTATTGATGAATATTATACCAATTGACATCATATAACAATCAAGCAGCAAATAATACTGCAGTAAAGAAACTACAAAGGAAGAAGCCACAACCCCCATCCCCAATCAACACTGGCGGGAGAAACTCCTATACATAAACAGAGGGTAAATCCCACACTCACTGGCACTGATGATGCTATGTAGTCCAGTAATGAAATGTCTGCAAGCAAGCAAGTTCAGAAAGCACCAAGAACTCTACAGTTCAAACCTGAACTACAGAGATTTTCTTCTACTGGAAACATCATATTCAGTTAATGAATAACAAGTAAGAACATCCAATTGTTAAGCATTGCTCCATTATAGGGACTGAATTGAGTCACTTCCACAATCAACTTGATCTGAGTTGTGGAGGAAAAAATGCAAAGATGTGTATATACTTCATCTGCATGATTTCAGATTTGCATTTCAACAAAGAGTTCAGGTCTTAGTCAAATCTGCAATGTGTGATGTTGTTTTGCAATAACAATACCATTTTATCATTATACTTTGCTAGATTTTGCAACCAAACCTTTACCTAAAGGTTTTGTCTGCAACAATTTCAGCTTGTAAAGTTCTGCAGCCTTGCCTTATGGATGATCAGAGTACGATGAGAGTTATTACTCCATCTCCTCAAAAATTTGAATTGCTGTGGATTTTTGCAGTCACAATTGGGCAATTAACTTTTCATGCACCCTGGAAAACAGCAGCTGACCTATTTTGCCCAGGAGAATGATTAGCCAATATGTTGTCTCAGTAGATTCAAACCAAGCATTAGCTCATCAAAATTCATTCGTTGTTCTGTAGTATGAAGAAGAGAAATGCCATACAAACAGATGGAGAGGAGGAAGTATAAAAAGGGAAGGATTGGAGAAACTTTGTAGTACATTGTTTGAACTGATTTGGCAAGAAGATGATGGGACAGGTGGAATTGAAGGCGCCTGTAGCTCTTTATTTATGAGAATAATTCCACCCAAATCTCAAAGTAGCTTGAGAATCCCAACTATATGCAATCCAGAGAGTAGAAAACATATTTTCCTCCCACAGTGCAGTCATATAGAGATATGTAAAGATTTCCCTTGGATGTATGCTAGTGCTAGTTGTTCCTGACTCTAGGAGGCAGTGCTCATCTCTGTTTCAAAGTTGAAGAGTCAGCCTGTCCAAAGATCTCTTTGTGATTATGTGGTTGGCATGACTAAATGCTGAAGGCACACAGAACGCTGTTACCTTCCCACCAAAGTGATCCCTATTTTTCTAGTTGCATTTTTTACATGCTTTCGAATTAGTAGTTTGGCAGAAGCTGGGACAGGTAATGGGAGCTCACTCCATTATGCAGCACTAGGGATTCAAACTGCCGAATTGCTGACTTTTCTGATTGACAAGCTTAGCAACTGCGTCCCTATCATATAGAGATAGTGTCCATCAGAAGCTTTTCTTTATCCAGTAATATCATTTGTTGGATTTTAGTCCCCCATGATTGATATTAGCCCAATCAAAGAATCCTTCGTCTGGCAAATGCCTAGAGAGGACTATTGTTTTGCATGGGGGGCTGTTCCTCTGGAAGCCAAGCTTGGCCTTTTTTCTTTTCATCATCATTCCAATGCTCATTACTTGGAATAGTTATCCACTATGGAGTAACAATAAGATCCATAGCATAATAAGAACTCCTGTTGAATGTTCTACTATAAATTGTTACTATAAACTACTGAGAGAATTTGACAATGCATTAACTGTGATTAATAAATAGATTGCCTTTAATAATACCAATTGTAACAGCACTTAGGCATATACTTTACAGCACTCTCTGGCAATTAACAATGCCAGCATATTGCCCCCAACAATCTGGGTCCTCATTTTACTGACCTCGGAAGATTGGAAGGCTGAGTTAACTTTGAGTCTTGTCAGGATCAAAATCCAGGCTGTAGGCAGAGTTAGCCTGCAATACTAACCATTGTGCCACCCATACTCTTTAAAATGGTGCCCTGCGATATGTTGGGATAGCATTTCCTAAGTTATATTCCCAAGGTTTGAGGAAACCAGACTCAAAAAGCCCAGCATAAATTGCTGCTGGATTGTGAATACTTTCCTTATATAAAACATTTTCACTGTTCTCATTATCAGCCATCCAGTCCTGTCTGACCCTCATCCGGTCTATGGATCATTACCCTTCATGCTCCTCTCCTCTCACTGCCTCCTTTAGATCAGTCATGGTCATCCTGGTGTCATCCTTTGTAGGGTTCAGCCAGTGAGTACTAGGACGGCCACCATTCAGGTTTTGTAGCTGTAAGTAGCAATTGGAAAAATTATAGCGTTAACATTTTCATAGTTAGCAGCAAACCTTTACCTTTGATATTGCTTTCTTATTCTTTTGTATCTCTGGATACTTTATATTATCACCTTTTCTACTTATTAGTCCATCACTAAATAGTCTGAAGCTGACCTGCATGGATCTTCATTTCTGATGACCCTGAAATGCTGCAAAGAATTGGGACAAAAATAGGCTACAAAAGACATTATAGAAAATAATGACCAGCCGCTTCTGAATTGTTGCTGTGAACTTCGATGGATATGTTTATTAGCAAGTCATTGCCAATTTCCAATAAAAAAATAAGAGAGTGCAGAAGCATTTTTCAATACTGTAGGTGACCATATGCTTTCAAACAATGATACTCCCCTCATTCTCATTTTATTGCAATTAGGGCTGGGCAGTGTTAGAGATATGAAGGCAAAGAAGTGCTTCCAGGGTGATCACATAGTATCTGCCTACAACTTCTTAAAGCAGCTGTGTCTTTTCCATGGATCTTATCTGAGGCTATTGAATGACTTTGATAGCAACTGGGACACTTATGTGAAGATCATCTTGCTGAGTGCATTCTTTGCACTCAAAAGAATGCAGAGAAAAGAATAATGGAGCAAAGAACAGCAATAAGAACCCACTGAGTACTTGGGGGTGCCCGTGGATTGATATTCCAGTTGGATTGAGTCAGTGTGTCTCATCTGACAACCCATCCTCTGCTTTCAATCCAAACTTCCTCCCTTCTCAGTTTCACAACAGGTGACCAGCAGTATTTATATTGATAGCACTTACAACTTGCCATTCACACTCATGGAGGTCTTTAAATGGGACTCCTCATTTCGAACCAAGTTGCTATAGTTACTTATACCTTAGGTACAACATGTTATTTATAGACAGAGACTATTTCCGTAGTGTATTTTTATTGTGTTCTACAAGATGAGTCCCCTAATTATACTGTGTGTATTTGTATTTCATGCAGGACTACTCAGCTATAACCTTCAAAGAATAATTTGTCAAAACGTCTGGCCCTTTTGATTATTTCCTTTGAACATGTATCCTGAAACTAAGTCTGGGCAAATGCTAGAATGCATTTGTGAAACAGGCACAGGCAGGTTGAACTCAATTGCGGAGATACTGCTCAAGTTCTCACACCCACCAGGTCAGAACAAAATCCCCTATTAATTAAACAAAAATTATAGCTGAAATAAATCAGTCGGTGAAAGAAACCACTGTGGATTTCATTTCAATTTTTTTTAAAGGAAAAGATGATTGCAATAATTAAACATTCTGTGACTGGTGACATTTTAAGATAACTCTTAAAATGCCAACTAACCTAGCTATTTAAAATTGATTCAACAATGAACATCATGACAGATCCTACAGAGGGCATGAAATAAACGGTATTGTCTTTAAAATGTTTTTGTCTATCAGGTGCTCTTGCTGGGCTAAGAGCTCCATAGGGAGAAATTGAGATTCGCGGAAGAAGCTTCCTCTTAATAGTTTAGCAAGTACATTTATTGTTTTGTGGCTACTTCTGGAAGCTCAGTCTGGAATAGGAGAAGTGCTGCAATGATAGGGCTGCTGGATCTCCCTGCCCCCTGTTTCAACCCCATTTCTCCCTTTTGCTTTCCTTTTGGCCTTTGTCTTCTTCTAGCTGCCTTTTGCCTGGGTTTACTTAACTTGCCCTCTTTCCTGTGGGAAAGCCTAAATGAATGTATGAATGTGTATGAGGCAAGCACTTCTGAACAGTGATTCCGATAAGGAACTCTTAAACCATTTCTCCCTTTGATACTTCTTTAACTCAGATCCAAGTTATTTTCCTCTTCAAGGGAAGGTCCAGTAGCAGCCACATATCCCTGCCAAATATTTCCAAAAGCTCACTGCATCATTCAGATATCTGATCTCCCCGCCCCTTCGTTCCAGGGAGGACGCCTGAAGCAGGAAGCTTCACCTTAGGCAAGTCAGTGCTTCACTTAAAAAGTGCAATCCTATAAATGTTTACTGAATTGTAAATCCCACCTGATTCTGTGAGGGTTATTGCTCAGCAGGACCATCACCTTAAACTCATAATCTACAAGGCTGAATTGTCTCCCTTTAAAAAGGATAGTGGGAGGGCATCGTTGCATTTAAATTTAACAAAGTACGTATTATATTTCATCACAAAATCAGCCAGATCTTCATATCAGAGTTAGCATTTTTATCCACATATTGGGTCCTTCCCCAGAACCTGAGATAGACAGGTGTGGATGTTTGATGGTGTAAAAGGCATCGTCACTGGATGTAGGCTGCCCTGAGTAAAATTGCTTTTTCTGATTGATGATGTATTTGTCAAATGCCCATGGTGTTTAGGTGCTCCAGTTGTTTTGGGATTGCTCCCAAAGTGCCTATTACTATTGGTACTAGCTTTGCTTTCTTTTGACACAGTCATTCTTTTCTATTTGCAGATCTTTATATTTTGTTATCTTCTCCAGTTCCTTCTCTTCTATTCTGCTGTCTCCAGCTACTGCCATGCCCACTATCCAGGTTTCTTTTGTCTTTCTTATTGACAGTTGTTAAGTCTGGGGTGTTGTGTTGCAGGTGCCTGGCTGTTTGCCAACTAGCCTGTCAGAGCTGAGAAGCATCTTGGATGAGAAGTGAAACGTCTTCAAAGAAAAAACAAGAAAATCCAGTTGCCTCCTGAAAAAGCACCTTTGGGACAGCAATGAACTGGATGACTGAGAATCTCTACAGATTTCTAAGTCCCAGAGCATTTTAATTTCTTCATTTTCCATTATTACTTTGTCTATTTTATGGTTCCACCAATTCTTGTTTGTAGGCAAATGGTATTCCTTGCAGATCTTCCAATGTACCAATGTTGCTACTTTGCCCTGCCATTGTTTGCAGTCACTCTTTGTTATCTTTTTGCAGTAGCTAACCAGGTGGTCCACTATTTCTTCAGCTTCTTTGCAGAAATTGCATTTGTGGTCTGTTGCTGTCAATTGTTACTATTACTGCCGGTCCCGGAAAGTCTATGTTAATTCTTACTGCCAAAGTAAGAATCCAAGTTGTTAGTGTGTGTGTGTGTGTGTGTGTGTGTGTGTGTTTGTGTGTTGCATTTGTGCTGATAAATAAATAAAGGGAGACTAGTATAGATCTATTTCAAGCTATTTAGCTCTCATCAGCTAGCCATACCATTACTGGGATTTGAACCTGTGCTGTATTACATATTAAGCAATTGTGTTAACCACTAAGCCACAAGGTTCTCCTCCTTTATCAGCTGAGCCAGGGAAATAGGTATGTATTTAGTGTCACAACCCCTGGTATGCCAAATATGGGAGGAAGCAGACTGCTTCCTTTTCTCTGTCTATCGGCTCGTCACAAGAGACCATCATGACAGAAAGCCATTATTTTTACTGTTGCCTTTGTTACATTTGTGTTGCATTTGTGCTGATAAATAAATAAAGGGAGACTAGTACAGATCTATTTCAAGCTATTTAGCTCTCATCAGCTAGCCATACCCTTACTGGGATTTGAACCTGTGCTGTATTACATATTAAGCAGTCGTTTTAACCACTAAGCCACAAGGTTCTCCTCCTTTATCAGTTGAGCCAGGGAAATAGGTATGTATTTAGTGTCATATATAATATGAAATATATATAAGAATATAAGAAAGAAGTAATTGAGAAGCGAGTTGAAAATTATTCCCAGTAGAAAGATTTTGGGTTTGCATTTTATCTGTAATTTCTTGCACCCATTTCCAAATTTTTGACCAATATTTTTGTGTTTCCGGGCAGGTCCACCATATGTGATAATAGGTCCCTTGTACTTTTTTACACTTCCAACAGGTCGGCTTCATGTTTGGGTACATTTTAGCCAATCTTGTTGGTGATAAATGCCAACGATAAAACATTTTGTATATATTTTCTTTAAGTGCTGCTGATCATGTTAGTTTATAATTTGTATTCCAAATTCTTTCCCAATCCACTAGATCTATGTTATAACCAAAGTTTTTGGCCCACGCTATCATGCAACCTTTAACTTTTTCTTCTTCTAATGTTACTTCTAATAAATATTTGTAAATTTTCGTTATGAATTATTTTCCGGGCCCATTAAAATTTTATCTATTTGTTGTAATTCTGTGTATATTTTTGACTGCATTGGAACACTATAAAACACATGTGGATGTCGATAAACCTAGTTTCAACAGTTACGCTGACATTACAGCTGACATCACAGGGGACAGCCACTCAGCATGCAATGTTTCAAAAGACGGCTCACCTCTCCATCACTGCCCATTCTGGCCAATGGCGCGCCACTGTATGGGTAGAGTGATAGAAGCTGCTGTGCAATGCGCACGAAGATGAGCGATGCATATTCACATATGTATGGCGTTCTGTACTAAAGCTAGCTGGAGTTACATTTTAAAACATAGTTCAATCCACTAATAACGAGCAATCTGATGTTTCTGTACAACAGATATACAGTGGTTCACTGTATGAAAACAGTCTCAAAAGTGTCCCCAAAACGTCTAGCTCCATCACCCCTATATCATCCCCCTTCCGTTCCTTCACCCCCCATCATCCCTTTTCGTTCCACCCCCCCGAAAAACGCAATCACGCCCTGGGGGGGTGATATCGCCCAGGTTAAGAACCACTGGTCTAGACCCTAGACTCATCATTACTCTGTCATCAAAAATATGGACACATTTTACTTTTTTTTTTTTACAAGGATGCTAGATCAAGGTATTCCCAGGAGTTCCTTAATAAACTTTTTATATGTTGCAATTTACATAGTAGCTGGCTTATGAACAACCTAACTCCGAGGTTAATTTGATTCTATTGTATCTTCTTACACCTTTATACTATAAACACTTTTTTTCTTTACTGATCCATCTCTCTTTAAAACATTGCCTTTTACTGGTTTTCCTATTTTTACCAGCTTTAATGTAGCTTAAACATTAGAAAAGTTGAGATGTAAAGGTAAAGGTTCTGCTTGCACATATGTGCTAATTGTTCCTCACTCTAAGGGGTGGTGCTCATCTCCATTTCAAAGCCGAAGAGCCAGTGCTTTCCAAGAAGTCTCTGTGATTATGTGGCTGCCATGACTAAACGCTGCCTGGAATGCTCTTACTTTCCCACCAAAGTGGTTCCTATTTTTCTACTTGCATTTTCGAACTGCTAGGTTGGCAGAAGCTGGGAAAAGTAAGGGAGCCTCACTATGCGGCACTAGGGATTCGAACTGCCAAACTGTCAATCTTTCTGATCAACAAGGTCAGCGTCTTAGCCCCTAAGCCACAGCGTGCCTCTGAAAAATTGATACAGATCCATTATAATTAATATCCTATGCTGGTCCTTTCATTGGGCTTATTCCCACTTTGCTAAAAAAAATCTGGAAAATGTTACTGGTGGTGGGGATGGGAGAGTTCTCTTTGAATGGCAGTCAGTTTCATGCAATTTTTCTCCAACTACATTTTCTCCAACTTTCAAATAATATTTCCAGCTGTTGATGTTGCTAAATCATGAACATATTGACCTAGTCCACAACTAGTTTTGGAGAAAAGGAATTTTTGCAGCTCTACCCTGGATTCCTGCTTATCTACTAGCAGCACATTACTGTGTGGAAACGTAATCCTTGTTTGGAGATGAGGTACAGCATGTTTTTTAAGTAAGAAGAAGCAATTAAAATGATATAGAAAAAGGCTGTGAATTGGAGGCATCCAAGAGATAAGTTTGTGTCATCAGCATTCTGGGGCAGATCTGTGCAGACAGCCAGAAGTTCTTTGAATTCAAGATCCTATTGTCAACAGAGGAATAGCTTGCCTGTTCAGCTGTGTAAGCAGCTGCCATAGAAACATTTAAGATACCTGTGGTTGTCTATTTAACTTATATGAATGCAGAACTGCAGCTAAACTCCAAAGAAAGAAACTATTTTGCATTTCTTAAACACACACATTCCAGGTGATACCCAGAACAGATTTTATTTTGGGGGGAGGGGGGGAAAGGCAGAAAATCTTTCATGCTTTCATGCCACCAGTAATAATCATAAAACCAAGAACATCCCCCAAGCAATTGTTGTACAATTCTGCTCCGCTTTCTTAGATGAGGAAACTCTAGCCAAACATAACTGCTTCTAAGTTCTGTTGTGTTAAATAGTAGAAATAGGCATATGTTAAGTTTCCTCTATCCATATGTAGAATCAATTACAAAAGGCATAAAAGAGACAAAAGTTTCACCGGTTCATGGCTTCGCAGCTTAATAAGATGTTTGCTTGTCTTGTCGTGAGACAAAATCTAGATTTAAAAGTAAGAGGAGTAACAATCTATACAGTGCTTGTGTTAGCCATCTGGTAAGAAGAACCTGTTTGCTTAAAAAAAACAAACCACTGTATGCCATTATTCTTACCGGTATACGCACTGTAAACTTAACAGCCTTTTCTTCGCAGCTGGAATTGGTATCCACCTGCTTGCAGACACAAGTCTGTCTTTCCAGTTTGTTGACCTTAGATTCCACATTCCTCTGGCCTTTTTATAGCAGGGAGGCAAACCCAAGTGACAGGCACCAAGCAATTAGAAGTTTTAACATGTCGCTTCTTGGTAAAATTGATCTTGTGTATATTTCTGTAGCAAGAGCTGTTTCTTGATTCTTTTTCCCCTTTTGTATACAGGATTTCTGAAACACATACTTCTGACTATGTCAAAAGTGTGCCCTAATGTAAAAGAATTATTTGGTTATAAAAATGGGTGGCAATAGCCAAACTGTCGTCTTTCATTGGATATACCAGACGAGACTAATGGCAACTTAGTAAAACTCCATGAAGTAGTTTGTTGTTTTTTTTCATTTTCACCTGCAATGTGGGTGTTGTATTTTAGGGTGGAAATTAGTGTCAAACCTAAATGGGAATGGGGCTTGATAGGTGAATATTTCACCGTTGGTGAAATTTAGACTAAACTCTTCTTTTGTGTGTGTGTGGGGAGGTATCCTTTGACAAAGAGTATAAGATTGTTCTGCTAGAAAGGATGAGGACATATAATGTTGTAAGTAGGGTAACTTGATTTCTTGTTTAGATTAGGAGACACATCCCGATGTACATTTCATTGTGAAGAATATTATCCAGATGAAGTGGATTTGACTGTGCATTTGAATCAGTGGTGGGATTCAATTTTTTTTCTACCGGCTCTGTGGGCGCGGCTTGGTGGGTGTGGCTTGGTGGGCGTGGCAGGGGAAGATTACTGAAAAATCCCCACTCCCTCCCCACCCACTAACCTGCTTTCCAGCTCCGTTCTCCTGTTCAGGGCAACAAAAGAAGATCAGCTGGGAGGCTGGGAGGCAGCGGGGGCTGGACCAGTCTATTTGCCGGTTCTCTGAACTACTCAAATTTTCCACTGCCGGTTTAGAGGTTTAGAGGTTTTATTTGCATTTGTAGGCCGCCCTTTTCCCTGAGGGGACTCAGGGCGGCTCACAGAAAACCAGGGAAAGGGGAAATACAACATTGAGACAACAACACATAATAAAATAATGAGCAACATGCATACAACATTCGGGCGGGGTAGAAATCCTTATCCCCAGGCCTGACGGGCGAGCCAGTTCTTCAAGGCAGTGCGGAAGGCCTGGACGGTGGAGAGGGTACGAATCTCCACGGGGAGCTCGTTCCAAAGGGTCGGGGCTACTGCTGAGAAGGCCCTCCTCCTTGTGGTTGCCAGCCGACACTGGCTGGCCGATGGAATGCGGAGGAGGCCTAATCTATGGGATCTTATAGGTCGTAGGGAGGTAATTGGCAGAAGGCGGTCTCTCAAGTATCCAGATCCACTGCCATGTAGGGCTTTATGGGTGATCAATAGCACCTTGAAGCGCATCCGGAGATCGACAGGTAGCCAGCGCAACTCGCGGAGGATAGGTGTAATGCGGGTGAATCGGGGTGCACCCGCAATCACTCGCGCGGCTGCGTTCTGTACTAGCTGAAGTCGCCGGATGCTCCTCAAGGGCAGCCCCATGTAGAGCACGTTGCAGTATTCCAGCCTAGAGGTCACAAGGGCCCGAGTGACTGTTGTGAGGGCCTCCCGGTTCAGGAAGGGTCGCAACTGGCGCACCAGGCGTACCTGGGCGAATGCCCCCCTGGTCACAGCCGCTATATGATGGTCGAATGACAGCTGTGGATCCAGGAGGACTCCCAAGTTGCGGACCCTCTCTGAGGGGTGTAAAATTTGACCCCCCAGCCTGAGTGTTGGATTATTGGCCAAATCTTTGGGAGGAAAACACAACAGCCACTCGGTCTTTTCCGGGTTGAGCACAAGCTTGTTAATCCTCATCCAGTCCATGACGGCTTCAAGCCCCCGGTCCATCACGTCAACCGCTTCATTGATTTGGCACGGGGCGGACAGATACAATTGAGTATCGTCCGCATATTGATGGTATCTGATCCCGTGCCTACGGATGATCTCTCCCAGCGGTTTCATGTAGATGTTAAATAGTAGGGGGGATAAGACCGAACCCTGCGGCACCCCATATTTTAGGGGCCTTGGGGACGATCTCTGCCCTCCCACTAACACCGACTGCGACCTGTCCGAGAGGTAGGAGGAGAACCACCGTAACACGGTGCCCCCCACTCCCACCTCCCGCAGTCGTCGCAGAAGGATACCATGGTCGATGGTATCGAAAGCCGCTGAGAGGTCAAGGAGGACCAGGATGGAGGGATGTCCTTCATCTCTGGCTCTCCAAAGATCATCCATCAATGCGACCAAAGCGGTTTCCGTGCTGTAACCGGGTCTGAAGCCTGACTGGAAGGGGTCTAGATAGTCTGCTTCCTCCAAGGACCGTTGGAGCTGGAAGGCCACCACCTTCTCAACAACCTTCCCCAGAAAGGGGAGGTTGGAGACCAGGCGATAGTTATTAAGGACAGCTGGATCCAAGGATAGTTTCTTCAGGAGGGGTCTCACCACCGCCGCTTTCAGTGCGGCGGGGAAGTTCCCCTCCCGAAGGGAGGCGGTTACAACCGCCTGGATCCAGCCTCGTGTCACCTCACTGCAGTTAGAAACCAGCCATGAGGGACACGGATCCAGGACACAGGTGGAGGAACTCACAGCTCTCATGGCCTTGTCCACATCCCCGGGGGTAACCTCCTGAAACTCAACCCAGAGCTGTTCTACTTGGTCCCCCTGTGCCTCGGCTGGAACTGCAGGTGTGGAGTCCAAGTCCGTCCGAAACCGAGCAATTTTGTCCGCTAAGAATTGGGCATATTCTTCAGCTCTGCCCTGCAAGGGTTCCCCCGTCTCCCTTTTGTTCAATAGGGAGCGGGTTATCCTAAACAGGGCGGCTGGACGGGACTCAGCGGATGTGACCAGGGAGGCTATGTGTGATCTTTTAGCTGCCCTAAGTGCCCTAGTATATTCCCTGGTGCAGGTGGTTACCATTGCTCGGTTCGATGCGGACTTATCGGACCTCCAACGGTGCTCTAGGCATCTCCTCCGGCGCTTCATCTCCCGGAGCTCCTCGGTGAACCAAGGGGGTCTCCGGGATCCGCCGCCTCGGAGGGGCCGCAGTGGCGCAATCCGGTCGAGGGCCTCTGACGCTGCCAAGTGCCACGCAGCAGCCAGAGTCTCTGCCGGACTGTGGGCGAAAGTGTCAGGTATAACCCCAAGCTCTGTCTGGAACCTTGCTGGCTCCATAAGACGCCTGGGGCGGAACCACCTGGTCGGTTCCTCCTCCCTACAGTGGGGGTTTGGCCTCCGGAAGTCGAGCCTCAGTAGGCAATGGTCTGACCACGACAGGGGTATGATGTCACTCCCCCTCAGACCAAGATCACACATCCACTGCTCCGAGAGAAATACGAGGTCAAGCATGTGTCCCGCTGAATGGGTTGGGCCTCGGATTACTTGAGCCAAGCCCATGGCTGTCATGGAAGCCATGAACTCCTGCGCCCCATCAGAGTTTTCACCGAGCGACGGCAAATTAAAGTCCCCCAGGACCATCAACCTAGGGAACTCAATTGCCAGCTCGGCTACCGACTCGAGGAGCGAGGGGAGGGCTGCTGCAACGCTGTTGGGAGGCAGGTACGTTAGCAGCAAACCCACTTGACCCTTGAGGTCCAACTTTAACAGCAAGGACTCACACCCGACAATCTCCGGAGCAGGGACCCTACGAGGAACTAACGACTCCCGGATAACAACGGCCACACCCCCACCCCTTCCCTGGGCTCTCGGCTGATGTAGCACCTGAAATCCTTCTGGGCACAGTTCTACAAGGGGGACTCCTCCCTCTGGGCCCAGCCAGGTCTCAGTAATACATGCCAGGTCTGCCCTCTCGTCTAAAATTAAGTCCCGGACGAGAGGTGCTTTATGTACAACAGACCTGGCATTTAGCGACAACAGCCTGAGACCAGGGTCCTGACTACTTGCGCCATCTGGTCTTGGAGTGGGACTCCTAGGGCCGGAAGGAGGGATCTCTGTGATGTAGCGAACCCTCCTTCCCCGGTAATGGCCTGCCCTAAAGTCCCCGCCGTATCTGCCCCTCCCTGTTACGACCGCAATACCCCGACCCTCTCCCGTGTCTTTAGTCCCCTCAACCACCCCCATAGCCCCCGCAATTCCCGGCAGGTCCTCCGAATCAAGCACACTCATTTATACACTCAAGCAATCCCCACGTAATAATTAAAAACACATAAGAAATACAACAATCATGGAATAATAAAAGTGGGATCATCCAGTTCACACATACAGTCACATGCACTCACCATACCATTTAAAAATTTGCGCAGCGTGCGTAGATCTTATAAAAGAATATATATAGAAGGGGAGGTAGCATTTCTTCCCTTCTTACGTAGTTGGGAAGGTCCCAAAAGTCCAGGCGATTAAAAGAGATCGTCAAAGATGTTAAAGTCCGGTTTGTCAATAATGTCAGTGAAGGCAGAGTCTGGGTAGTTGAGATGGTTTCCCTGGGACGACGAGGGGCAATATTAACCAGATGGGTACAATTTGTTCGTACGTGAAGAAGCCCAACAGATGTAATTGTAGATGTAATTATAGGAGGGGTGGGTAGATGGTAATTAAAGAGGCGGTAAAGACGATAAAGATGGTAAAAATGATGAGACCAGCCAAAGGATGGAGGAAGTGCCAGTAATGGCCACTGGGGGGAGTCTGAGGTCCACATACGCTGCCTTTCCGGAGCAATGGCGTCCAATACAGAATGGTCCGGTGGACGATTTTGCCTAACGTGGCCCTCCTGAGGCAGCAGCAGCAACAGATGATACCCAACACAACAAAGAGCCTGTCGTTGAAATCCTGGGATCACAGTCCAGGTGGATAGATGATAAATAAAACGTTGCAAAGCCCAGTGGAAGCAACGGCAAAACACAAAAAGGATGCCGTGCCAGGGGGAAAGGAAGCAATCAGCAGGGCCGCAGTACAGAGCAACAAAGTTGCGGTGGGGGTAGAGAGCCAGTCCTCCAGTCCAAACAGGCACTTCCATACAGTTCCCTACCCTCTGTTCAGGGCACAAATCAAGCCTCCCAGGGTAGCGGGGCAGCCTCCTAAGGCAGCGGGGCCGAAGCCGCCGCCGCTCGCGCAACGCCGCCACAAATGGAGGAATGTGGAATCTAAGGTCAACAAAATCTGTCAGAACTGGCTGAATACCACCTCTGATTTGAATGCAAATATTGTGTCTCTAACGAGCATGAAGCATTTGGGTGTACATTCTTTTGAATTATAATATACAATCTACTTTCCTTTAAAAAAATACCCTCTCCCATATCAGAGAGAAATGGGTGTTACATATGTCAGTGCCTCATTTACAAGGTTTTACATGACTCGTACCACTCCCTTTCTTGTAGGGATGTATGTAAGAAAAATAATTTATCTATTTTTACAGTGCATATCCTGTGTGGTATTGCTGGGGGTCAGTGTAATCAAAGTTTCCTGATTCAAAATAGCTTCCTTCTGATGAAATTACAGTTATGAAGAGGCAAGCAAGAGAGAAAAACAATTGGTTTCTCTCTTTTCTTCTTCTCATCTAATATTCTCTACAATGGTATCTTTGGTAGCAGAAATCAAAATTCATGGATACATGGCAGAGCAACCAAGTTTCCCAAACCCTGTAAAACAGATCACTGCGATTGTCATTGTGCTGCCTAAAATCCAAGGCTGAGGCAATCACATTCCCAAGTTTTCAAGGATTTCCAGGATGACTGCTCACTAAGTGGAGGTTGACAGTGGAATTTAAAAATTTGAAAAAATCTTTACAAGTCAAGGAAACTTTGTTTAGATGGCCCTGATCTTGTCAGAAACATAAAATTGCTAACCTTCTCAGTCATGGAAATTATTTCGCTGATTTATTTCACTTTATTTGAATTATTTCACTTATTTCACTTAGTCTCTGAGCCTTTTCCATCTCTTTGTATGAATGTCTAAAAATTGGGTAGCAGAGAAGGCTGTAATGCAAGTTAGCAAATGGGCATTTTGGATAAGATACGCATTATATTCATATGACAAAATAGGGGGAAGAAATAACTTTTAAAATTCCAATATGAAAATTGTCCCAGCAGGCAGGATTCTTAGTTTGATATTGCTCTTGAATGTTCTTTGGCCTACAGGCCACAAATTTTCTCTGTTCTTCAGGGGTGTGAAGCCATAGACAGTTTGCTGGACTGTGTACTTCAAGAAGAACCATTATCTTGACAAACTCATATTAAAACTATAGGTTCTGTTTTTCATTTCACGTTACTCTTGCCAGGTGGAATTATATAGAAGAGAACTTTTTCAGACTTTATTATGCCCCTCTGTTGGGTGTATGAAAAGCCATCAAATGGGATGGCTTTTTCTGCTAACCATTTCTCGATGTTAACAGAGAGCTAAAAACTTAACAATGAAGCACTTGTGTGTGGAAATAAAATGGTCTGATTTGCATCATCTTTGATTAAAAATGCAAAGGGCAAATCAATCCAGATTGTAAAAATCCTGATACCTACAAGATAACAACAAAATTAAATCTAATCCCAGGTATACTTAGATATGTGTTTTTGTTTTGTTTTATTTCATTTTTATAGCTTTGAGCCACTGTTGATTTCTGGCGAATGCCTGGACTAGTTCCTGCAGTGTTCTTGATAAGATTCCACCAAGAGAACTATATTTTTTTTCAGAATGGATGATATGGAGTGGCAACATCCCTCTTTGTATGTCTTTCAAATATTTTTAGCTGCTTTGAAATGCAGTTTCAGTTTATGCTGTTGCACTGACTGAATAAAAAATGGTTTTCCTCTAATATATGCCCTCTTATTCCAAATGCTTCCATGATACACAACTGGACTGTTTCTGCATGAAAAACTCTCTTTTTTCATAAAGTTCTAGTCTTTGACTCAAAGCTGAAACATACTTCCTGCTCTGACAGAGAAATGTTTGAAGGTTTCAGCTGAAATTCTTATGATAACCACTAGAGGGTGTGATGTTCTCAAACTCTTGGCAGAAGTTTGTGTCATGGCCATGTTTGTCTCCAAAGGATGAGTTTTCTCTCTTATAATGAAGGGCTAACAGCTGAGTGGGTGGGGGAAATGGGGGAACATTTAAATATAGTACTGGAAAAAAAGGAAGGAGCAAAGATGTTGTGTCTGAAGGCACAAAGGGTTTTTGTTTTTTTGTGCCTGCGCCTTCAAGTCCCTGTTAGCTCCTGGCAACTTCTAGAATTACTCTTTGCAGTTCTCTTGGCAAAAGTCTCAAAAGTGGTTTTGTCATTGCCACCTTCTTAGGGCTGAGAGAGAGAGGGACTGGCCCAAGGTCAGCCAACTGGCTTTGTGCGTAAGTCAAGATTACACAGTAGCCTGGCACTTTAATCACTACCCAAAGCTGGCTCTTACATCACACATGGGTTTACTGTATATGTATATAAACGCTGTTTACCAAGTGAGTTTACCAAGTGAGCTTATCTTGCAATGAATTAGAATGAGGTGAGATGGGAACACAATAAAGTTATACATACATACATACATACATACATACATACATACACACACACACACACACACACACACACACACACACATGCATCAACAACATCCATCAGCTCTAGGTGCCATTATTTACTATCTGCTAGCTTTTTCAGTGAACAGAAAGCGGAGTTACCATGTTGATAGGGTGTAAAAGGCTTTAAAATAGCTGGAAAGTGCTATTTCTTTTAAGAGACTACGTATTCCCCCCTCTCTCATTGCCTTAAGAAGTAAGCATTGGCTTAAGTAGTAAACTTTTCCCTCAGTTCTTCAAGGCCCTTCTTTCTTCCCTCTGTAAGTGTTCAACATCAAACAATTGGGATTTGCATCAACCTGTTTGGGAGGAAGGTAGCAGAATATGAAAGAACAAGATATGAAAACCGTTAATCAATTGTGTGTTTTTCTGGATGAGAAAGTGGAATGGTTTTCAATCTAGGAAGTAGCACAATAAATAAGCAAGGGTGGGTACTGTTCTATGTATGTGTCTTAATGTTAGGATATCCCCAAGCTATGATGGTAAAGGGGAAGACAGATAAATTTTCAGTTGTGTTCCTTGTGTAATATGGGTGATAGCAATAGTGTGTAACAGATTAAGTCAAGTAATCCAGTATAGTACTGAACTTTTTTCAGAAAAGTCATTGAAAACAAAATCAGATCGAAACCTTTATTAGGGCAACAACCAGAGGTGGAATTCAACCAGTTTGAACCGATTCACCTGAATCGGTAGCGGAAATTGTGGAGGGGCCCACCCATCCATCCATCCGCCCATCCGCTCTGGCTCTATGCTATCCTATTTAGGCACGTTTTTGAGGCTGGGTGCATGGGTGGAAAGTGAGTGTGTGAGCAAAGTGCATGTGTGGAAGGCTGGGCGCATGTGCTGATGGGGTGAATCAATGGTAACAAATGTGAAACCCACTGCTGGCAACAATATATGGAATACAAATATGGAATGTCTCTCCATAAGAGAAAAATTCAACAGGTCTTTTGACTGACAGTTTCCAGAAAAGGCTTTTGACTGACATCTTAAGCTTCAAAATTGGATTACAAGGGTCTCCAGTCATCAAGGATGTTGAAATTATATACTGAAGGACTGTTTCAGTGTTTAGTGCTCTTGGATAATTTTCTCTGGGACATGGGAAGTCCTAACAACAGTGATGTGTTTGTAACTCTTTTTTGGTCTGTCATTTTCATTCTTTGTCTGTCATCCACTTTATCTGATTCCATCTTTTGTGTCTTTGGTGCTATTTGAACTGAGCATATTAAAAACTGTTTTCAAACAATTAAATTCACCCATTCTGAAAAATTGCAGATTTTTTTGTCTAAGCATACCTACCCTCTAAGAAAGTTAAATAATTCCAATATTCATAGCTTTGGCAAAGAAATTTTTGCCAAGAAACTCTACAGGTTTAAATAGTGAAGTACAGGTAGTCCTCATTTGTTATAGTGACTGCTTTGAACAGGGTCCATTTGCAGTTTTGACAGTAATAAAAAAATAACTGTGACCTCTCTCTCTCTCTCTGTGTCTGTGCAGTTAGAGCAGGGATGTCAAACACGAGTTTGACACTACTGAGTTAGAGCATGTTATCCTGTGCCTAAGCTGTTTTTTAAATCTTCCCTCCTGCTCATAGAGTGGGTAGATTGTCTAAATTAGCTATTTTTCCTGAGCTGCTTGTAGCACATCCCTAAAAAGTGCTAAATTAATACATTCAGTTCTGTGATCTTAATTAACTGGTTAGAATCCTCTCTGGCCACAGATGCTGCCTGAAACTGACAAGACTTTTCACATTAAAGAGTTTTGTTTGCCTCCTAATGTCAGCCATCCCAACTTGGTAGGAAATAAAGACTTTTGAATCCATTGGTACACTTTGCTAAAGCCAAATGATTACAATGTAGAAAAATCAAATCTGGTCTTTTCAGCCCAAACCTTTTTCCCCACCTTCTCCCTTGGTTATTTCTCATTGTCCAATTACATTCAAATGAATTGTTTTGGTTACAGTCCCTGCCTTGGTGGGATGGATGGTGTTGCCTCTCATAGTATGACCTTGGAATGGCCAGTGGCTCTCATGGGATGGCACAAAGAGTAGTTTTGATTCCCCTTATCCAAGCCCTTCCTCCCGTTACCACCCCGCAGCTCCTTTCCCTATTCCATATGGCAGGTTGGCCTCTGGCAAAGCATAACTTCCTGATGGTGAATCTATAGCATGCATTCCAGAGGTGGCATGCAGAGCCCGCTCTGTGGGCATGTGCGCCACTTCCACCTGCTCTTCTGGTTTCCGGCATGCATGTGTGTGCCAGTCAGCTTGTCTTTGCGTGCTCCAGAGCACCAGAAACCCATAAGACCATCTGGGGTGTGTGAAGATCAGCTGAACAGTGTGCATGTGCACATCGGAAACCCAAAGACCAGGTGGCTGGTGCATGCATACGCACTGGCCACTTGGTCTTCAGGTTTCTGGCGCTCCAGCGCACACATATGTGCACACTCGCATTCCAGTTTTGGCATTCGGTGCCAAAAAGGTTTGCCGTCACTGGCATAGCTGGTATGGCAGGATGGCAGTCCTAACACCTAAGTGGCTGGCAGTAGAACCTCTGGTCATGAATGCTTCTGACCACGACTAAATCGGGTTCCGACCAAAACATTCACATTTTTTTTTTGCCACGGCCAATTTCCCCTTCTGAGCCATTTTTTTTTTTGTAAGTGCCAAATTTCCAAAATTAGGTTCAGGTCATGACCAAATTGGTTTGTGACCAAAGTTATGGAATGAATTATGGTTGTCACCAGAGGTTCTACTGTAACTTGCAATAACATGTTCCTTTCTATGTGTATTCCCCATTTTGTGCCTGCTTATTCTCTTGTAATCTTTTCCTCTCCAATGAACGTAAATACAAACAGCAATTTTCATATTGCTAATTATCCCAGAGCATTCCAAAGGGTGGGGATTGGAGAACAAGGGCTCCTTTCACTTGGCTTCCTTGTGAGTCAAGTTCTGAAAAGCTTCCTTGCCATTTGGACTTACCTGACTATTTGGGATTGTATTCTTCTGATGTTCTGAAGCAAAGGAAAGCTGACATAAAATTGTAAACATGGTTGTGGACATACGTTTTTTTCACTTAGCAACTGTGTTCCCAATGCTAACTCTGGTTGCTAAAAGAGGACTACTTGTTGAAAAAAATGTTTTATGAAAAAAATGTATCTGATGCTACTTTTATAACCAGGAAGCTCTATTTAATCATGTAGTTGGTGATTCTTTTACGTGGCATTTTTTTTAATAGATTAAGAGTGGGAGAGGGCAAAGAGCTGATATGAAAGAGATAAATCTAGTGTCTTCCTGCCAAGTAGCTTGTTGGTCCTATTTTTGACTTGATGATGGGGAATTTTATTATACTTTTTTATGAGTTCAGTTCTGCCTTGAGGATGTCCTTGCATAAATCTCTTAAGCTTTGAATACAGTTGTTTTGGATGTTTTGTTATTTGGTTAAAGAGGGCATCTACTGAATGCAAGTTCCAGCAAGTCTTATTAAGTTCAAACATGAAATTAATTTACTGTGACCACTAGATATGAATACTACATCTTAGGGCTTCAATTCTATATGTTGCAGCTCCATTTAACACAGTATAAAACTGACTTCCAAGTTGATGTGAACATAGAATTACAGGGTTGGAAGGGACCATGGAGGTCTTCTAGTCCAACACCTTGCTCGAGTAGCAGACCCTATACTCTATGTGCATAACTATATCATTTTGGGGTGTTCAGTATACCAACATTAGTGTTCTAACTTAACTAGCCTGGAAGAGAATATGTACAATATGCCTTTCCATTTTAGTAAAATCATGCAGGAATCCATTCAGAAAAGTGCATTTTCTGTCTCCCTGATGCTTCTCTCTCTTGCTTATATCTGAACAGTCTTCCAGCTGGCAAGCTAACCTCAGAGTCAGCTGCCAATGCTGATTCATTACACAATCCACAAATGCTATTTAATGTGACTCCATAGGAGTGCTTGCGTTTAAGTCACTGCACACACATTTCCTATCATGCGACATCAGCTCAGTGTGTGGCTGTTACTTTGCCAGGTTTTGATGCCAGCAGTTGTACATTACAGAATTGTTGGTCAAAGATTCAGTCTGTTTCAGGCCATCTTCAATGTGACAGTAGATAGACAGCGTTTGCTTCATTACAAGAGGTAGTGGGAGGTTTGCGGCCGATTGTGCCTTTCCATAAATTCAGGTGTTTTGTAACTTCAGGAAACATCATCTGAGTTTATCCTCAAGCCTTTTCTCTTTGTGCAGTGCCAGGAAGGCTTAGATATATAGCAGCAACTTAGGAAATGTGCTACAAACTCAAGCTGGACTATGTTAAGGGAACATTTGAGAAGTTTGGAAGAAAACCACAGAGGAAAGGGAATATGGGTTTCATGAAAGATGGCTTTCATTCAGGTTTTTAAATATTTTTGGAAGAGCTTGGAATTCTGATTTCTGCCCATTTAGAAATCTAGATAGGCTATTTTACTTGCTTTGATAAGCAGGCAGGGTTATACTTTTCCATAACAAGCAACCAGAAACATATTTGGTTGTAACAAAATTATGTCTAAGTTATGCTGAATGTCTAGCTGATTAATAGCATTTCCAAAAATGAACATCAGTCTGACCACAAGGATAGTCCTTAAGGAATGCCCACTAGATTGTTGCAGAATTGTTGCCTTATTCCACTTAGAAGGATAATATTCAGAATGCACTATAATAATTTTTGGACATCTAATTGCATCTGCCTAAATATGAAAACAGAAATGACAAGTCTGATCTCCAGCATTTGCTTATGACAGAAACTGACCGGGAATTATGAACATGTGGGTCTTTATTCCTAGACAACCAGGAGCTCACGTATGTTTGGGATGCAGTTTTGCACAATAATAGCTATGGGCTATGTTGATCGGGGTTCCTGGAAGCTGAAGTTTAGAACATATTGAGATTAGCAGATTGTTTATTCTGTACAAAGTTAGTTGGAATATGGTGTGCTTTCACTGTGGTGGACTTTGCCATTAAAGACCTGATGGTATTTATGTGAAAGAGGCTGGCAGCGGGTTAGTTTTGTGGCATCTACCCAATCAGACTGAGAAGGATGGGTATAAAAAGGAAAGCAAATGCAGATGGTATATGGTGGTTGCAGTTTGGATTTAGGATTGGAGAGACTGAGTGCAAATCCCCGTAGACTTCAATTGTAGTCACAGGAAAGGAGAGGAGGATCAGCTGCTGCCAAAGCAATGAGACAGATAAGAGTGTGATCCCAAGTGGAAAAAATAATTCGGTCTCAGGCAAGCACCTCCTTGGTGCCTACAAAGATAACATGAAGGAGGGCAAAGCCCATTCAGACTCATAAAATTCTATTGCAATGAAAGTAGTGCTGTCCTATTATAGCATTGGTTTTTTAGTCTGATCCAGAAGTGATATTCAGCAGGTTCTGACCAGTTCTGGAGAACCTGTAGAGGAAATTTTGAGTAGTTCAGAGAACTGGTAAATACCACTGTTGGATGACCCCCCCCCCACATCTCTGCCTCCCAAGCCCCAGCTGATTGGGAAGAAATAGGGATTTTGCAGTATCCTTTCCCCTGCCACGCCCTCCAAGCTACGCCCACCAAGCCATGCCATGCCCACCAAGCCCACAGAATCAGTAGTAAACATTTTTGAATCCCACCACTGATCTGATCTACTTTGCAGGGATAAAATTAATCTAAGTAAGTCTGTTACATAATTAACAATAGCAATAGCAATAGCAGTTAGACTTATATACCACTTCACAGGGCTTTACAGCCCTCTCTAAGCAGTTTACAGAGTCAGCATATTGCCCCCACAGTCTGGGTCCTCATTTTACCCACCTCGGAAGGATGGAAGGCTGAGTCAACCTTGACCCGGTGAGATTTGAACCGCTGAACTGCAGCTAACAGTCAGCTGAAGTGGCTGCAGTACTGCACTCTAACCACGGCGCCACCTCGGCTAATTTAGGGAAATGATGCAACATAAAGTATTGATAGTTAATAAAAAGTTGTCACATAACTTATATTTTCAGTGATATTTTAAACTATTAAACAAATGAATCCCAGCACAAGTATTTCATTGCTAAAGTGATTCTGCATTTCCCCATATTGCACACAGGTAAAAAATACATCAAAAAATTGGAGTCGTCTATAATATGCTTCTTCTTAGTCCCTTCCCCGAAGAACTGTAAATTGGAATAAAATGCAAGAGCCTTGGGACATTTCTTCACTAGATTGGAAGTTAAAACTGTCCATTGTAAAGCAACACCCTTTCCCTTGTTTTCTTCTCATTGTTGTTTCATTCCTTGATGGATAGCATGGAGACAAATATCTCACTTTTTTTTACAGCTTGCTTTCTCAGTGACTGTTCCAAATCTCCAGATCATTCAAGATGAGTTTCCTTTGCTTTGGTTAAGTCCCGCATGTGTCAAATTATGCCTGCTGTAATGTCTTAGTGCCAATGTGAAGAAGTTTGATCCTTATCTATAGTTGACTCAATCTTATGAATGGATTTAGCTGTAGATGCATGATGAGTACTATTTGAGTCTCTTATTCAAATTCCAGTAGTTTGAATGAATTTCTGATTCTCTCTTGTTGCAATCTAAATGGCTTATGTTTGTATTTGTTTATGCTACTCTGGACCATCTACTATTTCAATATTGCTTAGATTTCATTGTATTTAAATACAATGACAATAAAGATTATACTTATTTACTTATAAAATGGATTCTCACAGTTCTAGTTAGAATAGAATAACAGAGTTGGAAGGGACCTTGGAGGTCTTCTAGTTGAACTCCCTGCCTAGACAGGAAACCATGCACCACTTCAGGCAAATGGTTATCCAGCATCTTCTTAAAAACTTCCAGTGTTGGAGCATTCACAACTTCTGGAGGGAAGTTGCTCCACTTATTAATTCTTGTAACTGTCAGGAAATTTCTCCTCAGTTCTAAGTTGCTTCTCTCCTTAATTAGTTTCTACCCATTGCTTCTGGTTCTGCCCTCAGGTGCCTTGGAGAATAATTGACTCCCTCTTCTTTGTGGCAACCCCTGAGATATTGGAACACTGCTATCATGTCTCCCCTAGTACTTCTTTTCATTAAACTAGACATACCCAGTTCCTGCAACCGTTCCTCATATGTTTTATCCTCCAGTCCCCTAATCATTTCTGTTGCTCTTCTCTGCACTCTTTCTAGAGTCTCAACATCCTTTTTACATCATGGCAACCGAAACTGAATGCAGTATTCCAAGTGTGGCCTTACCATTAATTGCTAGCTAATTTATTATTTTATGCTTGAGGTATGTATACTTTCTTTACTTTTTTTTGGGCTATATGTTATTTTACTCAAATCTTCAGATTGTCAAGGTCATTTTGACAGTTAATCCTGCCTCCAGTTCTAACAATTAGTACTGCCTTCACCTAATCCTTGAACAAAGGACTGAATGATACTGAATCCAAAGAAGACAACACTGAACCCTAACCCCCTCTCGGCTTGGTGATAATTAATTAATTGCTGACTTGTTGAGCACAGATCTCTAGCAACTTTCTCTTGTGTGCTTAATGGCTTAATTACCTTTATGCCAGAATGTCTAAGGGGCAATGAAAATAAAATAATTAGAAGCAATAAAACTGTTACTAAATCTCCAACCCCTCCCTTAAGGAAAACAGTCATCAAAAACAGAAAGTGAATTCTGGCCAAGTCTTCTCCATTCTGTTTCCTTACAAATATTTGGGTTTTTCAACACAAATAATTCCTAGGTTTTGGGCAAATCTGGAGTTAAATCACATACTTGAAGGATTTCAAAGTGGAGAGAGCAGATGAGTATAGGGATAAGCCCTCTTGTGGCTTCAGAAGTTGACTTATGATACATTATATTGAAAGCCACCATTATGGGGCGATAGGACATAAATCCACACTCCTTTTGACAAAAGACAAAGTGAACCAAAACTGGATTAACAGAGGAGAACTGTAAGTATTGTGTTCCCATCACATTCTGTAACTGAATATTTATAGTGGGAGTTCCAGTCCTTTCTTAGGCATGAAAGCCTGCTGGGTGACTTTGGGCCGGGCACTGTCTTTCAACCCAAATCACCTCACAGGGTAGTTGCTGTGGGGAAAATAGGAAGAAAGAAGTATTTGGTATGTTTGCTGGCTTGAACTATTTATAAATATAATACAAGTGAGATAATGCATAAATTAAAAAATATATAAGCCATTCCATGGATTTGCCTCATCCTGGAAATTCCAGAGAGAGATGTCTGCTCTGATTGACTGTAATAAGCAGTACAGGGGCAACTCCATCCACTCTGTTCTCTCCCCCACCTCCCTATATGTTCCTCCTATTGCAGGGTTGAACTGCAATTACCATCATTGATCCTTGCACCCTGGCCCTGGGGTCTTTCTTCACAGCTTCACTGCTGTTTCCATTGCTGCTTGAATATAACAAGTCAAGGGGGATGTATTCCTTTTGTGGATGGTTTTACAGAAATGTCTTTTAAGGCAGGGCATATCTGGATTGGAGATATCTTTGGCATGGAGAAAATGGCACATTTACTTTCTTCACCTGTTAGATCCAGACCACAGACGATAAATTGGGGTTTCAGAAGCTCATCTCAGAAGTGTGCTTCCAAATCTCAGTTATGAGCATGACATCTCTAGTGATTATCCTGGCAACATAGTAAAACATAGCGGACTCATACACTAGCCCAGTTAAAGTGCCTTGAAGCTCCCTTCTTAAAGCAAATATGAAAGATATTCTATGACAGTTTGTAGGCCTTTCAAGTGCTAATGTTTATCTGAATCACATCTATGTTATTTGCACCAAAAAGACAAAGAGAATTCTGAATGAGTTTTCTCCACTGTTGCACCTTACAAATGTGTGGGTCTTCAATGCAAATAATTCCTAGCTTTGGGGAATTTCGGGAGTTAAATCATAGTCCTGAGTAGCTCCAGGATGGAGAGAGAGCTGATCTGGCTCTTCTATTTAGCAAGATCTAAAGCCTTTGACTTTGGATGATGACTTACATAATGTTGAAAGCCAACATTATGGATAGACAGGACACAAATCCACACTTCTTTCTGCCAAACCCAAAATGAACCCAAATTGGATTAACAAAGGAGAACTGCTCTATTATATTCACATCACATTTTGCAACCAAAAATATAGCCAAATGAGAGAATGCCATTTCATGGAAGGTTTAGGAGTTGGAAAGGACCTGGAAGATCACCAAGTCCAACCCCGTGCCAGTGTAGGAATCCAGTACCACAGTATCTGTGCATAGCCACCCAGCCTCTATTTAAACAGTGAAGGAATATGTGCCTTCTCCTGAGACAGACTGTTCCAATATTGAATAGTCTCATCATTAGGAAATTCTGATGTTCAGCCAAAATCTATTTCTTTATGATTGCTTCTTGTTCTGTCTCCTGGAACAATTCTGAACAATTCTGCCTGTCATTGCATGATAGTCCTTCAGATACTTGAAGATAGTCATCATGTCTCCCTGCAGCCTTGTCTTCTCCATACTACACACTTCCAATACCCCTAGCTAGGTTCCTCATCATTTTCCTCCCAGATTATTTACTGTCCTGGCTATTCTCTTTTGGACACGGGCCAGTTCCTCAATGTCCTTCTCAAAATACATACCCAGAACTGGGGGCAATATTCTTGATGCAGTCTAACCACTGCAGGAGAAAGAGGAACAAGTATTTCTCTCATTTTCACTCTCTGCTTCTGTAGTCTAGATTGCCTTTGCTTTCTTTGAGTCTGTGTAACATTGTTGGTTCAGGCTGAGCTTGTGACTCAAATCCTTTTCAAATTTATTGCTGTCCAATATAGCCCAGCCTTACTAAGGTCATACCTTTGATTTTTCTTATCCTAAACAAAAGCTTTCCCAACATAGAACTTTGCATTTAACTTGCTTGAAAATCATCTTGCTCATTTCTGTCCCTTGTTCAAACTTGTCGGGATCTTTTTCAAATCCTTCTGTGGTCCTAATGTGTTTTTTTTAACATGACTGGCCCATTTGTTTGTGTGTTCTCTGTAAACTTGATAATTATATTTTTAAGCCTGTTATCCATGTTAATTATGAATATGTTAAAGAAAACACAGCCTTGAACTTGTCCTCTGTTTTGATCCAGAACCTTTGATATAGCCCTGTTGGATATGGTTGCTTAACCAACTTTCTAATAGCAACAATGTTCAACTTAAATTTTTCTTTCTTCTGTATCTCACAGGGAGATTTTGTCTAGTTCTTTCCTGAAGTATTTGATTGTACTGAACTAATTTCTACCTATGCCAATTCCTTTAATGATAGAACTCTTTAAATTAATGTTGAAGTTAACCTCATTGTTATTATTGCTGTCACATTTATTTTCAGTAGTAATAGGAAGATTCTATGTTATTAGTCCATCTAGAGATCTGCTTCAAGTACCTATTTGTTGCTTTAGGTGACAATTATTTTCAGGATGGGTATAAATTTAAACCATATTCACCACACCGTAGAATATTTCTGTAGTCATCCTAATAAATTTACTTTTCCAGTCCTGATGATAAGTAGATGATAAAACCAGATCACCTTGCACATTTATGTTGATCTTTGACAAGATGTTTTGCTTGAGCAAGACTTTTGAAGAACATCTTCTCAGAGATGCTTAGTGAAGCAGTGTACCACCCCCCCAAATTGGAGCTAAGTTGCTTTCTTTATCTTCTGAGGTCTCTTCCACTTATTCTTGTTGTTAAGAGCCACTTCCTGGAAGCATTGAAGGGGCTTCTGTGTCTCTTCGTGCTTTCCATATTGAGGTTATGAGGTGATGGAGGTTCTCAAAACCAGCCATAACATTAGCTATGGGTTCTCCCAAACACCGGCGAACCCATAGCAGCCCATCCCTGGAAGATTCCTTTTGAAATGTTTCCCACACCATCTTCCCTTCCATGGGCGGAGACATCTTTTACATGCTGGTTGTTCCATCTGCAGCTTTCCTTCCTGTCATGCAAGGTCATTCCTGATTACTATTACTTAAGGCCTGGCTAAGTTGCCTTAACATGGCCTATGCTTTAGGAAGCCTTTGGGAGTCTTCAGAAAGGTCTTTCTCCCAAACTAGAAGACCCCTCAAGGTTCCTTCCAACTGTGCTATTCTGTTAGTTCCTCTAAACGTTGCTATCCCACTCACTTTCTAAAGTGATAAAAGGCTAAGATTTAAAAAAAAACGTAAAAACTGCTGGGGAATGTTAATTGTACCTTACAGAATTGTTGGTTTTGTTGAAATTAAATGGATATTAATTGATTTCAGTTTTTTTATGGGCTACCTTTTTGGGGGCAGTGTAGTCTTTAGCATGCCATTTAAGGGCCATAAGGAGGCCAACTATTCATCCCCACACCACTGCCATCTTAGTTGGAATGCATCCCTAATTGGGATGCAGATGGAATGGAACCCAGTTTCATGGAATTCTCCACTTTAACACAACAAAAGGCCTCATTTGTGGGGAAGGCGCCTTGCTAAGCATTGTAATCTTAAATTACTGCCCAGCAACACCATTTGAAGCATATCTAACATTGGCTTAGTTTATTGACAATAAAAATAAATATTTTTATTTTTCACCAGAGCTCTGTGTCCTGCAGAATGGCGTATTAGTACACACACACACATGTAGATACACACATAGATCCACAGATGTGTGTGTGTGTCACCCCAATCGCAAAATAAAAAAAAGATATTTCATAGATATCGGTAATTAAAATGATGAGTTATTATAAGATAGAATATTAGCCTTTTGACATCTTAATCTGAGCCAGAGGGAGCAAAGGAGTGCTATCTGAGCTGCTCAATTAAATTTAGAAAATCTCCCCCCCTCCCCATTGTTATGAATAAATAGAAGGATTTTGTAGCAGTCTGTAGAATTATTAATTGCAACGAGTGTAGAAAGTGCATGCACCGTATCATGAAATGGAGTATCATTGTTAGTGACTATATTTCTTGGTAATTAAGGCCCAGACTAATGATGCAAGTTTTTTCCAGCATGATTTTCATCTGATTATGAGGCTGCTTCATTAAGAGCACTCAGACTAACGAGCTGTAGCTGTAATAAAGTAATTTTCTGTCTTGTGCTCTGATTGATAAAGAGTTTCTATAGCTAAAAGGAATTGAAAATATAATTATAATTAGAAATGGTTGAATAAAGTTATTACAGGATTGCTGAAGGGTAGTGCAATTGACACTGTAATTTTTTTCGGAGGGGGGGCTTGGGCGAAGTTTGCATCTTAAAATTAGACTGCATAAAGGGGGGAGGGGAAAAACACATGGGCAGCAAATGTTGCTCCTCTTCAGTGAGCATGTAGGTGAGCCCATATCATCCCAAACGCAGATATGCCAAGTGAGTGCCAGTTTTTCTTTCCTGAATTCCTCTCAAGTGAAGTAAAATATCATGAAAATATCTTTTTTTGCTCCCTTTATAATAGTTTTTGTGCTGCCATATAGGATACACACACACACACACACACACACACACACACACACACACAAGCATACACACTTTGAAACCCACAATATCATTCGAATTCTACATGCATAAGTCAGACTTAGCATATACATTCGGTTAAATAGTGGATTTAATAATTTAAATCCTCCCCCTCCACCACGCTTATTGTGATATCTGAAGACAACTTGCTTGCCTAAAAACCACTTTTGTGCTCTCAGAAGAGAAGCTAATCAACTTTTTATGCTAGAGATCCTTATTGCCTTTTATGATACTCCCATTCTGAAAGTGCCCAAACTGCATTAGGACAATCCTTTATGCCCATTTCACAAGATGGGGATATGGGAGTGGTATAAATGCCTATAAGAGGTTTGACTTAGAATTAAGCAGGGGCATCTGGGTACCCCAGAGTTGTTCTTTTTAATTTAATTGTGGTTCTTTTGTATCCACATTTCCCCCCTGTGAGGAAGACGGTTATGCTTTAAAGCATACGGTTATGGACATTTGGTTTATGTGAAATCCGCCCTGCACAAACTCAAAAGGAATTAGATTGCATGAGTTGGAATCTAATGGCAGATCATCGGGATGTATATTTATGCTAATTTTCTGGAAGATGGCATTTTGTATCGATCATTCAGCATTGTAATGTATTTTGGAAGATTATTTCCCCCCAGATATTTTTTTAAAAAAATCATTTCTTACACATTATACGGTGATAAAAATGTGTTATTGGAATACTATTAAGGGGAAGGGGGTTTACAGGATTTTATTGGTTGTTCATTGAAAATGTTAGCTGTGATTAGTTACATAATCCTACATTAACCTGTAAATTAAAATTCCTTGGTGCAATTTGATGGCTGATTTAATTTTGTCTTTCTTTGTTTGCCGCAGGCTAATTCCATTATGAATTCTTTATACAGCCTTTTTTCCTCAATGATTAGCAGCTTCTACTCCAGTCCTGATTGCTATTGTACACTTAGCACTACATAAAGCTGGGGATTAATATTCCCCTGAAGAATTGTTGCTATGGATCTGCACTGCTCCTTATGAGAGTTGTTTCTGCAGCTTCAATTGTCCATAAATTATGATCTCTGGTGAATTATCAGTGGGAGTGAACTAAGCTTAACAAGCAGAAGAGAGCACTCTAGTTCTGAGAGCGAGTGAGCGATTCTCAATTATTAATTCCCAGATTTTTATAATAGAGTCAGAAGGAATGATATTTCTTGATCCCTGGACCTCATGCTGCAATGTAAGAAATTGATACGAGCCGGAGGTCTAAAGTTAAAGCTAGAGGATGCTTTAACTTCTTCTTTTATTGAGACATCATCAAGAATGAAGGTCAACATCCTCAGTTAGGAAAAAGTGGGAAAGGTCTTTATTAGTGGAGTAAGACATTTTGGCTTGCCATTGCTGGCATCATTTTAAAAGCTATATGTTGTTAACTGGGGTTACGATCTCTAGGGATCAAACTCTCTTTTATTTTGGAAGTATAGAAAAAGGTAATTACCAACTTAATCTTGACTCAGCCTCATCTTTCTGTAGGGCAATGCTCAACCTTGGTTTGAGATTTAAACCCATCACACTTCTACACAGTCACCAGCTTTTTCACGCTTATCTTGGCCTCCTCCTTTGAAAAGGGAGGATGGAAGGACCGTCTGGAAGGCATGTGAGGGAACAGGAGAATCAGGAATCTACCTGGTAACCTGCTCTTCCCGTCTTCTTGGTTTCTAGCTGAGCTTCTTTTTACAGTAAGCGACAAAAGGACATGATTACGTCATTGTGTGTTCAATAGAAAGTGTGGATTAAATTGGGTTACACTGGAATTTGCAGCATTCAATTTCCTCAATCATTCTTACCAATATATATAATGGCCTCATGTGGAAAGGAATGACATCTTGTTGGTCTGAAATCAATAGGTGAGATGGACAGCAGATAAATCTAATAAATAACTAAAAATAGAAGGGGTTCATAAAGATAGGAGGATATTCAGACAAGAGTTAATTCAAGGAATCAGAAATTTGAAGATTCTTTTTTTCATGCAGCACAGGCTGGATGGAAAAGGTTGCTTCTGTTCCATCAGATTACACACAAGAAATATTTCACAAGATAGAATATTTATGTTGGATGAATGGAAAAAAGACCGGTTTCTTGGATATAGTTTCTCCAACACTTTCTTATTTTTGCATGAAATCTACTTCAGAAGATAAGAAAATCTTTCATAATAATATAAAAAGTTGTGCTGGGGGTTTGTAGGGAGAAGGAATCACAAAACACTGTTTCTATCCAAATAAAACTGGTACTACTAGAACACCAGATTCATCATCACTAGTAGTGTGCAGACTTATGTGTATTCCCCATATGTTCCCAAATCTGATTGAGCTATCTGGCAGAAGAAGGCTTCAGAGCAGTTTTTGTAAGACACAGGGATGAAAGATAGAACTGAGTGAGTAGAATGCTTAGTGCCTAAGTGGAAATCTAGTTCTGAGCCACTGAATGTGATCCATTACTTCCCATTTTACTAATTGGAGCATTTTAAATAAAATTCTGTCCCAAATGTGTTCCTGTTAGCAGGAGAAAATCTTGAAACCAGCCCAATATTGAACTAACTTTAAATTCCTCAGTCTCTAATTTGAAAATAATACCAAAATAAAGTATAGACCTCTAAAGTACACTTTTGGTGTGAAATGTGTCTGTGGGTCCCTCCGGTTTTCTATTGTTTCCTATCATTTCAACATGTAGAAGCCACGAAAGGCTCAACTTATAAGATACACAGTACACAAATTCTGATGGCCTCGTTTAGTCTAATATTGAATAGGATAGTGGCCAAAAGAGAACAGGAGTTATAGAAAGGGAACATCTTGGCAATAGAAATAAATAAAAGGTAAATGTAAAGGTTCCCCTTGCACATGCATGCTAGTTGTTCCTGACTCTAGGGGGCATGCTCATCTCTGTTTCAGAGCTGAAGAGCCAGCTCTGTCCGAAGACATATCCATGGTTATGTGGCCCAGCATGACTAAATACTGAAGGTGCGCATAACTCTGTTACCTTCCCAACAAAGGTGGTTCCTATTTTTCTACTTGCATTTTTACATGCTCTCAAACTGCTAGGTTGGCAGAAGCTAGGACAAGTAACGGGAGATCACTCCATTACACAGAACTAGGGATATGAACCATCGAACTGCCGACTTTTCTGATTGACAAGCTCAGAGTCTTAGCCACTGACACCTTAAATAAAAGCTAGGTGTATGTATACAGTAGAATAACTACCTTTTAAAGAAGGCCAGGAAGATAATCTATTACACAAGATTCTCATACTGTATATGATGTATGCTGCCCTTAGACACTTGTTGAGATGGATTGCTATAGAACAGTGTTTCTCAACCTTGGCGACTTTAAGAGCCGAGGTGGCGCAGTGGTTAAATGCAGCACTGCAGGCTACTTCAGCTGACTGCAGTTCTGCAGTTCGGTTGTTCAAATCTCACCGGCTCAAGGTTGACTCAGCCTTCCATCCTTCCGAGGTGGGTGAAATGAGGACCCGGATTGTTGTTGGGGGCAATATGCTGACTCTGTAAACCGCTTAGAGAGGGCTGAAAGCCCTATGAAGCGGTATATAAGTCTAACTGCTATTGCTATTGCTATTTAAGTCCTGTGGACTTCAACTCCCAGAATTCCCCAGCCAGCAGAGCTATAGAAATATAGCTATAGAAATAAAATACCTTAGGGAATTAAACAAAACAAAATATGTGGAGGCAACTTAATCTTGTGAATAATTCCAAATCTGAAAGTTAAACCATTTGGTCTAGTTCTAAATTTGTCTTGCTTCCCCACCATCCCCCACCTTTTGTGCCATCTGCTAGATAAAGAATTCAAAAACTCGCATTTTCTTTTGTGTCTCTCTTTTTTTTGTTCCTGAAAATGTTTTGCCCAATGGGAGATTTCAATTTTTTGTTTCTTCCACACAGATCAGCGCAGCTACCTTTGTTTCATTATGCACCTTGAAGAATATAAAATGAAACTGAATGAAAAAAACGCTACAAGGAACAACAAAATAAATTATGTGCATTTAAAACATTTTAGAACTTTCTGTACTATCGTCATATTTCTTATAATGTCATTTCTATCTGTCTCATATTCCAAGGGCACAGGATCGAAAACAGAGCACATGACTTTTGTAGTGGAGTGCTGGTTGAAAAAGAAGCAGGAAATTCATCAACTCTTATTTCCTGCATAGGAGCTTTCAATAGCAAAAGCACTTAGACTTACAATATATATATATATATTGCTTTACAGCGCCGTACAGCCCTCTCTAAGTGATTTACAGAGTCAGCATATTGCCCCCAACAATCTGGCTCCTCATTTTACCCACCTCGGAAGGATGGAAGGCTGAGCCAATCTTGAGCCTGGTCAGATTTGAACTGCCAAATTGCAGGCAGTCAGCAGAAGTAGCCTGCAGTACTGCACTCTAACCATTACTGTGGCTCATATTGGATGTCCTATAGGCTTCCAGTCTGACACCCAACAGGTTTGGTGAAATTGAGATTTTTCTATCTGCCACCTTCGTTGTGCTCCAATGTTAACTTTCATGTAAGATCTATCAACACTCTAATTTACCCCTTTAAGCTGCAGATTTGCTGGAGTGCATTTTAATAGTATTAGTATTTCTAATGGAGGTTCACTATCACTGAAACTTCTCATAAGATTTCTATTAAGCTGTATAAATAGAAGATATCGGGGCAAATTCAGCAAAGTTAAACACATATTTAAATAAATATCATTAATCAATAATTAATTGATAGTCTCTAATACTGTCCTTGAGATGAATATAATTTTGTCCCAACTGCAGTTTTATTATTCCAAATCTGATAGTTACCTTGCTTGTTTTTGTTTCCTGATAGTAGTTGGTTCATCCATGTATGCTGTATCCCCAATTTTCATATAGGTTTCCTCTGATGAAGAACAGCTTTTCCTTTTCCTTTTACTTAGAATGATTACTTACATGCTTATGTGATGCAGATATGTGATACAGATTATCATTATGGCATTATCAGAACAAGCCAAGTCTGCATCATTGATAAACAAAGTATGTTATAATCTAGACAGTCTATATGTATTCTGTTATTATTATAGTTAACATAAATTTTTAATTTATTGAGAATTAATATACGATAAACATTAATGTGATAAGATTTAGCAATAGCAATAGCAGTTAGACTTATATACCGCTTCATAGGGCTTTCAGCCCTCTCTAAGCGGTTTACAGAGTCAGCATATTGCCCCCAACAACAATCCGGGTCCTCATTTTACCCACCTCGGAAGGATGGAAGGCTGAGTCAACCCTGAGCCGGTGAGATTTGAATAGCCGAACTGCCAAACTAGCAGTCAGCTGAAGCAGCCTGCAGTACTGCACTCTAACCACTGCGCCACCTTGGCTCTATACATTTCAGGAAAATATTTTTAAATTAACAGCATATCCTCTGGTCTGAGTTAGGGTTGCATATTCATTTCTTTCTACTCTCTGATATTCCTAGTCATGATTCTCTAATGTCAACTGATTATTGCTATTGAATCTAATTGTACTAATAGCTTATAGAACTGACTTAACTGCTTTAATCTGATTATTGGAAACTAGGATTTCAAATTAGTGTTTCCTATGTTTAAGATTAGTTGAGATACAGGAGCATTGATAAACAGATATAGAACCCCCCCCCCAAAAGGTGATAGTACACAGTTTTTTAAAAAATTAATTTAAAACATCTCCTGTTTTAAATTAAGTTATCATGATTTCTTCATTTGGATTAAATACATTTTAAAATGAAATTAAAACTTGCTATTTTCAAAATTGCATATTATCCAAAGTTTATTTTTTTAAAAAAATCTTCATCTTTATTATTTCCTTATTTTTTAATTATTGCTTATATTTTAATTATTTATTATCAGTTTAAATTGTATATATTTCCTGTCAGGCTTGAAAGCCATATTAGGTCATATTTTGTTGGGGGTGTTACTTGCAACCCTGATGTTTCCCAAGATAAAAGTATATTCTTGATAAAGGGATTGCATTTAAAAAAAATCAAAATGTTTATATTTTTTTAATATGAAAAGTCTTTCTATAAATATTCTTGATGCATATAATTAAATTACCTTATTCTAAATGAGATACTTTGACAGAATTAAACCATGGTTTTAGTTCACTGACATAATTCTCCTTGGTTTATCATAAATGGTTAAATTTTAGCTAGCATTTTTTCTTCTTTAGGGGAATATTACTAGGCTCTGTCCCTGAGAACTACATGATCATTTGCGTGACATCCGAATAATGCTGGTGAAGACTGGAACTGGTGAAGCATCCTTGCATATAACAAAGCATAGACTCCATTACAAGCCAAGAAATTTCATCCAGTTGTGCCATCAGTCTGGGAACAGAAGATTCTTCAAGTCTCTAAATGAATTAACAGAAGAGCTTCCAAGCTCAGCAAAATCATATTTTGAAAATATTGTATATTTTGCCATCTAATGGCCAGACTATAAAATATCTAACAACTCCTCTTGCTAATCATCCAATCAAATTTGATAATGTGATATATTCTATAGCAAGAGAGTCAGAGTTGTGATGTATGTCCAAAAAACAAGCAGCAAGTTGGCTCTGTTAACTAAACCAGATGTATAGGCTCATCTTTTTTAGAACACCTTCTTTCTATTCATAAAGGCAGTTTACTTTGGAAGGTATTTGATATTCTGACCTAGTTCTAACATTCCATAAAGACTATTGTTTTATTCATATAAATTTAAATTTAGCAAGGTACTTAAGCATGTTCTTGCATTTATGATTGCAATTCCTTTCTAGCAGGAGTCTTGTACAACTCCTGATAGAAGTCTGGTTCTGTGAACTGTCACTTGATATTGACAATTTTGGGCAAATATCCTCAACCTGAGCCACACTATAACACCAAACAGTATAAATCAATGACCACTATAGAATCTATACTCCAACACATTTAGAAAAGCATTTTAAGTCAGAATGTTTTAAGACTGAGACTGAATATGCATGTGCTTTCGGCTGTTAAATTCTGGGTTTTTTTAAAAAAAAATATTGGTAGATTCTGCCTATCCAATCCAGATGTTTCATTTACAATTATTGGAAGTTCCCCTTTCTTCAAATAGGCAATGATTATAACCTGGATGTAACTTTCCTTCTTCTATTTTAACCAGAAGGTAAGGCAGAGGTCCAGCAGCACTTCATGTTCACCTCCACAGGTTCTACAGGCTTAAACACTTCTTTTATATTGCCCCTGTTACCTCTTCAGATTATATCTATCCAACCTTTCACTCAAAGTCACTATGAACATTTTTGCAATGAAGATGCTTGGCCAAATTTTGCAATTTACCATATTTCTTTCTTGCAAGCTATTCTTCTCTAAGTTTGAGAGCTGGGAAACCCAGCATTATCAAAAAGCAGAATTTTGGACTGAAGACATTGTCCTATCTTGAGGTGAGATGGAAAGTGGTATAATGGGGGTTCTTTGGAGGGGTGTCCTCTCTTTCAGAGACCCTTATTCTTCAAAGCAAAGGTGGCTTTTGTTGCCATAGACATTGGAGGCATTGGGGATAAAAAGCAATGTGGAATTACCAGTGTCAGAAACTATTTAAAGTATGCTATATTATATATTATCTAACTGTATTTTAAGGATAATGTACATTGCCTTTAATCTCTCTAGACTGAGGGACTAAATAAATAAACCAACCTTCTGAAAAAGTTTAATGTATGACAACATCAGGGAGATGGAGGGAGAAGTACAATTATGTTGTGTGAACATGCCTGTTTCTTGTGCATGTTGGTTTTTAGCCAAAGCTTTTATTTTTAAAATCAACATTTTGGGCTGAAGTGTGGAGAACGTAAATAACAAACTCTAAAGTTATAATTTTTAAAAGGCTAAGAATTAAGTCTCTTTTTAAAAGAGTGATACTATTTCTAAGCATTCTTTGGATTGTGGTGTAAAGATTGTTTGTATGTTTATGTATTTATTTTATTACATCAAACATTTGCTGTGAAAACTAAGATCGTTTTTTTTTTCAGAACTCAAAGTGCATCTCAATACAATATAACCAGAGTGACTAACCTTTTGAAAGGATTGAGTTAATTAATACATAACAGACCTATTAATAGTTATTGGCCGTGGTTATGAACTTTGATAGGTACATACTATAGACATTATTTGATCTCTTAAGCAGAATAGTGGATAAAATTGATCTTTGTTGTGACTCAATAAAGTGACAACAATTTTTAGTTTTTTCCCTTTTTAATATTATATTTTCTGCATGTTGGTTTGTTGGCACTAGGTTGGAATGCAGACGTTGTTAGACATGCAGTAGATGCAGTGAAATCAAGTGAAATTATGGCGGCTTTCTCCGACACACCATTCTCTTGGATTCCTGGCCCTTCTAGCATTGTCCCAGCAGGAAAATGTTGGAATATAGCCAGGGGATGCCTTTCTGATGCTGCAGTATTAGTCTTGTCCAGTTGCCATCCCCTGCTTTAATGACCAGGACAGTCCATACCAAATAAAGTAGGAAATACACATGTAGCTTTTACTACTTCCTATGAGATTGTAATTGGGAGTGGGGTGTCTATGTGTGGGGAAACCCGATGGCCAGTATCCATAGCATCCAAGATGCTATTAATAAGCTTTTAATAAGCAGTGTCATCAAGTATAGAAAAATATGATTCTAGCAAAATAAACTTGACACACAGCAGTAAAATAAAAATCACACAATTCCTTGTCTATATAATCTTTTACCTCACCAGGAGCCCTTTGTTAAGAGTTCTTTCTTTTAGTGAAGATTGAATTGTTATTTTTCTCCTCATCAGCCATCCACAGAGCCAAGGATCAAATTTCACCTGTTTTCTTTCTAAACGCCTCTATTCCTCCTGCCGGCCATAACTGACAACACTTTGACGAGATGGTGAGTCTGTACAGTCACTCCCTGAAAACTCTGAACTGAGCTCTCAGAAGAAGTTAATAGCCTGTGTGTGTATTTTTTATTTTTATTTGTTTGATTTATAAATCAGAAGTAAAGGTGGTTTATGTAGACAATCTTATTTATTTACTATTCCATTTTTACACTGCCATAATCTGAGAGTCTTTGAGTCTGAGTGAAGTAAAATACTTTAGGAAGTATTACTTCACAGAAAGAGCAGTGAAATCTTGGAATCAACTAGTGGGCCAAGTGTCAGTAACTGAGTTTAAACATGCTTGGGATAAACCTATGTCCATTATCCAACAAAAATAAAAAATAAAATAAACAAATAATTAAAATAACAAACAAATATATAAATAAAAAGAAAAGAAAAACAAAAATTCAAAGGGCAAACTTGATGGTCTACTAAGTCTTTTCTACCATCAGATTTCTATGTTTCTAAGGTAAGGATACATAATATTTTTCAACCTAAAACATCCCTGGCATATAGTATCAACACGGCCATGGCAAAATATTTGAGGACATCTCATCATACTGGGATTGGCACAGGAAGCATGTATGGGCCTCTTTGGCAAGGTCCAGAAGAAAGTTTTCTCTGCCATTGCTCCTGCCCTTTGGAAGATCTTGACCTCCGATGTAAGATTGCCTCCCACCTCCCTGACCTTCCACAAGAGCTAAAGACTTGACTCTGCCAATTGGATTGGGTTTACAATGGAGAGGTTTCATGTTGTGAGAGTAATAACTGATCCCACCTCTCCCCCTGCTCATTCTACTCCCTCCTTCTCCATCTTTTAGCTAGGGCTATGTATTTGTATTTGTAGTTCTGTATTTTTATAGTATTTTGTTTATATAGGGTTAGGTTTAGGTTTTTTTTAATATTGTAAGATGCCCAGAGTTACCCTGTAGTAAGGAGGGTAGCCAATAAATTTAGTGAATGAATGAATGACTAAATAAATAAACAACAAAATCATATATACACACCAAAATACTTGGAACAGCTTTCAGAACCTACCCTATAATGATGCCATATGGATTAGGCTAAACTAAAAGCCTACCAACAGTTTTTTTTTAGTTGGGTGGACTTAACAAATCTCAAACGAACAAACAAATACAGAAGAGCTCTCTCTTCACTATCTTGCAGAACATAATTATTGTCAGAATAAGTTTCATCTCATGGTGAGAGCAATGGTGGGATTCATTTTTTTTTACTACCGACTCTGTGGGCATGGCTTTTTGAGTGTGGCAGGGGAAGGATACTGCAAAATCACTATTCCCTCCCCAGCCCACTAAACTGCTTTCCAGCTCCATTCTCCTGTTCAGGGCAACAAAAGATCAGCTGGGAGGTTGGGGGACTGGGAGGCAGTGGGGACAGGGCCAGCCTATTTGCCAGTTCTCTGAATGTCTCAAAATTTCCACTGGCTGAATACCACCTGTGTGTGAGAGTCATTCCATAGTGAAGGAGATGTGACAAAGAAGAATGTCTTCTTACACTCAGCACACTACAATTTTCCCCAATGCCCCAAGGTGGGGTCATCTGGGTTTCTAGAGAGAGGTTGTTCTTTTGGACAGCACTGCCACAGAGAAAGCACAAGTCCTGAGTCCAATAAAATGTTTGCTTTGTGCATGTGCATGTGCATGTCTGTCAGGTGCTAATAACCAGGAGCATTCACTGAGTTCAAAGCTTAGAGGAATTTATTGTTGCTACCTGTGCACAAGAATCTAGATAACTAATGGTCAGCGCTAATTCAGCACTAGGTAAGAGTCAATGCAACTCATGGGGAGTGGGGTGTTGGACTTGGGTCTCTCGTGACAACACAAAGACTCTAAACTGATGACATGTTTAACTCCACCATTCAGCTCGGCCTGCTCTTCTCCCTGCTAGACCTGGTGGTTGAGTATAAACAATGGGAGATAGACAGTCCTGCAATTCATTTGGGCCTATGCTATATAGGGTTTATAAATGATAATGATAATCACTACCTTCAATTGGTGCCAGTGAAGCTGATGGAGCAGTGGAATTGTATGGATATAATAGGGAGTACCAAAAACTTTCTGTCCTGTTGCATTCAGGACCAGCTGAAGCTTCTAAATGTTCTTTAAGGGTCATCCTGCATAAAGAGCATTACCATAATCCAAATGGGAGATGATTAAGTCATGAGTCACTGTGTGAGCAGGGCCTCCTATTCCAGAAATGGGCACAACTACTGCACAAAACAAACTTAAGCAAACATTCCCCCTAGCTGTATCTCCACCTGCTCTTTAAGAGGGAAAAAAAAACAGTGAGTTCAGGAGGATTTCCAAATTGCATACAACTCTGACTGGGAAGTAAAACTGCATCTTGCCATAGTTGAGTTGAAGCCTGTTTTACCCCATTCAAATCCCCATAGCCTCTAGGCAGTGACCTTGGCAGAATAACCAGTTGGCCCAAGATGAAGGGAAGGTTGGAGACTGCATGAAAATTACCCCACAAATCTGAGTGACTTTGTTGGCAAAATGCTGCTGAAATTGAACACAGAAGCTAGGGTGGGACTTGTTGACAGTTGTTCCCCAAGAGGAACTTTGCAATGCCAAACTGAGAATCTGGGAAGAGAAGTGGAAAAGTGGAGATGTTTCATCATTATTATCACTGAACAGACCTGTGGTTAGTCAGTTTCATCTTTTGTCTTTCCCCACTGACACAGGACTCCTCTTTTGCTTCACTTCCCACAGCTTTTCACCCAGAGATCCAAGTGCCTCACCCAGAAGAAAGAGACTGCTTGAACACAAGGGTCCTGCAAGTCTCTTCTCACAGGGTTTCAATATAAATGTTTATATTTATATTGAATTTATATTATATTTATACACCGGAGCCATCTGGTTCTATGAAGAACCTGAAGCAGTCCATAAGAGTCAATCTATTTGCGTTATTGGCACAGCAGAAGATGGTTTGTCTTACCCAGATCTAGTAATGATCTCTTCATAGCAAAGGAGGGATAACAGTCTCCTCTTGCTCTGCTCTGCAAGACAAACAAGAACTAACATGTGTCTTCCTGTATAGCCTGGACCCAAGATTATGCAAGACAAGCCCATGGTTGCTTTGGTGGTCATGATTGAATCATGTAAGATAATTCCATTTAAGAAAATAGAGTGCTTAGTCCAAATTCCTGTAAAGAGCAAAGTGATTTGATTTTGTAAAAGAATAGATGGAACCCAGTTCCACATCTTTTCTCTGATTCATATTCTTCTCCTAAATATGGGTTCTCAGTGCCCCCCAAGCAGTTGACAAAATGTTTCCTGTAAAATTGGAAATTGCCTATCTAGGGAGGAAAATTATCATGGTGAGATAGCTGCAGAACTGTGCGGTTCCATAGCCTCCATTCTTACCAGAATTCTATTTTATAGGATTTGATATGGCTATCTAACAAATGGGTCGTTGTTTTTTTTTGATATCCATACTGAAATGTTCACACAGTCTGCAAACCTTTGAGTATATTTCTAGATACATGTACTTGGTATGCTTCATTAACCAGAGTGGGATTTCTTTCTGAGTAAACCTGCATGGGATTAAGCAGCATACCTCACTGCTTTCAGAATTTATGAATGGGCTTAATCCTGCTACTGAAATTCATGAAACCCATTTACTCCTAAATTCTGAGCTTCTTGAAAGGCAGATTTATACATTTATATCATTCCATTTTTTGAAATATTTGATTTCTTCAGGAAGAAATTTTCTTGAACATCAAGTCTCATGCTAATTCTCTTGCGACCAATGTTACCCTTTTTACAAAGTGAATGATAGCATTCACAAGGAATTCAACAGGAATTTAACACGTCCAATCTTTGTGTGTTTTATAGATCATATGAGGAGTGTGAGGGAATAATAATTCTATTTCCAGAAGAAAGGATGCACCAAGTGGATGGCAAAATGGCTATCTGGCTGCAACCCAGAACTTCATCCCTAAATTGCCTTATTAGTAATTAGTAGCAAATTACCAACAAAGGAAGTGATAAATGTCTCCTCCTCCTCCTACCTTTTGTAAGTCCTACTGGTCTTCCACCCATTCTATAGTGATAGTAGAAGGAAATCCGTATTAGACTATGTTGGCAAAACCCAAGGATCTTTTCCAGCTAACACATTTTACTAAAAAGCATAAACTTTCATGAGCTGCATCTCTTTCATCATGTATATAAAGTGGCTAGATTAATGTAGGATTTAAATTGGGGGGAGGTGGAGGAGAAAGGGAGGACAAGATAGGCTGATTATACAGATGCAGGTTACATGGGAGGTGGATTACAAATACCTTATCCATTAACAATTGCAATGTGTTAAAAGCCTATTGTTTGCCGAGACTGTGCGAGATTGCAGAAAACTTTTGATGTCTGTGAGTTCAACAATTTTACTTTCAGTGATGGAGTTAATCCCCCCCCCTTTTTTCCCCAAACAGTTATTTTGAGATCTGTTATGGACTGTTGTGGGAAGTTGAAATGTACTACTTTATCTTTGCTTGATAACAAACTTGCATGCATTACTTCTTTATTACTTCTCTTTCACAATATTTGTCCTATGTACAATCCAGAGGGACATTGGTGGCCAGTGATGACATTATCACATTGAGGAAAGAACATGTGAAAGTGCTTCAAATCTTGTGCGTACTTGTTGAGGTCTGTGGTGGTACAGTTGGTGCAGACAGACTTGTTCTACAGATACTGCAGGTCTCTATAGGTTGATGGTGGAGTGGAAGTTTTTGAAATCTTGATGGAATTAAATGACAGACTTATTTCCAGGAGTCCAGATGACAAAAGTGTTATAAATGAATCCCAAATGAAAGGAGGGGCTGATGAGAGTTAAGAAAGAGTTCTAGATTAGCTTTGAAGATTCTGGCATATGTAGGAATCATGCATGTGCCCACTGCTTGTCAAATACATGTTAGTACTAAAGGTGAAGTAATTAAGGGCAAATACAAACATACATACATACATACATACATACATACATACATACATACATACATACATACTGTCTAGTCTCTTCTTGAAAGCCTCTAGTGATGGGGGTACCCACAACTTCTGAAGGCAAGGTTGATTTTTCTCACAGTTAGGAAATTTCTCCTTAGTTCTAGGTTGCTTCTCTTCTTTTTTTGCCACAAATTTTTTATTTTTATTTTCATTTTCATACACTCACATGTATACTGTACATAGCCAGCACCATACAGCATTAAACAGTAATTGCATCAATTCCTCTTGTCAACAAGGCCCCAGAAATAGAAACCCAATATAACTCTTCTGCTCTCCATACACCTCTTTCTTCCACCACCCACCAACTTTCTATCTTCCCTCCATCATCCCCCTCTACCCTACTTCCCCTCCCCCACTACCACTCCTCTCTCCACATCCACTCCCCCATTCCTTCTCACCTTTCCCTCCCAACCTCTCTCCCACCCCTCTCTGCCCATCTTTCTTCTTTCCCACTCCTCCTCTCCTTGGTGTATTTCCGCTACATGTCAATATACTTGGCCTATCCTATTTTTAAAGAAAAATTTAAAAGAACAGTATACATGTGAAGTCACGTTACATTGAGATAACACATCTTATCTAACCTAATATATATCCCTCCCTCCCCCCACCCTCCCCCCTGACCCCCCCACATCCTCCCCCCCCCGACTTCCCAGAACCCGTACACGGTATAGATTTTTAACAAACATAGTCTAAGATATATTGAGAAGAAAAGAATAAGAAATTAATAACATCTCTACATTGAGCTTAGCTCCTTCTTGCTAAGCTAACTTTAAACAATTTAAATCATTTCTGATCTTAAGCATAGGCTATCTGTAATTTCTTAGTCCCGTATTTATTTTGTATATAATCAATCCATTTTTTCCAGTCTCGTTTATATCTCTCATTTGAGTGATCTTTAAGATATGTAGATATTTTAGCCATCTCGGCTAAATTTGTAACTTTCAATGTCCATTCTTGAATTGTAGGCAACTCTTCCTTCTTCCAATATTGCGCCACCAACAGTCTTGCTGACGTTATTAAGTGCAAAGTCAAGTTGCGCTTCTCTTCTTGATTAGTTTTCATCTATTGGTTCTTTTCTTGCCTTGGTGCTTTGGAGAATAGTTTGCCCTATAGATGTAGGCCCTGAAGAAGTATTTTACCCAGTTTTGTCAGTCTCAAAAATGTAGCTGTCTCAACACATTTACTTTGCAGAATTGGAAACAATGGGAAGAGGTTCTTAGGATGGTTTATTACCCTTTCTCTTTTACAAACAGTGTGATTAAAATGCTGCAAGGGAACCTGTATCTTCCTTATCATACTTAGTGTGCACGGCTGAACTTTTAGCCTCAGATGGAGCTCAGATGAACAAGATAAAGTTAATTGGGCACTGATAAATAATAAGGAGACTTTGTTTGTTTCAGCCAGACACTCTTTGGCAGGCAGGAGGGGAAGATAATGAAGCTGCTCCATTGTCATTTTTCACTCTGCTTTTCAGCAGTGTGAAAAGGGATATTGCAGACTGACAAACAATATTCCTCTAATCTGAGAATGTGTGCATAACCCATGGCCCTGAGCACTCTTCACAGCGCCTTTATTTTCTGCACATAACTTCATGCTTTCCCACTGCTCCTAATGTTCTTGAAATGGTTTATATCATCATGAAAATATAATTTCCTTTATGTGTTAAACATGAATCTTTCTCACAGTCCATCAGGGTTAAAATTCCCAATGAGGCAGGAGATGAAGTTATTGTTTGCTCTGGCTGGTGCTGCTTTTGAAAGCAATAATTACCTTTTCAAGTTATCTTTACATTTTTACTCTACTTTGGAGTCATTTGTACCACTTCTGAGTTTACAATTCACTGTTCAGATACTCATGTGTAGAGTTTAATAGGTCGATGGAGAAGATGGGCATGAATGTTTTAAAATAATATTTACAGTACTATTTAGTAGCGTTTTAGCTGCCGTTCAAAACTGTCTTGTCTGAAAATCAGCTTCATTGAATCCACTAATGCTCATTACAGTAATATTTACTCAGTGGAGATGCACACTAAGGTGATTGTCTAAAGTAACCAGGGCTTTCCAGATATATACTCCAGTTCCCATAATCCACTAGTCAGCAAGATTCTAGGAGTTGGAATCCACCACTTACAGATTGGAGAAGTCTAGTTTTAAGATTACTTTTTGTGGCAGAGCTAGATGTAAGAATTAAAAATTTGACAGTTCTGTCTTTTATATAAAATTCTATATCTAATGTACTCAGGTTCTACTGCCTTGCTATATTGTAATGTTAAATACAGCACTTCATGCTCCTTGTAGATGTTTACTACCTATTATTAACTCAATAGGGAACATCATCGGAGACATAAGAGCTAGACAATTAAAATGGCCACTTTTTCAACTGGATTGGTGAATTTATCAAGGGAGTGATTTAGTTTACTGCAGTGAATTCCATTTTAAGACATCCAGAAATGAAAAAATGAAAGGAAAGTTAGAAGACCTTTACAGCCAGACAATGGGTGGACACAACCAAAGCCTGAAAAAGTCAGTGCACAAAAGAGTGGTTTTTGCCTCTCAGGTGTATTTTTTTTTAAAGAAGAGGGGATTTTGACTTGCTATTTTAGTGGTTGTATTGTCACATTTATAAATGCAACGTTATACCATCTGTTTATGTCATCATTAATTATGTGATATTCAGATAGTCCTCGACTTAAGACCACAAATGAGCCCAAATTTTTGGTTGCTAAGTGAGACATTAAGTGAATTTTACCCCATTTTACAACATTTGTTGCCACAGTTGTAAAGTGAATCCCTGCCGTTGTTAAGTTACTAACACAGTTGTTAAGTGAATCTGGCTTCCCCATCGACTTTCCTTGTCAGAAGGTGACAGAAAGTGATCATGTGGCCCCAGGACACTGCAGCCATCATAAATATCAGTCAATTGCCAAGCATCTGAATTTTGATCATGTGACCTTAGAGATGCTGCAACGGTTGTAAGAGTGAAAAACGGTCATAAGTCACTTTTTCAGTGCTGATGTAACTTCGAATGATCACTAAATGAACTGTTGAAAGTCGAGCACTAGCTGTAGATACCCCCCCCCCCGCCCCCACTGTCTATACCAGGGGTTTCAAACCTGATCACATCACGAGCTGTATCGAATGTACAGGATGTTTTTTGCCTTTGCGGAATTAGTGTGGGCGTGGCATGAATGGCTCATATCTGTGGGCTGACATATCGCCTGTGGGCCGACAATTTGACAGTCCTGGTCTATACTGATACACATACTGTCTGAGAGAAATGGCTGTTTAGAAATAGGATAAATAATGAATGAATAAAATAAAATAATAAATGATACGAAGAGCCTAAAAATATACTCTAGAACAGTGTTTCTCAACCTTGGTGACTTTAAGTCCTGTGGATTTCAACTCCCAGAATCCCCCAGCCAGCTATGCTGGGAGTTGAAGTCCACAGGACTTAAAGTCACCAAGGTTGAGAAACACTGCTCTAGAAAATGAGGAAAGAAATGAGAAAAGACATTCCCATGACATTGGAATCTATCCCTGTGTAATTTAAAATTAAATCAATGACAAAGTAACAACAAACTCAGGAAAGGTATAGTGACAGGTAAATTGGACAAGCCAACATTTCTGCCTTTCATTCTTTAACACATTCTCACTATTATTCAAATATTTTAAAGATTTTTTTGGAAAATATAGTTTTCTTAATTTTCTTAATTTGCCAAAATAATTTTCACACACATTATGATGAAACACCCATTCTGGCATAGCATCTGAGCTCCTGTAATTGTCACAGCAGGACTGTGAAGGAGAAGCCTGAGTGATTGTGCAAAGCTGAGACCAAAGTCGCAATGAATATCAGCCTTATAAAGGTGAGAACAATTAAGCTAATGGTTAAGGTAACACATAGAAGTAAACTAAGAGAAAACAGAAGGAAGAATATAATTTATAGCTTTCTTCCCCAGCCTGGTGCCCTCCACATGTGTTGAAGTTGTAACTCTCCATGTATCTGGAGGGTAATAAATAGGAAAAGATAGATTTATTATATTGCTCTACATTATTAATCTCTTATGCTGGTCACAGTATTATCTTTATGACAAATCTTTTATCAATTATTTTTACAAGCTCTAATTGTTGATTGAAATTAAACTTTCTATAAAGTTCCTACAGTTTTTTCCTTGCCAAGTTATATTAAATGTTAGTACTGGGAAACAAATCTTTCTGGGCCATGGGACATGCAACAGTTTCAGGATGTTAAGAACATATGCAATTGTCAAGTTGGCACTGTAATTAGATGGCCAGCATCATATTGTGGCACTTGCTACAATTTTATTATACCCATAACTGTTTATTGCTACTGTTGGAACCTGAACGAGTGATTACCTTCTGTTTGGTTATTGAAGAGGATCTGTTTTGATGATATTTTGGATGGAATCTAAGAAATTTCGGTCATTGTCTCTCCCTGCACACCAATGGCAGATGCAGAATGTGAGACTATGCTGAAGCTTGCCTTAGGTAAAGATGAAACAGGCACATAAGCAGAGCCAGGAATTTTGTCTAAAAGATTCCTTCAGGGAGGTAGTTAAGAGGGAAACAAATCGTTCAGAAACAAAGGAAAAAAATGTCACCTGAACTAGACAATGGAAGTTGGGCATAGACCACCATAGAAAAGCATGAATATTAACTAAATATTTTTTAGAGATCATATCATTGCATATACTTCTGCTACAAAGAAAGGACAATTAGTTAAAAGTTTTCAGAGAGAAAAAACTTCCTAAAGATTTTAACTTTTCATACTGAGTGATGCAGATAATTCCTTGCTGATACATTTGTACTCTCTGTTAAATATACATTTAATAACATATATACAGCAGAAACAGAATATTGATTACACAGTACTAATAAATAAAACTGAGAAAAGGGGTAAAATTATACGCTTTAAGTTTTTATAAAAAGTATTTAGATTTAAACATTTTAAAATATAAAGCCAAATCTTTTTTTTTTCTAATATAGGTGGGAAAGTGAATACAGATTCTATTTCTTTGGGTTCATCTTGAAAACTGTTGTTCAGTCCCACTGATATTCTAGCAAGTGTCTTTCTTGCCATTTAATTCAAATTACCTACTGTCGGGCTGTTTGATCTTGATGTCATTGCCACTCATGAAGCTCCACCATACAGTAGTTAGAGTTAGAGGTTTTAATTTGGAATGCTCTGTTTCTATAAACCATTGAAACTAAAATGTGAAATTGTTTTTCTTAATCTTAAATTGAGATTAATACAACAGAAAATTATCTTTCACCTTTTTTAGATAATTCAGGGAATATTTAATGAGGGCTGGAAGCAAATGTCATGTGGCTAAAAAGCAGTTCATTACTTAGAGAATTCACAAGTTAAATTCATGTGATTTGGACTTCTACTGTTGTACTCTGAAATCCATGCAACTGTTAATATGATTGTACATCATTCGTTGCGACTTAAGGTCACATATATTCTGAGTCCCCAGGATTTGTGATTTCTCAAGATGTCCAGGGTGTGTGGAATTTGCATGCATGTGGAACAGTTAAAAAAGTTATACAACATTTAAAGGATAAAGCTAGCTCTGCAGTGAATGGCTGATAGCTTGTGATCTGTCAACATTTGTGTGATCTGTCAATCTTTGAATTTTTTTCTTTTGACCGAGAGGCAAAAAAGGGGACTTTTGAGCAAGTTAGTGATATATTTTTTTTAATAATGAAAGGCATGACTGAGTCTTCTCTCCATTTTGGGAATGGAATAATTTTAAACATCACGTTTTATTATTTCTGTATACATAGTTTTTTTTTCTTTTCAGTTAGTTTGATGCAATGCAAACATAGCAAAAATTAAACAGCATACTATTCTCTCTTCATAATATAAAAAAAGACATGAAGAAAATCTCTGCAGCAGGGGTGGGTTTCTCACCCCGTTCCAACCGGTTCGGTTGGAACGGGGCCGGCGGCATCCTTGTGCACGCGCGCGGTGCACGCATGCGTACTAGCATCTGCGTGACACTCCAGCTGCTCCTGGATGATTGCGCAGGCGCTGTATGCGTCCTGCGCATGCGTGGAAGCGCAGAACTCGTCAAAACCGTGTAAGGATCGCGGGGGGGGGCAGGCGCGCCCTTCGCCGTTCCCGGAAGTTACTTACTTCCGGGTTCGGCAACCAACCGGTTCGCAGGGACCGCCGCGAACCGGTTGAAACCCACCCTGCTCTGCAGATATATAAATATGCAGAAAGCAGGAACCACAGTGCTCTGTCACATTATATACAAGTTATTCACATTGTGAATGACATGATCAATGTCATTTAAAAGTGATGATATATGTACAAAATGATTTTATGATTGCATTTGAATTGCATTTAAGTCTTTCCTATTCAGGCTTCACTACATAGGAGTACCAAAATGCAGATGTATAATCATTTCTATTATTATTTAACATGCATATGTTTAGGCATTTGTAGATCTTCTTTCAAGATTTTCTCCTTCTTTTATATTTTTCTTAAAAGAAATAAGCCAAATCGCCTGATTATGTTTCTGCATATAATCTTTTGAACGGTTTGCAAATTACCCAGCAGGCTTTGCTAATCTGCATGTGGTTTGTTTAGGCTCTCTCTAAATATTTTAATGTCTTCTATCAATGCAGTGTTGTCCCATATCTGCAGTTGGGCAGAGATAAAATGTCTGTTCTGATGTACTATATTGACATGTGCCAATTAGTTATGTGGGACGAGCATGAAAGCAATGTAGGTCACACAATTCATGCAAATACCCTCAAAGCCTACCAGGTTTTTCTTCATGTTTGTTCAGATGCTACTTTAAGAGAGTCAATAGGGAGACTCTATGATGTAAAATGTGTAGGATTTGATCCTAGTGTAATTGCAATATTATAACAAAGAGGCTATAGATGAAGACAAGAACAAAAGTGAAACCAATAATCAATTGACTGTTGTAGGTTGAGCAACAATGGCAATTTTATTCCTAGGTCTTTTTTAGCCCACCCACCCACCCATGCTGTAGATTTTTTTTCAACTCGTGTTTGATTTAATCCAATCCATTAACTATCCATTGTGAAGATATTAGAATTAGGAAATCTTCAATACCACACCATTTGGGGGGAAATATTCGAGCAGTTGTATTTGGGGTTTATTTTATGCCAAAGATTTAAATGTGATTGATTCCTGAGAAGATCACCAGGCTGAACAGAAGGTACAATTAGATTTTGTATAAAGTGGAATGTAAGCAATTGCTTCAAATAAGGAGCCTGATTGTTTTATTTTACTTACGTTAATATATCTTTATATGTGTTTTGATATAATACTATAAACTAAAAAGAAAGAAGAATATTTGTATGACAGATATCAATTAACTTACTTCCATCAAAAAGAGATCAGGACATTGGGCTGATGTTGTCTCATCACCGAAAAACTTGAGAGCGCTTTCATCCATTGTTTTCTTTTATAGATTTATAACTATTGCTTGAAAATTAAATGAATGAATTTATAGGTGTGTGCATTTATCAAAGAACTCTTTGTCAAAACAAAGGAAATAATAGAGCCATTCGTTCCTATTTTCCACATTCAGTATGAAAATAAATTAATAATGTCTAAAGAATCCTTTATCTCTACATGGTCAATTATCCTCAACATTATCAATGTTACAGAAAATCCAGAGGAAAAAAATGCATACTCCTGCCAATCACAATTCCCCTGCCTAAGTGGAAAACCCCTACCTTAGTTAGTTTTTTGCGTGTGTGACTCCCTTTCCCTTTCAGATTGATAGGCAGCCAGCCACCCATTTTCCATTACAGCAAATAATCTATATATTCAAACTGTGGAGAGATAAGAGTCTTAACTTTATAATTTTCTATCATATCTCATAAATGTAGTTATCAGTAGCAACCAGCAACCCGATTGACTCAAGACAATGGAAAGCTCTCTTTTAGAGGATAATACTACACATTTTATTTCTTTCTTTCCTTTCATGAACATCTAAAAAATATATCAACAGTCACTTTTAATATTTTTTGAATAAAGCCCTTCGATTGAAACCCTCTTTAAAGACCCATATCGTGCTTAGCCTTTCTTTGAATAGCTTTGTTGTATGTTGGTGCTTTTTAGATGTGATTTTCTGTTCTTGAAAGGGCTTTTGATTATTACTTCTCTAAAGGTGATGGAAAGGTGAAAATGATAATTAAATCTTATCTCAAGTGTAATTTTATGATTATATACTACGATACCCCAGAACGATAGATTTGAAATTGTTCTGGGCTATGAGCAGCTCCCTTGTGTAAAGCTGTTGGGAAAGTGCTAAAACATGACTTTGTAGTCCAATTATTTTATATCACCATTTGAATGATTTTCCCACTCTCTGGATCATCTCAATTCTTCTCATCCTCTTCACTGGTGTAATTAAGTAATTAAAGGACAACCACATGCTCTTGTATTGTATTCATCATCAAGTTTCCATGGAGCTGACAAAAATCAGGGAAATGTCACACAACTACTCATTTACCCTTTTATGTATATTTACTTTGAAATCAAATAAATGAGAGATTCTTCTTTCATTTGTTTGGCAATGGCTGCAGTCTAAAAGATCAACTTTAATTTGGCATTTACTCAGCTATTCTCAGACATTTAGACTGTGACTGTTGTTCTACACCCACAAGGCTGAAGTATCAAAACTGGGGCTCTCCCAGATTATAGTAAGGTAAAGATAAAGCTTCCCCTCACACATATGTGCTAGTTGTTCCCGACTCTAGGGGGCGGTGCTCATTTCCATTTCAAAGCCGAAGAGCCACTGCTGTCCAAAGATGTCTCCCTTCCCAGATTATACACACAGCATAAAACTATGGTGGAGTGACTGCCAATTCGAGAGAGGTGATGGAAGAGGGAATAGTGCTGTCTATTGCTCATCTGGAAAAAGATTTTTGAGGTTTTTGAGGTTGGCACAATTCAGATTTTTGCTTCCTTTCTTCTCATTCAAATTTGTTTCTGATCAAATTGTTTGCCATTGTTTTGGTAAATCAGCACACCAGGTTGCATTTTCTTAAAAGAGGCAATCATCTCTTTCCAACTTCAAGATGTCAGCACAGCAAAATGTAGTCCACATGTATAAATATATAAAGAACGGTTGCTGGAATTGGGTATGTCTAGTTTGATGAAAAGAAGGACTAGGGGTGACTTGATAACAGTGTTCCAAAATCACAGGGGGTGCCACAAAGAAGACGGAGTCAAGCTATTCTCCAAGGCACCTGATGGTAGAACAAGAAACAATGGGTGGAAACTAATCAAGGACAGAAGCAATTTAGAACTAAGGAGAAATTTCCTGACATTTAGAACAATTAATCAGTGGAAACTCTTGCCTCCAGAAGTTATGAATGCTCCAACATTGGAAGTTTTAAAGAAGATATTGGATAACCATTTGTCTGAAATGGTATAGGGTTTCCTGCCTAAGCAGGGGGTTGGACTAGAAGACCTCCAAGCTCCCTTCCAACTCTGTTATTCTATTCTATATGGTCTATAATTGGTTTTAAAGGCTGATAGTGGCTCAGTAAAACATAACTTCTCATTTAGTAGACCCGTGACTCTCTGTGTCCACAACTAACTCCCTCTGGAAAGTGACTAGATCCATCAGTTGCCTGGGGTAGGCCAATCAAATAGGGCCCATGTCCAGAAATGGTGTGTGTGTGTGTGTGTGTGTGTGTGTGTGTGTGTGTAGATCATAGATAACCTAGGGCCAAAAATTTGGATCGGGTCCATAGTTGCCATATTGGCCATGAATTCTCTAGCTGCCTCTAGGTCTGGACCAAAAGAAGATAGTTTGAAAATCATGGAGTCCAAAAGCTTGGTAAGGATGATGCTAGGCTGCAGGGAAGAAGATGAGTAAACAGCAATCCCAAGCGGTCCCTATGGCCTCATCTTGCCAAGAATCTCACATCTATTAGCCATCTATTTCTGGTGCAATGCACCTAATATTATCAGAGACTCCCAGAAACCAACAGCTATTCTGCACTCTTGCTGCCAGAGTCACACCTGGTGCCACAGCCAAAATTCAAGTGGATTTCAAAGAGGAGAACTCTCCCTTCTCTTGTATGCCCTACCAGGTTTGGTGATACTTGTTTGATGATATAGATAATTGATTGTGGATGAGGTGAATTTCATTAGAGAACAACCTAGCATTAAGCAGAAATAGTCAAATATTGGGGCCACTGAAGCTCTGGAGATGAGGTCTTGGGGCTGAGCATAGGAAGCTGGAATGTTGTATCAATCTTAGATACCAGGGCCATCTTCTTCACAGGCAATTCGCCCCTGGTCTCTTGCAGTATCTCATGCTAGTCACCATTGCAGTATTCTACTCTGCCCTGTCCCCACTCATTATCAATTAATAGTGTTAAAAAGGAATTTTTAGAATCAGGCAAACCATACATATAAGTAAAATGTATAATGATGTTTATTGAAATGCAGTACTGGTAAAATATCTTTTTACCAGTACTGCATTATTGCTCAGAACTCAAAATATGCTTGGTACAAACTGAATTGGTGTCACATTCTAAGTCTGTGTGGTCAATACCATCTCTTCTTGAAATTAAGAAACTAACATCAAATGTATTGTAGAAGTTTGGAAAAGTCTGTCTGTCTGTCTGTCTGTCTGTCTGTCTTTCTTTCTTTCTTTCTTTCTTTCTTTCTTTCTTTCTTTCTTTCTTTCTTTCTTTCCTTCCTTCCTTCCTTCCTTCCTTCCTTCCTTCCTTCCTTCCTTCCTTCCTTTCTCAGTTGAAGGGGATACAGTAAGCAGGTTTCTAAAACAGAACCTGACTAAAGGAAAATATCAGCCTTTTAAGGACCTTACTGTCTTCTATTAGTATGTCCTGCTCTGCCTCAGAACTTTTGAGTATCTTTTCTCTTGAGTAGTAGTAGTAGTAGTAGTAGTAGTAGTAGTAGTAGTAGTAGTAGTAAGCAACAGGAAACAGGAAGCTCTTGGAGAAGCTGGTGCTAATCAGGCCACATTTTGGGGTGTGCTAGTGATTTATTACATGCTTTGTCTCCTCCTCCTGCATGAAGTCACCATTGCCTTTTGTTATTCTGCCAGAGAGGATACACATCTGTTAGCATCTTTGTTCACTTTATTCACTCTGAGTCCTGATCATGACCCTCCCTCATAATATTTGATCATATACAGTACATCTTTTGATAAGGCCAACTATATTTGAAAGTTTTTAAAAAGTAACTGTTCTGAAAGACGTATATTGACTTTTTGATGATAGAAAAAATATAATGATTTATGGATTTGAAGACAGAAAAAGATATGGACTAACTGAGGAATGGGAGAGATTTTTATAAATTTAAGAGGGAGGGAGGATTATAATTATCTATTGAGAAGATACAAAGTAATATTTCTTTAGTTTCTTTTCTTTTTTCTTTCTTTTTTCCTTCCTTTTCTTCCTTTTCCTTTATATTTGACTTTTACTGTATGTAAAATTCTAATAAATATAAATTAAAAGGATTTTGAAAAGTAAAAAAGTATGGGAAAGAGAGTTTGGGATCCAAATTTTAATCAGCTTAGAGCTAGTGTAGAGGTTATGGCATCAGACTAGAAACTGGGAGATTGTGAGTTTTACTTTTAGCTTAGGCACAAGTCAGCTGGGTGACCTTAGGCTAGTCCCAGCTCAAGGAAGGGGCAATGGCAAACCACTTCTGAAAAACCTTGCCAAGAAAACTGCAAGCACTTGTCCAGGCAGCTTCTGAGAACCAGGCATGATTAATGGAAGCGGGGGGGGGGGGAAGGGAAATGATGGTATATACAGTTCTTTCAAAATCTGTTTTGGAACATTGTCAAAAATTAACTACATCAAGAATTTGTAAAGAGAGGTGTACTCTTTTAAAACTGCATTAAGCTAATCAAAGTCTTTTACATTGTGTTATGGTATGTGTGTGATCAAATTAGCCCAAATTACTATCTCTGATGGCTGTGCTCATTCCATTACTGTACTTTGAAAGTTTTTGAGGAAATCGCAAGACAGACTCTTAATAAAATGTAGCTTTATTGTTCATTTCCCCAGGGTATATTAAATTATGCAGCATAAGAGATTAATCTCTCTCTGGTAGTTTTCTGCTAGATGTCACAGTAGCAAAGCAGTTGAAAAATACAATACATGTTTTCCGAGTTTTGGTACACTGCATACACCTCTTAGCTGTAGGCAACCTGTAAGGCAATCACTAGAGTAGAGATTCAAGCTTGCTTAGAATAGAGCAAGCATGCTTGAGATAAAAATGGATTTTGGTGGTGCTTCCAGCATATTGATAGTGTTCTTATCTTTAGTGGGGGATAGTACATATAGCATAGGGGTGGCTAAAGCTGGAAACCTACACTACATGTTCTCTATCTTACTAAAAAAGTGGTATATGAAAATATCCATTGACCAAAACCATTCTTGACAAAAGAAGTCCATATCTATTGTTCCATCTGATGTCAATCATGGCATATGGATGACTGCAACTTGGAATGTATGAGGACTGCCGTAAGTGATAAAGTGCATGCATGAATGACAGAAAATAAAAGAAGGTAAACTAGATACGTTGTGTGCCTGTGACAGGTTCATTATATCTTTGTGATATATTTTGAAAGTTTCTATCATTATTAACCGAGGGCTGCATTGAATCTCTTGTTTAAAGAACTGCATGCTTTCATTTGTTATTTAGTTGTTGTTCATTGCACATATAGATCTCATTTTTCATATTGACTTATACATTCCCCTCCCATTTAATTACATGAACTATTTAGGATGCTACAATGGTAAATTTCATGGCAATCACATGAAAGAAACAAAAAATGGATATGCTTCCATAAAACTAACTGAAAGTGAAGGCTGCAATAGAACTGAATTTAATCAGATTCTATGGAGTAGAATTGATAAATACATGCAGAGATTTGAAAGTATAAGTTTAAATATGAATGATAGGACTAACCTATATGTCAGAAAGTATAAGTTGATTATACCTAAGCTATTATGGATGCATATGAAAGTAGGAATACCTAAGCCGGTGGTAGTTGAATGTTAATGTTTTAATGAAAGAAATAGGAATGAATTTTGGGAAAAACTGCAACATGTTAAATGAATTCAGTCTACAGGAAAACTTATTCTGCTAGGTGACATGGGCAGGAAGAAGATGGAAGAGTAGAGAAAGAATTATTTGACCACTGAAGATACCAGAATAAATGAGAAAAAGGGTGTATGATAGAAACAAAGCATTAAAAATAAATGGAATGCTTTGCAAATGATTCAATATTGATCAGGGGATAAAATAAGGATATGTAATATCCCATTGGTTGTTTAATGTATTATGTATAAATACATAAGGAATGATTGTGGTGATGTTAGAAGCATGGTGTTTGTAGATGTGCAAATGAAGCTATGGTTGAAAACTAAATTATTTACAGCATATGTTATATTCTATGATGCATCAAAGTATATCAGTCTGAAAATTAAGGTATCAAAGACCATGATAATTGTGTTTGACCAGAGAAATGGAATGAATAACTGCAAATTATATGCATGATGATAGATTAGAGCAAGTGGAATAATTTGGGTAGATCAGCAGAATGTTTACTATAGTTGTGAAAATGTGTGATAGTGGACAGTGTCCGTTGCAAAGAATATATATCAATTGAAAGAAGTGTTAATGGATGTGTATAAGAGTGTGCTTCTGCTCACTTGTTATAGGGAAGTAAGAGTTGGATATTTCAGGAGAAATATAAACACAAATTGAATGCAGAAGGAATGGGTTATTTAAGAAGGTCTGTGGTAAAACAAGAATAGGACCAACAATGAATGGGTGCTGAATGAATGTGGTTTGTACACAAGGCGAGGATCCAGGATGAAAGAAGTACATTAATGTGGTTTGGTCCTACAGAGAAAATGAATAAGGATCAAACTGCAAACAAAGTTATGAAGGAAGAGAGAATGGGTTGAAAGGAGAGGGAAGAACAAGAAAGTCATGGTTGGATAGAGTTGATGAGACCTTTAAAAAAGAGAGAGGTGAGAAGTTTGAAGAACAAAGGAAAGTGAAGGGAGTATGGATGTGTTGGAAGCAAAGTTAGTTTGCAAGGATAGATTTTTTTTTTCTTATGTCATGCTCTTAATTTCTTTGACCTACTATTTATTACTCAATTTCTATGCACTGATAATGTTACTTACTCCAAAATTATAATAGGGATGTATTTAATGGAAAATAGCAGTGGCTGAAAATTAACACAGCAACAAAGAACTCTGAAGACTCCTCTAAATAAGGATTGCCCTATCTATACCTGGTCTAAATGTCACCAATAGTAATTCCTAATAGATTATAACTTTATATACATATGCCTTGTTGAACACAAAGAATGAATATGGATTTTAAACATTTTAAGATTATATACTGAACTATGAAGTGTTTTTTAAATTCTTTGCTGGTATTATTAGATTAGATTTAGATTTAGATGCCGCTCTTCTCCCAAGGATTGCTGGTAGTAGATTGGCTGTTTCTTTTTAATGTTCAATGTGTCATAGATCAGTGTATGTTTTAATAAAGCTTTTTTTTTTCAAAGGACTAATAAAACTGGATCAGACAGGAACCCAAGTGTTCAATTTCCCTGGCTTCAAATGACCTTCATAAAATAGGTTGATGGAACATAAAATGGAACACGTTAGTCACTATAATCATTCTATCTTATAACACCAGATGACAAGATATGCAATTGTTAAAGTGAACAAGCCTGGAAGATGATCTTGAGTTTATAGCTTACCCGGACACCAAAAGCTGATCTGCCTTGACTGGCATAAGTACAACTGTTGACTTGTTTCTTTCACTATCAGTGCATGAAGACATTGCTAATTTTAATTAAAAACAATATTTATAGAATATAGAAACTGGATCATTATGTGCATGCATTCATATACATATAAACATATATACACACAAACACCATGTACACACACCTCCCACTGCATTTCCCTCTCCCTAAAATTATGTACTCAGTATTTGACCACTGATGCTGGTGATCTTGGGCCCCAAAGGCTAGAATATTCTAGAGAAAACAAAGAGGAAGAGATAGTTGGCAGCAGCAGAATTGGTAGTCTTGCTCCACCACTTTTCTATAGGAGATCAGGATACTTTTTTTGGGGGGGGGGGGCTTCTAGGAAAAGTATAGAAAGGAAAAATGCTCACCATGTAAAAATAAGGAATACATGAACTGTGGAGAATGAGTGGTCTTCACCACCTGGTCGCTACTGCATTCGATGGGTTTACAATACTAGGAGTTGTTTTACTATTATGCAAATTTCAGTCCCAAATCGTCAATGAATCAGCCGGAGTGCAAGCAACATGCAAGTAAGATAAACTATTGTATTAGGGAAGTAGAGAACAAAGGGCTACCAGATTTGGAGTGGAAACATTTCAAAGGCTCACTGGATGGCAGAAAAGAATCATAAAATCTACTATTGTTTTGGATGCAACTTAGTGGCCATCTAGATCTGGTAGCCCTAAAAGAGGACTGATCTACTTTATTCTTGTGCAAGGAGATTGCAGGAAAAAAATAAGACAGAAGTTAGCCATACTTTGTTGAATATGATTGATGGAGATAATTATGAAGATTTTAGGTCTCAGATTTCAGATGATCAAAACTTGCAACTTATCTACAGGAACTGTGTATTGGTGGATGAACTGAGATACTTCTGAACTGAACATATAAGAGTTTCAGTTATAAGGATACCTGGATAAGCATATAAAGACACCCACATTAAAAAGGTAATCCCCACAACTACATCTCTGAGCCTCTGAGTTCCAGAATGGCAATTATTGCTGCTTTTCCTTCCTTCCTTTCTCAGTGAGGAGCAGAGCAATTGACCACACTGAAAGAAATTTATGCCCACAGTTAAAATCAGGATGATGATGCCTCCTGGGTTGGGACTAGCCAAAGGACGGACAAGGATCTTGGGATACCAATTATTTGGGAACTGAGTACCCAACAAGTATACCATTCCAGTTTTAACCACTTGCCTGCAACTGGAGAGTTCATACCTGGGAGGGTGGATAACAAGGCTCCTGTCTGTCTGTCAATGGCTACGTCTGGTTTACAGGAAGGAAGGAGAAAGGAAGGAAAGAAAGAAAGAAAGAAGGGAAGGAAGATAGATAGATACCAGAGACAAATTTGGATAAAGAAGGTAAACAAATAAATTCAATTGGTGAACCAGGACCACATTAGAATAGATTAGGCCCAGATCCAATCATAAAGTGGTTAAAAACAGTCCTTGAACAATTATAATGCCCACATATCCTCCTCTTCCTCTTCTCCACCTAAAGGATGGATTATAAGCATAAAATTGTTAAACATTTCAGTATTTCATAATTTTGGTCTATGCTCTTTTATTCATTTCTTTAAAAATTTGCCTGATAACAGATTTCTGTCTTTGGGCAGATTACATTGCGTTAATTTTGATGGAAAAGTTATGAAAATGCATTCCTCGATACTAAGGGCTTTTAAAAAGTCTTAGTTTTAAATACCTTGTGTGCTTTGCATTTCAAAGCACTTTATGCATTTCACATAAGAATTCCTGTATCCATGTATGCCTATGCATATGTATACGTAAGCAAGATTGCTTTAACTTATATGCTTCTCCAATTCTCCATCACAAATTATGCAAAAATGAAAACTGCACTATTCATCTGCACCTCTACCAGATTTAAAGCGTTAAGTCACTTTTAAGATGCCCATATGGAGTAATCAAGGCAAGTGTTCACTGTTTGGCCAGAGTCCAACTTTAAATGTGAGCACCTTATTAAATAAATTGAATGAGGTCAATTGAATGTAGTTGGTTGGGCTTGTATATAAGTCTACTGTTATTGCTATTATTGCTATGATGTGCTGCCATGACGACATGAGTTTGACAGCCCTGTTCTAGACACTCTCGATGTGGCTTCTAGAGAATACTTAGCAAATCTTTTCTCCTGAGACCAGTAGCAGGATTAAGATTTATTGATGAATAATAGCAATAGCAATAGCACTTTGTATACTGCTTCATAGTGCTTTTACAGCTCTCTTTAAGCAGTTTACAAAGTCAGCATATTGCCCTCAACAATCTAGATCTTCATTTAATCCACCTCGGAAGGATGGAAGGCTGAGTCACCTTGAGCCGGTGAGATTTGAACTGTCAAACTGATGCTAGCAGTCAGCTGAAGTAGACTGCAGTACTGCACCCTAACCACTGCGCCACCTTGGCACAGGGGAAGATCCAGGAGACAGGGTTGGCCCATCTTGACCTTTTATCCAGCAATATCCAGGAATCCAAAAATAGTCTCCTAGAGTTTGTTTTCAGTCAATCCATTGAGTGCCCTTGCAACTGAGCTACTGTTTCTATAATAGATATAGTTGTTTGTACAGGAGAAGGGTAGAATGAAGGTATGTCCCTGAGAGTGACCTCAACTTCCAATGGGTACTGATCAGCCTGCAGGAACTCCATTAATTTTGGACCAGATGTTAGAATTCCTGCCTCTTACATACGTTGATTGCGCTGGGTGGCAGCCACAAAAGTGAAGAGGTTACTTGCCAACTTTGCAATGCTTGTTTCATCATCCCCACTCCCCATGGATACCCATCATACCTACTGCACTATTTCAAAGATGTCTATGTGATAATGTGTTCTTTTTAGCTTTTGGTTCACTTGCTGTCTTACTTTTAATCCAAATAAAGTTTTATCACATTCTTCCCTCCTAGGATTGTCCCATTTTATTGTGACAACTCAATAAACATTGTAAAATGCCTCCTTCCACATCCTGGTGATATAATGGAGAGACTAACAATATCTGGAGCTGAACCCCCTTTTCCCCACCTCACAGCTGTTCACAGCTCATCTGTCCTCCCTTTCTGTCGTTCTCCGTGAACAGTACGCACTCTGCATTGTTATTAAGCTTTTCAAGCAGTGGATGGGGCCGGGTAATTGCCATCAGAATAGTCTCCTCCTGTGTCATTTTGGGAACTAAAAGGGAAATGTTGAGTAGCTAAAAAAGACCGTAGCCTTTTCTTTCTTTCTTTTGCTGCTCAGCTGATTGCAGGAGGGGAGGCACCAGTTGTGTAACATCAGATTCATTTGGTGTGTTGCGCTGCCCCTCTTAGATAAGTAAAACAAAGAACTTGCTCATTGACCGGGAAATGTGCAGAATGCAGAACGTATATGCACATCCTCCATGAGTCTTAGGGAATGTATATAATGGTTAATTATGCAGTCAACCATACAATGCACATTATTCTTCATATATAAGCATATTTGAGTGCTATTTTTTTTATCTTGGCAACAAATGATGGACATGTATTAAATATTTGCATATGCTATCTTGAAATGTCTATTCTTGCTGACAAACACCAAATTCTACTTCTAAATGGTGCACCAATCTATAACAATAGGGACCTTTAAATTTTATAAAGACGTCTTTCTATCAATCCATATACAACAACAAATGTATAGTTCATGGCATGTCTTCCCTTGGTGTTTACAAATCCTTGCATGACAAGCCTCCAGCTTCAGCTCCTGGAGATGTTTCTACACTAATAGGATTTACTTTTACAAATATCCGAAAACCTTTTAAAGTAGAGATTAAATTGTTAGCTCAATATTTAATCTGTTACTTCCTCTTTAAAGATGCCCCATGGAATTTGTCATTCAGTGAGCTGATAACACACAATATTGATCAGTCATAAACATAAAAAAGAAAGATCTTGGGAAGTTCTCTGCAACCCATTTCCCCCCTTTCTTTTTTAATTAAATTTTGACTTGAACTCCTTTTGATTAATTTTCTTATTTTGTAAGTGCCTGTGAATTCAGGGAGCCCAAGAAGTTTCTTAAGTTGCCTGGCATTGGTCTCTAGTGTGTGGCTCAGCTCAAGAACAGGATTATTGTCTTTTTATGGTTTTCAGATATTTAATAGCGTCTTCCTGTCATTTTCTGAATGAGTGAATAAGGTTTAGGCCCTCCGGGAGCCAACGCAGCATCACAGAGTGGGGAAAATGACTCAGATCTGTATACTTGACTGATTGCCTTAGTCTTAATTGTTCTCTTAATTAGCTGCAGTAGCATCTGCATCTGGGGAGAGATCATAGTATTGGTAAACAGCTCCACCTTGGAGCTCTCTGTAATGCCTTTTGGACATATGACAGTGAGCTCATAACTTACTTGTTGTCCACTGGGACCAAGATCTGCCAAATCTTAAGCCCCTGGTGCCTTTGGCCTCATCATTTGAGCTGTCACTCTCTGGCACGGAGCATAAGCCTCCAATGGCTTCTCCCTAACCAATTAAGCTATGATATTAGAAATGATGCGCTAAACCAAGAGAAGACATTCTCTTCTCCGTTCCATCTTGCAACTGGGAGCCATTGGATTCATTTATGGTATTTTTAAGGAAGAAAAGGCACTTCCACTCAGGCTCTTTGCTCCACTCCAGAAGTGCAGTAGGTGTGTGTGTGTGAGAGAGAGAGAGGGGGGGGGGAGGAGAGAGGGAGAAAGAGAGAGATATCTCACTGCATCCTTGTATTTGGCAAATGAGACTATCTGGCTCAGCTGCCCTCTATCTGGGATTACAGAAAAGGTGAATTTTCTATTTGCAGTGCTGAAGCTCTGCAGCATTTGCTGATTCCCACTGGAAGGCATTCTTGCCCTGACCAGCCTCCTCTTTTCTGGACTCTAGCAACTGTTCTTCCCTCCTGACCTAAACTTAAGCACTCTAACTCTGCTGTTTGTCTGCAGCCTTCCCCTCCTCCCCAATTCCTACTGCCATAGCAACCTGGGACTGTGGCAGCATCTCTTTGCACAAATACCAACTTGCTATCATTCAAGAAGCTTTAAATGCAATAGAGGAGCACTGTCTTTGCAATAAGGGAGTTTCCCCTCATGCCAAGGGCTTGATTTTTAAGTTTGTAAATGATCAGACATGACCCAGACTGAAAACATGGATGGGGGAAATAGCAAGCTGCAACTTAACTTGCTTCACCTTCATTGGGCAGGAGTAAAGGGAAGAGTGTCTCTGTTTCTGAGCAGGGCATCGATTTGATGATGTGCTTCTCTCATGGTTTGTTGGAGGGGATGCCTAAGTGGCTCATGTGATCTTTCCATATTCCCAGCAGTTCAAGGTCAGCAGCAGTGAAGAACATCTTCACTAGTCAGCTTCAAACTGCTTTGTGAAGGGATAGTTGGTAGAAAGAAGTGATGCAGAAGCGCTGAAGTGCTGAAAATCTAGCTAGCTCTCTTTGGCCTTTGCCACTATTTAGTGATCAGTGTTGTAAACCTGCATGGATAACTTAAAACGTCTGTCTTTCTGTCTGTCTGCCTATGTGTGTACTGTGTTTGTACCAGAGGTGGCATTCTGCCAGCCGAGCCAATAGTGGCGGCCAAGCTGGCATCATCACACATGCCCATCCCGCTGTGTGCTCCCACTATTGAACCAGTAGCAAAGACAAATGATTTCATGCCTGGTTTTTACCGTATTCGTATTTTATAGTGCTATTTCAAATGTGGTATTATCGAGATTGCTAATTATAATTTCTTCTTGTGGTATATGTGTAGTCTGAGCAAGCGTTTTTAGTATATTTTGATTCAATATTGTCCTTTAGCCATTTTTTTTGTCTGTATGTACTTTCATTAACTATCCTGGCACTGTCAATTAGTTTTGGCATTTTTTTTTATTTTACAATTCTGTAGTCTTTCAGGGTAGATTCTGGGTAGATTTCAGAGTGACTGAATGGAGCTGAGCATTTACCGGTACTAGTTTTGTCTATTTTGAATGTTTGAATACCTATTGCTTGTGCTGCTTGTTACCTCAAATATAGTTAAGCAAGTACTTAAATCTTCACTGACAAGATTCTTCCTTGCAAGATTTCTCCACTTAGCTATAATTATGATAGACTGAACCTGCTGTGCTCACTGCGCCGTTTGTGTGACTCAACCCTACACATTTCCCCCTCAGCCCAGCTGAAAATAGAAAGACAACTCTTCCTGCCCGATCCTACAGAATGGAGCCAACCTTGAACCACAATGGTGTAACCAAATTTTATATCTGGGGAGGAGCACGGGTTGGAGGTTATCAGGCCCGTGTTCAAGACCCGAGTGCTGCCATGGGGTGCAGTGTGATCCTATCCTTTGCTCCAGCTCCTGTTGAAGCCATGAAATGATCCCCAACTGGGGGTCCCCAGGCAACAGTAATGTCACAAGCTACACCTTTCAACCTGGAAATGCCTCTGTGCTTCTAATATGAGTGCAATGTTATACCTGAGGAAAAGTTTCATAGAAGTACCCTTATTAAATCACAAAGTCATCCCTCCAAATATATGAAAAGGAATTCATTGGCAGAAAGGGAACATAAGAGCAACAAATAAATATAATAGCCCCCCCCCCAAAAAAAATTCCAAATGATGTCAGTACCATTAGCTTAGTTAAATCAGTCATTTTCAGCTCCTTGAATAAGCTCTTGGGTTTGACACCTATTCAATGCAGAGGGGAGACCATCTTGGCTTTTACTGCAATGAAATCCCATAGTTTTGGTTTGGATGCTCCTCCCTCCCCCACCCCAGCTGAATGCCCTTCCTTTTTATTGAAGATTGGCGAGACTAACTCTTGTCCAAACAGGGATAATGTTAGTGTTCTGATCTACTCAGCAAACCATTGGTGCTCAGTGAGCCTGAGTCATAGAGAACTGCAAACTGAGAAACATATTCTATACAATATGTATCAGTATCATAGTCTAGTTTTGCACTTGTTTTTACCCAAACCCAGAGTGAAAGTTTTGCTTAGGTTGCATTTTTTTATTGTGTGATTTGAAGAAGCATGTGAGAGGTGCTATAGCCCCAGAAGAACTTTTCAGTTTTGCTTTGCTGGCAGCCCTTCTTGAGCCTTTAAGACATTTTAATTTCAATTGACTATTGGTATATCACTTCAGATCTCACTGCTGTCCTGTTTTCCTGTGGTTTCCATTTCACATTGTCCTGAATAAACTGCTTATTTATGCTGCATTTTGTGAAGTCCATATGTTGATCTCTATTTTTAACAATTCGGAGAATTTTAGTAGAACAGGCTACACATAATTTCTTCTCATCTGGGCCTGGACAAATATTTCAGAGCAGTTAAGGAAGCAAAAATATTCAATTAAATCAGCCAAAGCTGTTCATAGAGGAAGGAAATGCTCCAAAGCCCTTCCAAGTTTGGGGCATTGTGAAATACTGTGGTCAGTATGGAGGCTTGTTTTGGAACAGGCATCTAAGGAATGTGCAACCACATTTCAGCATAAAAAAATAAATAAGTTCTTTAAACACTTTTTTTCAATAAACCTCTGACTTGGAGACCAGAGAAAAGGGTAAGCAAGAGCCAACAGACCATAATACATGTTGGCTGAACTGTGACCTGCTTTCTGAATCACCATTGTGCAGCAGGGATAAGCAAATGAACACTTTGAAGTATTTTTAAAATAATAAAGACATTTCTTGGATCCTTATCAGAACAGCCTAACTGAGCAAGCAACAGGATAATGTTTATGGATCTTACATTCAAATTTCTTGGGACTACTCTCAGAGAAGAAATAGGGAAAGGTGGGTTCATGAGCAAAAGGCTATAGCATCTGATGAATGTAGACCTCCCAAACTATTATTTGGATGACCGCAGGTCAGTTTTTTCCATATTTCATTAGACACAAAAGATGAAGCAGACTTTCTGTTTCAGATCTTGTTTTTATTAATTTTTTTCCCATCTAAGGAATTCAAAATTGTGTTTGTTACAGAGGGACACTCAATATTGGGAGATTCTCACTCTCTCATCCCCTCTTTTTTTTTTAGAAACTTAACAATCACAAGCACACTGTTTCCATTTTTTAACAGCTATAAACAATAGCAATTGATAGGCATCCTCGATAGATTGTTCTAATGCTTTTGGATATTCACATTTTTATAATGCAATAACTTCCTGAAATTATTGTATTCTTCATCTAGTTCCACTTGGTTTTTATATATATCACAGACACAGACACAGACACAGACACAGACACAGACACACACTCACACACCAAGTGGTCATTTCTCAACAAGAAGCATTGTTTTATCTATTGTGACTCCTTTGCAGTGTCTTTATTCCTAAAATAAATTCCTCCTTCCTTCAGTCTTATTTTGTTGAGGTCTTCCAAAGCATAATCATTTTCAATGTGTTTTGCACATTTTCTTACTCTGCCGTGTCTTTTCAGAAGCATAGTTGATTTCATGGAACTGAAAAATATATAGAAAAGACTGATGAAACTATTGTTCTTTTGAGCTTATACTTCAAATTATGTAATTCATAGCATTACAAATTACATAGTATTCTAAAGGCCTGTTTATGCCATCTACTTTCATTTTTTGATAAAAGAATGAGTAAGTTAAATGCTCATTCTGTTTATGTGCTTAAAGTGGCATATATTGTTCAAGACATGAGTGTGCATGCTAATGAATGCATGTTGGTATTTGCTAAGAATAATAGTTATTCCAATTAATAATTATAATCCCACAATAATATACATTGAATCCCTGCTTCTAATTGCTAAATTATCACTAAAATTCAAGGCCAGGATGGCTGTTATTCTGATTATTACCAAACATCAGAAATAAATGTATTATATTCTGAAGGTGGATTGTGTTTTGATGGAAAATAAAAGCCCATGGATAGTAACATGCATATAATTTTAATCTGGAATTCTGGAACAGATAAGAAAAACCTGCCTAGTACACACAAAGCTTCCACTGTCTGTTCTGTGTTGACATCTTCAAAAATCTAAAATTCTTCTTCAAGATGGCAGACAACCCCCCAAAACCTGCAGTTTTTCACATGTATCACCAGGCCAATGACTGTTTTTTTTTAAAAAAAAAACATGCTTCCAAAATTAAAGCAATAAACCTTCCAATGCACTTGATTTAAAGCAATATTTTTGAATTCATATTTTACTATTTACACAAATTTTTACATGATGCAGATTATCTCTTAATTAACCTTTGAGCTGGGTTCTTACTATCTTTTCTCTCACCTGCTAACTTATCTTCTCAATTTCTAAAAGTGGAAAGAAAACCTTATTTTCTGAGAAAGGAAGGAGATGTTACTGCAAAAGCCCATCTTAAACTCTGATGTTGCAACAAGTTTCATTGGTTTTTCCAATGAATGTTTGTGAAAATTATTTCAAGTCTGAGCCCTATTGGCAATGAAAAAAAGTCCTTGCTAATGCTAAAGATCCATCAACAACTTTCCCAAGCTATTCTGTACATACTTCTTAATTATGATTTTTTCTTATGAGAACAAATGTTACATTGTTTGCGAGTGTTTCTCAAAGTACATTTTTTCATAATGTCTCAAGAAGTTTTTTTTTTTTCTTTATGTCCTGGAAAGATTTGTATTGTGGTTAAGATGTTGAATGGGAAGCTTCAGGTTTAAGCCAATGCTCAACCATGAAAGTCCAACCTGTGACTTTGTGCCAGGCACTCTCCAATCTGGCATACAGTTGTTCTAAAATGAAGGGAGGCATTTTTAAATAAACAAAATAGATATCCAATAAACTAACCAGTTTGTTGATCTAGTACATGCTGGGTTGCATTATTTCATTCTAATTAGGAAGGATGACTTCCTTTAAAAAATGCACTTCTCTTTTTTCCATTCACTTATAGCCAAGAGGCAATAGTGATATTTTGTTCTAAAGAATGACCTCATGTTGCCTTTGATTAATCTGAGGTTCCCTGGAAAGCAAAAGCACTTAATCCTTGGACACATCATAAGTTTGGGGTTTACCAGCATCCCTATATATTGTGCTTCTCCTAGAACTTCCTCTTGGGGGCACCAAGAGCTCATTCTAAGGTCCTGTCTTGCAGTTGAGCAGAATACAACTTATCAGCTGCTGTAGATATTCCTTGTATACGCTCTCCAAAATAGGGTCAAGGTAGCAAAAGTTAAGTTAAATGCATCTGGCACATTGAAGGTTAAAAGAAAGTTTGGGACACTTTGAATAGGAATAATAAATTTCTTGATATAAATAGGAGAGCCTAGCAGTGGATTGAAAGACTATGTCCTTCACCTTCTAAGTTTTCAGCCTTTGTGTCTTGTGCCTTTTACTAAGATGTTTACTAATGCACAGATGTTTTTCTTCCTTAATGTGCTTCATAATATATTTATTCTTTGGATGTTTTATTATTGATCTACTATACGTCTATGACTTTGCTGACCATAAGAGATAGAAGCTGACCAGGTCCATCAAAAACATTGGATGCTAGAGAAAACAATGGTGGACCAATACATCAGCAAATGGGATGACATGAAAGACATCCCAAACTCACCTTTCCTCCTCTAACTGGAGGGATTACCATGGAAAAACCCTTGAAATAAAATTTTCTAATTAATAGCCACTCCCTTTGCTTGAAATGGAAAGACAGAGAAAGGACAAGAGCCAGACAGTATAACATAATAACTACCAATTAATTTGCTGTCGATTCTAATGGGCCTTTGATCAGCAACTGGGAAAAGAAATATCCTACAGATAGCATTTGACCTCAATTGATAAAGCCTAATCCAGGATTACAATTGTATAGAATTCAGGAATGAAATCAATACTAGGATAATTTTAATCCCTCTATAATGAATTTGATGGAATTTTTGTACTTGAAGCAAGTATTCAAGTAATTTGTTAAACCAGTGGTCCCCAACCTTTTTGATACCAGGGACTGATTTGGGGGGAAAATAATTTTTCCATGGACTGTGGTGGTGGGATGCTTTCACATGCTGCCTATGTTCTGCGCATGTGCAGATGAAGCTTCACTTGCTAAAGCAGATCAATAGCAGTAGTAGACTTATATACCGCTTCATAGGCCTTTCAGGCCTCTCTAAGCGGTTTACAGAGAGTCAGCATATGCCCCCAACAATCTGGTCCTCATTTTACCCACCTCGGAAGGATGGAAGGCTGAGTCAACCTGAGCCGGTGAGATTTGAACCGCTGACCTGCTGATCTAGCAGTAGCCGCAGTGCTGCATTTAACCACTGCGCCACCTGGATCAGTTGTCCTAACAGGCTACACACCGGTTCCTGTCTACTGAGTGGATGTTGAGGATCCCTGGGTTAAACAATTGTATCAAAAATGTGGCATTGTACATGAGTACAGGTGTATATTTTCTCCACTCCCAAACGTGAGGTTTACTTAATGATTTGCCTTATGTTTCCCCCGAAGATCATGGCATCAATATCACACATACTGCTGGCTGAAACAACTTTTTAGAAAATCAGTTATAGGTCACATCTGATTGACTCTGAAAAAAATCCTAGTTTATAAAATGGGGGTGTTTAGTAAACTGCTTTTAAGGACAAAAACCACCAAGAACCTTTACTGGAATGTTAAATATCACAACACAGATCCTGTGAATACATGCGTGGGATGTCTTCTAGTTTGCTCTTGTGTTCTCTGACTCATAATATCTAACTTGTACAACTAAATGCGTCATTAGACATTTTTAAAAAGACTCTGGGGCTGAGAAAGGTGAGGTTTAATCCTCTTTTTCCTTCAGGGCTTTGATTATAATTCTGCCCTTGCCACTGGCTTGAACACTGGAAAAGTTCACAGTAATTTAATAAAACCCAGAAGTATCTCTTGAAACACCAAATACAACACTATCTGGCATGGTCTGTTTATAAAAGCTTGGTTTTGATAAAGAAGCTTATGTTTTTGGAGAACCCAGCAAGGTGGTAAGTTTCTTAAAAGGTTGAGGAAGAAGAGACTCCCCAGGCATCATGTCCATCTGAGGAAACAAGGACCATCCCAATCCATTCTTAACGCAAAGTTTCAGTGGGTTCATTTCCATTAACCTGTTGATTCTTCCTGGAAAAGTGCATTCAGGTTCACTTTGAGCCAGATTTGGAGGAATATTTTGTGCTTTGTGGTGCAATGCACTGGAGAGGTGTACAATGATCCCTTTCTCCAGCAGGTTGACAGGAAGACTCTAGTGAATTAATCCTCCATGCTTAGGTTTGGATGAGGGTTCTCCCTTTCTGTCTCTCACAGATGGGAAAGACTATGCAAAAATAAGCTCCCTGGTATTCTGATTAGCTTTCACCTTCCAGTCAGTCCCTTTTATATTAACCTTGGTTCTTCTTAGTCTCTTGGCTAAAGATGCTGGAATGGGAAGAAAAAGGAATACCCAGGGACTTCCTCTCATCAACTTCTAGCTTCCTTTTAACATTACTTTTTATAGTACTATTCTAAAGTTTGTAGCAGGTCAACAACCACAAGATCATACTCTCCTGATGCTTGTCAATATCTGGAATTCATGATGTCAGGCTGAAAACCAAGAAAATAAATTACTTTGATAGTTTCTTTTGATAGATTGGTAGAAGTTCAGTTTCATAGCTGGTAAGTACAGAAGGGGAAGCCAAGGTCAAAATCAATGTTTATGGGTTGGATGAGCAGCGTAGTGGATGGGACATATCACATAGATGTGCAAAACTGGAATTTAAATTTCTTCCTGGATTTTTGAGGAGGAATTTTTTTTGTTCTTAAAAAAAGGTTATAACATCATTTTAAAAGCATCAGTTTTAATAGGTTCCCAAACCTAGAGAATCTTCCATTATGATTATATGGTGCCCTCTGGATGTTGTTGAAATTTAATACTTATTCATCCCCAGAATAGAAGGGTCAAAGGTGAGAAATTATTGGCACTGTAATCCAAAACTTCTAGAGGGTACCAGATGCCAGTGCTTCTTTTTGTGTCTTTAAATGCCTTATATTCCCCTAAAGCAAAATAGGAACAGTGTTTTACTAGAGTCAGGTATTTAAAAAAAGGAGGAAAAAACCCTGCTCCCTGATAAATAGGAACCATTGGAAAGGATGCAGATGAATGCTTCAAAGCCTTTCCCTGACTCACCGAGATGCGCCCCACCTTTGCTATTCTCCCAGGGTTAAAAGAAATAGGGAAATAATTGAAGGTGCCTTTATAGTGCAAGTGCTGTGGTGCTGAAAGCTTTATTTTTTTAGTTATATTTTAAACCCTTGCATGGTTTCTCATGTTGCTTTAATTTTATTCTATTGTATTTGCAAATACTTTATGGCACTCTGACCGCTGTGATAAAGTGCTTGGTAAATAATTACTCCTTATGGTTATTAAACTCTAACCTGAAACTGAAAGATAGAGATTTAAAATGAAACCAGGAAGCGGGGCCAAGACAAAAAGTAAATGGGGGAGCCTACATTTGTCTCCTAACAAAAACCATACAGAAAATTCTGGCCTATAATACTGACAGTAATTATAGGGTGCCATCCTAAACGTTGCTAAATAATTCCCTTTAGTGCTTGGATTTGATCTTGATCTGTGAATTCTTTTCTCTTATGGGTGTAACTCTAAACAAGAGGATTAACATTACTTTGCTGTCTTTTAGTTACGTTAAAAGAAAGGTTGAAAAGTTCTTCTGAGCAGTGTAGGAGCTTTAAGTGCTGTGTTTAATGTTGTAAGAATTCACCTTTCATAGTGAACGTTTTGCAAGTCTTTGTTGAGTAGTTCACTTTAGCCTGTGCAAATATTAATAAGCATTTTAAGAGAGAGAGAGACAGAGACAGAGAGACAGAGACAGAGAGAAAGAAAGAAAGAGAAAGAAAGAAAGAGAAAGAAAGAGAAAGAAAGAAAGAAAGAAAGAAAGAAAGAAAGAAAGAAAAGAAAGAAAGAAAGAAAGAAAGAAAGAAAGAAAGAAATGTGGTCAGACTAAGCATACAAAAAATCATGGCAAGATATTTTCAATGTGTTTTCTAAATCCGGACATTGACCTCAGATTAGCAAAAAATATACCTTCATTATAGGTTTCTGATGTTGTTAGTTCGTAGATCATTACCAAATAAATGAACACTAAAATATGGATCAAAATAATGGCTTTGCACAAAGTAGTGGTTCACATAACTATGCATAATGGAAAGGGTGGGAATTCTGACTGTCCATGGACAACTTCGATAACCATATTGATTAAATATGCCAGGAATCATACATTAGCAATATCTGCTCAGTACAGGTTTACATTATGGGTAACATATAGCCTTCTTCAATTGGTTTATTTATTTATTTTATTTGTATCCTACCTTTATTATTTTTACAAACAACTCAAGGCAGCAAATATATCCAACACACCTTCCTCCTTCTATTGTCCCACAATAAAACCCTGAGGTGGGTTTGCTCAGAGAGAATGACTTGCCCAAAATCACCCAGTTGGCTTTCATAACTAAGATGGAACTAAAGCTCATGGTCTCCCGCTTTCTAGCCTAGTGCCTTAACCATTGGACCAAACTGGTTCTTGTGATTGCCCCTTCATGTCATATTTCTGCTCCCAAGATTCTCAGCAATATCTTTGCTAACTGGGAATTTCTGGGAGTTGTAGTCCACACATCTGGAAGCCAACTGATATCTCCTTACCAGATGGTTTCCTGATATTAAGTCCCTACAGACAACTCACAGTGCACTGATCTCACACATGGAGTGACTATTGTTATAAATATTCAATGGGTCTGTGTTTGAAGTTTGCATGCCAGAGAGACAACACCCTTGCTTACCAAAAACAAAACTAAACCCAAAAGATGATTCTTTGATGTGTGTTGTAATTATTGGTTTTTAAAAAGATAACCACAGTTAATGTTCTCGAGGTGCTGTACATTTGCTTTTATGTGAATTAATTTAGTTCTGAAGCTTGTCTTCCATATTGAGACATGATGTTCCGGTGGAGAAGTCCTGTTTCCGATCACAGATCATTCTCACAAACAAGCAATTTCTTATCAACAGTTCTCATTACATGTTTGATAGCCTTGAAGATTCAGTGGCATTCTTCATGGCCAGAATGCCAGAAATCTCTATGGTTGTGGGAAGCTTCTTTCAGTGGTTGGACTAGATGACCTACAAGAGCCCTTCCAACTCTGTTAATCTGTAGCATGACACAAAGCAGCTTTTGTGTACAGCCGGTAAGGCTATAATAGTATTTAATCACCTTAATAATTCCTAACAATAGTTCCATTACATTAAGCATAGCTTATCCCAGCTAAGAAAGTATAAGAATTTAGAGACTAAACAAATGGGAAAGAACTCCTGATTAACAGGGTGATAGATTTGTAATTTGTAACAACTAATTACAATTAACATAATAATTAAACACAAAGTGCACCTCCTTTTCCCCATAAAAAGTAAGGTGTCTTCTGCCATATTTCCTCTGTGACACATATACTGTAAGCATCACTGAAAACAAAGGCGTTTTTTCTTTAGAGTTACTGGTTTCATATTGGAACAAGTTTTGCAAAGGAACATCTGACTACATAATGTCATTTATGATGCTTTAATGGTGGCATGGCATTTATTCATTTGCATTCCAACAACTGTACTTTAGAAAGTATCTGGGGGCAAAATAAAGAAGTAGGTGGAACCAGGACAAAAATTAGATTGATGTAATTCAATTTACCCATAAACAGAATCCATTGTATTGAATTTGGTTACTGTGAGCACTTTCTATGGGTGTGACTTTTCCCTCCTTCTTCAAAAGCTGCAATTCAGTATCGGGTTTGAAGGGTGTCTCAGAAATGCACCCAAGGCTAGGGGTGGGGAAGCACAAGCTGTAGATTTCTACTTTTAAGGCAATTTCTGTTCAAAGTATTACATTTGAGATGAGATCTCATAACCTCCAACTTTCCTGCCCAATTTTGGAAATTACATCTCTAGCTGGTGATTGGTTGTTGAGATGCACCATTCCAAGTAGTTCTTTTGTCTCCAAGGAAGTAATTGTTACACAAATGCTGTTGAGAGCTGGACTTTATTTTAGCTTCTAATACTCAGATATCTTTCTTCAAGCTGATATTTCCTAAAATGACTGTGGAATGGAGCAAGGAACAGGGGGTAGGGTTTTTTAGTGTGGCATAAAAGAATACAGTCATAGGAACTAAGGAAATAATGTGAAATTTTGAGTCCGGCAGAGGCTAAAGGACCAGATCTTCCCTGGAATGTGTCTTGGCTGTCTAGTAGAATATTGAAATTGTGCATTCATGGATACAACGTGTATACCAACCTACTTGGTTAAGAGATCTCAACCACTTCTGGTGATCTTCTTCCACGATAGTGTAACAACTTGTAATTCAAACAACTAAATAATGGATAAAAGACATAGTCTTAAAACACTCTTAATGGCAATGAAGTATCTCAGAAATCACTGGGGTGTACTGAGTGAGTAAGGTTAGATTATTCATAGAAATTTAGTCTTGTCTTCATTGCTTTGCTTAGAATAGCAATAGCAATAGCAATAGCAGTAGACTTATATACCGCTTCATAGGCCTTTCAGGCCTCTCTAAGCGGTTTACAGAGAGTCAGCATATTGCCCCCAACAATCTGGGTCCTCATTTTACCCACCTCGGAAGGATGGAAGGCTGAGTCAACCCTGAGCCGGTGAGATTTGAACCGCTGACCTGTGATCTAGCAGTAGCCTGCAGTGCTGCATTTAACCACTGCGCCACCCTTGGCTCAATTCATTGAGTTCAGTTACAAAGGAAGACCTGAGCAGATGGTAGCATTGGCCAGCCTTGTTAGCCAAGAAGCTAAGCAGGGCCAGATCTGGTTAGCATTTGGGGGAGAGACTGTCAGCTCAGTGGATGTAGATTAGACGGGGAAGCTGAAAATCTATCCTGGGAAATTGATTGATTATGTGCCATCAAGACGGGTTGTTTCTTAGTAACAACAGTGATTTGTCTCTAGGAAGATTTGTCCCCAGCCTAGTCTTTCAGGTCTTCCAACACTGCATTCATTCCCACCATAACTGAGTCAATTCACCTTGTTGTTGGTCATCCTCTTCCTCTCTTTCCTAAAGTAGTTGCTTGCTTGCATTAGCTGGGATGACTGTCATTATGCCTTAGATGACTCTTTTGAAAGGATGTACTCCTGTCCAGGTGCTTTTTTTAAAATTATCCTTCCCAGAACACCCCTTTACTCCCAATCAGGTAGATGGTAGGATTTAGGAAGTTCCTGGAAAAAAGCAATAGCAAATAATTTATGGAATATTACCAAGAAACCTACATAGCTGTGTCAGTGTGTTCACTGGAAATCATAGTTGATTTGAAAGATCTTTACTTTTATTTAAGTTAGAGAGACCTTTTCCTCTACAGATTGTTTTGGTAAACTTTAGAGGGGAAAGGGAAAAGTTCTGAATTTTTTTTGAAGTAAGACAAATGATGCACTTGCTTGCACATATCATTCTACTCCTTCCTAGGTTTAGCTCTATCAAATATGGACCACCTTTTTTTAGGGGGAGGTTTTCTTCAGTGGGAGATTTGCACTAGCTGAGAGTTGAAGTGCACACAAGTAGTGTCTTGATTTCCCAAATGTATGTAGAAATGTTGTGTAGACCTGATAAAAGAAAAGACTAATTTCTTCTGAAGTTAAATTTGTCTGAAATTCTGATGATTAAAAATGTTGTCCTAACCAGTTTTGATTTCCCTCCATCCATCTTTTTAGCAGATTACACTATGTGGAGCAATAGCTATCTGCACAAAATGCAAAGGATATCTAACTAGTGCTTTTTTTTTGTTTAAAGTGCAATGCACTGGCCATTTCCTCAGTAACAAATCTATAATTTCATTGAATATCAATGACTGAGTTGGATATAGAATATTTTTTAATCCAAACTAATCCCATCAAAATTATTTCTACTTCTGTCAGTTAGAAATATCTTGATGAATTTCACAAGTGTTTAAGTTGAATCCAAATCATTATCTCTTTTTAAGTTGAAATGAACTAGTTCTTCTAAAGACATCCAGTCTCTGAAAGTGTTTGATTGCAAATGACATGTAGACTAAGTTAATTTCTCTTAATATATTCTTTCCTGGTAAGAAATTCTGAAAAATGACAGAAATACTTTACTGCTAGAAATTCTCTGTGTCTCCTTATTTATAAGAAACTTATGTTCATTGTATTGCCTAGTAGCTTTTGTACATTTTTTCTAAAATAATTATTTTTTAGAGAAAACAGATATACTAGGCATTGCAAAAAGTAAATGAAGGCAGCCTATTGAAATACAGTCTTTGTTTAGACCATTTAGATATGTGATTGATTCTATGTCTTAAATAACAAGTAGCAGTGATCACAAAATTTACTACCATAGCTGTATAAAACATTTAGAGTAGTTGGAGATTTATCTAAATTTAGGATTACTGGCTTTCCAAAAAAGAAGAAGAAGAAAGAAAGAAAGAAAGAAAGAAAAGAAAAAAGAAAAAAGAATAAAAAGAAAAAAGAAATAAAAAGAAAAAAAGAAATAAAAAAAGAAAAAAAAGAAAAAAAAAAGAAAAAAAAAAAAAAAAAGAAAAAAAAAAAAGAAATAAGAAAGAAAAAGAAATATCCAAGAAAAACACATTAGTTTCTTAGGAAATGTAAAATAATTTAGCTTTAGAATAAAATAATAATTTTTTTTGGCGGGGGGAATCAACAGGCCTCCCCCCCACCCCAGGTGAATAGAGAATATAGTAGTGCTATAGGGAATGTAGTATAGGCACAGATGTGCACATCACACCTGTCAGCAGCTTCTTCTGGCAATCTTTTTCCAGGCTGACCTGTGGTGACAGTTTTATCATCTCAGGAAAGGACACACTTAATTAAAGAGGTGCCAACAGGTACAAAATGCTCTGAATTTGCTTCTCTCCTTTGAATGTGAATTACCACACAGCACTAGTATAAAGTGTAACTCTGTTGGGATTGTTTCACTTCACATTGGATATTCCATCCATTAAAAACTATTTCCTGACAGAAATATTGCAGGAGACTTGTGTTAATGAATCAGCCATTCATATAGGAGACCTCCTCTTTATTCTAAATCAGGGGTGTCAAACCTGCGTTGTCATCCCGTCATCACATGACATATCACAACTCCCCCCCTTCGCTAAACCAGGCATGGGTGTGGCCAGTGTGAGATGCATCTGGTCTGTGGGACGTGAGTTTGACAGCCCTGTTCTAAATGTCTATAGTGACCATAATTGGATAGGTTGGTAAACATGAAGAACTTGAGAGATTATTGTGTGGACGTCTAGATAGCATCATGCAGGTTGCTCTGCTGTTGAAGTCGCTATGTGGAGTTTCTCAAGTGTCCTCTCTTCATGTCCGCTCCCTGAATTCTTCCCCATCCAATAACTCAGAAATGAGAACTGCAACAGGTAAGAGTTAATCCTGGACCTTTCCTTAAACAAATTGGTTAGCTTGCATTTCCTGCATAGAGCTTTTATACAATGCTCATTCCATTACTGCAGAGGTATACTACAATATATAAAGAAACAGATTAAAGTTTCAATAAAACCCATCTCCAGCACAAAGTATTTAAAACAGCTGGTTCCATGTATATATTTTATTCCTTGGAGCTCATGAATATTCCAGTGACAGATGGTATAATTGATATAAATCAACTTATGAAACACTATACTCTGTTTTCCAAAACACATATTTCTAGCACTAAAATCCATGATGCATCATTCACAGGTAATGTTCAATAAAGCGGAGGGGGAATAAAGAGCTCTCTCAACTATATTGTAAATTATAGCATTGTCTTCTCTTGCAGCTGGACCTGGACTTTCTAATTGTAATAGGTAGTATGAAGGCCTTATTAACAAATGGAAGCATTGTAGTTTTAAACTGAGAAATAAAACCGTGTTTTTTAAAAATCTGAGAAAGTATGTCATTGAACTTCAATTATTGTGTCTGAGGTTTTCTCTGATCATTCTACTGCTGCTGAAGACTAACATTCTTTGAGGTGGTAAAACTATTTCTATGCTTGTCTGAAAAACAGAATGATTTATCCATGGTCACTTTTAAGTTATGGGTGAACAGGATTTAAAGCTTTGGCTTTCTGGTCAAAATTACATTAGGCTGGTTCTCTGAGAATTGATTAGAGGAGTTACTGGCTTACAGAGAGCCTGCCAAGAAGTAAAGTTGTACCCAAGGTGGAGAATATAAAAATTCGGGTAACTCATACACCCTATTAAAAGAAACCCAATAAAACAAAAATTATGATTCTACCCACTTTGGAGTGTGGTACTTGTTACTCAAAAACCCAAGTGTTTATTAGCTGATGAAAGTTGTGCACCTTTAGTGCGACTAGACATCTAGTTTCTAAAGCAGTTCAGCAAGCTTGTGTGAAACACAAAAGAAACAAAACCGATAGATATGAAAAATCTGGAGAACAGATCTGCTGTTAACAAGCTATGCCAAGCCACCATTGAGGCAGATTGGCCTATTTTGACACTTGGAAGAGATGAACTTCGGACGGAAGCAAAGAGTAGTTCGACTGCATACTGTGGGAGGCAGTGGTGGGTTTCTGGATTCTGTTGCAACCAGTAACGGTGAGTGGGCCCTGGCGTCCACCACATGAATGTGTGCAGCGTGCGTGCACAAGTGCGTAGCGCATGCATGTATCCTTACCTCTTGCGATGCCTCTGTGAGCCTCCGCGGTGCTCCAGCCGTGTGCAGAAGCGCCGAAGACCTCAAATACAGATAAGGAGCTTGGGTGGGCGGGTGGGCCCTCTGGAGCACAGTATAGGAACGATACACGTTGCTCTGCGCAGGAACCCGTATGCCCGTACCGGGGTGTACCGCCTGCAATTCACCATTGGTGTGAGGTAGCTTATTTGTGGAATTCACCTTTCAACATTCCTTCTAAACCATGAGATTGGGAAGCTATATCCATTTTTTCCTTCTTACCAGGGAATAGCATTTATTCACAATGCCAAGAATAAATATCTGGCATTTAAAACCAATCAAGAGTGCATAGAAAGGAACCTTGATTAGTTACTTTGGGGTGTTTTGTTGGACAATTTGGTTCCTTCTTGCAACAAGATACACTGATAAATCATCAGTTTTGAGGGAAGAATGGTGGATATCTCCCATCCATCCATTGAGTGGGAGATATCTAGTCTTTTATTCCCAGTGGTGATTTAGGTAATGTGATATTTTATTGTGAAGCATGATTTAATAAGCTATATTCAAGATAATATTTTTGCAGTTGTTTCCTTTGTGCTAGTGTAATTAAGATTATAGCTAGTTCTTCAATGATATTAAATAACTTTTGTCAGCTAAGGCCTTTAAAGGAATGCCTGAGGAGCAACAGAAGGAAACAAGATTTAAAATCCAAAAAATATAGATTTGATATGAAAAAAAAATAGCAGTATTCAGAGGTGAATTTTGAGTATGAGGCAGAATTTCTATAGATTAATTTCACAAGTCTGGTGCTCTGCCCTAATCCTCAGTCAACTATTAATACCAATAGGTAGTGGGGCAAGTAGTCCATAACCTAGATTATAGATTGAATACTTATTTCACACTAACTGTTTAGGCTCTGCTGAGTTCAATGGGATAAACTCATAAACAGATACATAAAGACTGAACTGGTTAGAAGGCACAGATCAGGAAATCACCCAGAGAACTTCCATGACTGAGAGAGAACTTTAACCAAGAGCTCCCAATGCCAATTCAACATCTTAATCATTCACCACACTGGCATCTTTAAGTCAGTCATTGTTTCCCAGCCCAATTCCTCATTAAAAAAATTGTGAGCAAATGAAAGACACTTATGTATAAATGCAGTGAGATTCCTAGAGAAAATGGCTTTGAATAAGAGTGAAGAGAAGTATGAAAAACAGGATAAAACAAAAGAAGAGGTCCACTTCCCAGTGGAGAAGGCCATCTAGGCTAGCATTCTGCCTCCCATGATGACCAACCAGCTAACTAAGTCTCTGTCTCACCCTTGCTCTGGTTACTTGCTCCACCACTCGCTACTAAAAACTATTAGTTTTTTAAGAGCCATGGTGGCACAGTGATTAGAATGCAGTATTGCAGACTGATTCTACCCACTGCCAGGAGTTCAATCCTGATTGGCTGATTGGCTAAAGATTGAATCAGCCTTCCATCCCTCGAGCTGAGGTGGCGCGGTGGTTAAATGCAGCACTGCAGGCTACTTCAGCTGGTTCAAATCTCACCGGCTCAGGGTTGACTCAGCCTTCCATCCTTCCGAGGTGGGTAAAAGAGGACCCGGATTGTTGTTGGGGGCAATATGCTGACTCTCTGTAACCGCTTAGAGAGGGCTTAAAGCCCTATGAAGCGGTATATAAGTCTACTGCTATTATTCCAAGGTTGGTAAAGTGAAGACACAAATTGTTGGGGGTAATATGCTGACTCTGTAAACTGCTTAGAGAGTGCTGTAAAGCACTGTGAAGTGGTATATAAATCTAAGAAACAATTGCTGATTTATAAATATTTATTATCAATGAATCAAAGATGTTAAGAAGAATTAGAGGTTCCTGTATAGTGTAGACACAGGAGAATCTCATAACTTCTATGGCAAGAGTGGCAACAGACCTCAAATTATAGAACAAAAATAATTTTTAGAACATAGCGGACTCTATTATGTTTCTTTAGAAAAGAGCACTTTGTTGGTGATATAACTTTAAAACATATATTTCTACAATGTCCTATATTTACCATGTTTTGGGAGAATGTAGTGTGATTAATATATATATATATTTTCTGAGGTTTTCGCGGGTGTTAGTATGTAGGTCTCTAGTTGTTCGGGTTTTCTCCCGCGTAGAATTGGAGATGTCTTGGCGACGTTTCGACGAAGTCTCATTCGTCATCTTCAGGCTGCTTCAGACTGTTTTTGTTCTATAATTTGAGGTCTGTTGCCACTCTTGCCATAGAAGTTATGAGATTCTCCTGTTGTCTACACTATACAGGAACCTCTAATTCTTCTTAACATCTTTGATTCATTGATAATAAATATTTATAAATCAGTCTAAAGCAGCCTGAAGATGACGAATGAGACTTCGTCGAAACGTCGCCAAGACATCTCCAATTCTACGCGGGAGAAAACCCGAACAACTAGAGACCTACATATATATATATATATATATATATATATATATATATATATATATATATATATATATATATATATATATATATATATATATATATAGTTATGTGACAAAAGCTGAACTTTTCAACTTTTCAGAGGATAATTTTCTTTTGAGCTATATATGTACAGCTGTGAAAATTGGACCATGAGAAAGGCTGAGCACCAAAGAATTGAGGCTTTTGAATTATAGTGCTGGAGAAGACTCCTGTGAGTCCCTTGGACTGCAAGGCAATCAAATCGGTCAGTCCCAGGAGGAGATCAACCCTGACTGCTCTTTAGAAGGCCAGATCCTGAAGATGAAACTCAAACACTTTGGCCACCTAATGAGAAGGAAGGACTCACTGGAGAAGAGCCTAATGCTGGGAAAGAATGAGGGCAAAAGAAGAAGGGGGTGACAGAGAATGAAGTGGCTGGATGGAGTCACTGAAGCAGTGGGTGAGTTTAAATGGACTCCAGAGGATGATAGAGGACAAGAAGGCCTGGAGGAACATTGTGCACGAGGTCACTATGGGTCGGACATGACTTTGCAACTAACAACAACAACATGTAGTACATGAATATGATAACCAGCAACATAAATGGATTTTCTGTGTCCTTACAATAGCTAAAAGACTGATATTGCAGCACTGGAAAGATAAATGAATTCCTCCATTTATTTAATGAATTGAAGAAATGATTGCTTATTAGGAGCAAATTGCCTGCATAGTCTATACACTTTATTGACAAGTGTAATGAAATATGGGATTTACACAGTGAAAAAGGGGTGCCATACTTATATAAATGAATTAGAAATGTATACATACTTGAATAATATTGATATATAGATAGAATTGTAACTGTTTACTGTTACAATAACATAACTATGTTTATATAATTTGTTTATACATATTATTTCTATTCTCTTTGTTGTATTTTTTCACTTTTTTATTACAGTACTTTCATGTACTTTTTACAATGTACTTTTATTACAGTACATTACAAGAGCCAAGGTGGCGCAGTGGTTAAATGCAGCACTGCAGGCTACTGCTAGGATCAGCAGTTCAGCGGTTCAAATCTCACCGGCTCAGGGTTGACTCAGCCTTCCATCCTTCGAGGTGGGTAAAATGAGGACCCAGATTGTTGGGGGCAATATGCTGACTCTCTGTAAACCGCTTAGAGAGGGCTGAAAGCCCTATGAAGCGGTATCTAAGTCTACTGCTATTGCTATTGCTATCTAATGCATTCTTTGCCCCCCTTCTCTTTGACAATGTCAACATTATTATCTTTGTGCTTGTTCTTTCTCCTTTCTCCTTAATTAAAAAGCAATAAAATAAAATTTTAAAAAGACTGCCCAGTCACCAATGCCTTTGGGTGCTTACAGAAGTATATGGAGATACCTATGGATGGCCCTTAAGCAGACCCTGAGAATAACAGAAACCTTATTGAAAGACAGATTGCTTCTAAGAGGAAGAATGGCCATCAGGATTAATAGTTTCAGTCTTATTGTTCATGAATCCTTTAAAGCTATAGCCACTGTTACTAGATGACCTACAAGCCCACCTTCCAACTCTGTTAATCTGTTAAAATGATACAGAGACCCTTCCTTTATCCATCTGGAACTCTTATCATTCAAATTCATTGGATGAGGGCCTTCATAGGTTCTTGTAATTGGACAGTGGGAGAAAAACTCCCTGTTCACTCTCTCCATTCCATGCATAATTTGCTTTATGCACCATCCTGTCACCTCTTAGCTTTAAAAAAACAACAACCCCTCAATCTTTCTAATAATTACACTTGATATTAGCCAAAAGGCCAAGAAGCGATATAATAATTCTTCAGATGGAGTATCATAAACTTTCATAATCAGGGTTGCCATTTTCCCTGCTCCCCAAAAGTTTTCCTGAGCTGTGTTGAGAAAATGTCTCGCATCCTCCCTGATGGCAGAAGCCATGGTGTTCCACCCATTGACTTTGAGGTCACCATCCATTGATACATACATGGATGATAAATGAGATCATTTTTTAATCTCTTCCATTCTCTACAGCATTCTCCAGATCCAAATTGCAGGTTACTTACTATATAGAATATTCCATACCCAAATGCATATCAAATATTATAATAGTGATGAGTTTTTTTGATTAAGGAGTCTTGAAGTAGAATTGCTTCTCACCACCCCCGCCCCAAGAGTTGGGGGAAAAAGTTGGAAAATTACATGCTGTTGATATTTTAATTGATCCCTCTGACAGCAACATCAAAGTCTTTCCTTCTCAGTCACCACTACATCAAATCTTCAGCATGCAGAAGAGGTTACACCCTACCTCCGAAGTCCATCATTTTAGCTTTGCTTTTCACTGAACTGAAGTTATCATTTTAATACCTATTTCTCTGTTGGGAGAGATTCTCTTGGTGCTATTATTTCTCTTTAATTATCCTAAAATAATGTTGTGCCATCAGCAACCTTGATCACCTGACTGCACACTTTACGCTTCCACTTCATTTATGAACACATTCAAAGTACTTTCCTTATATTGTTCCTGGGAGGAATTTCACTGTTTATATACTGCTGTTGTTAAATTGTCGAAATATTCCTACTCTCTGCTTTTGTTCCTTAACTATTATCAACTTTAATGGAAAGCAGTCTTTATCCCATGAGTCCTATGTTTATACAGGAACTTTATCAAAAGCCTTTCAAAAGACCAAAAAACAAACTCTACACAATGTTTCTGAACCTTGGCAACTTTAAGAAGTTTGAACCTTCGGCTCCCAGATTATCCCAACCAGCTAATACTTTTTTTAACAGCTCAAAAAAACCTCACCATCCTAAAAAGTCATTGAGACAGAACTTCCCTTTGCAATGTGACTATTATAGCCAGCGTGATACAGCGGGTGAAGATATTGGAAGAACACAGGTTCAAGTCCACCCTTAGCCACAGAGGTTTACTAGCTAAATTGGATCAGTTACTTACAAGGTGAGATTAAAGAAGCTTTAGGTTAAAATGACCTAACAAAATAAACTCATTATTCTTCAGCAAGATTTGTCCTTATACCCTTGATAACTTTTCTTGCTTGACAGTATTTTCAACCCTGTTTACTCAGAATTAGATATTTTTGAAATAACTTGAATATTTCCTGAAATTTCTTTTTAAAAGTAACATTTAACCACACAGTGGAGTTCTTCTGACTCATTCTAGGACTTAGGGGATCTGACCCAGCTAGAGAACATTAGGATTTCCAAAGCTCTGAAAAAGTGCTTTGTTTCAATGAAGCTCTGAACAAATATCTTCTTGAAACGTGGTTATCTCATTTTATGTTTTTCTTTAGTTTTGGGGGTGGGTCCTTCTTAATCTTCTTCTGGAGAGCTCAACACATGGGAAAAGACAGAGAAAAGACCTATTTTGCAGCCTTGACACCTCCCAGACTGAGTGCATCCAATAGCACTGTGGAGAATCTTCTCTTATCTTCTCCAGTGTAGCCTGTTCTGAAGAACTTGAACATGTGTCTCAGGCCTCTAGGTTTGGAAATATACTAGCCATAGTAGTAGAAGAACCTACTGCAGTGGCTAGCATTCTTCTAAAATATTCACCAAAGAGTCCCATCATGCAGTTGGCCTAGTCTTAATAGAAGAAAATCAGTTTCATGAAAGGACATCATACTCTTTCCTGCTGCTAATGTTTCTCAACTTCCCCCCCACCCATCCTGTTAGCAGTATAAAATGACCCATCCCTGAGAAAGGTTATGCCCTGCCACTGAAGTCTCCAAACCCTCAGTTTTTTAGGTCTTGGTACTCGCTATCTATCAAAGCATAATAGTAAGAAACTTAAGGAATGGTCAAGGTTTGTCTAAATCTATTGTGCAAACTATATTATGAGACAGATGGGACTAGATGTTCTGAGATAGCCATAGACGTCTAGGAAAGATGTAGATGGTTTAAACAGTTTTAGAAAGCTATGCTCATATTCCCATTCATTCTAAAAGTGTTTTCAAAATTTCAATAGAAGAGAATCACTGTAGTTTAGGATTGAACCGTAGAATCACTGGATCTCTCTGAGCTTGGTTGTTTGCTTGCAGATGCTTCATTATCCAACTAGGTAACATCATCAGTACTAGTGAGTATAGGGTTTTCTCCCTGTTTATATACAGTAGCTTGTCCTGCCATTGTTTCCAGGTGCTGTCCAGTATCCTGCTTATTATTCCAATCTATGGGTTTTGAGACAAATTTATTTTATGACTACATGCATGAGTACAGAGCAGGACTTTTCTGATGTAGAAGAAATATGATTTTGCAACTGTGCTTCTTCATGCTGAAATCAAAATTGTAGCACACAATATTATATATGTCTGTCATGTACAGTGGTGGGATTCATATTTTTACTATTGGTTCTGTGGGCATGGCAGGGGGAAGGATACTGCAAAATCCCCATTCCCTCCCCACTCTCAAAGTTTCTACTACCAGTTTTCCAGAACCTGTCAGAACTGGCTGAATACCACATCTGGTCACGTACTCAGGTTACCCAACTTGGGAAAGCACATCAGTAATGGTATCCTATTATCTTTACTACCAGTTTCGATAGTGGGAGTGTATGCGCAGAAGGTCCGTGATGACATCTGGGTGGCGGGCGGAACCTCATGCTGCCACCACTACCAATTTGCTTGAACCAATGTGAACCAGCAGCATACCACCTCTGAAGCACATGCTATACCTCAACATGCATTTAGCAGATTGTGAGCTGGTGGGGGAGCTTACTGCAGTGACACATTGAGCTCATGGGGTTTCTTCTAGAAACCTTCTGAGTCCACACAAGACAACTTTGTCACCACCTATCTTTCAGGAAGATGACTTTGCCTGTCATGCTATCCCTTAGCCTCAGAGTAGATGAGAGAGAGGACTCCCACAGCCTGTATGCCCTATGGTAAATAAAAGGAAATAAATAATATAAAAGGAATAACTTCTAGAAGCTACTTTCTGGCCCAATAGCACTGTGGTAATGGAATTCTTCCCCTGCTTTTATATTTTTTTGTGGTGAGGGATAGATCAATTTTAAGATTAAAGAAGTATAATATATGGGTATCACCATGAGAAATATAAATTGAATATTGTTTCAAATAGTTATGTTAAGACATGGAATGAAGTTTAAAAATTTATAATTATCATTGTTAGTGATAAAAATTGTGTGATAAAAATGCTTTGCTTAGAATGATGTTTTTGTTTCAGACAGTACTGTTTTTGACACCTGACACACCATTTAAATAGTGACCAACGGGTATAACTAGATTTGTATGGCAAGGAAAAAACAATACATTAAAAATAAGATGTTAAAGATGCAAAGGACAGAGCAAGATTGGATTGACCTGATTTAAAATGATATTTTACACCTTGCTGTTTAATATGGATAAAAGAGTGGGTATTGCTGAGAATAGAGGACTTTTAGAAGAATAAGACCTAAGATTTGGGCAGCATGGATATTTATGGAATGATAAAATCAAGGTTAATGCAAATTTAACTATGTTACAGGTGAGATATGAGAACATGAATAGACAAAAATTAAGATTGGACCCCTTTTTGGCTCTCAAAACAAAAAGCATTTTATAGAAGAGAAATAATAGACAAACACAAAAGGTTAATATACTGTGAGATACCAGAATTCTCTCAAGTGGAACACAAAATAAAACAAGAGAACAACTGATTGTAGAGAAACATAGTCATCAATGGTTTCATGTTTACAGTTATAACATATAACTTATTGAGATTTGAAGTAGAAGAAGAACAAGTGAAAGAATTTATGATAAAGTGGGCTAAACATTTTGTTATAATCTATGATGGGACAATGGCAACTATGGGGTTCAAAGATTGAAATTTATATTATGGGCTAATCTTAAGAGAGCTTTTATAAAATGATGTACTTTTTGTATATGACACCAGAAAAAGTTATCTAGAATTTATAAAAGTACATAAATTATATTGGGAATGTGAACAACAGACGAGTCATTTATCATGCTTGATGGACATGCAATAAATCTAGAAGATATGGTGTTCAAATGCACACATTGATTAAGTGGATTAATATACAACTGAAGCCAGAACTTCTCCTCTTAGAATTGATGGAATAAACAGTTGGGAAAAAGTCACAGAACTTCATTTTTATACTTGATAACTGTAGCAAGATGCACAAAGATGGAAAGAGGAACGATTGGTGACAATGATAGAACTTGCTAAGTTGATTTGTTTGATTAGAGAAAAGACAGTATCTATATTATTGTTGCCTGAACTCCTTGAATTTATGATCTATGGTTTATATGATCAGGTAAAATAGATTAGAAGAGAGTCACAATGTAACTTTAAAGAAAAAAGTAAATCTACAATTGTATTGACAACTGGAAGCCATATCCTTCCTTCGTCTACTTTCTTCTTCTTCTTGCACTTTATTTTTCTCTTTTATTTCCTTTTTTCCATCTTTGTTTATTTTAGTTTCTATTAACTTTTACTCTTTTTACAAAAAGCCCACAAACTTTTCAATAAAATTATACTTAAAAAACGTAACCGAGAGATGCATGTTCCTCATCAGGAAAGCAGCTGTCACCTAGTTAGTGCAGAGAGGAGTCATAGCATACACTGAGAAATCTCTCTCTCTCTCTCTTGAGAGTTTTTTTGTGGGGAGGGGGGAAGAGAATCCAGACACTGTATAGTAACCATAATTGAATCACTCCTTTTCAAGTAAGCTATAATTTAATATTTAAATTAAACCTGGTTGATTTTGATAGCTCTCCTTAAGCTAATAGCTCATATGCATTGAGTGTAGGATGTACAATGGCAATCATTTTGAGGAGGCATATATGGATTGTGCTATTAATCTGGACTTAAAATACTTAATGGGTTTTCAAACCATCATGATTATGTAGAGCAATTGCGCTATGTAGAACTATGAATAGTTTTTCATTATTAAAATTCGGACAGAATTATAGTGTTGGAAGGTGGCATTTTAGGCTACAGATTTCTGCTCAATCTAGGAGTGTCAATTAAAATATCCTTCGTGTAAGCACATCCAATAAAGGGAATCCACTAGAGTCCTGGGTGACTTACTTCATTCTGTTTGTTAGCAGTTTTTCTAAGATTCAGTTAGAATGTGCCTTCCTCTAATTTGTATCTATTGCTCCATGTCTGTATTCTGAAATTAGGAAGAACATTTCCGGCCCTTTGGCTGCCAGTTTGACGTCCCTGTATCTATATGACGTCCTTTCCGGTATCTGCAGAATGCTTTCATATGCACGCACATCCCTGCTGTCTCTTCTCAAGCCATTAGCTCAATTGTTTTTTATATGACTGAATTCAATTTAATGTTTCAATTCATTTTAATTTAGGCTTTATTTCTCATCTTGTCATTACCTTTATTGTTTATTTCTGAATCAGTTTAATTTTTTTTAAAAAAAAAATCCTTACAGTACAGTCCTCAAGGTTGGACTCATCATTGAAAGGCGAGTCTGACCGAAGCAGAGTAAGATGGAATGACTATTTCTTGTGATTAGAAAACAAATTCAGATTCAGCCTAACATTTATTGGCCTTTTTTACAAGAACATCAGAAGGGACACGGTGGCTCAGTGGCAAAAAATGCTGAGCTTGTCGATCAAAAGAACAGCAGTTGGTGGTTCGAATCCCTAGTGTCGCGTAACGGGAGTGAGCTCCCGTTACTTATCCCAGCTTCTGCCAACCTAGCAGTTCAAAAGCATGTAAAAATGCAAGTAAAAAAAATAGGGACCACCTTTGGTAGGAAGGTAACAGCGTTTCATGTGCCTTCGGCATTTAGTCATGCTGGTCACATGACAACAGAGACGTCTTTGGACAGCGCTGACTCTTTGGCTTTGAAACGGAGATGAGCACCGCCCCCTAGAGTCAGGAACAACTAGCACATATGTGCAAGGGGAACCTTTACCTTTACATGAACATCAGAATGTTGGCTCAATCAGTTTCCAATCATCTTTTATTTTAAATCTTTTCACATATACTATTAACCAAGACTTGTATCCCCCATCCTATACATGGCATTTGAAGATAGGGATGTTTATCCTTCTTCTTGAGACAACTGCATTTTGCTGAGGAAGACTGAACTAAGTAGGAGATGAGCTTCCATTTCCTCATTAACATTTTGCCTTCTTATGAAGATACCTATTTTGTGGCATTTTTTTTTGGCTAATTAGTGATATGGGTGTTTCATGAGAAAGTCACCATCATGAGACAACAGTAACTTTCTGCTTCCTTATAACAACTGTTTTATAATTATAATGGATATACTGTTTCTTTTCTTCTTATTTTGACCATAGCTAAGGGAAGCCCTTTCTTTTTGTTATTCTTAATATCTTTGAATTTGAATTTATTATATTTCTATGCCGCCCCTTTTCCCCAAAGGGGACTCAGGGCGGCTCACAACCCAAGTCAAAGGGGAAGGGTACAATAAGGAATAAAAAGACAGACAAAACAATACCATAGTTTAAAAGCACACAACAACCATACCATTTGAGGGGGCCCGAGGCCTGCCGGAATAACCAGGTTTTAAGGGCTTTGCGGAAGGCCTGGAGGGTGGTGAGGGTTCAAATCTCCACGGGGAGCTCGTTCCAAAAGGCCGGAGCAGCCACAGAGAAGGCCCTCCTCCAGGTGGTTGCCAGACGGCATTGGCCAGCGGATGGAATATGGAGGAGGCCTAATCTGTGGGATCTAATCGGTCTATTGGAGGTGATAGGCAGCAGGCGGTCTCTCAAGTACCCAGGTCCAATACCATGAAGGGCTTTATAAGTGACGACTAGCGCCTTGAAGCGTATCCAAAGACCAATAGGCAGCCAGTGCAGCTCGCGGAGGATAGGTGTAACGTGGGTGAACCGAGGTGCACCCACAATCGCTCGCGCGGGCTGCATTCTGGACAAGCTGAAGTCTCCGAATGCTCTTCAAGGGCTGCCCCATGTAGAGCACTATTCTCAATACATCTTTCACTATTCTCAATACACTTTCTCTTTTCTGACACAAGATCAATTACTTCAGGCTACCATTCTGTTTTCTGTCTTTGTGATCTGTCCCTCTTCCCATTTACCATATGTGTGCATTTCTCCTTTGGATCTTCACTAGGCTTTTCTTTGGACGTTAGCTTCTTTTGCTGTTCACTATTTTCCTCGCCATTAGAATTATTCCACTTGTACTGTTAAGATTTCCTTCTTTTACATGGCCATCTCTTTTTCTTTTATCTTCTCTTACTACGAGATACTATTTTTCATTACTGTGAGTTAGCAAAAGCCAGTACTTTGAAGTCCAACATGCAGTTTCAGCTGTGCTTAAAATCAAGAGCTCCAGAGTTACACACCGACTGTCCCAATGTCTCTGCTACACTCATTCCCTCAACTAAGTCTTCCCTACTGATTATTATACAATCCATTATAATTGCCATTCTTGAATCTTTCTCCATGTTTGTAGTTAATGTCCTGCTGCCTACTGTGCCCTAGATGCAGTTTGCATAAGGCTACCAAAGTAAAATTAAACTAAATTAAATTAAACTTCATATTGTCCATTGTCCTGTATGAAGTTCAAGCTTCCCTTCAGCATCTTTTCTAAAGTTTGGGTCTCCCCATTCATTCAGCTACTAAAAAATATCCCCTTCCAGTTTCTATCCACTGCAACATCAGGGCCATCAAAGTGGTCTGCACACGCAGTCCAGACTGCAGAAATAAGTCAAATGCGACATTAACTGACTTTTTCTGTGACACACTTCCTCCTTTGTGTCATTCTGACATTTATGACTTTCTTTTTCTTTTGTAAAATGAGATCTAGTTCCTGTAGCATATTTGGGTAATCTCTAGAAGGATCAACAATTCTGTAATTCTGCAACTCACCTGTTTTTGCATTTCATTCAACCTGACCACCTGCATGTTGTTAACCTCTGGAAGGCTATTGCAATCACACTGTTGTTGTTGTTATTTGGGTAGAGACTTTGTAGGGCAAGGAAAAGGTTAGCAAACAAGTTGAGTGGTTCCTGATTAGGGTTTGCAGATGGAGGCTTGCCTGGCCAGTGTGAAAGGGGAGTTATACCCAATGTCAATAAAAGAGCATGTTTAATTCTGAGACAGAAATAGAATTTGGTCAAGTAATTAAGATAAACTTCCTCCCACTCTCCACCTTAAAATAAATATACTCTCTGCATGGAAAGCAGCCCTACATAAAATAATTCACAATATAAACTAAAGTACTTATTGCCTGGCAGAGAATTAATTTATTTTACATTTAAATCCAGGGTTCTATGGAAAACATATTGAATTGGTCCCAAAGATCTAGGAGGATGCTGTTATGAAAAGAATGCTCTAAAATAGCTTTACACTTTGTCTTTCAATTGCATGAGGTTTAGCTCCTCCAATTCATAGCAATGCTCATGCAGGCTGGGGCTTCTGGGAATTGAATATCCATTTGGAGGATACCCAAGTTTTGAAGGCTATTCTTAAGTTTTGCAAATGCAAATAAATGAACATTCATTAAGTGGGTGAATGCAGATAAAATGTTAGGAGGTTCAAGCATTCACCTGAATACACCAGCTCCACCTTCTACACCAGGGTGTAGAAGGTGCAGTCAGTTAATATCTTTTCTGGGTGGCTCCTGAAAAACAACCCTGTTTTTTTTTTAAAATTGGACATAGGTTTTAAAGGAGAGCTATTGTTCCCCTTAAAAAACATCTTGGTCCTGCCTATTTCTGAAATGCAACTTTCATATGCCACATGAAACACAGTGCAGCTTTCAAACCACCAGAACAAGGACATTTCTGCTCTGCATCCTCTTTGCAGTCATCTTCTCAGTGGTGGAGCTAGCTGCAGGGAAAGCAAGCCCTGAACAGAACTCACAAAGCAGCAGAAGACAAATAGGATGATCTTGGTAATGGTGCCGCTGCAACTGAAAGGAAAATCCACCTGGGTAAAAAGAAATATGATTGGCACTCATTCACATTTGTCACCTGAAGAACCAAAGATAGAGGGTCTGCACACATGGGATACATACTGCACACATAGGATGTGCAGTATGACACCTCTCAAGTTCAACTCTAGCAACACATCTGATTTATATGTTTTAATGCTTCACTTATTTTGCAAGAAATACCCAAGAAGTTAAAAAAAAATCCCCTTTTGTACAGTGGAGGAGGAAGATTTTTAATTTCTTGCCAGCAAATAATAGAGCTTTAGCTTGCTGTCTTTGCTAAGATGGCTTTGATTTCTTAACCAATATTAGGAGAAAGAAACATGGGAAAGAATATTTGTCCATTTCTTTGTCCTTTGTCATTAACTCAAAGTGGTTAACTATTTCCTCAAAAGTTTTATTCCTTGAAGATAGGTTGCTTGAAGACAAATTCTACTCAGTGTATAATCCTTAATTTTTTTTAATCCAGTGATCACATTTGGATTTAAGAGCATATTAACCAGCTCTGCCTCAAGTTGGCTGACATAATAGGTGTGGCCAATCATTGAGCACCATGTATAAGAAAGCAAAAAAGCACTGAACTGCAGGAACAAAACTACCATTTTGTTTCCAAGAATTCTTCTGATGTTTCTGCAAGAGCTCAGAGGCATTATTGGACGTCCAAGTTGTGACTGAGAGTGATGTTTTGTTTTGCACTGCATTAGCTTCTCATTTATTTATTTTCTAATTAAAGGAATTTTAATTAAAGCTTTCAGGGTAGGAAGCCTTGTTAACACTCAGGAATGTGTTGTGAGCACACTGGTGCCTCCATAGAGAATATCAAGCCAGATGAATCAATGCTTTGACTTGATTTAAGTCAAGTCAAGTCTCTGTTACCACGTTATTGTGGAAAGCAATGAAGTTTTTTTCAAAATGGTACAGGAGCAACTGGATCGGTGTCTTGGCTTGTATTAGTGACACCTGGCTTGTATCCCAATCACAGTAGGGATTTCTATGCACCCTCCAGTCTCATCCCTTGCTGGTGATCTCTTGTCCAGGAGGTCCTAAATCCTCGAAGATAACTCCAAATGTCTAATAATGAGTGAATCTTAAACCTATAATCTTTGATGATGCAGATCCCTATGGATTGCCTCCTCTTATTGCATAACATGGTCCAGCACAATCTACCCTTAAATTATTTACAGTGGTCTCCCAAATGTCTCAAATCCTTCACTTTCTTCTCACCTATTTGAATTTGCTCAAACTGCAGAATTGGTGTGTAATTTGGTGTGTGAGTATGGATATGACTGTGTGCAATGGTTGAACCAGGTGGCCCAAAGTTGTGTTGGCCTGCTCAGTATGAAATTAATATGATGGTTTTGCAGCATTTTATCTTTACTGTATTAATATCATGACAATACTTCACATGGCTAGTTAGAATAGCAATATCTGGAGCTTATTAAAATGACTGAGTATTCATTGTTAGCTAGAACACCTCACTATATTGCAAACATAAAGTATTCTGCATCAAAAGCATAAAATCTACATTTGCCTCTTTCATTCTTAATTTGATTATGAACTATTGCTTTGCTTTCCCATAAAATATGAAAGTTTTACATTTTGATGATTTCTCAAATGCTGGTTTTACTTCCTGCACAAATACTACACATCCTTTCAGCATAATTATTTAGCAGCCATTTCGGGTTAATTATTGTCATTAACAATATGAGTCCTATGAGGGAATATCAATTAAAATATACACAGCTGAACTTTCAAATGAGTAAATAATTTAGTTTTTGAAATGACTGGAAACAGCAGGATAACAGTCAGAAGGGGAACAATTATTTTAATGCTTATTTGACAATGAGTAATTTTTACAGCAAATTAGTTTTTTTATCATAGCACCCCTACTGGTTACATTGGGAAAGCTGTTAACATGAGTTTTTAAAATAGAAGCTGTTAAGTTATGCATGTGAAGTTAAGGAAGTCATTTATATGAGGGAAAGGTGATTACGACATGCATTGTTAGTTGAAAGAATGTTGCTACTGGGATCTAATTAGGGATATAAATCATTGAAAATTCTCTTTCTCTGGGTATACAAGCACATGCACACAGACAGAGAGACACATATCAAATACAAGAGAGAGAGGGGGAAGGGAGGGAGGGAGGGAGAGGGAGAGAGAAGGGGGGGGTTTTCCCAAAAGTAGTTTCTTTTAAATGGTTTTTCAAAAATAGCCATCATCAGTTTTATGGTTGAGCCCCAGGAGCAAAAGATTCTCAGCCTCAAAAACAATTTCAGGTCCAAATGTTAATAACTTGCTTACTACAAATAACAGCAAGAACACACAATGAGTAACGTCAAAGCAAAAGATGGAGACTCACTTCCTTTTTCAGTGAAAATGTTGAAAAAGTACACAAGGTCAGTTGTTCCTGTTTAGGAGCAGGCTTCAGCTTGCTGTCTGTGCTAAGATGTCTTTGATTCCTTAGCCAATTTTGGGAGAAAGAAACATGGGAAAGAATCTATAGACTTTGTCCACTTCTCTGCCCTTTGTCATACATTCAAAGCGGTTAACCATTCCCTCAAAACTCTTATTCCTTAAAGATAGGTTGCTGGAAGACAAATTCTATCCAGTGTATAACTGATGAAACATACTATACAGGTAATTCTCGACTTACAACAGTTCATTTAGTGACCATTCAAAGTTGCAACGGCAATGAAAAAAGTGACTTATTGAGATTGAGAGAGATTTGAGATTTATTCGGTTTATATGCCGCCCTTCTCCCAAGGACTCAGGGCGGCGTACAACAATTAAAAGAAACACATAATACAAAAGTGTAAAAAAATTAAATAGAATATCCCAAACCCAATTAAAATTGACAATGACATTAAAAAAAAAAATCGAATTAAAATTAACAATGATCAATAATTTATTTTGTTTTGTTCAGGCCAGGCTGGCTTGCTGGAAAAGCCAACTTTTTAGGGTGCGTTGGAAGGACTGGAGGTTGGTGATTATATGAAGCTCCGGGGGCAGCTCATTCCGGAGCGAAGGCGGGAAGACTTATGACCATTTTTCACACTTATGACCTTTGCAGCATCCCCATGGTCACATAATTTACATTCAGATGCTTGACAATTGACTCACATTTATGATGTATGCTGGAGTCATGTGATCCGCTTTTGCCAAGCAAAGATCAATGGGGAAACCAGATTCACTTAACAACTGTGTTACTAATTTAAGAACTGCTGTGATTCACCTAACAAATGTAGTGAGAAAAGTCATAAAATGGAGCAAACTCACTTAACAAGTTTCTCATTTAATAACATAAATCTTGGGCTCAATTGTGGTCATATGTTGAGGACTATCTATACCTCATTTATTTTCTACTTCACTAGAAACTTCTTGGATGTAAAATCTGTAAAGAGATTCACCAAGTCTCCAGTTTTTACCATGGAATCATTCCATGAATATAAACAGGCCATGGAGAAATATCATTGGGAATTAAAAGTCAGGCATACCCAGAGGCAAATGTGGAGATGTGTCCGGCAGTGGATTTACACTAAGCAAAAAGTTTTGCTGCTCTCACATAAGTGAAGCTGCCTGAACTTTTTTAGCTCTGCGATCCACAGCAGATTCCCATATCCACACACAAGCCTGAAAATCTGCTCCTCCTTCAGTCCTACTGGGCTGTGGCTAATAAGGAGGCTTGGCAAACATTGAATGCCTCACCTTGCAGGAATGAGAATGCCTTTTGCTAGGACAAAGTTCTCATGGGATGCAAGCTGCAGGGTAGCTGAATAACCCCATTTAAATCTCAGGCATCAGCTCTCTGCACATATTGACTTGCATCAACCTTCAAATTATGGGCATGGGAATAAGGATACATGCAACCAGTTTGAAAGGCCACCCCCCCACTGTTGCTGTTTGTTGGGGGGGGGGGTTAATGCATTTGTTTTTTACTTAGGTCTTCGGAAAAGTTCAGAACTATTCAATTCACTGATTTTTTTACAAATGCCTGCAAAGTGTCAGTATGTTAAAATATCCCCACTTTTTAACACTGCAATTCTACGTTCAGGAAAAAAAGAGTCATAAAATGCCTATAGTTAAAAACAGCATCGAAGAAAAATAAAGAGCAGACAACCGTCAAAAAGGCCTTCCATTCCTTGCAGAAGTTTGAGTGCAAGGAAAAATGTACGGAAAATGCTCATGAAAAGGTGCACCTTTTAAAAAAAATGCAGTTATATTTGTTCAGCAAATTCACAAGCTGATGTGGAAATGGTCCAAAGCAAACTTGCAACTGGGAAAATGAGAATGGGAGTGAAACCAAACTTGAAAGGATTCACTTATCCCTCCTGCTGAGGGCGCTCGCGAACTGTGTTCAAGTTCCTGCATGCTCAGAAGCACCCTTGGAAGACTGCATCCAAAACAATGCACAAAGCTTTTGCATACTATCTGCTAAAAAGCAGCTTCTCGTTCAGACTTAAATAAGTGAAGAAAATGACTGTGAGTACGATGAAGCATTTGTGTTTGTGAGTTCACATGATCTATAGGAGGAGGGGCTGAAATATAGGAGTGGGGTTACCCCTGGTATGCACAGCTTGCTACGGGGACAAGAGGGGAATTACACCCTCATGCTGTTTAGCTACACATAGCTTGGATGATTGTACTAAATTTTATTTTCAATTTTTGCTGAAGGCCTTCCTGTGATATCCAATGATGTTAGTATTTACTGAATCTGTTGGGGGAGTGTACATGTGAATTTCAATGCAATAAAAACTTAAGGTTATGGACAGATAATTTGAAAGAATGACCCTGCTCTTATGTAGATAGAAAATGTTCATCTTGGTTCTACACCATAGGAAAGGAAGATCCATGACAGAACTTTCTCATAAGCAAAGAAACATCAATTTTGCATGAACTAATCTCATGATGAGAATGTCTGTGCTTTGGGACATACTGTATAGGTAAAAACAAATAAACCACTTTATTCCTTCTGCATATTTTCCCAGCCAGAGGAGTCAGTGGACTTGAGTCTCGAGCTGTTTTCCAACTGTTTAAGGCATCTGATCATCTTCTGTTGATGCTGGTTGATCTTGTGTACCCCAATTGCAAAGCTCTCGTTGACAGCCTTGGGACTTAGCCATTTAAGCCAGGCATTTATTTTTACAAGCCCTGTTCTTACTCTTGAGAATACAGCGATTAACAAATCACTATCAAAATAAAACAAGTATTACAGGTATCTAAGTTTGATTCTTTTATTGCCAGCATGGAATGACATGGTTATCTTTTACACATCAAACTGCCTACTCACTGCCCCGAGGAGAAGCTTTAGAAATGGAGACCAACCTATCGAAAATTATTTGTAGTCTTGCCTTCAATGGTTTAACGTTATGGCTCTCAGGCTTAATACCCAGAGAAGAACACCACTGTATTTCAATATCATTCACAGTTGTCAATTAGGAAGAGAATCCTAAGGAGTGCCCCAAGTTCCTCTGAAACTAAGGAAAGAACTGTTGGCATTCTCTGCTGCTATAGGGGAGACAAAGATATATACTGGATAACATTGTGAAATAAAAGTTAAGAGACAGAAGTTCTCAGGGTAAAGTCATCAATAACCAATTCATACTCAGCAACAAGAACATGGGACATAGAATCTTTCCAAACTTTGGAAAGACAGATAGAAAAAACCAAAGCATTAAATTGCTATGAGTACAAGAGGGGAATTATACCCTCATGCTGACAAAGAGCAATTAACCATTCAAGGAGACTTCTATCTTGCTTTCGATAAAGCTTTGTAACCAGTTGTCCCATATCATGTTAAGTCATGTGCATTTGGAAGTCTGAGATTTACTGTCAAATTTTGGGCTGTAGAGCCTTTTTTGCCTTCACAATATTCCCAGGCTAGATTTCGCCTGCAGATCAATGATTAGCAAGATGACTATGGTCCCTCTGATGATATGGTTGCTCTAGTATCTGAACCAAATAACTACTCAGAGGGCTGGGAACACAAACTCTGGCTCAGTAAATGAGTCAGAATCAAAATCATCAGATGCTGTCTTTTTTTTGTTGGGGCCCAGGTTCATCTTGCAGCTACCCCAGCAGCCATTTAATGCTATGTGCTCACTTTCCTGCCAACAAATATTATGAAATCCAAAGAAATTTATTGCCTTCACTCAGGTTAAACTGTACCTATTACTGGAATCAAAAAACGTCCCCATTTAATCAACCTATATAGTATGTGCATTAAACTGAGGGAATTGCAAAGTGTGTCTACATTGCCTTGCTCAGACCTGGTTTCGACAGCTGTTCATTTTTGTGTGGCCTTCCTGAAAGCTACTGTTGCCAAGCAAATGACAGTGAAATGTGATTCACAACCTACAAACATGCCTCAAAGTTTCATCTGCTGCTTCAGAATAGGGGCTGATATGAAGGGGACTTAAATAACCATTTAAAGAGGTACTGTCAGATGAAATATGAAATGAGTTCACTTATCAAGATAGCCCAGAGAAAATAACTACATTAATCTCGGTTGTTTTGGATAGTGATGGAAGATTTCACATAATCATTTTAATTCCTTTCTTTCTTTTCCTCTCTCCAGATAGCAGAGACATTGAAAGTTAAACTCCTGTGTCTGGGAGCAAGAAGAACTGTGTTGAATGCTCAGGAAAAGTTGTCCTGTTTCATTGCAGAGCCTGTATCTATACTGAGGAGCACCTGGCCCCTAAGCATAAGAGTACTCCACTAATCCCCTTCCTTCCTTTTGAAGCATCACTGTTGTAATCAGTGAGGGAAGAGGATACTTAGTTATTCTTGTAATCTAACTTGTCAGGAAATGAGGTGGTTTCAGTCCAGTGGTGGGTTTCAAAAGTTTTTGGAACCTCTTCTGTAGGTGTGGCCTGCTTTCCGGGTCCACTGGTGGAACCTCTTCTAACCAGTTCGGTAGATTTGACAAACCGGTTCTACCGAATAGGTGCGAACTGGTAGGAGCCCACCTCTGTTTCAGTCCCAAGGACTTCCAGACTGGGACAATCAAAATTAAATGGGACATAGATATTTCATCTTTAGTTCTGAATGAGGTTGCACTTCTGCCTGCAGGATGGGTACACAATTTAGGGGTTTCTTGACTTAAGGTCTTGATCAAAGAGAAGGTAGAAGTTGTGGCTTTGCCAAAAAGATGTTCACAAAAATCCATCTTGTGTGACAGTTGTGCCTTTAATTGGACCAAGAGGTCATTCATACTTTGGTCACCTTGTGCACATGGACTATTGCAATACAATTTTACATGAGGTTGCCCTGGAATACTATATGGAAGCTGCAACTAATCCAGGATAGGGTGGCACAGGGAATTATGGGCTTGTCTCCTCATGCTCATGTAACATTTTTGCTAATTGCACTGATTACCAGTAGGTTTCCAGGTGAAACTTAAAATTATCTTTCTATATCTATATATATAAATGGCTATGTGTGTATGTATGTTCCAGCATAACTCTGGAATGTCTTGAGCATTTCAACCAACAGATGACTTACTCTCTGGAAAAAAAATATCCTCAGGGTATGTGTTCTGTTAAGATACAGCCTGATGTGCCTTAAAATGGCTTCTACAGTACTACCATAAAATGGATTCTACTGTACAGTGCAATGGAGTTGCTATGGTAACAGCTTCACTGTACTTCACAAGGGGGCTCCCTCTGGTAAGGGGGGAAATCCAACATTAGAAATTATGTTTGGTCTGGACATTTGTCCCCTATAAATAAATACCTAGGCAATGCTGGCAGAGGTGGGTTGTTCCCGGTTTGGCCCAGATCGGGCGAACCAGTAGTTGCAGTAGCTGAGCAGGAGGCTCCACCCACCCTGATGCTTTTGTGCAGGCGAACAGTAGTAAAAAAAATGGAAACTCACCTCCGAATGCCGGGTTATCAACTAGTTTTTTATAAAGCCCTATATGGCATAAGACTTGGTCTTCTACAGTTTTCTGTACAGTTGGGAGAGTTGATGTGTTCCCGGTCCTTTTCATTAAACAGAGGACACATGTCCCACAAAATCAAATACTTCAGGGTTGCTCTGGAGTACTTTGTATTATAATCATTGTTCTAGTACTAATATATGTCAATGCCAGACCAGTGTTATTTAAGTAATGATTCACATTAAGTCCTAACTAAGAACAGATTGAAAAAGGCTCAGCTTCTTCACCTTTGTTTTCTGGGAGCCTATTACTCTGTGTTTGCAGGTAGCATGCATAGACAAGAAATGCCCCTTTGCATTAAAAGAATTTATATAGGGACACATTTTGTACATGCATACTTTCTACATATGCACAATCGCTGGATATGTAAGGGTGTTTATGATGGGTCCCTAGACAGGTAGCATACACAGACACAATTTCAGTCCATAGAAAAATAATATATAGTGCTACCAAATTTGGTACCATTTTATAGTTCTGATGGTAAAAGCTGGAAATATGTTTTGGGAAAGATAAATTCTATCTCTCAGGTCAATTTAAACTCTGTGTCTCAGCCCTTCTCCAAGTGACCTCATCATGTTTCACCATGCAGGAAATATAGGTTCTACCATCTTCGGCCCACCACACCCTTGTGCAAACTATATGTTTTAGCTTTCCAAATTCTCATGTACACACATCACACTGGAAACACCCAGTTTAGTACTTTATTGTCTAAAAGAGGTAATAAATTAAATCTTCTACTTGAAAAAGACAAGGCTGTGGAAACAAAACACAAACCTCCATTTGTTGAAGGTTTTTCTTTTATGATTTACATTGGGAGAAGATATCATCAATGTGTAACATGTATGCCAACTATTTCTGACCTGAGATTCTGCAGTTGTATTGGGACTGAAACTCCCAGAGTTCCCAACAAGGGTTCGGCCAAGCTGTCTAGAAAGTGGCAGTTGCACTCCCAACATTTGAAAGGCACTAATTTGGTAGAGATTCTCATGTACAATGGTTTTTAAAAATGGAAGAGGAAATTGAAACTATAGTGAAGAATAACAACAACAACAACAACAACAACAAGTAATGAAAGTTACTTGATTTGAATTCCAGGGCTTGCTATCTGCTTGGAGATGCCTCAGCAAGCAAACCAAGGTTTTCTTAGAGTTCCATATGACAGTCCTGGTAGGGCTGAACTAGTGATGAAATGTCCTTCCACCTCTTATTGAATTCCATTTTTCCCCACCCACCACTGAACAGTGGAATCTGGAAGACCACAAGAAATGATCAAGAGAGCCATCCTAAAGAAGAGAGTCTATTGATTTTATGGAGATCAAATTGTTAAAAAATATTTTCATATGTACCCATAAATGTATCTGAATTGTGATTTCACATCTACAGAACCTACTTTTTACATCTAAGGAAAATATGGCTCAAATCAATAATGCATGAGTGTTTAGGCACTTAACAGGTTCTCCACATTTTACCAAGGAAATTATTTAGCAATGGGATAATCAACTAAATATTTGATTTCTTCTGAATATTTGTATTCGCCTACAAGCAATTTTCCTATACTTTTGTAACCTTTAGAATATAGTTCTTTGCATTATTAAAACAACAACAATAACATTTTTGGAAATAAGCAGAATTTGAAATATATCTCATTTGAGATAGATTCCAATGGTATTTGATTTTGGAGGACCCGTGTCCCCTAGTAATGTACTGTATGTTAAAAAACAAAGGTTTGATGCACTTTCCTAATTTGCCTTTAAGTGTGATTACATTATACATAATTTCTATGAATTTGTAGTTGTATCTCAAGTCTTGTTAACTATTGAAATCCCACATGTTTAAGACTTTCTCATTTTTCAGTTTCAGACTTGGAAGATTCACCTGGTGCTTTGCTTCTCCCAGATAATTGGATGGAAGTTGGAGAGAATGCTGTACTTTTCATATGTTCACCACAGGTAAAATGGATGATTGTGACTCCAGACACAGGCAATTGTGTATTTGCCTACCTTAGATGTGTCCAATTGTTTCTGAGGAGATGACATACTTGACTGGGGTATAAAGAGCTAAACTAAAAATTGGGCAAGATCAAGACAAATGCTTTAATGCTACATCTGATCTCATTTTCATTTAGTTTAAATTAAAAGTGCAGCTCATACATTCCCCCTCCCTTCTGTAAAAGAAGTGACAATTTTGGGGCCACATTTGAAGTTGCTCTAGAAGCTGCAAGCAAGCCTACTGGGAGTGAGGTGGGGTGGGGTGAATCAACATGCACAGGTTTTGATCTTTTGCCTCTGCTCATGTGGACCAGACTAGGGAAAGCGAAGACGTAGCAGCAGGGAGATTGTAACACAGCTAGGCAGGGATGTGGATGGGAGTAAGAAGTTAAAACAAACAAGATCTACAAAGATTGTTCTAGTGAATAGGGATAAATTATAGTTAGCAAACAGGGATTGCCAAAGCTCCTTTTGTAACCTGACAACTCAGATTCTAAAATATGGGCCTGCCCTATAGGAGACAGATTCTACATGCCCAGCAATTTTTTTTCTGCTTATGGTAGGCTCTATGCACTGGCTTCATGCCAGTCTTCTTTGGAAATGTGGGAGGAGTGGAGGGCTGTTGATGGTGAACTGTGTTATCCTTGCATTTGTATTTCTAAAATGAATATCTTGGCTGGGCGATGCTTAGATCCCATGAGGACAGAAAATTATCCCTTGCTTGAGATCGGTGAATTAATTTGAATTCCCTTGTTGTGTTAGATTCAGGAGTATAAGTCCCATGTCTTAGGCAGCCAAAACATCAAGGGCATCTAAAGAGCCTCCTCACCCACAAGCATCTTGTTTTAAAGCTTAGCTGGGCAGACCTTCTTCCATACTGGTCAGCCTGCTTCCTGTCTTCTTATGATCATCAGGACCAAATAATGCTTGACAGGACAAGAGAGTCATTAGGAAGTGTGCCAACATTTCTGCTAGAAAACTGGTGTGTGTATGTGTGTGTGTGTACTTACTGTACAAGAAAGGCAGAGTTATACCTATGAAACAGAAGGAGAGGGCAGTATGTTTTAGTGTGGTTTCTAGAGAGTGTTCATGCATGTGTCTCTTCCCCATCACTCCCCAGTACCATTCCCATCATCGGTGAAACACAGAAAGTTGAAAATATGTACAAAATGTACAACAATTTCTGGGAAAAGGGCCATGCTTGGAGTGTCTTCATTTATTAATTAAATATATTGTCCACACATCATGGACAACTTCACAAAGTTAAGAGAACATTACATAAAATAATAATTTGCGGAAAAGCCTGGCCCAAGAAATTATAGACAAGTCTATAAGTCTATAGACAGGTATGTTCATGGATATCACATCCTCTGTTTGGAAGCTGCACTGATTATCAGTAGGTTCCTTGGTTATTACCTTTAAAGCCCTTAATGGCCCTTCATGGCAAAGAACCAGGCTGCCTGAGGGACTATGCATTTCCCATACTGTCTGCCTGTTTTATCTGGCAGAGGTGGCAGGCTCGATGTAGGAGATGAGCCAAAGGGAGGGGTCAAATGCACCATTCGTCTCAAGTTCCTTCATGCCTACAAGAGATTTAAGTCCAGCCCACCTTGAATTCCATTAACTCTTATCTAACACCTATTTGCTTTGACTATTAGTAGTTCAGATTCTTGTAGACAGCATTAGCATACAATGAACCTATATTCATTTGAACTGCCTGGATTCCTGATTTTCTGCACTTAACATTTTAGGTCCATTGTTAAAACATTGGCATCTAATGCCTTCTGTATCACTACTCCTAACCCCTGAAACTGTTTTGCCTCTGGGATCTGTATGCTCTCCCTTCATTCTGATTTTACTCAAAATAGCTCTCAAAATTTGATTTTTCTTGCAGACTTTGGACTAACTTAAATGGTAGGATATTCAAGAGCGCTCTTGTCCCAAAGGTGTTTTTTCAAAAGGTAACTGGACTTTCTTTGTTATGCTTACAGACCTTTCCCTTCTCATCCAAGAAGCTTCTTCAGTTCTGAAGAAGTTGAATGAACTGAAGAAACTTTGTGGATGAGAAACAAAACATCTCCAAGAATAACAAAGAAAGTCTGATTGCCTTTTGATAAAAGCACATTACAGCCATGATCTGGATAACTAAGACTCTCTATAGACAATAATACTCTTCTTGTTGGGGGAGTATGTGAAGCCTTTCGTGCCATTTATCTTTTAATAATTGCTGTTTTTTATTTATTTAATATTGCCCATTATCCAGAGTTATTTTCAATTGTGTGGTCTTATAAATCTAATGTAAGAGAACCATGCTAGAAAATACAATCATCCTTTGAAATCCCTCCAATTTAAAAAAGACATGTTCCAACTTTCCTAATCCAAGATAAATTAGGAGTGCGGGAGAGAGGTTTTTTTTTTAAAGAATTCTGCCTCTCTTGTCTAACTCTTTCCTAGGCAGTATCTCTTCCCGTCATTCCTCAAGGTCATTCCTACATACCGTTACACATAGGTGCATTTTCATTGATACTTTGGTGATGCTCAGTTGTACATCTCCACCTCTTGTTGGGCAGGTGCTTTTTTTAGCGTATGGCACATGTTAGCCAGGGATCACCGAGGTGGCTGGCTGCCTCTGTGAAAGGAATTTTTTTGGGCGGGATTGCTGAATGCTGGTAGGCAATGAGGGGAGGCCCCTTTCTTGTCCCTAGGTGGTTTATTCGGTCATGTGAATCGAGCTACCGACTTCAGCTGTGCGCAGGCCCAGTGTCTTACCACATGAGCCACCATGGCACCAGGCAGGTGATATTATTGTAGTACTGATTGAGTGCCTGGAAGCTGTGAGAGTCTGGGTGGGGAGGAAATGGCTACAATTCAACCTCAGGAGGACAGACTGGATTTAGGTTTTTGGCCCCCATCTTTTGGTGATCTGTCATCCTTGATTCTTCTCTGTAGAGTGAGTGAGCAATTTGTGAGCTGTCCTGGACTTGTGGCTTCTGCTTGAGAATCAGGTGACAGCTATTGTCAGGGCAGTTTGCATAGATTTACCTTGTGTATCAATTACACTCATTTGTAAACAAGGAGGCCTTGATCATTTTCCAGTTGGATTAACACATGTAATGGGGCTGCCCTTGAAAACCATAAAAAATGGCATGTGAAGTGTTGGGCACTTTTTGATTTGCTTCTTTTGAATAGTGCCCCTATGGAACGTATGAGTCACTATTACAAAAAGATTCCCAGTCATCTTGTCTTCCCCATCCCTACTCTGGACAGGTGCAAGAATAGTAGCAGTGCAAGTGTGTTGTAATCTCTGCATGCAATAGGGCCATTTTTCATAATATATCACAGGCTGCTCAATCATCATTTCTCATTTTAAGAAAGTCTGTGAAAACCATTTTTTTCTTAGAGAAATCAAGTGCACAAAGTTACTTTAAATAATGTTCCATGGTAGGCAGAAGAATTGGTCTTGGTCTAACCCTTCCTTGAACCTGATGAGATTATGCTGGAAGAAATCCTGTAGAGATCCTTCTTGCTTCTAGAGAAACATTTTCACTGAAACTTTCCCCTTTCCCAACCTGACATTATGCTGTCACTAGATCCAGGACTGATGTAGTTTTATTTTTCTACCCACAGCAGTCAAACTAATCTTGTTTTTAAGATGCTTCTACTTTTCTGCAAATAAGTAGTTCTGCTAGTTAATGTTTCAGGTTTATTATAGATCTAGCCATATATAGGCCAATATTTGGCAGCATTAGCCTAATTAATTGTGCAATGCATTATTGGACAATGGCTTATTGTTCAATGTATTGATTTGGTGCAGAAGGATGAATCATGAGCCACACAAGCTTTGCTCTTACTTTAGGAATTGTAATTTATCATTCTATCCAAATAACAATGGGGTTTGTTTGTAACTAGGAGCTGACTCATTTCTGTTAAAGCTTGACTCACAAACCAAACTAAATCATAATAGTTTCAGTTTAGTGTGTGTGGTGCCAATCCACCCACTGTGGTTTGCAAGGCAGAATTTATGTGATACATAAACTAGCCCATTCTAAATTATTCCATCAACTATTAAACAACTCAAGTTTAATGGGATATTTGAATCCAGCTTAAAAATAACCCCACCACTTTGTATTTAATAAAAAAATGGAATTGTGTTCTGACCCCCTCCTCCATCCAGTAACAAATGCCGAGACAAGCTTAAATGGGATGTCCTTTAATAACAAGACACCAAAACCTGGGTGGCTGAAAGCCAAGCAAAACAAACAGATAAGGACCTTGGCAGCAACTCAGACAAACTCAGGCAGCAATAAACACAGATAAGGCTTGGCAGCCTGCCAAGCTCCCAGTACTGTCCTCCAACATTCAATCCTGCATTGACTTCTGCAAGAGGGGCGTGTCACAAACAGTCTTTTTTATAGTCTGGAGAGGAGCCTAATGACCATCAGCTGAGCGCAATTACCTCCTGTAATTGCGTAATTGTTCCCAATGTTGAGTAGCTCTTTGATGGCATGCATCCAGGAACAACTCACTGCTGGCTTCTGGATCACTCTCCCTTGTCTCCTCCCCACTAGTCCAAAGCTCAGGTGCCACCTGGTGGCCAACCAGTCTCTCTGCGCCCTGCTCGGAGTCAAAACCCTGTCCAGGGTCCTCCACATCCTCCAGAGCCGACTCATAGGGCCCCTCACTGTCGGAGTCTGGTGGCAGCTCCAACGGCTCCTGCTGGGCCACAACAGAATTGAAACCTTGAGATCTCCTACAATAGCAATAGCAATAGCAATAGCAGTAGACTTATATACCGCTTCATAGGCCTTACAGGCCTCTCTAAGCGGTTTACAGAGAGTCAGCATATTGCCCCCAACAATCTGGGTCCTCATTTTACCCACCTCGGAAGGATGGAAGGCTGAGTCAACCCTGAGCCGGTGAGATTTGAACCGCTGACCTGCTGATCTAGCAGTAGCCTGCAGTGCTGCATTTAACCACTGCGCCACCTTGGCTCCTGAAATAGCTGAAATGGAGAAGAGAAGGAGAAAGAAATATTTGAGATGAAGACCCATTTCAGGGCCTTCTCATTATATTAAATGGTGGTTTATCATGATGGATAACTGAGTCCCTTCATTATAAAACCATGGAAAAAGTTAACAAGTTACAAACCTTGGGCTATTCTAATGCACAATGGAAAAAAATTGGAAAGTTAGCACCACAACTAATTTGTGTCCTCCTGGAGGCCCATGGGAAGCTGATGTTACTCTGTTGCCACTGAAGAGGGAGGACCATGCTGGGAGGATTTTGAAGAGATTTAGAGTGGGAATGAATGGGACATGTAGGCCAACAAGTTGGGAAATATCCACACCTGGTTGGCAAATAAAACACTCTTCAACCCTCTCCAAAAGGCCTTATAATACATAATCAAAATTCAATCTTTGATGTGTATTATGGAGCATCTTTAGAGAAGAAATTGTATGCCCTGGGGCCATACGTAGCCTGTGGGGCCATGATATTTTTTTACTTCCTCATTTTCTATAGTTTCTTCTCATTCCTAAAGACAACAGGAAGGAGGTTTAATACAGTTAAATGCATGCAAAGCATCTTTAATTCAACTACCAATTTTATCTAAATCCTTAACTTTAGTGAATTGACATAAATTTATCAAAGACAGGGGATTTATACACATTCAAGACAGCAGGAAGTCTGCTCCAAGTAATCAAAGATAATTAATTTTCACTCTTAATGTGAACATTGAGAAGCGAAATTATTTGTCTCTTACCATCTCCATATGAACAAAATCTGTCCCATGTAATCTTTACAAAAGCACTATACATTTTATAGTGTCAGCTGATCTGTGTACATCTTCTTAGGCAGTATATTAGTGACATCCCAAAGAAAACTGGAAATGGTTTGCTCTGATTCTGTATGATTGGCTAATTTAAAACACCAACATTTCAAGATACAGACATCTCAGGGCAGGCTAGTGATTTCTTTTTTTTTTCTTTTTTTTTGGGTGTTGTTGCTGGTTTTGCAGCTTATTGATCTCTTTTTTAAAATAATAATTTTAATTGAAAATTTTGATTACAAAAGATCTCTGGTCTCAATTGCATATTAATCTTTAAAATCCTGTATGTATTTTAATTCAAAATTGTCTGGTCTACCAAGTATGTTTGTATTTTTAACGTAAATTTGAAGTGCCTTTATACATTCTAGACAATTTTGTCTGCTGACATATATTCTGGTACAACATTTTATAAAAAGATCTTTAAGTTATGACAGAATCAAAATTTCAATCCTTTCAACCATATATTTTCTCATTGTTTCATCTGTATATTATAATCAAAATGTTCGTCCTGCATACATTCCTTTATTTGTTCTTCTGTTTTAAACTCAATATGTGTTTATCTATGTTAGCAATTACATGCTCATCATTTGTATACCCTTCTGTTCCAAACTTAAAATATTAAAAATAATAGACTCTTTTGTCTACTTTAAATCTTTCCAATAGTTGTAGATAAGAAAGTCATTGGCAATATATTCCTCTACTATCAGGTCTTCTCTTGATTTTATTTTGCATTCCTCTTGACCTATCTCATGATAGGTTAGTCATTTGTGTTTGCAGATTATTTCTCAGCTATAAAATTCTTCTTATGGTAAGAATCACAAAGCAGTTTTTGGCTACAACCTGGGTTTATGTCTGTCCCATATTGTCAGAATGGCTTGAATAACATCATGCTTTTTTAAAATCCATATTAACCTTAATTTTTCCATACTACAATATGCATGTCACTCATATCTCAGATCTTAGCCTTCTAAGTCCAAGAGCCTTCTATTTCTCAGTAACATCCACTCTTTCATCCAAACCAAACAGCAAGGTGCAAATATAATTTCAAAACAAGTTAAACCCAATCTTCCTCTTTTCTTTCCATTTCATAACATCTTACATTTAACTCATGGGTTTTCCCCCATGCCACACAAATGTGTTATATGTAAATATGTGTGTATGTATGTACATGTCATGTGTGCATATACATATATGTCCATACACACATATCTGCATACATATACCGGTATGAATATACATACATAAACATATACATATACACATAACAGTCTCTCTCTCTCACTCCCATCCATCCATTATCTATCTATCTATCTATCTATCTATCTATCTATCTATCTATCTATCTATCTATCTATCTATCTATCTATCTATCTATCTATCATCTATCTTCTCCCTCTGCCAGGTTTTGAATGCATACGCTGTCAAAACAAATATTGTCTGAAACAAAAACATCATTCCAGGCAAAACATTCCTGTGCTGGATTTGTGACAGGATCAATGATAAACCATTGAACAGGGATTTTACTTTTGTAGAATTATTTAAAGTATCATAATTGCTCTTCAGCTTTGCAGTTCTTTATTCCATAGCCTGGAATTCTGTGGGAGCTATCACAATCATCAAAGAGTATAATATTACAGGCTGGATATAAAAATATCTTTTTTAATGACTAGTAAATTAAGGAACTGTCTTGACCTGAATGTAGACCAAACTGAAGATTTACTTTCGTTCATTTATTTTTTAATTAAGTGAAAGAAAGGAAAGAAAAGACTAAATTGTCACCACATTGTTCTGTTCACTGAATTCTCCAGAGCTTAAAATGATGGCTGATTAGATAAAATTTGTAGCATTGTGCAGCAGTACAAGTGTTTACACTTGCATCTTATACAGTGTCTCTCTCTTTCACTCTCTTTCCTTCTGTATAAGCATGAGGGATTATCATAGACTTCTGTGTTCTATTTAATCCTAGGGTGAACTGCACAATATGTTAAATACATAGCAAGCAGTTGTCCCCTTCGTGATTTTGTTCCTTTAAAAAAAGAGAAAGCCATCTCAGGATCACAATGTGCAAAACCCTTTCCTGCCTCTCCCGATGTGGGAAATACCATTTAAACTGTAGTATGTAAACCCTACATTAAAACAATTAATGAAAGAAAATTCTGATCTTTAAAAGCTAGGAAATAACAGTCCCATAATCTCTATGTTGAATCTCTATACACTTTGTTTATATAGGACTTTATCATTATATTTTACAGGATATTTTTAAGAAAAGGAAAAGGTGGGTCATATTTTATTGCATTTTGAATTTTATAAGGGTTTTCATTAGGAACTTATCTGGCCTATGTTAAAATCCAAACCAGGGAGAGATATTGAGTATGTGAAAAATGTACTTGCTGATGAAAATCCAAAGAATACAGTGGCAAAAAAACAACAACAGATTTTTAATTATGGCTATAAAAATAAGGTTTTTAATAACAAATCAATAGGGTGGGGTTTTAAGTGTATTATGTAATATTTATTAACTATTTCACTTGTAAAACTGTTTTGTCTAATGCAGTTTAGATTATATTTATAACTTGCTTTGGGACTTTTTTGGCCATTAATAAAATTGAATTGAAAGAAAGAAAAGGAGGGGAGGGAAGGGAAGGGAGGAGAGAGCAGGGAAGAGGAGGGGAGAGGAGGGGAGGGGAGAGAAGGGAAGGGAAAGACCTGTAAAAAGGGGAACAATAGCAAAGAAAGGAAAGGGAAGAATTTTCTAGCATTTACAACTAGGTTAAAATTTCTAATATTTCTTTGAACACATTTAAATAATTAAATGTACTATATTATGTTAAAAGCTGTAAATAATTGTTAAAATTTAAGTAATATATGATTAGCAATAGGAATAGCTAATACAGTGTAAATTACAACATATTAAGAGTTACAATAATTTCTATGTAAGCAGTTAAACTCTCTAGGTAAAGAGAAACCCAAATTTTTGATGTAGTACAAGTCCATAGATAAAGTGATAATCCAAAAATGATTTCCATATAACTTCATTTCTGTATCAGATTTACTTTTATTTTGACATTTAACATGCTCCCAGATCTTAATTAGCCATTCTGTTGTATAAGGAGCCATGAATACCTTTCCAAAGTATGCATACTTGTAGCAGTTTTCACATGTCAAACTAATTCAGAATTATTTGTGAGAATGCAAGGCTCAGTAATATTTAATTTAAACATAGCTGGTTTAAAATGAAATTCAGCTTTTAAAATTTGTTTTATTTTCCCCCTCAAATTTCTTTCAACTTTTCAATTTTGACACTAAATGAGGACAGACCAGTGTTTACAGAATAAATTGATCAATACTGGAATATATGCCAGTAAAATATCTTATAATAGCATATTTTATAATATTTGGTGGGATTTTTTATTTTCTACTTCCATTGAAATTTCTTATTGTTGCACGTAGATTTTTTTGCACCTAAATTTTGCATCATTTAATCATTCAATTTTTAAGGGAGGATATGTTTTTAAGATACAGAAACAAATCGTCTGTCAGGCCTGCAATTATATTCCTTTTAGAATTTTGGCCTGCCACACTTTCTCTTATTTCATTAAGCTGTTTCATTAGTATAGTTGATGGGAGGGGGGAATAGAAAGGAGTAGGGTTGTGGAATGTGTTGTTGTCATTCTTTTCTAAGATCACCAAGGTCATCTTGTGCACTTTTACACCTGACCGGAAGCAGCTGGGTGGAGATGCCAGCGTGGAAGAAGAAGATTGGACCATGTGATGGATTTGTGGGTGTGGGGACAAGATCATGAACTTTCAACTGGGTGGGATTCTGATGTAATTTCCAGAATTGGGATTACACAGATGTGCTAAGATGTCTGATTTATTAAATTGGAAGTTTAAGGATCGTTTTGCCTTGGACTCTGATTTAATTCTACATGATACTTGGAACGCTGACATCATGTCTGTAATTTACAACAATAATTTTGAATAGTGTCTAAATGCAAACTAGAAGCTAAGGGAATAAGGTAGCCATAGTATCAGATTCAAACAGAATATTCCCAAGAGCTTTAAAACTTATTATTATTTATTACAATAATTATTTTATTCTCTGGTCTTAATAGTTTAATAATTGTTTTGTTGAAATGATATCCGAGCCAAAGTGAAATTATTCATTAAAAGCATTGGCTGTAATTAAGAAAGTCTTCTTCCTTTCTTTCCTTTCCATCTTTGCTCTTTTTGCTGCATTATCTATGCCAATTTGTATAAACCTCTAAAGAGATGTCATTAGTAATCTACTTTCACCATGGGAATAACACAGTGATCTCTGGATGGCCCTGTGAAACATGGTGGTGCCAGAGTTTATTACAAAACTGACCACTGGGTCAGTATTTGTTTCATGTATCATATGGAGCATTTCACTTTCTCCACTTTTAGGAATTAATCCAGAATAAGAGTTGACATCAACATCCATATGGGCAACTTTAACAGCTGCATAAGCCAGCTGTCCAGCTGCTGAACTTGAATGCCATCATGAGCAAATTTTCATGGGTGGGTTTTTGACGGGTCATGAGATAGGCATAACTTATTTCTTGAGTGTACTGTTAGGTGTACATTTACTTCCTTATGAATCCTATGCCCAGCAAGGCACAACTGGATCAGATTCATAACAGTAATAGACATAGAGTTTCTACTGACCTTGGGAAAAATAATTCCTGCAAAGTAAATGTGTATGATTTGGTCTTTTGCCCGATACTCAGTGTGTTATTAGTTTAGCAAAATGCATTTCCTAAACTAAATATTTTCTCCAAATCTGTGCTCCATAAGTCTGAAAAGATATTGAACCGTTTTTTTAAGTAGAACTAGAAGCTAAATATAATTTAAGTAATAAATAAACAAACGAGTTTGGGGAACAGAAGTAAAATGGCTCTACTTTGAAATATATGCTATATATATATATATATATACTCACTTCCAAAGTTGTTTCAAGTAAATCAGAAATAGTTTAGATTCTTATTGCTGGCATAAAGACCAATCATTTAACAGAAAACATTAGAGAAGAGTTGTAATGATATAATTTTATTTATCTGATGTAAAGATATCTAGGCTTACCAGTACCAAGAAATTCTATTGTTATATTTCAAGTACCATATTTGTTGGTTCTTTTCTTTCTGCAGGTCATCTAAGGCATGTTTCTTTTTATCAGAACCAGAAAAAACATCAGCATAGGCTCTGAAAAGAAGGTGCTTTATTGTCAACAGTCATAGCCAGTAGAAACAACCAGCAATCTTTGCAAATCCTGAATAAGCCAAGGAAGACCAGACCTGGCTTAAATTTGGGTGGGACATTTTCAGAAAAACTCAGGCTTGTAGACTAAACAAAGAAGTTGAAAAAAACATCCCCAAAACTAATGCAGTGGTAAACCAATTCATGTGCCAAGAAAACCACATGAGCATATCCATATATATTCACTGTCACTGCACATGACCTTACTCAGCTGACTTACCTGACCTCAAAAATACTAAGCAAGTTGGACTTGGTTAATTCTTGGATGGAAGATCCACCAGGGAATCCCAGGACTATAGGTTAGACTAGAAGGTCAGAATACATTCCGAAAAGAAATAATGGCTAACTACGTCTGTATTGTTGCCTAGAAAACAATATGTCTGTTTACTTACAAGGACCCAAGCCCAACTTGAAGGAAACTCAACTATTTACTTGATCTACATTGTCAGCATGAATTCAAATCTATATGAGAACAGATCTTTTTTCTTTTAAGACAGAAAAAAAGAAGATATTTCTATGCTGGGAGTCCTCATCTGTGCATATCTGTAGGCTTTCAGAGTTCAGAGAGGAAGATTCTTCAGTGTGGAACACTAGAAGGGATTCTCTCTCTCTCTCTGCTTGAGAAAAGGCAGAAGAGACAAAAAAACAACAACAACCACCTCAAAAGTCCAATTGGTAGGTGAAAAAAACCCTGGAATGGCTACAAATACAGTGGCAATAATGAGAGATCATTTTGTCTGTCCATTCCTTGTGTCCCTTGAGAAGAATTCAAGAATTCTTCAGTTCCTATACTCAAAAGCGTATGATAAAATATTTTTGTCACTTTGTTTTGATGTGTTAGCTCAGCTAATACATAGCCATTAGACATACTGTACACTAGAGCAGCCTCACATCATGTTTTCAAAGGCTTCATTGTTGCCAATGTATTTTAATACCCATCCTTATTATTAGGCACTTCATATTGATTTACATCCATAGCATTAATTTTCCCAAGGGGCACATGAGAAACTGGGTTTTTTGTGGAGAGCTGCCCCTGCTGCCTTGCCCCCAGCACTGCTACCATCTTGTCCCCAATGTCTGATACTGCACTGATGCCCCATCCTCTATTGACACCACTCAGCCCCCTCTGCTGACATTACGCCAATGCCCCAGGTGATGTTGCTGATGCCATGCCCTATTGCTGCCAATGACCTTTCCTCCACCACCAATGCTGCAGGCTGGATTGGGACTCCCACAGGCAGGATGTGTCCCCTGGGCTTTAAAATGCCCAAGTCTGATCATTTGCTAAACAATCACAACTAAAAAAAAATGTTATTCTCATATTCCCAGCCCAATCAAGAGTATTTTTCATAGCTTTCCAGGAAGATCTCAACCAATCATCCAAGTTTTAAAAGGAATTTGAGTTTATCTCTTTGTTTGTTTTCATCCCACCTAGCCTGTGATGGAATTTAAGGGATATCACAAAAACAAACAAAAATTTGGGAAACTTTTTTTTAAAGGAAGCTTTTACCAAACTTATATATTAAGTTATATAATTTCTATTTTTAAATGCCAGAACCCTATCATTATTTATCACCTGTAATTTGCCTAAAATTGAGGGAAAGGATTACGTTAAATGTTTTCCATTAAATTGAATGTAATGTTTACACTTACCTTGCTGTATAGATCTAAAGGGGGAGGGAGTCCAACATTTTTCAGACTAAAGAACCTGTTAGTATAATAGAAATCTGGAACCCCTTCTCAAAAAATTTACTTCAAGAACTCAATTCAACAACCAGAGAGAAGCACAGCTAAACAATTGATCAGTGAAACAGCTTGCCATCAGAAGGTGTGGGTACTCCATCACTGGAGGTTTTAAAGAAGAGATTGGACAAGCATTTGTCTGAAATGGTATAGGGTTTCCTGCTTGAGCAGGGGGTTGGACTGGAAGAACTCCAAAGTCCCTTCCAACTCTGCTATGGTATTGTTTTTCTTCAACCCTTGCAGTAGAATGTATCTCAGACACATGGAAGGAGTTGGCCTAAACACAAACATCCCCTGGCCTGGATGGGGTGGGGCTGTTGAATGCCAGATAACAAACCCCTTCCTTGCACATTAAAAAAAATCACCATGGACTGTGTTTGAATGAATTGTTTTCGTTTGTTTGTTTCTGAAGCTAACTCTCATGGAGCCTGATTAAAAAACACAAATTGAAAATCCTGTTGTAGAATAGCTATCTTGGCTTTGCAACCAGTCATATCCACAACAAATCTTAATGGCAGTTTATAGCTTTGCCTGTATTAGCACCAAAAAGGCTTCCTTTGCTCTAAGTTAGAGCTGAGTTATCGCTAGCACTACATGCTTTCCTTGACTTATCACCATTTATTTAATGACCAATTGAAGTTACAATGGCACAGAAAAAAGGATTTATGACCGTTTTTCACATTCATGACTGATGCAGCTTCCCCACAATCATGTGAACAAAATTTGGGTACTTGGCAGCTAGCATTTTTTAATGATTGTTGCTGCATCCTGGGGTTATGTCATTGTTCTTTGTGGCCATCCCAGCTGGTGTTTGATAAGTAGTCACTGGGAAAGCCAGATTTACTTAATGACAATGTGATTTAAAAGCTGCAGCAAAAAAGGCATACTATTGGATTAATAATTGTACAGGTAATCCCTGAGTTATGAATGTTCCCTTAGTGAATGTTTGAAGTTATGCGATAAGCTCCCCATAGTGTTTACAAACAAGTTTTCTTCCGGGCCTTCTTTCTCACCACCAAACTGCTTAAGGAAGGCTTTGGTGATGGAAAATGAAGGAGCAGACCAGGAGTGGGTTTCAAAAATTGTTCGAACCTACTCTGTGGGCATGGCCTCCTTTGTGGGAGTGGCTTGTCACCCATGTGACTGGGTGGGAGTGGCTTGCCGCCAATGTGACCAGATGGGAGTGGCTTGCCAGGCTGCCACCCATGTGACCTGGTGGGAGTGGCCAAGACGATGTTATTATTAGATATTACTAATTACTAGATATTATTAATATTATTAGATAACATTAAGATAATAAGAGCCGAGGTGGCACAGTGGTTAGAATGAAGTACTGCAGGCCACTTCAGCTGACTGCTATCTGCAGTTCGGCAGTTCAAATTTCACCGGCTCAAGGTTGACTCAGGCTTCCATCCTTCCGAGGTGGGTGAAATGAGGACCTAGATTGTGGGGGCAATATGCTGACTCTGTAAACTGCTTAGAGAGGGCTGAAAGCCCTATGAAGTGGTATATAAGTCTAATAAATAAATAAATAAATCATTATTAATGCATAGATAACTGTGGGACATTACACACCCACCCACACACACACACAAACTATGACAGTGCCAGGAAAACACCAAAAAATAAGAATCCCTCCCCCAAAAGACTGCCATTGAAACCAGCTTTTTTTCCCTAAACCTAAGGACAGGAAAGACAAAGTCACTGGAATAAAAACCATCAAGGCAATGTAGAAAATTATAAAGGACAGGAACTCACAGAACCATCAACCACCTCAGAATTACCTAAACAACGAGGGTGAAACACACTAAATCTGGCAAAGCTGCCTTGCAAGAAACCTGGCCTGCCCATAGAAAAGCAGCCACTTTGAGACACATAAACCTGGTCTGAACACTTAAAAGCAACATATTGCATCACAAAGAAAACATTTGAAAAAAGGAATAACATTTCTTGTAGTAAATATATTTTATAAACAATTAAAAAATAAAATTCCCCCAAAATAATTAAAAAAAGATATTCTATAAATAAAAGAAATTCTTAAAAACCATTGTTAAGTATTACATCAGCAATAATTTACACTGTAACCATTTCAAACTATTCCACACACAATAACTTAAAATGAAACCATTAATAATATTCCATACACAATAAATTACAATAAAACTATTATAAAAAATTCTATGCACAATACATTTCAAAGTATTGAGTGTAGAATATTTTAAAATGGTTTATTTTAATTTATTTTGGATAGAATCTTTTTTTAAATAGTCTCCAGCCAATCAGTGAGCGGCAGGCTGGGCTTAGTGCGGACGGGCAGGGGAGCGAGTGAGCAAGCTGTGGATGGGCAGGGGAGCGAACGAGCAAGCTGTGACACGCCGGCAAAAGGGTGCTTTGCAGTGACAGGGGCCAGGACTGGTACCGGCGTTCCCGGAAGTTAATTACTTCTGGGTTCACCGACCAACCGGTATGCGCGAACTGGGGCAAACCGGAAGGAACCCACCCCTCACTCACTTGCACTTTACAAGCAACGCATTTGATGTGTGGGTAAAAGGAGGGAGTAATCAACTTAATTGTATGAGATTCACTCCTATGAATCATTGCGTATCGAATGGAATAGGCAGGCTCCATTACATTCATAACTCGAGGACAACCTGTATTGCTTAGGGACAGAAATTCCTAAGTATGGTCATAAATTGAGGCTTACCTATAATAAATAAGAATCTGATTTTCTTTAATAATCTTTATGTTTCTCCACAACCATAATTAAAATTTCTCTTCAAAATGATTGACTGATTTGTCACCATGGATCAGAATTTGATCAGATTTTTTATCTGTTTCCCTGACAATTCTATATCTATATCAGAGGTGGTATTCTACCAGTTCAGACTGGTTTACTTGAACCAGTTGCAAGAAACTGCAGGTGGCCCTTCCCACCTACTCCAGCTCTATGGCATTCCATTTAGGCTCCATTTTAGCAAAAAGTGCATGATGGAACGCTTAGCATGTGCATGGAAAACTTAGTGCATGCGCAGAGATGGCACATGTGAGCGAAGCGAGCGTGCGTGCATACATGCTCCCTAGAGGTGGGTTGCTCCCGGTTTGGCCCGGATTGGCCAAACAATAGCAATAGCAATAGCAATAGCAATAGCAGTTAGACTTATATACCGCTTCATAGGGCTTTCAGCCCTCTCTAAGCGGTTTACAGAGTCAGCAAACTGGTAGTGGCAGTGGTGGGAGGTCTGTCCACACACCTGGACGCTTCTGCACATGCAAACCGGTAGCACCGGGATTTGAAACCCACCTCTGGCGCTCACATTTGTGAACTAGTAGGGAAGGTACATAAATACCACCCCTGATCTATATGGTTTAGATCCTTAACGATTACCATATTTTTACAAAACAATTGCCCTTGTACTTCCTTCAGAAGCCTCCAAGTGTAGTTTGATTCATCTTTTGCTATAAGCTCCCCTGAGAATGGAAGTGGTTTTAACTAAGTGTTTGAGGTTTGCAAACACATTGCCCATTTTTTGCATTGCAGGTCTACATCTCCATTTTCAAAGTGGAACCCCATCCCTGTGCACGCACGAGCGCGCGCGTGCACACACACACACTAAATGGACCAGTGAATGTGTGCTTGGATATTTAATTAAACATCTGATCATAAATCTGCCAGGGTGGAAGTCTACCCTGCAAAACAGAAAGTAAAATGAATTTCAGGAGTTCAGACATATAAGAGCAAATGTCCAGTCAGAAACTCCAAAAGAGAATCACATATTATGATAAGCTATAATGGTTTGTGCAAATCCAGCCAATTCTGCTTTGTTATCTCAGTTAAAGAAACCATAGCTTAATATCGTGTGTAAGCTCATTTGAAAGTGTACTCCTAAAGCTATTCTGAAAGCATACTATTTGTGTAGATTTTTTTCCGACATATTAGAAAACTCTTGGGAATTGAACTGCAGTATTCTTTTAAAAAAAGATTGCAAAATATTAAGGTGTCTAGATATGGCACTAACTTGTTCATTTCAACAAAAAAATCACTAAGCATATTTTACCCTAGCTTATGTATCCATTCTAATTTATTGTCGCAGAAAAAAGCATGATTTTCAGTGCCAATAATATCAAAATAGCCTTAGTATAAGTGCTCTTCAGAAAGACAGAATCAGAACAGAGTAACAACCCAAATCATGCAACCTATAAGAAGATTCATGAGTTACTCAATGGCTTAGAACATTCTTTAAAATAAACACAGTTCTGAAATATGAGAGTTTCACCTTCCATAAGCTTCTTTTTCATATATGACTTTTGAAAAGAAAATCAATAAGCAGTGTGAATATGATGCTAATCAATAACTAACATTTGCTGCAAGCTATCTCATACAAAATTTCAATGAATATCACTGCCCTCTGTTCTTCAACTTCTCATGGATAAAGAGCAGAAGCATTTCAAAACAAAGTTTCTCACTTATAGACTTGCTTCGCTTTGGTTCGATACCTTCTTTAGCTTTAAATGCACATGTGTGCTTCCCTTATGCTCACATTTCAGTGGGAAGCTATTTAGAAGCTAAACCAAAAAAATAAAATAATAAAAATAATGGCACACTGTGACCAGATGGGATTTTGTGAGTCAAAGTTCAGAAAGCATCCAGCTGCTTTGGGATTTCTGATAACAGACAATATTGTGGCAAGGACTTCCTTACCTATGATTAGCCATGCATCTAAAATTGGAGTGCCTGTATTTTCCTTTATGTCATGGGTGAACTTTTATCACTCCTTAGGTACATATTATTCATCCTTGTACTGACGCTGACCATAACTTTTGAATGATTCTGGTATTCCATCTGAATAACTGTTAGATCATTCACATGAGTCCTGCTCATGAAATTTTATTCATCTAAACCTGGAGCTCTGTGGGGGTCAGTCACGGAGACTCCACAACTCAGCACCTGTGGAGTCAATGTCTGATTCATTTCTTTCAAACGTTGCGACATTGTAACAGCAGAACCCAGAAAATAGCCCCCCCTTTCCCTCTGCCCATTTCTACCTCCATTTACTCACTTACTGACCATGGTACAAGCATGTAGATATGTTGATATCATTCTGCCAATACTCTTACCACGAGACTTATGGCTTTGAGGAAGACTTGAGAAGGAGTTTCTTTGAGGCCAAAATGCAAGGCTGATACCTATCCTTTATTCTGTGACTGGAAATGACTATGAGCAAAAAGTTGTCCCATACACTACAGGATTCAGTGGTTCACAGGTCAGTGCTTTTGGGCAACCCAAACAATGTCTTAGAAGGTTGCATAAATCACAAAGTTGTAATTTAGTTTTGGTTTATTTATTTGAACATTATAGGTAGTATTTCCTACTGTGGATTTAGATTGTTGTGGGAATGCAGTCAATATGTTCTAAATGCTAGGTATTTATTGTAATGCCTTGAGTTATCCACAACTTTCTTCTGCTTTTCAAGTTCCTGTTCCATTTGTTATTGCTGAACTTCTATGTGTTAGGATCTGTTTTGGAAAAGCCTCCTTTATTCTATCCCAGTGGAGGCTAATATTTTGTTGTTGGATGTCAAAAATGTGAGTGTGTGCATAGCTCGCATGTGTGCTGACACCCATAGAATAGCTCGCATGTGTGCTGACACCCATAATACAAAGCATGCCCCATATGTGCATGCATGCATGCACAAATCCCCCTTACACTCCCCCCATGCGCACCACACTGCTCACCTCCAAGCTGAGCTTGGTATTTCCTCCTGGGGGCTGGGGGAGGTCATTTTCTCCCTCCCCAGGCTCCAGGAAAGCCTGAAAGCCTGAAAAATTGGCCCAACAGGCCAAATGAACTTCTGGTAGGCCTGTTGGACCTGTTTTTCACCCTCCCCAGGGTTCAGAGACTTTCCTGAAGCTTGGGGAGGGTGAAAACGGCCTTCCTGAGAGACCGCCTTCTGCCAATTACCTCCCTACGGCCTATAAGATCTCATAGGTTAGGCCTCCTCCGCATCCCATCGGCCAGCCAATGTCGGCTGGCAACCACAAGGAGGAGGGCCTTCTCAGTAGCGGCCCCGACCCTTTGGAACGAGCTCCCCGTAGAGATTCGTACCCTCTCCACCGTCCAGGCCTTCCGCACAGCCTTGAAGAACTGGCTCGCCCGTCAGGCCTGGGGATAAGGACCATTACCCCGCCCGAATGTTGTATGCATGTTGTGTATCATTTTTATTATGTGTTGTTGTCTTAGTACTGTATTGTATTGTATTCCCCTCTCCCTGGTTTCTGTGAGCCGCCCTGAGTCCCCTCAGGGAAAAGGGCGGCCTACAAATAAAATCAATTCAATTCAATTCAATTCAATTCAATTCAATTCAATTCAATTCAATTCAATTCCCCAGTCCCCCGGAGGCCCTCCAGAAACAGATCATTTCTGAACTTCCAATAGCCTGTTGAGCCTGTTCCCCAGGCTCCTGAGGTTTTTCTGAAACCTGGGGAGGGTGAAAATCAGATGGCCAGTGCACGCATACATGCTGGAGCTGATCCCTTGTGTGTCAGCAGATATGGCTCTGCATGCCATAGGTTTGCCATCACGATTCTATCCTGTCCTTCATTTCCTTTTGTTGTTGTTAGTTGTAAAGTCATGTCTGACACATCATGACCCCATGGAAAATGTTCCTCCAGACTGGCTGTCCTCTATCATCCTTTGGAGTCCATTTACGCTCACATGGACTGCTTCAGTGACTGCATCCAGCCACCTCATTCTTTGTCATCCCATTCTTCTTTTACCCTCAATCTTTCCCAGCATTAGGCTCTACTCCAGTGAGTCCTTTCTTCTCATTAGGTGGCCAAAGTATTTGAGTTTAATCTTCAGGGTCTGGCCTTCTAAAGAGCAGTCAGGGTTGATCTCCTCTAGGACTGACTAGTTTGATCTCCTTGCAGTCCAAGGGACTCGCAGGAGTCTTCTCCAGCACCATAGTTCAAAGACCTCAATTCTTTGGAGCGCAGCCTTTCTTATGGTCCAACTTTCACAGCCATACATTGCAAGTGGGAAAACCATAGCCTTGACTATATGTGCTTTTCATGGCAGGGTTATGTCTCTGCTTTTTAATATGCTGTTTAGATTTGCCCAACTTTTCTCAGTCATAGCCCAGTCCTTCAAATGTTTGGATAGCTTTTGGGTTCTATATTCTCAGATTCTCTGTAAGAGTTTTGCTTGTCTAAAGAGGCATCCTGCAAGCTGGCATACCTTAGACATATTGAGTCTGCTTATTTCAGAATTCCTATTATACCTACTAACCCTGTGTTAGAATTTTGGGTGTGGTCATTCCAGCACATTTGAAAAAGACATCCCCCAGATCAAAACAGAATGTGGAAGACAGCCTATGTACTGAGAATGAGAAAGCTGGGGAAAATGTATGACATTTTCTACATTTCTGTCAGTTTGACAAACATTTATGTCCATAATGAGTTGGGAAATCAAATTTACATTATCACTAAAGATAAATTGCAAGGAAAAAAGAAGAAGAGGAGGAGCTACTTTTGTAGAGGTACCCCGACAAAGATACGTTATGCGATACTGGGCATTTAAAAAAAAACAAGGATGCATACTTAGTAATCAACTGAAACCTTGAAAAAGAGATGGCTTTATTTTAGATACTTTATGTAAGTCATAAAACCAGTGGTTTATTCTGTAAGAGCAGAAAGCCTGGAAGGGACTGAATATATATGTGTGTGTGTGTGTGTGTGTGTGTGTGTGTGTGTGTGTTTTATTTGTGCTGATAAATAAATAAAGGGAGACTAGTATAGATCTATTTCAAGCTATTTAGCTCTCATCAGCTAGCCATACCCTTACTGGGATTTGAACCTGGGCTATATTACATACTAAGGCAGAAATCTTAGCCATTAGGCCACAGGCTCTTATCCGTTATCAGCGAAGCCAGGGTGAAAGGTATCTATTAGATTTTTACAACCCCTGGTAAGCCCCAATTATGGGAAGAAGCTAACTGCTTCCATCATCTGTCAATCGGCTCGTCACAAGAGTCCATCACGGGTTATTGGGTTTCTGTCGTGATGGACTCTTGTGACGAGCCGATTGACAGATGATGGAAGCAGTTAGCTTCCTCCCATAATTGGGGCTTACCAGGGGTTGTAAAAATCTAATATATATACACACACACACAGAGAAAGAGAGAGACACACACAGACACAGACATACACACACACACACACACACACACACACATATGTGTGTGTGTGTGTGTGTCTGTGTCTGTGTCTGTGTGTGTATCTCTCTCTCTCTCTCTCTCTCTCTCTCTCTGTGTGTGTGTGTGTGTGTAATAAATAAGAGTAACAGCAATAAATACTCTTGGGTTATTTTTATTGTAATGTTTATATCACACATTGTATTAGGTAGATTCAGAAAACAGGCTTGCAATACAGAAATGAGAAACCAAGTTTTGAACTTAAGTAAAGCCCTCGTTTTTTTTATATCAATGTTTTGCATAGATTTTTTTGGTGCTGCAACAGGTCTGTCGTAGTCCCTACGAGACTATTCACAGGAATAAAAATGTAAATGGTCGATAAAATTAAACATATATCTGCATATTAGTATTAATTAAAAATGCAGTAAAATGTAATAAATATGTTTCTGTATTTATACGATACAAGGAGCATTGAAGGGTTAACATACACAGATTAGTATGGGGCCTCCATGCTCATGGGGCGCAAGGGCAAGTGCCCATGAGGTCCATGCATTGACAGCTGTGTGCTGCAGACCATTCATGGTTCTATGACATGCATCCAAAATGATCCTAGGATAATAATAATGGATAATAAACCTTTCAAAAGTCTAAAATTCTGATTCTTTGTAACTCTTGCAAGTGGAAGAGTTTTCTTCAGTCTATATTTTTGCTGTTGGATGAAATGCATGTTCAAGAGGGGTCACGGTCTCTCTCTCTGTCTCTTCTCTCTCTGCATTTAATGGAAGAGGCAGCCTGTCCCATCTGCCCAGCTTAATTTGACTCAACCAACTCAGTGAAAAGTCTGGAGTGCATTTTTATAGTTTGCTACATTCAGGATTTGCTGGGATAAAATCCTTCATAGGACAAGTAAAATAGCATCATGGTAATCAGTAATCTGGTTTTGTTTTGTTTACTTTTTTTCTTTTATGGAAAACTGGAAACCTACAGTTTTCTACAGTCTAGAAAACCTACTGACAACAAATCTAAAGTAGAGAGAATATGTGGTGATTGGCTGATGTCCTCAAGGCGATTGTTCGCCTTGAACTGTAGAACAGTTCAAGGCGAACAATGACTGGCTGAAGATGCTCCTTGCAAGCTACAGATTCCTATATTGGAGATGCTGCATGCTGAAGATGAAATTGAGGCTATTTCTAAGGAATGCTGGAGATGACTTGCAGATGGATTTGATGGATAATGGTGTGGTAGAGCATGCTGTCTTCACCAATTGTGGTAGATGAGTTTGGGATGGAGAGAAGCTTTCCAGAGGAAAACAAAATGTTCTATCCAGAACCAAAAACACAAATCAAAGATACAAAACAAAATGTCTTGCAGCATTTATTTCCTGTGGATTGATGCCCTTCCTTTTGGCTATTTCCCGAGATTCATTCATGAGTGTGGGTGTCTGGCTTTTCTGAGTAGGACCATAAATCTTTTACCCAAAAATGTATCTACTAATGGTACATCTACTAATGTCAGTTTGGGATAGACTGACTCTCCGGCCATTCTAGGACTATCCAGAGATAAAGTAACTGTGGGAGACAGGTTTGATAAAAAATGTTAAAAGATTTCCCACAGTCTCTCTTTCTGCTATTGAAACAACACTATTTTCCACTAATTTCCATTTATCCTTATTCTCTGAACTACAGCAAGAATGAAAGCACCCTTGGTTTTAATCTGATTTGTGGAGGCTGATGCTTATAGTCAGAAAAATTGTGGTAACATCTGGGGGAGGAAATGATGAGTCTAGATGGATGAACTTTCCTAAAGTCACATAGAATCATTGTGGAAAGTGTCAGATTTCCAGGGAAAAATGGGAAGGGACTACATAATATTATTGTACCAAGTTTGTAGTTCTGGAAAAATAGCTCTGCCTTTCTGGACCACTTTCCTTTCCTTACTGGTTTTGTCTCAAGGGCAAACTCCCTTCTCTTTCCTTGACTTGCCTTTCATTAATGAGACATTCAGTAAGAAAATATTTATTTCTCCTGTTCTGTCCTTCATCTCCATTTTTAATACCAATGCATCAGAATATAGCAAGATCTCAAAAGAGAGAGTATACCCAAACTAACAGGATTGACATCTCCAGAGTATTAATGTCTGCTATTCTAGTCTTAAGTACATGAATCTCCTCTCCCCTCCCCTCTCCTCTCCCCCAAATGGCCACAAGTAATAGAAGTAGTTGTGGTGAGTGGGAGTGCTTTGGTTCCTACCATTTTGGCCCTGCACATACTATTTGCAGTGCAGATTAGCAGCTACATTTTCTTGTTACATGACACTGTAAAAAAGACACAGACTGGCTTGAAAGATCTGTATTGAAGAAGCAGAAGTCATGGACATTTTACCAGGGCTTCAAATGGATGAAGCCTGAACACCCCCCCTCCCCCACACACATGGGATTTGGCCACTTCATACCTATTTGGTAGAAGCAGTTGTTAACTTTATAAGCAGTTTAGAGAACCGGTTGTTGGAAGAAATCTCATTTTGTTTTTTACCCACTTCACAAGGCTAATCCTGTAAGGAAAGCAGGAAGGAAACATTCTGGTGTTGTGTCTAGCCTAATCTTTATTGCCCTGCTTACAGAAACGGTCTCTCCAGTTAACTCTTACTACATTGTAACAGCAAAGGTGAAACGGCCATCGACGTGAGTGACGTTAAGTTGGTCATGCCCACCCAGTCACATGACCACCAAGCAATGTTCCCTCTAATTTCTTTTTCAGTGTGTGCGGAAAGTATAGTGTTTGAGCGGCACATTTTCATGCCTGAGCACCTGAAATTTTTTAACAGATGTCACCCAAAACAACAACAACAAAATCAGTGTTATTTGAAACTCAATTCTACCATATATAAAGAAATCTCCCTATACAGGTAGTCCTCAATCTACAACCATAATTGAGCCCAAAGTTTCTATTGCTAAGTGAGACATTTGTTAAGTGAGTTTTGCCCCATTTTACAACCTTTCTTGCTACATACAGTTAAGTGAATCACTGCGGTTAACTCAGTAACCTGGTTGTTAAATCAATCTGACTTTCCTACTGACTTTGCTTGGCAGAAGGTTGCAAAAGGCGACCCCAGGACACTGCAACCATCATAAATATGAGGCAGTTGCCAAAGATCCAAATTTTAATCATGTGGCCATGGGGATGCTGCAATGATCGTAAGTGTGAAGAACAGCCATCACTTTTTTCAGTGCTGATGTAACTTCAGTCATTAAGTGAACTGTTGTAAGTTGAGGACTACTTGTATTCAAGTTCAATGGATGATTCTCTATGGAAAAAGGATCAAAACTTCCCTCAATCCACATTTTCCATACTATGAATTACTTTATATGCTTTATACTTTCCCCCGTACTATCCAATAGTCTGCAGTGATATTAGCAAGTTATGAATAAATTACAAATTGATGTAGATTAGCAATTGGGGCACATAAAGAAACAAACAAAGAGGGGAGAAGAGGGAGGAGGAAGAAGGAAGGAAGGAAGGGAGAGGGAGGGAGAGGGGGGGAAGAGACAGAGACAGAGAGACAGAAAAATGAAAGAGGCGAAAGAGAAGGAGAAAAAGAAAGGAGGGGAGGGAGGATAAGAAAAAGTGGCAGAAAAAAGAAAGAGAGAAAGGAAAGAAAGAAGGAAAGAAAGAAAAAGAAAGAAAGAAAAAAGGAAGAAAGAAAAAAGACAAGAGAAGAGAATGAATAGAGGCCAAAAAAGCAAACAAGGAAAAGTAGGGAAAAAAACTTTCACTGGAAAACACTACTTTTCCATCAGCGCAAAACTTTCCTAAACAAGGTTAATTTTCCAGATTTTGACTTTCTGGTCCAGGAGGACGAAGAAGCCTTTATTTTCTTTTCCTTTTTGAGCAATAAAATCAAATAAAATCCACGGAACACCAGCTCGACTCCCCCTTCCTGCGAAAAAAAAACCTTGAGCACCAATGCTCCAAACACAGGGGCTGGATTCAGACAACATGTGCACACCTGGTGTGGGTTTCCATTTTCTTATGTTGCCAAGCACCTCCTGCACACCCGCATCGTGGAAGCGGAGTCAACGGCAGGGCCAAAACTGCCTCCTAGCCGCCTGCAGACTAAAGTCCATCATGCTAAAGATCACCCGTGCAGCTTACAGGGAACATTGCCACCAAGCCCCCCTACCCAGCTGGTCATTAGGGCAGAGAACCGGTTGTTAAATTATTTGAATCCCACTAATTTGAATACATACATACATACATACATACATACATACATACTGTACATACATATTCTAGCCTTGAGCTAAATTGTTTTTCACAAAGCATCTCCTATCTTAACAATAATAAAAAGCCACAAAGACATTTTGCAAGTCATGGCTGAACTATCTGTTAAAATAATTTGGCCTGGAGCAGGAAGCCAACTCTTTGGCCTTCTGTGACTTCCTCATTGTAGAATCTTCCCTGGACTTTCCAGAGACTTAGCAGGAATTGTAGTTTAAAAAACAGAAAAGATTTGGGCTTTATTGCTTTCATTCATCATCATTAACTCATGCCATGTGGCGTAGAGAAAGGAATGACATATTTCTGCAATTAGATTCAGTACTTTGCATGAAAAGAAATGAGCTGTTACAGCAAACATTGCTTTGTGAAACAAGAACTAAGTGCAAAGGAAAGCAAAGGCTCTGATGCAGGCATTTAAATTATTTTTTTTAAAAAATGAAAACATATTTTAAGTGTAGGACCAGTTTAAAGAAAGCAATGTGGCAATATTTATAAGGTTGGGGGAAGGAGAAGCCAATCACATTTGGTTTCTAAAGGGATGATCTCAAACATATAACACACACTTCCTTCAGTTGGATTGTGAAGACTTGTATTGCCAAGAAATACATATTTGCATTATGCACATTTATTCTGCTTTGTTTCCCACTCTCTGGTGATCAGGCTAACAGCAATAAAGTGACAAAGAAATCCAAATCCCCCCATCTTAGAATAATGAAGTGTTAGTATCCCTTTTCACTGGGTTATCCAGCAGCTTGAATTTCCTCTGTGTGTGGTTGATGAGAAAAGAAAGAGGAATACAAAAGAGATAGAGAAAGAGAAAGAGGTTGTCATAGAAAGGATAGAGATAATGCAAGAAAGACAGTGAGAGATGGAGTGAATGAAAAAAGGAGTAACAAACCTGTACAGAGCTATGAAAAAAATCCAATTCCAGAATTTTGACTCTGGTTCTGCCAGGAATTAGTGGTTCATGGTTGCCTTTTGTTTTTACTAGGAAAGGAGTTCCTTACTTCTTTAGTCCCACTGTTATAATTCCATTCCCTAACTTAATATTATAGTTTAGAAATAATTTATTTCTCTTCATTTCCCCCAAATCTCCTGAAGGTGCATCAGGCATGTAGACCTTCCATAGGTGCTATAGAAATGATTTCTCATTTATCTGAAAGGATGGCTCTGACTACATGCATCCAATTATGTAGACGGATCTCTCTCCTTTATTAGAAATTGGGAAAGAAAGAACAATGAGTAAGGGGTAATGAGACTATGGGACCACCAAAATAATAAAATAGAAAGAAATAAGACATGTTAGTTTCTGCCGCTCATCCATCCATCTTCTTTTTCTCCATCTCCATAGTGCTTATGGAGTATTGTAACCTATATTATATGGGGATGAAGACAAGAATTGTTGAAAATATACCACTTCTATCTCCATTCTCCTGAAGAACCTCACCGCATAGACCTAATTATATACTTTATTTTGGCTAAGACTATGCACGCCTTTTCTCCCAGTAGATGACATAGCAGAGGAAAGCTTGCTGTTAGCTTGTCACATAAAATTTTATTTTCTTGTTATATTATGCCATATAAAAAGGAAAGGCAAAATGCCATGACATGTGATATTCTCAGATGGACTCCGCATCAAGCATTTTGAGCAGAAGCTTCCCACTGTCTGCCATTTATTTTTCCTCCCGTATATTTATAATACTTGGATAAATTATGATCATGATTTTTCCCCTTTTGATAATATTTCTGTTTCTCTTCTTCAGGGTTTTCTCAACCGTCTCCCCCCACCCCCCTATTCTTCCTGGTTGTTCAATTACATGTGCTCATTCATCTCTCATTAGTTCCTGTTCAGTGGAGGAGACTTGGCAGAGCTCTTTATATAGCATTCATAATATCCTTATCCACAATCAGAATTCTCACTGACAACAAAGAGTCCCTTCCCTTGTGCATTCATTCCTTTATTCTTTTCTGAACAAATCACTCACAAGTACCTTAAAGTGAGAGTGTGACAAATTTGCTATTAAAAATATCCTTTTTAAAATTCAACTGTGTAGATTTGTTAAAATTCAGATTTGTGTATATATTTTTGGCATTAGTCTGATCATTTAAAGGAGCTCCCCAATTATTTCTTACACAGTTATTGCATTGATCTCATGTTTTGCCTTCATAATTATCCTCAACTGAGTTTGGTAATTCATTTTTTGATCAGGCTAAAGTAACTTTTTAACCTAATCAAATATTCACTTACATATACATTGCAATTATTATTATAATTACAGTGTGTGCATGCATGTGTGTGTTTGTGTATGCACAACACAGATATACACAGAGGATAGACCAAAGATTAGGTCCCATAAGCCAATAGACAATCTAAAGAGACCAGCACATTATAATTTGTCAACACCAAAGAAAAGGTGGCTATACTTTCAGTAGCTATGTTCAAAGTTCCTGAGTCAAATCAGTAAGGAATTGTTTAGAATAAAATGGCAATCAATTTTAACATTTAATGTAATTTATACATTGTACATTTGGTTCATGCACATTTGAGTGCAAAAGTAATCCATGCAATCTGGTCTCTGAACCTTTCCTCACAGTGTATACCTTTTTTGATAGGAACTGAGATTTTTTTTAATAAACATTTATATATTTAGAATCTACCTACGCAAATCTGTCCATTATAAAAATAATATGGTCAGATCAGACATAGGTTCAGAAAACTCTTTGTTTAGAAATGTATAATTGTATTGTTCATTAAATATTATACTTACAGTTTTGAAGGACGTTTGCAAAAAAAAAAAGTCTGGAAGATGTGGTCTTTTCTTTCCCATATTTTAGAAGAATCTGACTGAAAAAGATTTCTTCCCACCTTGTAGTTTTCTTGGATGGAAGAAAGAAATTGGATGGAATTTGAGAAGGAACTGCTGGATAATGAAGTACTTTCTGGTTAGGTAAGATTTACCACCCTTCTAGATTTTTGCTCTCTCTGTACTTTCTCTATTCTCCTGCCAGATAGCTACTGTTCTAAAGATCTCCAGCAGAAGCAAGATGAAGGAAGAGTTCCTGTTGGAGCTGGCATGTACATATATTAATGGAGTTTTTCAATAGAAAGAAGGAAGACTTGAATTCAAGAAAGACAACAGTATGGAGCAGCAAAGGAGTAACTAGGGCATCAAGGGTCCAAGAGGAAGACAAGCAGAAACACTTATGGCAGCTAGGAGGAAAGAAAAACATTCTTGAAACAAAATAAGTGAGAAGTAAAGAAGCAGTGGTCCTGCAGAAAGTTGGAATTGGCAGCCATAAGCTGGAAAAGAAATCTCCAAGAGCTAGAAGGAAGCACAGGCAAATCTATCTGTCTGTCTGTCTGTCTGTCTGTCTGTCTATCTACCTACCTACCTACCTTCCTTCCTTCCTTCCTTCCTTCCTTCCTTCCTTCCTACCTACCTACCTACCTACCTACCTACCTACCTACCTACACATACATACATACATACATACATACATACATACATACATATACATACACACATGTACTGCTGTAAAATGGCTTCTACTGTGCAGCGCTGTGGAGTTGCTATGGTAACGGCTTCACAGTACTCCACAAGGGGATCCCTCTGGTAAGGGGGAAATTTGAACATTAGAAATTACGTTTGGTCTGTACATCCCCCCCCCTTATAAATAAATACCTGGGCAAAGACGGGTTGTGGGCTAGTAATCAATATAATAAGAGACTGAGGAAATGAAAAGCCTGAAAGTGGAGGAGCAAGAGACTGGAATGAGCATAGCAGTGCTCAAAAGACCAAGCCTCCCATTTTGGAAGAGCCTGTGATTTTTAGACATTTGTATGCCCAAACAGAAAGGAGGAGAAGGAAAGAAGCATTAAGTTCAATATATACATAAAGCTAAAGAAAGGTACTAAACTCCTGGTAAATAAGTTAGTGGAATAATCAGACTAAGCCTGAGGCTTAGGAAGCAGAGTAAGACATGCACAGGAATCAGAAATAGTTAGGCTTAAGGCTTCAGATTTGTAAAACTGAGTTCTACTTTTGTAAATAGTAAGCAATGAACATATTCTATAGAGGATGAAACAAAGCCTTATTTATTATCTTGTCTACCATCCAAACCCCAAGCTATGACATGTAGGGTAAGAAGAAATCTTGTATATCTGGCTGAAAAACAGGATATATACCCCACATCATTTGTGCATATGAGAAAACAGACATACCTGTGAAAATTCATCAACTATTTTTCAACTATTATAGCTGTTTCCTAATTATATATTAGATTCCATTTAACTCAGATACAGAATATTAGTGGCAGGACTCTTTCCTTCAGAATAATAGAAAAAAATTATAGGCCAACAACCAGTTATAGTAAGCTACTATGCTACCACAATACTTTGGTATAGCACAATACCTACATGCATCTGTTTAGTTTAGTTTAGTTTAGTTTCACTTTATTTGTATGCCGCCCTTTTCCCTGGGGGGACTCAGGGCGGCTCACAGTTCAAAGGGGGGGGGAAAGGACAAACAATTTACAACATAAAAGCACTACATCATTTAAGAACTCAACAGTCTTACAATTCGAGTAGGGGTTAGAGTCTTTAACCCCAGGCCAGCCGGGATAGCCAGATTTTAAGTGCGGCGCGGAAGGTCTGGAGGGTGGTGAGGGTCCGGATCTCCACGGGGAGTTCATTCCAGAGGGTCGGAGCAGCCACCGAGAAGGCTCTCCTCCGGGTAGTTGCCAGTCTACACTGGCTGGCTGATGGAATTCGGAGGAGGCCTAATCTATGCGATCTTATCGGTCTAGTGGAGGTAATTGGCAGTAGGCGGTCTCTCAAGTATCCAGATCCAATACCAATATCTGACCTCTTGAAAATGGAGGAGAGTTGCTGATCTTTAAGCTACACTAGTTCTTGCCAACTGAAAGATCCATAAACAAATTCTAAATATGCCTGCTCTTGTCTCACTTTTCAATAGCAAATAACATAGCAAACCACATGAAGACATTCTTCAATCATTAGTGGTAGAAAATGTGACAACAGATTCATAATTTTTGCTGTAGTGACCAACCATAAAGATTAAATACCAACATTTTGCCCTATACCACAGCAGAAGATAATTGATCAATATTGGGCATTTTTGTAAGATATATTAAACATGACCATGTTCCATATAATTTAATCACAGGTGGCAGATCACAGGTGGCATAGGTTGAAAATGAAGAGCAGTCATCAATTGTGTTTAGCTTGAATCAGAACTTAAACCAAGCTTTTAAAGCTAACCACTTGAAAGGTCTTAATTAAATTAAATTAAATTAATTAAATCATCTGACACCTGTTTGACAATCCATGCTGATTTCTAGTAATGACTGCTTGGCAAGATATGTCTATCTGTCTCTATGTATGTGTGAGACACACACACACACACACACACACACACAGATCTGCATGTGGTGCATACACACAGACACAGACACACACACAGAGGCAACAGTTGATTCTAGGATTTTCTCATGCATTATAGTTCTCCTCTTCTGTCAGTATGAAGATATGGAGAACATTTCCCTTCCTTCAATTATCTAGTTATTCTGTATACTAATATACAGAAACTTGACTAAATCATCCTAAAGTTCCTTCAGTGACCTAGGACTGGGCAGTTGAACTTATTCAGCGTTATATTTTAAACATATTTGTTTGATACATATTAATGTTTCATTCAGGAACTCAACAATTAATTTTAATCATGTTAATAATAAAAACAAGAACATGGAATCCTTTTTCCCCACTATGTACTTTATAACTGCAAGATAAAATATATCATTGAATGGTTTTGCCTTTTGGAGTTATCTTTTGCATGTTCACTGAGCACATGTAGTTGTCTAATAAAGTTGTCTAAGAAAAATGTGTGCATGAAATTATCTTAAGTGAGATTGCCTGTAATAAATAAACCATTTTACACCTGTCTATTAGTATCTGAAGTATCTTTATTTTCTCCCAAATATGTCATTGATGTCCATGCTGCCGTGGATGAGTAAAAAAATGTTTTCAGTTGTCTAATATTCAATCAGAAAAAAATTGATCCAGAATCAGAACAGCTCTATCCCAGAATTATGCAAGTTCATCCCTGGATGTCATTGAAGCTTGGAGCTATCCAGGGTCCTGCAGGACTAGCTTGATCCTTTCTCCCACCTGCCTGGTTAAACAGTGCTTGGTGGCTTTTACCATCAGGGTAAGACAAACCACACAAACTGTTGGTTTATATTATTTTCCATAGAAAAAAAGATGTAATTCTTTCACATATTTGGGAGAAAATAAAGATACTTCAGATACTAATAGACAGGTGTAAAATGGTTTATTTATTACAGGCAAGATCAATAACCAGCAGTAGCTTTGTTCTCTATCCCTTTATCCAATCCCTTTATCAAATGACAAAAATTGATGGCCAGCAGCAATGTAGTTCAACTGTGTAGAAATTGTTACTTGATTTGGCCTGAATCTCTTCTTGTTCAGCTGCATTGGATGGCCAGCAGTTTTAGTTCTATAAATGGAAGATAATCTTTTTCTCCCTATTCCATTTACACCATACATAATTTTCCTGAACTTCACCAATTTTGAGTCCCCCCACATTTTAAAAGGTATATAAAGGTCATTTCAAAGCTGCTAGTAGGTCATATTAAAATATATATTAGAAATTGAAAGTCTAAAGCATTCTTTGTTAGAAGTTGGAATTATTATGTAATGGGCCAGTTCTAAATTAAGGGATGAAGTGATACATGACTAAACAGATGGACATAAATAACACAAATAATGAACATACACCATATATCTAAATATAGTAATTGACTAATTGAATCCCAGTTGTTATATTTTGCTTAAATAAAAAGCTTGCATTCCTTATGTAAAAATTATTAGTCAAGCAGGTAATGAGGATTATAAATGCTTCAGTACAAGGATACAGCCTTCCTTAATGTTTCTGAACTACATCTAGCAATTCTCATGATTGTCCATGCTGTCTTGGGCTACTGAGATTTGTCATTCGACAGCATCTGGAACAATAAGTTTCTCATCCCTGCTGTAACAAGTGTCAGACAGTTTGTTATTTTTTGGCCTTTAAAGCCAAGCAAGATGCCATAAGGGTTGCATTTATCTCTTTCTGTGGTTAATAGAATAAGACATGGTGTGCAATGCCATCCTACTCATACTTAACCTCACCCATCTATTTGATTGATTGATATTTATAGGAGCAAGTGAAATTAAATGTAAAGGTTTAATATATATTCTTGTTCTAAAAATGACAGGAAGAATTTCAGTATCAATTGTAAATTGGTGAGCAGCTATATACTATAACTTGGTTTTCCTCCATTACAGTATATCTCCCTCTGCAAATCCATGTCAGTATGTGGGTTTATTTGTCTATCAACATCCTAGGCTGATGTTACAATGAAGTGGCTAATTTGTAAAGAGGCTCAGTACTCTTGATCTGTCAGCTTTCCTCTCACTCTGAAATGAGTAGTAAAATAAGAGTGGATCCTACAGTGACATCATGACACATTTCTGGCTCTGAGGCTATTTGCTCTGGCATATATCTCTTAACTGCCTTCTGGGGTGTGGGCCAGTGAAGTGAGGCCTAGCAGTTCTACCTACATTGCAAACAACTTTGCTTGATAAAGCTGAATCTACATTATAAAAAAGTAAGCATTTTCAAATTGTTTAGGATCAAAAAAGAGGGGGTAACTTTGCAAGAGCGATAGAAAATCTACTGTGTATTTACAGGAGAACAATAAACAAAATGCAGGTTGCTCTCTCTGTTTTCAGAATACTAGGATACAGTGGTTATTAGTTTAAACTTTTTCAGAGAATATTGAAAAATACTGAACCTTGTTGTCTTGACAGGAATCTGCATTAATGCCTTAACTAGTCACAAAAATTTTCATACAGTTTTCTTGGAAAGTTTGACAAATATCCAAAGAATCCCCCCCCCCCAAGCCATTTCCCATCTTTTTGTTTGGGAAATGATTCTCACCCACGCTTGTTTTCTTTCCCCCTTTTGTTGAAGTTTGCTTTTCATGTTAGATGTTTGCTTGAATAAGCTATTTATTTATATATTATTGTGTTTGGTAATTATTTTCCTTTTTTAACCTTTCTGTTATTTATTAAAAAAAAGAAATTAAATAATTAATTTAAAGCACTTCTAGACCTCCACATCTTTAGATGGTGCAGATGACAGATGTAGTATGTCTATTTGGCTAACGCTAGAAAGCATGTCTTTGTTAACCATCCCATACCTCCATTGGCATCCCAATTGCCATAGCATAAGCTTTTACTTTTTAATCATGCTTTGATTAGTTTGCTCCATTGTTCATTGTTTGCATGTGCACTGAACACACAGGCTTTTTAATTGGCTATCTGAAATGAATTACTGACGGCGATTTGGCTACATTATATTCGGTTCTGTAATCAAACAAATTCTTCTGTCAAACAAACAAACAAAAAAGATCAGTGTTATTGTTAATTGTCCTACTTGATGAATTAAACAGAGTATTATTCACCCTTTCTAATTAGACTATCAAGAATAACATACATAACACTTCAAGAATGGACTATTCTTTTATTCACAGCTGTTAGCAAACACTGTACATCTGATTTGTGATTAAGATACAAAGAAATAACAATTACAGTCAGATTAATTAAACAAACAAAAAGGATCTAGGGACCAAGGGCGAGGAATAAGATGGGCGTTGTATTAAGCTTCATGAAGGGAAGACTGATCTCGTTCACAGGCTGGCACCAAGCAGAATGCAAATGCTACTTAAACTGAAATGTGGACTTATAAGATGCCTCTTAAGAATCATTTACACTTTCTGCCCAGGATGTAATTCTGATCCCTTGAATGATCAACTTTGGTTTCCCTTTATTCCCCCAAGTAAATTTCTAGCCAAATATGTCATATTTAGCATACATTTTATTTCATTTTAATTATATTCTGTTTTAGCTATATTTAACATACTATATTTATTTGCTTTTTAAATCATGAGCTCTCTGGTTGTGTGTGAACTGTTGTTCTAGAAATGGCAGTGTTGCATACTTTCCTGGAACAGTTTCTTTGAACAACTTTTTGTAACAGCAAAGTGGATTTGAAACAGCATAAATGAGATAGCAATAGTACTTAGACTTATATACCACTTCATAGTGCTTTTACAGCCCTCTCTAAGGGGTTTACAGAGTCAGCCTATTGCCCCCAACAATCTGGGTCCTCATTTTACCTACCTCGGAAGGATGAAAGGCTGAGTCAACCTTGAGCCTGGTGAGATTTGAAGTGCCAAATTGCAGGCAACCAGTAGTCAGCAGAAGTAACCTGCAGTACTGCACTCTAATCATTAGAGTGCAGACAATAGCTCATTGTCTGGAATTGTTCAGTGAGAGAGAGAGGGTGGGGAGGGAGGGAGGGACGGAGGGAGGGAGGGATGGAGAGAGAGAGAGGGAGGGAGGGAGGGAGGGAGGAAGAGATATGGGAATCTATTCAAGTGGTATGTGTGTGTTGGGAATCTATACCAAGATTGAAGATACTTATTCATAATGGACAGTATATTAATTGGTGTAGGAATCCAAATGGCCTCTACATGACCAGATCTAATAGAAGAAAATCCATCACCTTTCCAGGGACAGACATCTGCAGGATCTGCTTCTTTAGTCCAAATGAAACAAACATCATTGTATCATCACAATGTTCCTTTCATACATGCAGACAAGGCCATCACAATGCACATAAAAAAAAAGATAGAGTTTGTGGCATGACAATGCAATGCTGTTGCCATTGTTTACTCTTCTCCAGTCTCTGGGCAAGCGAGTCAACCATTTAATTGTTCTTACTGTTAGAACTGAGAACACAATTCTTTTTTCTCCAGCTCAACTTTTTTTTTAACTTAAACCCATCATTTTGCCTGTTGTGCTCTGGGATGATAGAGAACAGGAGGTTTTTTTTGTATGTTATCTTTTTATGTAATTGCATATTATCATATCTTTTTAAAATTATTTGTTTATTTTTAGACACTTGGTATATACTGTCATATCCTCTCTCAATGTTTTCTTAAACTAAACTTTCATTTTTTCAGAGTTTTTACCCCCATAATAAGTCTGTTACAGTTGCAGGTTTTCTGAATACCTTTTAAAAGTGGTGCCCTAACTGGACATGACAACCAACATTGCATAAATTTGAATTATTACTGACTCATTTCTGGTGTACAAATCACTGAATCAACTGTGATGATGAATTTTTCACAAATATTACTACCAACAAGGTGTAACCTGTTCCTATAATTTTATTGTTGCTTCCTAAGAGAAAACTCTTAAATTTCATTCTGTTACTTTCTGCAAGCTATCAAAATTACCCTGAATTTCCTTACAGTATTTTGAAGGGAGGAGCAATCCAATTTAATTGTGCGTCTTGCACGCATTAAAAAAAACTCTCTATCTTTTCATCCAGTCTATTAATAAAAACCTTTAATACCATAAATATATTTCCTCATATTTCATTTCAGATGAGTTCAAAGATTTAAATTCATTTATAAAAATCATATTCCCTAACCTTAATTTTATTAGCCTTAAGCTTTCATTCTGTTCTTTACAATTACCTGGTATAAATTGTTGTTTTCCCCTTTTTTTACCTCTTTCTAATTCTTTGTTCCTGTGCTTTTTATAACTTCTTTTTCAGGAATTCCACCCATCTTGAATTTCTTCTTCTATGAATGTCCATCATTGCAAAAACGTATTGATTAAGATATTCAATTTTTCTCAATATCTCTTTAAATAAAAAACCCTAGTATTTCATGGTCACCTTCCCTCAATGCTTCTGCTACTCCCACTGCATCAATGAAGTCTTTCTTTCTTGTTAATATTTGATCAAGAATGGCTAATCGTCTTCCATTCTCTGAAGAGAAAGTTGTCAGCAAGGCAAGTCAAGGATTTTCGAGAAGGACTAGGCTTGGCGGAGTTTTAATATATAATTAAAATAATCCATCACTACTACTCTGTGTCTTTTTGACAGGTCTGCAATTTGCTTGTTCATTTCTCTGTGTTTGGGTGGAAGGTAGTTGACACTAATCATATTGCTTTAACTTGTTGTTCTGCTTATTTTGACCCAGATCCTCTTTACAGTATTGTCAAATCCATTCACTTGGATTTCTGACCAGGTGTGGATACAGCTACAAGATGTAGTGCAACTGCTTTTGAACACATTGTATTTCTTGACTGCTATACTCTAATTATAGTAAAACATCCAACAGGTTCTCAATTATACATATCAAATGATATTCTATTTTCTCTGCTAAGAGTTGAGACTTAGCTTAGTTATTTCTCATACACATTAGTGTATAATCTTTCTGATTTCATTGAGTGGTTTAATAGACTTTATAATAGCAATATTGTAATTCCTTATAAAGTGTAGAAGTCTGTATCTGAGGTAACTATATCAGGGTTTTCATCTCCAACTCTGATAAGATTCAGTCTACCAATTTTTTTCCAATGCTTATTTTTTTGTCTCAGCAATCCATCATACAGTGGGTTCCGAAATCAAAACCTTGACAGCACCGTTTCCAGAGTGAGTCTTTCATTTGCAAAATTCTTTCCTTTTCTAGTCTTCCTTAATGGGGTCTAGGGATAGATGAAAATATCAGCTTGGTTTACTAACTACTGTAAGTCAACAAGCTAGAAAACGGGAGACTGTGAATTCTAGTGCTACCTTAACCATGAAAACCAGCTGGGTGACTTTGGACCAGTCCCTGTCTTTCAGTCCAACTGATCTCACAAGGTTATTGTTGTAGAGAAAATAGGAGAAGAAATGAATATTTAGGTATATTGCCACCTTGAGTTTTTTATAACAATAATGGGAGGATATAAAATAAATAACTAAGTAAACGTATCATTTGAACCCCACAGGCTATTGAGCTTCGTTATGTAGATGGTATGGTTCTAACTGCATTTAGAAATATGCTTTGTCCTACATTATAACGGGCACTGGGCTTCATAAGATTTCAAAGTTGTTCTGTCACATTTCTCATCCATCCTTCTCACAGAAAGCATGCTTCATGAATCAATAGTCTGATAACCATGTGTTTGTTTTAGTTCTTCATACTACCAAACCTCCAAATGTTACACTTCTTCCCTTTGTATTTTTGCAGGGGTAACTTCAAAAATGTACTATCTGCAACCCAAGTTCTTTTAAGGGATCTGCTGTATCTCTTTTTGTTCCTTCTAACTAGTGCTGATTTCTTGTGAATGCCGCAAATCAGTATCAGATACAGAATATTCTATATTCCTTTTATTCCTCATTGTCAATCTCATTTGATTCTCCTCTGAATTAGTTACTTTTTTCAATTAGATCTTGTTGTAAGGGCTGCTTTGTTGGTCCAATAGATATTGATCTTTTTAAAAAACAAAGCAAAACTGAAGTGCCATCACTTGTTGTTCCAGTTCTCTTACCTTCTCTTTAAGCATTACTACAAATTTACACTTGTCATAAATGCAGACAGACAAACATGCCACAAGTATTGCAAGTCATAGCATGCTCACTCATCTTCACTTATGTTCCCAAGGCGCCACCAATAGAAAGAAATTTATTCTTCTTGTTTCCTTCTCATATTTTCAATGTTAGTGAATTTCCATAACAGTAAAAGAGAAGGTTTAAACGCCTATCAAACTCTGCTGCCAAATTTTTGTTGGTTTTCCTCTGTTCATTTACTCAGTGAAACTCAGTCAATTGAAAGTGCAATTATTTCATGTGACTTGGCCAGGTAGAGTCATGGTATAGCTGGATAATGGCAAAAGCTAACTTTATTTTAGCTAAAAGCTCAGTATCTAGTGTAAAAATGGATACTTATTTATTTATTTATTATTAAATTTATATTGCCACCTATTCACCAGGGGGAGGGCCTTCTCTGTGGCAGCTCCGGCCCTCTGGAATGAACTCCCCGCAGGGATTCGGACCCTCACCTCTCTCCAGGCCTTCCGAAAAGCCGTCAAAACCTGGCTTTGCCGGCAGGCCTGGGGGTGATGAGTTCCCTCCCCTCTCGACATGTATGGTTGTGCGATTGTTGTCGACTTTTATTATTTGTATTTTGTCTTTTATGTTCCCCCTTTTTTTCCCCTTTGAATTGTTCGCCGCCCTGAGTCCTCCCGGAGAAGGGCGGCATACAAATAATAAAATACCAATACCAATACCAATACCTGTGGTTGCCTCAAGGCAGCTTACATAATATAAAAACCACATCTAAAAAGAGTAAAAATAATGAAAAGATCTAATAAATTAATGTAATAAAATCACCTCCACCCAAACAACAGCCAATCACATGAGTCATTTAATGGGCTCCATCCCACTCTGGGTTCCTCAGGCCTGCTGGCAGAACCAGGTCTTCAGCGCCTTCCGGAAGAGTATTAGAATGGAGGCCATTCTAATCTCTAGGGGAATGATATTCCAGAGAGAGGGACCACCATGGAGAAGGTCCTCCTTCTGGGCCCCACCAGGTGTATCTCCCTTGGGGATGGGACCCACAACATTCCCTTGCTCTAATGGGTTGGGTAGATGTGATTGGCAAGAGACAGTCCCTCAGATAACCTGGTCCCAAGCCATGAAGGGCTTTAAAGGTGATAACCAGCACCTTGAATTATACCCAGAAGCAAATCAGCAACCAATGCAGCTTCTATCTTTTGAGTAGTTTAGTAGTTTTGCTACAATTATTTTTCCACATTTGTATTTAACATCAGTATGTTTATATTACTTCCAAAAACCATAAATAAATAGCACATACAGTATAATACCCCCAGTGGTCTGTAATTTTGATCTGGGAAATCTGGGTTCAATTTCCCATTTGGCCACAAAAATTACAGACTTTTTGATCTGTCATTCTCTCTCTCAGCCCCATTGATCTCCCAGATTACTGCTGTGGCATACAGCTGAAGAAATTCCCATAAGATGCTTTGAGTTCCACGAGTAAATGCAGGATATTTCAATCAATCAATAACTCAATCAATCAACTAACCAGAGAGCTCATCCCAAATTATAAACAATGGAACATCAATGGAAAATGACTAAATTCACTTTTCAAAAACTAAATTAAAAATGTGGGAAGGTAATAGTGTTCTGTGCATCTTCGGTGTTTAGTCAGGGCAGCCACATAACCATGGAGACATCTTTGGACAGCGCTGGCTCTTCAGCTTTGAAAGGGAGATGAGCACCACCCATAGAGTTGGGAATGACTATATATATCTTCACACATATATCTTCACACATATAGCTTCACAGAGAAGTTGGCTTTCATTAAAAAAAATAGGGGACCTAAAGCTTCCTTTATGAACATAATGCCCTCTGAATATATTGGATTGCCTGTGAATTTTGGGAGTGGATATTCAATTGTTTTGTAGAATGCCAGACCATGGAAAGTAACTTTGGTAGAAGTTAGGTGAGTTTGTGGTAAAAGGTGTCTCCTGATACCTGTCTAATATATGCCATTATGGAAAAACAAATTCAGTTAAGTTATAAGTAATTCAAACAGCATAGTGATACATTATATCTCCAGTTTTTGATCCTATGTTCTGTGGATGTATTTTTTACTTCCTGTGGCTAAGGCTGTTTCTACTAATGGGTGAAGAAATGGAATATTATACCATTTAACAGTGTCGGTTACATTAATCACTGAAAATTCTTTTAATGTGTCAGAAGTAACTGTCAGACTGGACATACTGAATCTATTTAAACTAAAGCATGCCATTTTTTATCTATAGCGCACTCTAATTCACATAAAAGGGTCAAGAAAATGTGATTAAGTGACAGTTTTAAAATGTACTATAATATTAAATAGCTTGATTAAGTGACAACTATAAAATATAATGCAATATTAAGTATCTTGCTAGGCCCCAAAAGAACTTTAAAATATTTTAAATGATTAGGTAATTTTGTAACCCATTGAGAGTTCCAAGGGAATCATTTGAATAAATAAAAACATGTGACCCCTCCCTCCCAAGTTTGTATATGCTTGTGATAACTTTCCAAATATGTATGATCATGGAGTGAGCAATGTTTAAGCTAATTTAAGTGTTTTCTTGTCCCTCACCCCAGCTGAAGTACTTTCAAGTATGCAAAATTTTTGAGCTATATACATTTATATCTTCTTCTTTCATGCCTCCATATACCAATTTCCTTTCTCTGGTCATCTCAGAATATTCCTGAACTAGAATAGGATATAGCAACTGGTCACCCGTTGGGGACTAGCTGGAATAGGACATGGTAACAATGTCAGCCAATGTATAGGCTTGGCAACTGGGTGAGCCAATGGGAACTATTTGGTGACTGAGAGCCATACCAGATGGTTCATAGCCTGGGCGTGGCTTACCTATGTAGTTCTGAGTCTGTTCAAGAGAACTAATCTAGTCTGCTCTCTGAATTGAAACTAGAAACCAATCTCTCCCCTCTACCATGTTGGAAGAATCACCTGTTGGTATTGTACATTTATTCATGTGTTATTATGTATATAAAGAAGTTAATGAATCCTGCTGAATCAGTTATCTGTGGGTGCTTTCTGGATTTGATTTTTGCAGCAAACTCTGATAGGTGGCATCTCACTGAACACCCTTTTGCAATGTCTTTCACTGAGATACACAATTTGTTCATCTAACTCTATATCAGCTTTTCTCAATCTGATAAGCGACTAAAATCCTTTTCAGAGGGCATCCTCATGCCAGGTTAAACTGTATTTTCTGGGACCAAAACTGGGTATTATCAGACTGCTTGATAATTTCCTCTGAATTTCTTTTTGTGCTTGTGTTTGAGATGGGTTATTTATTAGAGCTGGTATGGTATGTTATTCTTGGAGTACGATTCTGGAAGTTAAGTCATAGCAACTGGATCTCTTTTCTTATTGGTTAACTGCTTATCCAAATAGCTTGTTCAGTGTGAACATTTACTTTCCAATGATTCTCTTTCTACTTACAAAATGAACCAATACAGATTAGAAACCATCTAATGGAGGACAAATATTATTGTTGCTAGTTGCAAAGTCGTGTCCAACCCATTGCGACCTCATGGACGATATTCCTCCAGACCTTCCTGTCCTCTACCATCCTCTGGAGTCCATCACTGCTTCACTGACTCCATCCATCCCCCTCATTCTCTGTTGTACCCTTCTTCTTTTGCCGTCAATCATTCCCAGCATTAGACTCTTCTCCAGTGAGTCCTTCCTTCTCATTAAGTGGCCAAAGTATTTGAGTTTCATCTTCAGGATCTGGCCTTCTAAAGACCACTCAGGGTTTATCTCCTCTAGGACTGACCAATTTGATCACCTTGCAGTCCATATATGGGGTCCCCCTAATTAGCTTGATCAGACTGAAAAGGCTCAGACTAAGAGGTTGAGACTGAAGAAATCCAGTTGCCATGATACAACTTCCAGGCAACTCTATCTGGATGACTAAGAATCTTCATTGGCATCTTGTTGTTAGGAGGAGATTTCCCATTTTTTTCCTTATGAATTAACTGAAGTGGGAAAGCTAGAAAGGTAATTTGGCACAGAAATTCATCTGGCCTCCTTGTAATTACATAAATTCCAGAACCATCCCATTCTGCCCAGTGAAATTCTTTTCTCTATTTGAAAAAATTCTAAACAAGATCTTTTTCATCCTCTCAAAAAAGGGGATTTTTTTTAACCCCGTCAAGCCCAAAGAAATTCTGGAATGGTATAGAAATGATATAGGCTATCCTGCCATGATCAGGGATTTGGACTAGAAGACCTCCAAGATCCCATCCAACCAGATTACTCTATGTTCTATGTTCTTTTAACAAAATAAAGGAAACTGTATGAGGGACACAAATGCAAAATTATCTATCAATTATCTAATGGAGCGAGAGCATAATTAATCAGATATAACACCTCAGAATAATTGGTGCAGAAATGTATTTCCCAAGGTAGCAGTGTTGGTTTCTTCAGGATGTTGAGTCAACTTGTATTAATCACATCATGAAATTAGTGCCAATTTATCTCCACAACTTTCAGATTTGTTACAGGTTCCCTTGCTTATCATTCACATTTGGTGCTTCAAATAAAGACAAGAATACTAGCTAAAGATGGGAGAAGGGTGACCCAAACCAACTCATGCACAAATAGGTAAACCTCAAAGGATAAGAAAGAAGAAAAATGAAAAACCACTATCAGCGACCAAAGACAAATTATTCAACAAATACTGCATTTATAGAATATAAGACGCACGTTTTTCCCTCAAAAAAGAGGTTGAAAATCTGGGTGCATCTTATACACTGAATATAGCATTTTCTGCCTCCCGAAACCCTCCCCTCTTCACCAAAATGGCCATGCATAGCCTTTAGGAAGCTTGCAGAGTGCTCCTGGGGGCTGGGGAGGGCAGAAATGAACAAGAAATGGGCCATTGTTTGCTCAATTTTGCCCCTCCCCCCAGGAGCACTCTACAATTTGAATTTGAATTTGAATTTACAAGCCTCCTAAAGGCTATTCATGCCCTTTGTTTGAAGAAAAAAACCGGGCCCATTTTCACGATAAAACGGGCCATTTTGGGGAGGTCTGCAGAGTGAAAAAACCTTTTTTTTAAAAAAATATGCCTCTTCAAAATCTTGGTACTTATACTCCGGTGGATCTTATACTCCGAAAAATATGGTAGATATTGGAACATTGCTGGAGTCCTATTCACAGTTATGATCATTTTTCATATCATTTGAGTCATAGTGTGGTTTGAATCAATTCATAACAAGAGATACAAATGCTCTGTAATATAAAGTATGGTAAAGTGCCATCACGATTTGTCTAATAATTATAATTGTGGTTGTGCTGCTTGCAGGAAATGAGAATAATTGTGCATATTAAATTTGGAACAATGCCCATTCATAATTTGCTAGTTCCCTCACCAGTGTCTTGGTTTCTTAGAGAAACTTCCTTGAAATGTAGTAATTTAAATGAATTTGAAAAGTACTAATTTTGATTCCGTAAATTAGTTTCATTGGAAGTCTGAAGATGTCTTGAATCTGACCATTGTCTGTGTGATATACAGTATACGTACATTCATTTCACCAGTCAGTAATCAAATAGGCTGGCATTTATTTTTAATACCTCAAGAACAAACAACACCTATTTGAGTGGGAGCATGACAGAAGACAAGAATATATATGTATTAGAGGCTTTTCAAAGTATTATTTTTAATTGTTATGTCAGGCCTGCAAGGTAGATTTCAACTATAATGCCTAAATTGCAATTGCAGAGCTGAAGTGGAATGACTAATAGATGGCATAAGGCAGCCTGCTGATTTCTGGCTGGTTTGAAGCTTTTGTCTAAGGATCTCTACGTTCAGAGCTATCAACTAACACCCTAATAAAAACTGATTGCTCTATGTTCACATATTCTCATATATTCTACAGTATTGCGTATACTGTATTCTCAGCCTATTTTTTCTAACTCCATAAGCAAAGTGGACTAAATATAATCTTAGTCAGTCTTCCCCATCTTGGTGCCCTACAAATAAATTGAACTTCACCTTCCAGAATAGTAGGTTGCTGAGAACTATGTAGCTGTCTTACAAGGTAGCATCAGGTGGTTGCCATAAGCAATCTTACAATCTTTCCTTACTGGTCCTTGCATTGAGATACTTTTCTATGCTCAGAGCAAAGGATTCCAAGCCAATTAAGTACACGTACTTTTGGTGAACTAGTTCTTGCAACATTTTAGCTAGTCAGTCAGGAAAAATAGTATTATTTTGGTAAGCAGGGAGAAATGTGTTTATTCTGGAAGATTTTATTACTGAATGAAGCAAAATAAAAGATTAAAAGCAAACACACATATACCCTGTTTCCCTGAAAATAAGACCTTCCGAGATAATGAGCCCAGTCGGGCTTTTGAGCACATGCACTAAAATAAGCCCTCCCCTGAAAATATTGCAACACAGCAGCAGACATGAGGTGACCATGCTCGCTGCCTAGAGTTCACGAACGACTAGCACATATTTGTGAGGGGAACCTTTACCTTTACCTACAGAATGGATCCCACTTGATAAAAAGAATCCATGAAAGAGACCTAAAACAAGATGGATCGATGACATCAGCAAGTATTGTGGACCCAATTGGCAAAAGAAAGCTCAGAACCATAATGGTTGGAAACATGCAGAAGAGGATCTCGTCCTACAGTGGATAGACATTGGCTAAAATGATGAAAAGCCTTTAATCTTAAGAGAGATACAATATCAAAGGTATTTTAGATTATTTATCAACATCTTATATATCTTATCCATATAGGTTCCCATATACATCTTAAACGACACATCACAATTGCCAAATTACCAAGGGAATCATTGTTGTGTGATTGTTGAGACAAACACAGAACAGCAGTATCAAATCCTGGCCTTTGCACTAAAAAAATCCTGGAGATATGTCCATCTGTCTTAGCAAATGAAGACAGGAATAGGCATTAATTTTGTGATGCTTAATGCACACAAAAGCCAAAGTCTGCATTTTTGTCATTTTCATCCTGTCTTAACTCCAAATTCTTTACTCAAGATTGACCAAAATAAGCAGTTGATAAACAAAGCAGACAATAAAATGCCAGATGTTCTCTCAGCATGCAAACTGGGTTTAGAATGTTCTTTTCAATAAATGTATATCTTGCATCTTTACTATATGTGCAACATACTGGTAAGCCATTTAACTCTGATTTTTATGAGGCAGAAATCTACATGTTTGCCAGGATCTTACAACTCAGACAGAAGGTTCCCCTCCCTCCATGCTCCCAGTTGCATGAACATATCCATCTCATCCTCATTTTTCCACTAGCACATAAATTCCACCATCAATGCTCTGTACACTGGATGCATTGTAAAGGGAAGAGGCCAGGCTGTTTTTCCTGCCTGCCCCATCTTTTGGTGTTCGTGAACACACAGGGATTGCTTGATGATAGGGGTTTGGGGTTTTTTTTGAACTTTCTTGAAAGAGAGAGAATAGTCTCTTGGGCTGCTTTCACTTTGCATCCATTGTTTCAATGTAGCTCTTTTCAAAATAGAAGGTCAGCTTTTTATGTTGTTTGCTATTTGGCTTTTTGACAATGGTATATATGCAGGACTTCTGTTTATGGGCTATTGCAGCACAAGTAAGTAGAACAACTGAAGAATTGATATACTAGATTTTCATTTGGACTAATACCCCAAAAGAAGTAAACAGGATATAGTATGAGCTACTAAGCCCTCTTTTTAAAAATTAGAAATATTTTTTTCTGGTAACTTCTTTCTTAAAGGAAATAATTTCTTAACCATCATTTTTATATGATAATTGATTGTTCAAAAACATAAATATATCCTAATATATTTATGTTTATAATAAATTATAATAATACTGTATTTTCCTAACAACACTTTTAAATCAACTTTGAAATAGTCATTCTGCATGGTTTTTATGGTATAAAATAGCCCCTACCGAATCTTAAATTATTTATTGAAAGCGACATTCCTTACCCACCCACCCCTCTTATGTATTGTATATATTCACAGATATGTGTTTAATTTGGCTTTGAAATCTCCTTAGAAATGAAAAGTTTTCAGTTAGGGTCCAAATGAAGTTTCATGTTCTGAGTTTATTTTCAGGAGGCTCTTATGACTAATAAAGCTAGTCCAATTCTTCAGATGCATGGAGTACTATCTTGAGGGGAAAATACATATATCAAAGTGGGATCATGTATTGGGAGAAGAATAAACAATGAACTCAAATAAAAATTAGATTCAGGATGTTTAATGATTACCACCTTGACAGGAGCCATTCACAGAACTGTTGCATTACTAATTTGAACTTGTAAGTTGGAGCATACTGTGAACTAACGCCTCTTCCCTCCAGAAGTTCACACTTGATGGCTGACTTCACTTAGCACATTTGAGGGAGCTGAAATCCAGTTAGGTAAGTTTGTGGTTCAGCATATTGTGGGAACTCACAATAGCTTTAGCTCAGCATATGGTGTGAACAGGTCATTGTGGTTTTGGTATGAAGCATGTTACATTGTGATTTGCTAACCCAGATTTAGCAATTAGTGTGTTGTGTTTTATAATGGGAAAGAAGCTGATGTCAATCCTATATATCAGACTAAGAAACCAATGCTAATCTATTTTTTTATTACAACAGCTGTAGTGGCAAAATCTTTCAAGTCCAAATGTGCATCTGTCCACCCTCACTTTAGTTTTGTGTGAATTAGGGAGGGACCTATTTGAGATATTAGGTCTTTGTCCTGCTTCTCTGATTGTTGTTTGGAAATTGGTCTTCCCACTGTCCTTCAAGGCCATTCTCTATGTCCTCTGCAGCTGTCCATGTATGTAGACACCATGAAACTGCTCAAGTGAACAATAAATAAGACATTTGAAGAGGATTAGAGACTATTGCACTGGGAATTTAATTTATGGTGATAGGAAACCTTAGCTACCATTGTCTATTGAGATTCCCAGTTATCCAAGTCATGGTTGTCTCAAAGGTGCTTTTTCAAAAGCCAACTGGACTTCCTTTGTTTTTCCTTGAAGACATTTTGCTTCTCATCCTAGATATGTGTAAGTAAGAAACTGAATTATTTTTCCAGAAATAAACCCTCCTTCCCTCTTCCCTCTAGAGCTCAAGAAGCTAATTACATCAACAGTTCAGCCAGATTTGTTCTCATATTTAGGTAATAATGTAGTTCAAACGGAGGGATAAAGGGTATCACATATGTTTTTCAGCCAACACCTTGCTTGCCCCTTCCTAGGTGGGGTATTTCATGGGCAGCTCTGAAGCTGTCGTCTGGCATGGCATCTCACTGTGATTTTCAGGACAATGGAGGGTGGGGGTGGTGAGAGTGGTGGAAGACACTTCTGATTCAGAAGTTGCTACAATTGCACTCCCAGCTTTCTCCTCCTCCTGATCTTTGCGGAAAACTAAGCTGAAAATATAGACAATGCTGAACCCTAGTAAATGGTCAAGGAAATATCAATGTCCTTTTTTTGGTGAAGAGATCATAAAGCCTCATCCAAGCGTACATTACATTTCCCAGGTTTAATGCCTCCCCCCCCCCCATAGAACCACTAGAGAAGATAACTGCATTAGGTAAAGATACTTCAATGCAGTTGAAATAATGAAGTGGGTGATTCTCAAAAATCTATTTTGGATTTTCCCCCTTTGTTTTCTATTTTTAGTACCTCTCTATGGAGAGGAACACCTTGACATAAATCCACACATGCCATTAGAAAAATGAGCACTCATATTATTAATATGAACCAACAGCTATTCATCTCTCTATCCCTCTGTTTTGTTTTACCCTGAAACATAGAGCAAGTCATCCCCAGGATATGCATTTGTGGGATGAGAGTTGAAATTTACTTTGGAAACTGAGAATCACTTTGTATTACATTAAAATGCAATCTGATACTGAACTGGGCTGCTTGTCACAGATCAACACAATGGCAGAACACAATGGAATTTCTACTCTCCTGAATTATGATGAAAACACTGAAAGCTTTCAGTAATTGAGAGAATACTCAAGTTTCATTCATGGAAAAATATAAAAAAAGGACAATATAATTATTCAATTCAGTTCAGTTGTTATCATTATATTAAATATACCTCACAATCCATGTAGAAATGTGTGTCAGTTCCACAGATCACAGCTAAAATAGAATTACATTTCTTTTACTAAAATCAAAGTGCATTAAATGTCTTTACCTTTGGCTAGATTATGAATTTAGCTTGGAATATGATTTTACTTAGTAATTTGTAAATATGAAAAGTAGTACCCAAATAAAAATGGTTTGATTTCAATCCATTGTATATTGATCATTGTTCATTTTAAAATTCATTTGGAAATGTTACAATATGTTTTTTTGTTAACCTTGAATGCTAAATTAGTGAAATACATTACTTTTTAAAATAACAGCTCATGCAAATACAAACTAATCAAATCATAGAATTTGAAGAACTATCTAACTAATAGCAACCAGCAATTAATGAAAAAGTTGATGCATAGTAATAATTTTAAGTGCACCCTAATAACACAGTTTAATAATAGAACTTCAACTTGCTAAATAGATGGGGGTTTAACACTAAATTTTGGTTAATTGTTGGATGTATTCATGTTAATCTTCTTGATATGAGCATGCTGGACTATGATTGTGTGGGGTTTTTTTTCCATTTAGACTTTCAGAAAGTTAAACATCACAATGATTTTAATTTCCTATTACATTGTCTCAACATCTAGGAACCCTCTCTGTGTTACAGAACAAAAAAGTGATTTGTATGTCTCTCTATATTGTAGAAAGCACTCATATCTCAAAAGCCAATCTGATGCCTTGGATATTAAAAATTAATTATCTGAACACAGCAAGTTGTTTGCTTGGGAAGTGTTTCTTTTAACACTAATGAATCCAATGCTGATGTTCCCAGATGAAGAGAAAAGTCCCTGTGCACATTGTAATTGTATGCTTGGGACTGAACCATTTTTAGATTTAGATGACAGTGTTATTGTGGGTTCCAATATACTGCCTACAGTAGTCACACATGGCTGAGTTGAGAATCTGAACTGCTTGTGGAGCTGGAACACGCTGGAATATGAAGCATGCCAATGCTAGTATCAATTAGACAATGACCCAGAAATTCTTGGAAGAATGGTTTTTCAGCTCTTTTCAGCCTCCAGGGCATCTAACCCTTCACTGATTCCTCTGTTGGAAGCTGGAATAACTGGAAAATGAGCCAGTGGAAGATTTCAGCAGACAACAAAAACATTAATTACCATCCCTAAGAGAAACAAATCGCTCAGTTAAACAAATGGATAAGCAAAGCTCTTGGCCAGCTAACAAAGCACAGATTTCAGCTGAGACAATGATTAGGTTTAATATCCTTTTCTGGACCAAACTCTCATTTAGACAGATATACTAGCATTTTGGGTTTCATAAAAAAAGATTGCATTTTGCAACAATATTTTAATGACATCCAGCTACTTTGCTTGGCCTCAAATTCTTCATGACTCCCTAGGTCAAAAGGCCACTATTAGCAGGTTGACCCTTTCTGTCCTTTCCGAGTCTTATGAAGAAGGTTTAATTTGCAGCTGCAATTATTGCATATTAAAATATTGATTCCCTAAAAAACGTTCGAACATTCCTTTAGCATTTTGGAATCAACCACATCCAGACTTTACGTGAATTATGGAGCCCTTATATGCTAAAACAATCCACAACACAAAAGCCTATTTCTATTTTTTTAATGCTAAAATATCCAAAAATAGAATGTGTTCTTTAATTTCCTGGATCCAGAACAAACATTGTTTAAATTTCAGTGAAGCAAGAAACATCTATATGCAAAGATGGTACAAAGCATCAAGATTTTTTTTTAAAAAAATGCAACTTTATAACTCTCATGCAGTGATTGATGATTATGTTCATTTACTCCAGGTTTTAGCTAGCAGAAGTTTCCTTTCCTCTGAGAATTTTCCTCCAGAAGAAATAAATTTCTACTTTTTACTGCAGTGTCTCTGAGTTAGGCTAGATGTGGTCAGCTGTGGGCATTGGAGCAAGCAAGGCATTTGTTGCTCCATTACATGTTAGTGATTTCAGCACTGCAAGTCCCAGAGGTATGAAATGGCTTTACTTTCTCCTAGAAGCGACATTTTTTGACATACATAGCCCAGTCTGAAACACAATTTTTAGTTCATAGTTGCAAATTTATTGTGCACTTGGTTTAAGGTAATATTTTCAAGGACATCAAAATAAAGTGCTAACTTCTAGTGGAATCATCATCATCATCATTAGCTTGAATCAAGGCATTGCAGGATAAAGGCCTCTGCATTGAAATTATAGACAGTAATCTACCATGAAGGTTGAGAGAGATATTTTTTTCAACTAGGGCTGTCTAGGGCTGAGACTAGGTGACTAACTAAAGTAACCAAGCTGGCTTTTGTGTGAAGCGGGAACAAGAATCACAGTCTCCCCATCTCTAGTTCAGCATCTTAATTACTATATGCATTGTCTGTCTGTGGAAATCTATCTCTAACTCTAACTCTAACTCTAACTCTAACTCTAACTCTAACTCTAACTCTAACTCTAACTCTAACTCTAACTCTAACTCTAACTCTAACTCTAACTCTAACTCTCTCTCTCTCTATCTATCTATCTATCTATCTATCTATCTATCTATCTATCTCTATCTATCTCTATCTCTATCTCTATCTCTATCTATCTATCTATCTATCTATCTATCTATCTATCTATCTATCATCTATCTATCTATCTATCTATCTATCTATCTATCTATCTATATATATATATATATATATATATATATATATATATATATATATATATATCAACTTTGATATGTGCTCAGCCATTTTCTCCATCCAACTGGTCAATTGATAACAGAAATATCCAGGATCCCACAACAGATGCTAACTGCTTAATCAGATGGGACCCAGAGAATGCCTGTCCTGTCAGTTTGTGGAACGAGCAGAAACAATTGGAGCCAGAAATAACCTGGGTCTTTGTCCCATAGACCTTATACTGTGGATGGCAACTGGCACCTTCAGGAAGCTTCTGTTTGGTCTTCAGCACCCTTCCCCCTACTAGGGTAAATGGCAGTAGGTAATAGGGCAGCATTTCACTGATTCCAATGTGGATGATGAGATAATTGGCAGTGACTATGCCACCTTTTTCACAAATGTATGGTCCAATACTCTTTCAGGAGTTCTTATGCATCATTCCTCATGCTCTGTTGTCATCCCAAGCTGGTTGCTATTCTCTTGGACCTAAGGAGCCAGATGTAGTTACATGCCTTTCTAGTAATGTGATTAACATACATTTTTTTATTTCTTTGGCACTAAATTCCTATAGCTCTTCCAACTGTAACTTAGGAACTAATTTCCATTTCTTCAAACAGTGCTGGTTAATGTTGAAACAATTCTCTAATTTCTGAAACCCAAGCTCTCCGCTTTACCATGTTTTGTCTCCCTAAAAGTTTTGAGCTAGCTAGTTAATATCACAGTTCTCAGGATGCTTTTCTGTCAAGTTTATTGTTTTAAAATTACAGAAAAGAATATTTTGTGCATGTATATGCAAGACCAATTCAACCATTATGAGTTAATTTTGATTATTTGGTTTCTTTCTGATTGAAACCAAATTAGACTAAACATGGAAAAGCTCAATTTCTTCCTTTTGTAGCGTTGTTCTGAAAAAGGAAGGGTGCATGTAACTTATTGATTCAGAGGAAATCCAGGATGTCCTGGATTTTAAAGTAGTTCCATTAGTTTGTTTTGTTCTTAACTTTTTTTCTTCATGAAAAGATCCTTTGTTCAGAAGGCATGGGAAGGATGAGCTATTGAGCTCTCTTCCTTCATGGCTCATTGAACAAAGAAAAACCAGTTCCCTTCTTACCTGCAAGAGGATAAAAACATTTAGTTGACAAATAATTAAGATATGCATACAATAATTAGAATTTTATAGACAAATCAACAATCCAAAAGATTGTTCAGGAGAAACATCCAATTAGCCACCAATTTTTAGATGACTTAGATATAGAATTCTGTGTTATTCATAAAATAAAATATCAGCAACAGCAGCTGTTTAATGGAATTTCTGACCATTTAAAAGTATAAACTAATTGAATTTTATAACATGTAACATAGTGAGCTCCCATTACTTGTCCCAGTTTCTGCCAACCTAGCAGAAAAAATAGGGACCACTTTTAATGGGAAGGTAACAGCATTCTGTGCACCTTCAGCATTTAGTCATGATGGCCACGTGACCACAGAAACATCTTCAGACAGCACTGGCTCTTCGGCTTTGAAACAGAAATGAGCACCACTCCCTAGAGTCAAGAACAACTAGTACATATGTGCGAGGGGAACCTTTATCTTTTTACCTTTATAATTTGTTTGTAGATAAGAAATGAGATATAGGAAGAAATCTCTTGGTGAACTGTCAAAGAAATGGTAAATTACTGAAATTGTACATATCTGGAACAAGGGGAAAGTAATTTCTTTATTCCTTTTTCTCTGCACTTTTTATTTTTACTCTTTTATTTTTCTTAGGTTGTATTGTTTTTTACCTTTAGATTTTAAAACTTTAATTAAAAACACTGTTAAAATGATTTTCTGAATTCTAAGTCACTTAGGAAGCCTTGAGGAAAAAGTGAACTCTATAGCATAGGTTGAGTTCCTGAATTTCAGGAGGCCAAGACTATGGATGGCAAAAGGGACGAAGGAACTAAAGCTTTACTTTCCTCCTCCTCTAAACCCCTAAAGATGTATGTTGATGCATATGTGAACTTGATGTTTTAAACAATATTTTGTGAGAAAAATGCAACATCATAGAATAAGCTTGTTCATTTGCATGCTAGGAATCATGAAATGAGAACCTAATGTCAGTGTCTTGTTATTTGGACTTAACCATGAGTTCCTGTCCTCCCTTCTCTAAATCTATCATGTTTCCCTGAAAATAAGACGGGATCTTTGACCCCTGAAATAAGCACTTGGTCTTATTTTTGCGGAGGTCTTATTATTTTTGAGGTGCAGGAGATGATGAGCTTGGTCACCTCATGGCTGCTGCTGTGTTGCAATATTTTCGGGGAGGGTTTATTTTAGCACATGCACTCAAAAGCCCGATTGGCCTTATTGTCTGGAGAGGTCTTACTTTCTGGGAAACAGGGCAGTAATGATAGGCAATTGGTTCATTTTTTCAGAACTGTGTTTAAAATAGCATCATGTATAATAGATTCAGATCATACCTTCCAGAGGTGGTATTCAGCAGGTTCTGATCAGTTCTGGAGAACTGGTAGCAGAAATTTTGAGGAGTTCAGAGAACTGGTAAATACCACCTCTGACTGGTCCCACCCCCATCTATTCTCTGCCTCCCGAGTCCCAGCTGATCAGGAGGAAATGGGGATTTTGCAGAAACTTTTCCCTGGAGTGGGGAGGGAATGGGGATTTTACAGTATCCTTCCCCTGCCATGCCCCACCAAGCCATGCCCACCAAGCCACCCCATGCCTACCAAACCATGCCCACATAACCAGTACTATTTTTTTTTGAATCCCATCACTGATACCTTCCCTCTTTGTAATAATAAAGGTAATGAAGGTCTATCGAAACTTTAGAGATTTTTTTTCCAATCTTCTGACTGTTAAGCACACTATCTTTTTTCTTGAGGAGCCACCCTTAAAATTTAGTATTATTTTAACTGCCAAGGACAGTTATAGTTGAGGATTGAAGAATTCAATTTTGAATGAAACTGAAATTCCCTAGAAGAACAGTTGTGTAGTTTAGAAGTGCTTCTTGACCTTTAGCTGTCACTGGAATTGCAGATTATTGTAATGCCAAGGAGCACATATGTTCAAGTATGGTCACTCAGTGCACCAACAGTGACTCTTCCTTAGCTGGCCAAATTTAACAATGGTTATTCAACTCTTGGTTACATCAGACTTTGAGTACCGCAATGTGTTTTACACTTGAAAATATCCAAAAATTGCAACTGGTGCAAAAGCCCTGGATTCAAGAAACAGAGGTCATATGATGGCTATGCTGAAAGATCTGCAAATTGCCCACAGGAACAAGGTCTTGATTTTGACCATTAAAGACCTATAAAGTTTAATGCCTGACCAGCTGAGGGACTGCCTTTCCCACTTTGAATGTCCTTGGTTGCCTAGATCACTCGGTGAAGTCTTTTTGAAGATTCCCTGCTTCAAAAACGAAGCTATCTAGTATGCTGGAGAAGGGCTTTCCTTTTATGGCCCCTAGGCTATAGAACACACTCCTCAAAGGAGTGATCTCTCCTGCTCTCCCAGTAGTTAGGAAAATGGTGCAAAATAATTTCTTCTACCAAGCTTTTAATTATTAGTTGAACTGATTTTTTTAAGGGCACTGATTTTAATTTTGCCTTGATTTTCCTTGTGCTGTTTTATAATTTGTGTATTTAATTGCTCCAAATTGCTTTGAAGGACAGAAAAAATGGTGAATATATTTAATAATTAAAAATTAATGAACGAATGAGCCCTAGGAAGTCCTGACTATGAATGGAATTTGTAACTTTTTTCTTTTTTTCCCTTTCCCCCTCTTTTTTTTAATTTGGAAAGATATTTCATGAGACTCTCAAGCCAAATTAAGCCTTTTTTGAGTTCATTTTTATCCCAAAATTAATACAAATCCCTCAGCCATTTTGTGGCAATTTCTTCTCTCATTTCAGTAGTAAAATCTTAGAGGGTCAAAAAAGAAAAGAAAAGAAAAGAAAAAAAGGAGGAGGGACTTTACAACACATAGTTATAGAGAACATGTTAAGTTTTGGGGTCCATCTCTGCTTTGAGGAAACACAGCCTTCTTTCTCCCATCTTGCTTAGACCCTTTGGGTCCCCCAGACATATTCTTTCAAGTTCTGGAATGTATTACCAAATTCTGGATAGAAAATATGTTACATCCTTTTCTCCAAAATGTCATGTAGAGACAAAGACAAAGAAATGCTACAATTTCTTGATTGAGGGTACCAAAAATGTAAGGAGCCAGGAGAAGGGAGATTTATGGCAGGATAATTTTTGCATCTAATCTTCTTTTATTCTTCAAATTTCTAATTAATGCTTAATCAAATCTTATAAAATACCACTCAATAATGCTGAATTCCTTAATTTTCAGCTCATGTAACATTCCTCTGTCATGTTAGAAACCCTCATATGCTATTTCCTGTTCTCTTTGGGGTGTTGAATCTGACAAGATTCTCCATTCGCCATCTGCTCATTAAAATGTCAAGTGTTTTTAAGTGTGAATGAAAAACTGATCTTGGAGGTTTTTTTTAGTATTCCTCTCTTGAAAAAAAATGGCTAGTTTCTTTCTTTTTTAAAAAAAATGTGATGTGAGGTAATTGTCCTTAAATTCCTTTCTTTGACCATATCTGATCTCCACCTCAGAATTTTAACCTCAAAGCATTTACTCAACCAATGCCACAAAGCTATACTGAATTTTCCCACACTATGTATGTTACACCCAATTTATCCCTAACATTTACTAGTAGGAGTTGATAAAAATGTTTTTTACTGGGCTTTGATGCATTGGATATTGCTTACTGTTTAAATGGTTTGTGTGTGTGTGTGTGTGTGTGTGTGTGTGTGTGTGTACTGTATGTATGTAAGTATGTATGTATGTATCATTATCTATCTATCTATCTATCTATCTATCTATCTATCTATCATCTATCTATCATCTATCTATCTATCTATCTATCTATCTATCTATCTATCTATCTATCTATCTATCTATCTATCTATCTATCATCTATCTATTTGTATCTTAGCTTTTGAAATGTTGTTAGCTCCCTCCTCCAAGCAATGAGAACAAACAGGTAGCTATATTACTTGAAGAAATACACAGACAACCCCTCATCCCAAAATAGCACAATTACATCTCATTGCAAATGCATCTCATCAACTCCATTTTGAGAGACCTTCAACTTAGCAGCATGATCTCTTCTTGGTGTACCTAACAGAGAAGTAGCTTCCAGATTCTTGGGGATCAGTTTCACCCCCCAGCATTTTCCCTCCATTAATTACTGCATCAATATGTACAATATAACAATATGACAAACAAATGTGGAAAATATGCTTTCATTCTGGCCTGAAAAACTTGAAAATAAAGCCACTTGATCAGCACCCATATTTTTTTTATTTTAGCACTCAGTGCATTCAGCAGCATATAATCGAGGCAATGAAGTATAATTCGTATATTATACATTTCTTATGCCTCCTTGAACCACGTTCTGTTTTTAATTTTTGCTACTATTGTTTGTGTTTCTTGATTATAGCCAAGGTCTTACATTAGCTGACACTTTTAGACTGCTATAGTTTTGCTGAAGTTTTTGACTAATAACTTTATTTCAGTCTAATAATGTGTAGTTTACTTCAGACCAGATTCCCACCCTAAAAATGCTGTGGCTTTGGCACTATATTTGTTAAAATGTCATAAAATACCGTCTCCCGATTTGGTGTCTTCCAAATGTGCTGGAAATAAAAAATTCTCAGAATCTCTATTTGTTGGCTATGATAGGTAGTGCTCTTGAAAATTATAATCCATGTATATCAGGAAGACACCAAACTGAGAAAGATTGTTTTAAACATGCTTCCTTCCTGCTAGCCATGTCTTAGCTCATACGTTAGCCTCAAGCACAGGGGTGGGTTCCTGCCAGTTCTAACCTCTTCTATAGAAGAGGTTCCACAAATCTATAGTGCCATTTAGAACAGGTTCCAGCTCCCTCTCCCCGCCCGTCTGCACATCATCAAGATGAAGAGTGAGAGGAGGAATTCTGGGAGTCGAAGTCCACAAGTCTTAAAGCTGTCAAGTTTGAACACACCTTGGGGTTTTTTTTCTAAAGGGTTAGGGGTGCAAGGGTCTTGTAACTTGACAGCTTTAAGACTTGCACACTTCAATGCCAGATTTCATGAGCCAACATGACTGGAGGAGGAATTCTGGGAGTTGAAGTCCACAAGTCTTAAAGGTGTCAAGTTTGAACACCCCTGGGGTTTTTTTTTTCTAAAGGGTTAGGGGTGCAAGGCTCTTGTAACTTGACAGCTTTAAGACTTGCGTGCTTCAAATGCCAGAGTTTCTGAGCTAACATTTTGGTTGCTAAGCAAGAGCGTTGTTAAGTGAGTTTCACCACATTTTACAAGTTGGCCACACCCACCCAATCACATGGCTGGTAAGCCACTCCCTCCCAGTCATATGGCTGGTAAGCCACTCCCTCCCGGTCACATGGCTGGTAAGCCACTTCCACCCAGTCACATGGCCAGCAAGCCCCTCCCATAAAGCAGGCCATACCTACAGAAGAGGTTCTAAAAAATTTTGAAACCTACCACTGCTCAAGCACTACCATAATACTCCTTCTCATTGCTCATTGATGATCAAAGAGTCATTCAGTCGTGGGATGCAACCAGTTTAACAACTGGTTCAGTGAGCATGCGCTTTGTGCATGCACCTAATGTGTGCTTTGCAGACGTGTGCAGTGTTCAAAAACCATCCATTTTAAGCTTAAAAACTTTCTATGTCAGCACTGGTGTGTAAAACAGCAGATGAGCGGCAATCCACTATGCTGCACGAATTAGCTGAGCTAAAAAACAGGGAAATATAGGACAGGAAAGGTCAGGGGCGAGTGGGTGGGGCCAACTGCTCACCAGCAATACTGATTCCCTAGAACAGATGTGAACCTGTAGAATTCCACCACTGGAGTCATTCTCAGAACTTCATTTATTGGTTGGAAATGTGAAGCTTCAAAAATGAAAGTAGGCTGATAGGAGTTGGCTAAGAACTAAACTATCTTTTTGTGCTTTAATATGCTTTAGAATTTTATTTTTCCCTTGGATCTCTAAATATGCATACAGAAATCGAAGAGTCAATGAAACACCCCGATTTGAGATATTTTAGCTTCCTCATCTGACTCAGCCTTTAATTCCAGTCATGCTACTCAGTGTCCACTTTCTTCTACATGAAACATGATTCAATCCATTTTCATATTTAGAATGATAGAAGAGATGATCATTTCCACGGTTTAATATTTCACCAAGTGATCCATCTATGGGGAGTTTCAGTTTCTGTTTTCTTTAAAATGCCTGTCAAGTATTATATCATCTAACATCTCCTCTCTACCCCTAGAGATATTTCCCAATTTTATGTCTCTAAGAACATAGCATTTCAAATGGCACTTTATGCTTTAGCCAATATCATATTCAGCTTGCAAGCTCACAACTTGTTTGGTTCCTGCTCTTCCCCCCACCAAACCCACATTCAAGTCAAACACTCAGTGCAATGAAATTCATAGTTTTGTTCTGATTTTCTTGATTGTATAAAATATCTTTGGAATGGTGCTGTTACTTTAGTTTCCAGGACTGAGAAAGCCAAATGGCACTTTCACCATTTCCATGGATCAGACATGTGCTCTGTCACTCTTTATAGGACTACTTGACACCATAACCCAAATAATTTATTCTTGCATTTTTACTTGAGTGCCTGGTATATTTAGGAAAACAGGACTGCAAAAGTAGCAAGAACATAGTGGTAATCTATATGGTTTTAATATGAGTTTTCATGTTTTTAAAGAGGTACAGCACCTCTTGTAAATGAATTTACAACCCAAATGCTGGAGATGTGGTTCTCTCGATGCTACATATTTCCACATATGGTGGACTTGCCAAAAGGTTAAGGCATTTTGGATAAAAATATGGTGGATTATGCAAAACGTTCTTAAAAAAAGGATAAAGTTTACTCCTCAGTTATTTTTGTTAGGTATAATTACCGACTGTACAGCGGTAGAGATTAACTTGATTTTGCATTTAATAACTGCAGCAAGACTGTTGGTGGCGCAATACTGGAAGAAGGAAGACTTGCCTACAATTCAAGAATGGACATTGAAAGTCACAAATTTAGCCGAGATGGCTAAAATATCAGCATATCTAAGGACCACTCAAATGAGAGATATAAACAAGACTGTATGTCAGGTTTGATGAGACGTGTTAGATTTTGATGTAATTTGACCCCACATGTATACTGTTTTTTTTTATTTCTTATATTCTCATTACTATTATTAGTACTATTTTTTTTCTTTAAAATTAGGATATGTCAAGTATATTGACATGTAGAGGAAATACACCAAGGAGAGGAGGAGTGGGAAATAGAGGGGAGAGGGAAGATGGGAGGAGAGGGATGGGAGAGAGGGTAGGGGGGGGAGGTTGAGAAGGATAAGGAGGAGTGGATTGTAGAGAGAGGAGTGGTAGAGGGGGAGGGGAAGTAGAGTGGAAAAGGATGATGGAGGGAGGATAGAAAGTTGGAGGGTGGTAGAAGAGGGAGGTGTATGGAGAGCAGAAGAGCCATAATGGGTTTCTATTTTTCTGGGTATTGTTGACAAGAGGAACTGATGTAATTATTATTTAATACTATACAATATGGGCTATGTATAGTATACATGTGAATGTGTGTTATGAAAATGAAAATGGAAATAAAAATATTAAAAAAAGAGGTACAGCACTGGAATGTATTGCCTTATTACATATAGCTGGTAGTCTACCTCTTATTCTGACATACAGGTAGTCCTTGACTTACAACAGTTCATTTAGTGACCGTTTGAAGTCACAACTGCACTGAAAAAAATTGACCATTTTTCACACTTACAATCATTGCAGCATTTCCATGGTCACATGATCAAAAGTTGACTGCTTGGCAACTAGCATATGTTTATGACTGTTGCAGTATGGTGTGATTTTCCCTTTGGCAACTTTTTGACAGGCAAAGTCAACTAGGAAGCTAGATTCACTTAACAACTGTGTTACCAACTTAACAACTGCAGTAATTCAAAAAACAAATATTTCACTTAGCAACAGAAATGTGCTTAACTATGGTTGTAAGTCAGGAATTACCTGTATTAAATATATCTGTACAATTACACATAGAAAGGAAAAGCCGTGATGATGCAGTGGTTAGGTAACAGCCATGAGCAGGAGGTCCTTTGCATAAATACATCTTGTGCACCAGTTGTGCTTTTCCCTAGATTGGCAAGCACTGTTTACGTGTATTAGTCCTTTACAATTAGATTATTGCAATGCATTGTACATGAGGCTGCCCTTAAAGAGCATTTGGAAGCTTCAATGAGCACAGAATGCATTGGCAGGGTATGGCCATATAATACTGCTATTGTATAAACTGTACTAGTTCCCAGTAGGCTGCCATCTCTAAAGCGCTTCATGTCACAGAGCTGGGTCACTTGTAGGACTGCCTATAACTGATGGCTTATGTCATCCCATTAGGTCTGTAGGATGAGCAAAGTTTAGATCTTCTCAGTAAGTGTAATCCGGAGGCCTTAGAAGCATGCCTTATTTCTTATGCCATCTGCATCATGAAACATCTTCTCCCAGATGGGTACCCCAACCCTGTTAGCCTTCAGAAAAGCAACAAAGGCTTAGCTTTTCCTCCAGGTATTGCAGCCAGAAAGTTAATAAAGCTGGCAACGTGTCTTTGATCTGTGGATATGCATTTTATTGGGACTTCAACTTTGTCTTTTTTGCTTTAATAGTTTTGATAAATGTATTCTGTTTTTATTTTTATTTGCTTCCCACAGTTCCTTTTGGTAGATGGGAGGCCATATAATTTTTTTCAATAAACAAACAAACTAGTCTTAGGACATTCATTTAGCCCCTAAATTGGAAAAAAATCATTTGAGGTCCATCTGTGTGTTTTTGTGTGTTTGTGTGTTTGTGTTAAAAATGACTTGCGTTCCCATTTAATCCCTATAAGCACTTAAATCTTCTATTACATAAAAGCAGGTAAATCCAAAGCATCTGAGGGTAGGACAAGAAGCAATGGGTCAAACGTAATCAAGAGAAGAAACTGAGGACTAAGGAGAAATTTCCTGGCAGAACAATTAATCAGTGGAACAATTTGCCTCCAGAAGTTGTGAATGCTCCAACACTGGAAGTTTTAAAGAAGAGATTGGACAATGATTTGTTTGAAATGGTATAGGGTAGTGATGGCGAACCTATGGCATGCGTGCCACAGGTGGCAGGTGGAGCCATTTGTCAGGGCATGCGAGGCGCTGCCCTGTCAGCTGGCCAGCGCCAATGCGCCCGCTGGCCAGCTGAGTTCACCCTTTTTTAAAGCCATTTTTTGCCCTCCCCGGGCTCCAGAGGCTTTATAGGAGGCTAGGGAGGCCGAAAAGAGCCTCCCCCACCCCCCAGAGGCCCTCCGGAGGCTTCACGAGCTTCCCTGAAGCCTCTGGAGTGCAAAAAACTGGCCCTATGGGCAAACCGGAAATTTACGAACGGACTTCCTGTTTACTCAGAGGGTCGTTTTTACTGCTTTGGAGGCTTCAGGGAAGCCTCCTGAAGGTCCCTAAAGCCTCCGGAGGGCTTCTGGGTGTGTGTGGAGATGCTGTTTTCGCCCTCCCCAGCCTCCTATAAACCTCTGGAGCCTGGGCAGGGTGAAAAAAGCATGCAAAAATGGGGGGTCGCATCTGTAGTGTGTGCATGTGCACTGGGGGGGTAGCACATTGCATTACGGGTACGGCATGCCCGCACACGACCCCCCTGCACTCCCCCCACTGATGGCACGCGAGCCAAAAAAGGTTCGCCATCGCTGGTATAGGGTTTCCTGCTTAACCAGGGGGTTGGACTAGAAGACCTCCAAGATCCCTTCCAACTCTTTTATTCTATTCTATTCTATTCTAAATACTGCAAACTATTTTAGAGGATACGCTGGAGGATTTACCAATATATGTTGTTCATTCTTTCTTATTTAGTTCTAGGTTGCTCATATATTAAATCATAACAAAAATCCAGAACTGAACACAGATGTTATCAGCTTTATATAATGTGTCTAGTTTCTTGGTTTTTCTACATACCTTCATCTCTAGTGCCACCAAATAATTAGGCTTTTTCGGATCATGTCCTCTACTGTACCTGCAGAATGGCACTTAGTATGCAGCATCTTTTTCAGTTGTTTTTATAAGCAAGAGTTTTATGACTTTGAACTTACTTTGTCATTGGATCTCCTCTTTTTAAATATTAGATCTCAGCCTTTGAATATGTATTGCACTCTTATAGATGCTGAAGTCTTATAACAGTTGCATTTTCAACTTCTATTATTTTTTATTGAAGAAATCTTTTTTACTAAGTATAATAGTACAATAGTAATAACAATGCAGATTTCAAGGAGAAAAGTTAAGTGATAGGTAAATAAGAAGGAAAGGAGAAAAGAAAAAAAAAGAAATAGAATGAAACAGTTTCTTTACACCAGTTATAAATATGTTTATATTTTATTCCCTCAACATCTGCATTTTTAAAAGAATAAAAATGGGGGGGGGAGGGGAAACTCAGATGTGGCATGTGGCACTGCTTATTAGTTATGGTGGTAGCATGCATTTTATGGCATACTGTAGAATAAAATTAAACATTTTTGATTTTAATAGGAAGTCCTATTGTTTTAATGATCTCTATGTGTTATATATTTTGTAAGAGTTTATTATATCCTCATCCCTAAGGAATTTACAACAAAAGAATTTTGAAAAACAATGTTTTCTAATAAGGCACTGAGAAATGGCACAAAGTGCAATGACCTTTTAACGGACACATGAACAGAGAATTTATGAACCTTCGTTTAAACTGCTTTGAAATATTGACTTGGTTCCACTAAGAACTGGCCTTGCCTTTTTTTTTTTTTTGCATCAAAAAGGACATCCCCAAAAGTATTCTTAATAAAGAGCCTTTCCTTTCCCTGATTATCTTTATTATTATAAACATGAATGGAGTCCCTTAGCAGTCAATAATCCTGATGTGAGTGCAGGAGACCTAACAGGTTGTTTTAATAAAATTAAATCAGTAAATTGAACTGTGATGAATATCTGTCTTCTGATTTGCTGACTGCAATCCTGCCTATAATTAATTAGGAATGAAATTATAGTTTGAAAGTAAATCCCATTGAACCCAATGGAAAATACTTCAGAGGAGCAACGTCTAGAATCGGTATAAGTATCTTTTTCTGGTAAATATGTTTTATTTTCATTTCATTTCGTAGAATCACATATATACTGTGCATAACTGGGGCATATAACATTGAACAATAAACACAGCCTGCCCTCTTGTCAACAATACCCCCCAAAATACAAACCCAATACACCACTTCGACCCACCATACACCCTTTCTTTCGCCCCCCTCCAACTTTCGTTCTTCCCTCCAACGTTCCCCTCTATCCTACTTCCCTTCCCCCTCTATCACTCCTCTCTCCCAATACACTCCCTCTCCCTTCCTTCTCACCCTCCCTCCAATCCTTTCTCTCACCCCCTCTACCCCTCTTTCTTCTTTCCCTCTACTCCTCCCTTCGGTGTATTTCTGCTATCTATCAATATATTCAGCTTGTCTTATTTTAACACTAGAGTTAAAGAGCAACAGTATACAAGTGCAATCGTGTTATTTTAAAATCTAACATGTACTGTATTTCCCCCCTCCCCCCTCCCCCCTAAGACCCCACCTCCCTTCCCTCTCCCCGACTTCTCAGAGCCCATACACGGTATAGCTTTTTAACAAACACAGTCTAAAATTTGTTAAAACAAAGGAAATTAAAGAAAAAAAGAGAGAGTCAATAAGATCTCTACGTTGAACTCAGCTTCTTGCTGTTACCCAAACTTTAAACAATTTAACTTATTCCTAATCTTAAGCATAAGCTATCTGGAATTTCTTAGTCCCATATTTATTTTGTGTATAGTCAATCCATTTTTTCCAGTCTCGTTTATATCTCTCATTTGAGTGGTCTTTAAGATATGCTGATATTTTAGCCATCTCGGCTAGATTTGTAACTTTCAATGTCCATTGTTGAATTGTAGGCACGTCTTCCTACAATTGGTATTGGTATAAGTATCTTGAAGTCAACAGGTGTCAAGCATTCAATATGTACAAAGTTGTAACCTTCTTCGTATTTTAATGGTAACTTTGAGTCCTCATCAAAATACCGCCAAGGTGGGACACCATTGATCCTCACTCAATTACATAGGAATTTGCCCCAATTGCGAGAATGTAAGATCACAGAAAAAGTTCCCAGTTCTTTAGTGATGACCCCAGGCCAGGCAACCTTTTTCCACCAAGAAGGGTCTATTTTCAGCCATTCTTGTTGATCACCAAAACTTACAGGGTACCTAGATTTAATTTCAGAGATCCTGGAACACTGCTAAAGGACTGGAAAAGAGCTGATGTGGTTCCCATCTTCAAAAAAAAGGGGGGGGATCCAGGAAACTATCAGCCTGACCTAAATACCAGGAAAGATTCTGGGAAAGATAATCAAGCAACGAATTAGCGAACACCTAGAAGTAAACAAAGTAATAGCCAAAAGCCAACATGGGTTTGTCAAAAACAGATCATGCCAGACTAATCTTATTGCATTCTTTGACAAAGTGACAAAATTAGTGGACCAGAGGAATGCCGTTGATATAGTTTACTTGGACGTCAGTAAGGCATTTGATAAGGTAGACCATAACTTACTACTAGATAAAGTAGAAGAATGTGGGTTAGACAGCATCACCACCAGATGGATTCGTAACTGGCTGACCAACCGCACTCAACGTGTAGTCTTCAATGGAACTGCATCTACATGGAGGAAGTATGCAGTGGAGTACTCCAAGGCTCTGTTTTAGGCCCAGTACTCTTCAACATCTTCATCAATGATTTGGATGAGGGAATAAATGGAGAACTCATCAAATTTTCAGATGACACCAAGCTAGCAGGAATAGCCAACACTCCAGAAGATAGGCTTAAGATACAGAAGGATCTTGACAAACTTGAACATTGGGCACTATCTAACAAAATGAAATTCAATGGTGAAAAGAGTAAGGTTCTACATTTAGGCAACAAATGAAATGCACAGGTACAGTATAGGTGGCACCTTGCTCAACAGTAGTAACTGTGAAAGGGATCTTGGAGTCCTAGTGGGCAACCATTTAAATATGAGCCAGCAGTGTGCAGCAGCTGCCAAAAATGCCAACACCGTTCTAGACTGCATAAACAAAGGGATAGAATCAAGATCACATGAAGTGTTAATATCACTTTATAATGCCTTGGTAAGGCCACACTTGGAATACTGCATTCAGTTTTGGTCGCCATGATGTAAAAAAGATGTGGAGACTATAGAAAGAGTGCAGAGAAGAGCAACAAAGATGATTAGGGGACTGGAGACTAAAACATATGAGGAACGGTTTCAGGAACTGGGTATGTCTAGTTTAATGAAAAGAAGGACTAGGGGAGACATGATAGCAGTGTTCCAATATCTCAGGGGTTGCCACAAAGAAGAGGGAGTCAAGCTATTTTCCAAAGCACCTGAGGCCAGGACAAAAAGCAATGGGTGGAAACTAATCAAGGAGAGAAGCAACTTAGAACTAAGGAGAAATTTCCTGACAGTTAGAGCAATTAATCAGTGGAACCACTTGCCTCCAGAAGTTGTGAATGCTCCAACACGGGAAGTCTTTAAGAAGATGTTGGATAACCATTTGTCTGTAGTGTTGTAGGGTTTCCTGCCTAGGCAGAGGGTTGGACTAGAAGACCTGCAAGGTCCCTTCCAACTATTCTATTCTATTCTATTCTATTCTATTCTATTCTATTCTATTCTATTCTATTCTATGCTATGCTATGCTATGCTATGCTATGCTATGCTATGCTATGCTATGCTATGCTATGCTATGCTATGCTATTCTAATTTATAATATCAACCATAAAGTCACATTTCACTGTTCCGAATCTGATTGAGCTTTGGAGGTTTAATGCACCCATTTTTCCACTTAAAAATTGCAAGATTTTTTTCCCATTATACATTTGGCAATTTCCCATCAAATTTCAGCAGTGTGATCTTCAGGGAGTCTAAGATGCTAACTGAAAATGGAATTGGGGATTATGAGTTAAAAAACTCAGAAGACAGAAAATCTTGCCTGATATTACATTTCCAGCACTCAGCCACTTTATACAGCCAAAGATTCTGGATTGATGGGAGATGTAGTCCCACAACACCTGGGTGGGTCACAGGTTCACTACTCTTATCTACAGTTTGTTTCTTCACACAACTGTACAAACAAATGTGGCTGAGGATTAACTGTGGCTGTTTATATGTAGAAGAAAAGTGACTTTGTGAACCAGCCATTATTTCCAAAGTAAATTTGCTCAAGATTTAGATATAACAAATGTGGTGGAATTAAAAAAATGTTGGTTGAATTTTTTTTAAAAAAGAAGGATTTGTAGTTCTTTTAATGTTTTACTTTATATTTGCTTCTTTATATTGTATCTTTGTTCGGAACAGTTTAAAAGCTCAAGAAATTATCCCTTTCAGTTCAGGTATGTTGAACTACTTTGTTATTTTCTCCTTATATGCTGGATGAAGAAGAAGGGAACATTCTCCTTTGAAATGCTCAGAATAAAATGCCTTTTAACAGAAGGAATTGTGTGTGTGTGTGTGTGTGTGTGTAAGTGTGTGCAAAAAGCAGCCATTCTGATATTACTGCAGGTATTAATGTGAAACTGGAAAGTCTAGAATACCCTTTTGGAAAGTGTTAAACTTTCTTAGTTATGCAATTAAAAGAGACATTTAAATATGTTTCTTTGCGCCACGGTCTTGCTATCTAAATACTGCGTGTAGGTCAGAGTAAGGCCTCTGAACATAATGAAGACATGGGGAAAATGGAATGCAGTTCTGTGAATACTATATAGCCTTTGTAATATGTTCTTTGTTCCAGTCCAGTAAGCAGAGAAGTGAGAAAATTCTGTATAAGAGGTAAAGTAGCTTTTTATGTATCGCATGTCACATAGTTGACATGAACCTTCAAATCCATTGGTTACCCAGGTTCAGTGAATCCAGTACCCATTGAATATTTGTGTTGATGGTACAGCATTTTGATTATGACTTTTTTTTTTCCAAATCAAAAAACAACCTAAATGCAATTCCCTTTTTCCCTCCAAGGGAAATTTTTGATTGATGCAAAAACAAATCTACATATTACCTTTTAAATATTAGAGAGGTCCCCCACTTTTTTTGGTGTCACCCTTGAACCTAGATGCTTTCCAAGAGTCTGTTCACATTTTTTATTTTATTTTTTAGATGTAGATCTTTTGAGCATGTGCCATAGTATAGCAAAAGTTCTCAGAGAGAGCCAAAATAAATATTTTGCCTGGTTGGGATCTTCAATAGGAGCTCCTTTTAAAATTAGAGTGACACAGAATCATCCTTGTTGCCACTGGGATATAAAAATCTGGTAAGTGGCTGGACCTCCAAGTTTAGAACATGTGTTGATAGAAACCTCCAAATGACTTTCAATTTCCAAGCAAGAGATCTTTTATCAGGCTGGCAGGCAGGCCTGGTGTGTGTGTCTGTGTGTGTGTGTGCGCGCGCGTGTTTGTGTGCATGCGTGCATCCTTCTCAAGTCTCTCTCTCTCTCTCTCTCTCTCTCTCTCTCTCTCTCTCTCTCTCTCTCTCTCTCTCTCTCTCTCTCTCTCTCTCTCTCAGTATGTATGTATATATAGCCTTGAGAAATAATCTCCTGTAATGCCCCAGATTTACACTGGCCCAGGGGGCTGCTGTACAATAGAATCCCGAAGGGGCACATTAAACTGAACTGAGACTCCTTTAAGGCAGAGCAAAATGTGCAGAGCTGTGATGTGACTGCAGGAACTCATCTCCCTGGTTGAAAGGAAGGAAGGAGGTGGTGGAGGGGTAGGCAGAGAGACTGCACTGCATATTTACATAAAATTCCCTTAAGAATATCTGTCATGCCAGAGATTAAACCAAATGTCTCTCCCCAGTTTAATGTTATGCCTTAAGGCAGGCTGGGCCCAATAGGTTTCCTTTCTCTCCTCCAAATCAGAGATTATGAGCACGGAGAGTTTTAAATCTTGCCCTTATTCTCTGTAAGGTACAGCTACTAAATCATTGACTTGTTGAGACTATTAGGAGTCTGCCTTTAGCCCCCTTCTCCTCATTGGATTTTGAGTTTCCTACAAAATGTGCATTTGGAAAGGAAAAAGATTCTGTCTCAACTTGCAGGATTTTAAATTCCAGCCTCCATATTAACACCATTGTTCTTCACTGGTAAATGATTCCAGATACATGATGATTCCCCCCCCCCGCCCAGGTAATTGGGTAAAATAAAAAGTGCACAAGGATGAACAATTAGTATCAGTCTTCCTTAGTGCTGCCTTGGTTTTGTGAATGACTAGCAACCTTTCATTCCATTCAATGAATTTCCAGAGCCTCCCAAAATTATATCAATGGGAGAGGGGAATTATTTATTACTTATTTATTAAATTTGTCTGCCGTCCATCCCATGGTTTGAAGTGACTCAAAAAATGCCCCATTAGAAAATGCTTCACTTTTCATAACAGAATGAATTGCAAAGTAGGTGTGTGTTAAGCACCCGCTAGCCTCAACAAACTGATTTTAAAATTTAAAAGAAATAAAAATCAGAATTCAAAATAAACAGGGCAAATATTTTGGTCACTGTCTCTCTCAGTGTCCTGCCCCTTGCAATCTCTGGAACCCCAAAAACTGAATTTAAAAGTGAAGCCCTAACAACCGGTATGAGGTCAGTGCCTGCTCTGTGTTGTACAGGGCAACATGCAGACTCCGTAAACCACTAAGAGAGGGCTGTAAAGCACTGTAAAGCAGTATATAAGACTAAGTGCTATTGCTATTTAATGCTTCTTCTGTGGCACAAAACATCTTCCAATGTGGATATTAAGTCAATGACTACATTGCATTAATAATTTCAGTTAAGTTTCTTTCAGATGAATACCCTTCACTTGTTTTTAATCTAGCATCTCTCCCAAAGTAGGCATGTATATATTGAAGTGGAGAATACATACATCTTTCAGACTCAAATGAGAAGCTTCAACTACTGCAGGGGTGTCAAACTCACATCGTCATGGTGGCATCACATGATGTATTGGGACTTTTCCCCCTTCTCTAAACTGGGTGTGGGCATGCATTAGTGGATGCAGGAGACACATTTCAGCTGAAAACTTAATTAAAGTTGCTAGTCCTCCTCTAGGCTTCCCTTTTCTTTGCTAGGCATTGTTATGTAAATTAATATAAATTCCATCCCAATTCCTTATATAGAGAGAGGAAAGAGCAAAAAAAGCTATATGTGCAATAAGAAAAAAAATACAAAAAGAGAAAGATACCAAGAAGTGGCTTCCGGTACTCTTCACAGCAATTACAAGTGCAATTATATTTTTTACCCCACTCTCTAAAGTTACATCTCTTCTTTCTATAATCTGCCCTATCTAAATATCAAAATCATAAATTACAAGTTCATTTTCCCCCTTTTATGCAAAAAGTCCATAAGGGCTTTCCAAACACCAATAAATGTAGATAATATTGTCCTTCCTCTAATCAAAGAAGTAAATTCCATTCCAATTCTAGGTTGAACATAGCCCAATTGGATAGTCACATTCACGACTCATAGGCATAGTAAGCTTTTATTTTCCCTTCACTTCACATGATTTTGCATGTACTATTAATATTATTCTACTCATGTTATGATTTTCTCTTCTTCCTTCTCCTCTTTCCACTACTAAGACATTTACTAAGAGGTAAAATATGGAGATATAATAAGAGTCCAGTATGCAATGCAACATAACTTATGTTTTATGAGACTTTCTATTACATGTAGTTATGTGGTAAATTTATTTTCAATATCTTTAGTGACAAATAACTGCCTGCCTATTGAGAATTAAGAAGATGAACTTGAGGGAGATAAGAAAGATTGTTGTCAAAGTGGCAAGGAACTAAACATGGCTTAAATCCAAAGAATTAAGGTTTGTGAAAACTCTCAGACAGACCCTTCCTTAATTCACATCAGTATGGAAGAGGGGAGACAAAATCAGACTTGCCTGATTCTCATACTATAGCCAATCTTAATAAAAGTAAGTTTTAGTCTTCCACGGAGTCTGTTTATGGATATTGTCTGTCTCATGAAACTGTCATTGTCTGACTGCAGAAAGGACAGTTCCTTTTAAATAGAAGGACTTCCGGCTGATGTCACGGTGACATCAGAAGTGAGGAGCAGGTCTTTGCACTCCCGCATCAAGTTCTCCCCATTGGAGGGCTCCAAAAAGAGCTAAAGCCACCTTGTAGGGGTGATGAAGAAAAGAGGGGTGCCCTGCAGGTCACCATTGTCTGACTGCAGAAAGGATAGTTCCCTTTAAATAGAAGGACTTCCGGCTGATGTCACGGTGACATCAGAAGTGAGGGGCAGGTCTTTGCACTCCCGCATCAAGTTCTCCCCATTGGAGGGCTCCAAAAGGAGCTAAAGCCACCTTGTAGGGGTGATGAAGAAAAGAGAGGTGCCCTGCAGGTCACGAAGAGCCACAACTCTTCCACTCAGCTCAGGGCTTCTTCTCTCTTATCTATGATGAGGAGAAGAGGCAGCCATCATGGGTGGGACAGCTGAGGCAACAAAGAAAATCCAGTTCTGTAGATGGACAGTGACCAGAGCTGGGTGAGAAGATTCCTTTTTTATTTAGACCCTAACTTTAAAAGGGAAAAAAGAGAAAACCAGGAAAAGAGACTTTTAGAATTGTTTGTTAAAGCAACAATTATATAGAAACAAATCCTCCCCCGAAAGAAAGGAACTAAGGGGAGAAAGCTAAAGACAGTTTAAAACATAAAAAATTGATCTTCCAAACTGGGCAGATATTGTTTCGGAAAGGCATTTTAAAATGTTGGAACTATTTACTTGAATAATTGACTTTGCTTCTACAAACTGAATTAAAATAGGATTAAATAATTTGTTACATTTGAAACAACACTGAAACCTAAGCTGAGGCTGTCACCTATTGATGAATGGAAAATCTACCATACCCCTACAAGCCTGGGAAAGTTTTTTATAAGAGAAATAAACAAGACTCTTGTGATACCTATTGTTCTATAATTATCTACTTTATGATTACTGGAGACTGAACTGTGGAAATAAGATTCTTAAGTAAAGTAAAGTGACTTCTGATTTTTGGAAAGCTTCTTGGACTATCTAAATGGAACTAATTGAATAATCCTGGAATATAAAGAACTCCGAGTATTGTACTTTTTGAGGAGCAACATTATGCTTGAATATATTGTTTTTGGATTATTGAGTAAGAGTGGGACTTACTGAAATAAGACAAGATGCTCGATCGGGGGAAATAAATGAAATTTCAAAATAAATGGTGTTGATGTTCCAAAGCATTAATGACACTATGACAAAGAATTACAGGGAAATAAAGAATCTATTGTGTGGCATAAATGGGAAAATAGAAAATACACTGCAACTGATAATGAATGAAGACCAAAAATTCCAGGAAAGAAAGGAGACAACAGAAAAAAATGGAGGAAAAGACAGAACAGAAAAGCCAGCATATAAATCAAGATGATGAGAAGGAGAAAATAATAAAGATAATAATGACTGATGAAATAAACCAAGGGAAATGTACTTTAAGAGATTTAAAAATAGAATCGGAGAAGCAAGAAGATACTTTTGAAAGAGAAATAGGGGCCTGGGTAGATACTCTGGAGGCCGAGCAGCATGTGTATTAGGATTAGCAATGGTGGCCTGACTAGAAGCCAGAATAGAGGTAGAAATAAGAAATGGGAATATTAGCACATATATTTTTATACAATAGAATAAAAGCAATAATTAGAAAGATTAGAGGTTGAAAGATGGCATTACTATGTAAGCACAAATAATATTGTGATTGGCATTAAAATGGAACATTGAAATATTGAAATATTGAATGAAATACTTTAAACAAACATGCTGACAATGACATCCCACAGTAAGTTTTTTGGTACTTGTTGGACCCCTGGGGTTCTTGTCTCTGCTGCAGGTGCTGCAGGTTCTGGGCTCTTGGGTTCAATCGTCCCTGGGTGGCCCTTTCCTCCACTGGCGGTAGTGGCCCAAACGCAATCTGAGGTGGAAAAGATTGTAGACTTCAGTTTGAACAGGTGCTTTGTTTCTCATAAAAGGGGATAATGTCAGCGTTCCAAATATCATTCAGAATTAAATCAGAGTCCAAGGCAGAGCTATCCTTAAAGTTCCAATTTAATAAGACAGACATGTTGGATTTAGTGCTTAACAATAGGATTTCCTAAGTTTGATTAATGTAACAACTATTATTAATATTATTATTGCCATTTGTCCCAAAATGAATGATACACAGATCCCACACTGTTCATATATTGATGTTGATGTATATTTTAAAAATAAAAATACGAAAAAAGGAAAAAAAGAAGTTCTGAGATATAAATCTTTAAAATATTATTTAGATATAACATTATTTGTTTCCTTTCTCCAATAATTTCATGTTCTGTTATTGTTGTCATATAGTTTGCTCAATTTCTCAGTGCCTTTAATCTCTTCTAGTGAATTGAGAATAGTTGCTCAGCTGTTTTTATGTATCTTGCTCTCTTCTTCATTTCTATAACCATGAAGGCCTTTAACTCTTTGAGGGAAATGATACAAAGTTGGATTGTGCTACCAGTTTGATTAACCCTTCAGCTTTTTTTTTTAATTAAGGGCTCTAGAAATATTTGTCAAGATGAACAAAATTGTTTTCTAAAATAGGTGTTCTTAACTAATGTTCAATATAACAATCCACAGTTGAATGAACTTTTAGCTTGTTCTCTAGCCTCAGGAAACATAAGCCTGAGTCTAATTTTTTTGGGGGGTGGGGTCCTTTCAAGTCATGACTCCTGTTGACTAGCTGGATGACTAGTCCCTGAGGTTTTCTTGACAAGATTTCATAAATGATTTGCCCTTGCCTTCTTCCTAGAGATGAAAGAGAGGGACTAGCCCAAGGTCACCAGATGGCTTTGTGGTGAATGAGGGGCTAGAATTCTTGTGCCTTAGCTGCTACACCAAACTCGTTCTCTATATCCTGCTTAATGAAACTTTATTTACCTTGGTTTCCCCTTGTTTAAATAGTTGTAACCTCCCTTTTTGTCCTAAACAAAGCTTCAAGTAGTACATTAACACAAAAGTAAAGAGCAAAACAGAGGGATCTCCAAGAGAAGATTAGATTAGAATCTCCATGAGAAAAGGATCAAGTATCAAACCTAAGTTACTGTAAGTATAATATCTCTATGACCCTCCAGAAGCTGAGCAGGGAAGATACCAATTAGTTCTATCCCACAAGGAAATGTCACTTAGGGTGCTGCCATGAAAATGTATTTAATTTTTAGCCATGGCTTCCTATATTCCAATCATCATCTTGCTTCAAAATAAATTTCAGCACAAAGAAATGACCAGTTAGGATCAACTCAATAGTAAAATAAATATTGTATCAATCTTATGAAAGACTTTAATGTTATATGTCAATATTGTAAGATTCAGTCTGCAAGAGCCATTTAATTCATTTTATTTGTGCTCTTTATCTAAGAAAATATCATTATTTATGTATTATATAATTTTAGATGCTTTGTTTTTATGTAATGTTCTTAAAAAGTTATGTAAACTTTGCTTCTTTAAATAACAATGATATAATATCAAATTCCAAGGCAAAGACATTTTACAATTAGCATAAAGCACATAGGTAGCAAATATAAAAATAAACAATAAGAAAATAAAAATAAAATGAATTTAATGCAAAATGGATCAACTCATTTAAAAAAGAAAACCAAAATGTATTAAAAGGGCATCCATCCTCCAACAGTGCCATAACAAATGCTCTTTAGAAACTTTGAAATATCAATTAGATTGGGAGCTCTATGAATCTCCCTATAGTACTCAGAATAATCCCTCATGCAATAGTAACCACTGGAGCATCTTCATCTCCACTTTCTCAGATGCAGTTTGTCCCATTTGTATGCAAAGTTGTGCAGCAATTTTGGATTGCATGTATACAAAAACAGGTAAAGAACTGGCATGCATTCCAAGCCCTCTCCAAAACTCTCCAAAGGAAATAAGACTTTGCCTGAGCAAAAGTAGTCCAAACAGAAACTATATATGGGTAGCATAGTCCAGAAAGAGTCTGGGAATGTAGATGTGATTAATCTATTCAGAGTTCAAAGCACCAAGATTCATGAAGTCTACAAGATTTATGGATCTAAGAGCACATTGCTGAGGTTGGAATAGTTGTTCCCACTGGAGAAGTCAACAACTGGTGATTGCTTCAGCATGATGTACTGTAGGCCAATGAAGGCCACTGGCACTCTCAAGGACCTGAGAAAAGCATCTCTGTTCAGCTATCTGGATTCTCTTAGGCTGTGGTTTGGAACCAGGATCTTTGAGAGTTTTTCCTACACCTGCTTCTGATGATCGTCAGTGGAGTCAATTTCAAATTCTGAGGCTGATATTCTGCAGGTATAGATTCCTCTTCCTCTAAATCTGAATAAGGCCACGGGAAAAGAATCTGTAGATAGACAATAAGTGCAAAAAAAGTAATCACGAAGCCTTATTCTAATCAGCATTACCTACTGTCAGCATTGCAGCCATGTTTGGTCATCTTCACTGTTGTTTTCTGCCATTGTTCCTCAAGGCATCTCTTCTGTTCTTTCATCAGCAAATCAGGTCTAGCATATGCCTCTTCATGCATGTAGTGCCTAAGATTACCTGGGACCATCAGCTGTTGCTATGAAGGGAACAACATCCCCAAACTCACCAGATCTTACCCCACAGCGTGGAGATCGGAGTCCCCAAAGATAGAAGATTCCAAAACCAACTGAGCTGTGAGATCAAGGGGCTCAAGAAAGATTGCTGCTAGGGAGCAAGGTAGACGTTATGCAGCAATTGCCCTTGCTTCCCTTGAAGTCTAACAGATAATGCAAATATTCGGTCTAAATGTGATTTCAAATCTATCTAGCGTATCAGTGTTGTGACATCCTATTAATTTAATCAATTGTTGGTATGGGGAAAAATACAGATGGTTCAGCTGTACCTATTGTAACATACAATGCTTGTATATTTGGAGAATAGCATCTGGACTTCAGTTCATGTACTCCCTCCTCTGCACTGTAACAATGGAGATCAGATTTGACAGGATGAAAAGGCTGATTAGATTGCTTGGAATCAACAGGTTTTCCAGAGCATGAACTGGCACTATTCTGCATTGTACTATTCTTAGGATATTACAAAGTCTGGAATATAGTGGAAATTCTACCAAAGCCTATCAAAACAGAATTTTTGGAATAAAGATATCACTTTCTCTAAAAAGGTAGATAGAAAATGTTCCATCTATCTGAAAAGATGAGGATGTGTTTGAATATTTTCTCTGCCCTACCTAAGAAAGTTTGCCTTTTTCAAGATGCTTGTATATCATGCATTGGATGAATCAATTTTATTTGCAGGGGTTGCAATTATATCAGGTACAACTCAGGAGACCATTAGAACTTCTTACCAATTAGGAGCTATTTAAAACAAACTGGGTTACATCACTTGTTGATGTAAATGATCAGATTTACTTCAAGAACTTGATTTTGGTTTCATGATCAATATTCTACTCCAAAGAGCAGAAGACTCCAACACCAAGTGAGCTATGAGATCCAAGGGCTCAAGAAAGATTGCTGATAGGGAGCCAGGTGGATGTTATAATAGCAATTTCCCTTCCTTGCTTACCTCGAGGTCTAACAGATAATGCAGGTATTACCTGAGATCATGAGGTCTCAGCCTCTTGATCAGGGACGTGCAGTCAGGGGAGGCAGGAGAGGCAGGAGAGGCAGAGCCTCACCACTGTCATCATGAAAAGAAAAAAAATGTAAAAGGAAAAAGGCAAGAGCTGAGGTCAGGCTGAGCTAGTTGCTGCCAGAGTCACTGTGGATGACTCTGCTTAACTGTTTAAAAAAAGCCTCTAAAAAAGCACCCTCTACAGGAGGAGGCAAGAGAATGATGTGCCTCATCTAGTCTGACTTTAGGCATTTTATGATTACTCAAGCAGAGTTAAGCCAGGGTTAAAAGCCTAAAAATTCCTGACGTAAGTCATCCAATGTGATTCTGGCAGCAACTAGCTCAGCCTGACCTCAGCTCTTGCATTGTTCCTTTTACATTTTTTTTTCTTTTCATGATGACAGGCAAGAGCAGAGTTGAAATCCTCTCTGAAACAGCTGGCAAAGGTACGTGTGGGTCTGAGGGAGGGGGAGGAATTCAAACTTCATCCTCAAGTGTAGATCCCTCCCCAAGTGTAGTTTGATTGCAGGCAGAGCCACGTTGCCTTTTCAAAATCACACACACACACACAGACACACACACACACACACACACACACACACACAGAGAGAGAGAGAGAGAGATGGATAAAACTATATAAGCCCAGCTTCACTGATTACAAGTTGAAAAGGCAACGTGGCTCCGCCTGCAATCAAAGGGTCAGATCGGCTCCCCTCCAGCTCACCGGCCTCTTCTCTTACCCGAGCCTGCAAGCAGGAGGTGAGTGGGTGGGAGGGCTTTATTGCGTTTCAGGCATTTCCCACCCAGACAGCAGGCTGCATCCAACTTCTGTGTTTGTGTTTGTTTGAGAGAGAGAGAGTGAGAGAGGAAAGACTGTAAGAGAGATAGTCCAATCCAACTTCTCCGTGTGCATGTGTCTGTTTGAGAGGAGGGAGAGAGGGAGGAAGGAGGGGGAAGAAAAAGAATGAAGGAAACTTTTTCGCAAAGGAGTAAAACAAATGCTGTCGCTTTAAATCGAAACTGAGCATGCCTGGCTGTGGAATTCTGGGAGTTGAAGTCCACAAGTCTAAAAAAATTTTAAACCCACCACTGTGGCAGTGCCTCACCAGCCATAAACCTCACTGCAAGTGAGGATGAAAAAGAATGGGCAGCACTTCACTGGATCACTCCTCCTTCACACATTTAAATATATGAGCTTAGCATAAGAACCTGAAACACTAGGAGTTAAGTCTCCATACTAGTCATCACAGTGATAAACACCATTTCTCAGTGCATGTTCCCAGAAACATGGGGCTTAATGATGCTGGAACGTCTGGTCAAAATGGTCTGCACTCCAGCAGTTCGAGCCTAGTTTTGTGAGACAATGATCTCCCGTCACTTGATCCCTTGATCCTTCCCACTCAGCAGTTCAAAAGCATGCATTATTGTGAATAGATAAATGGGTACCACATTGGTGGGAAAACCCTGCTGTGTTCATGTGTGCGGAGACCAGCAGCTGGTGCTAGACTTGGCTGGACATGAGGCATCACAGCAGTTGGCAAGGTGAGGCAAGTCAGGCAGAAAGCCAGCAACCCGAGCACCACAAGTTAATTGGTGTAAAGATCATTCGCCCCCTGCCGTGCACCAGGGATAGGTGTGTAAGAGCAGAACAGAATGACTTAGCATTCTAGGCTGTCAGGACTGCATTGTATGTTTACCATGTGCAGATTTCCCTGACATTGTGTGCCATACACTAAATAGATATAAAAAGTCAGAAACATTAAGTCCCCTGCCAATTCCAAGGTTTAAATTCTAAGCTGCTTCCTGTATTTTTAAGTTAAAGGATGTTTGGCTGCATTTTTCCAATATGCTTAATATATTTGCTCAGCTGTTTCTTGTTTGGAACAGTAAAAGAAAAGCTTTCTGGCATGAGAATCAGTGGCACTTATCTCACCAGCTCTAAGTTTGACCCCCATGACTCTTTCTATCTTTATCTCCCACTCCTCTTTTGGAGATAGAAGTGTTTGGTCCAGGAATATCTGCCTCTCTCTCCCTTTATCCATTGGAGACAATCAACTGAAGATGACAATGTCCACCACCACCCCCAGCTATACATCTTAGATGGGATGAAATGTTTATTTCTAGTCTGGCTTAAGTAAGAAAGGTTTGCTCCCAATTTACGCCCTTCACCTCTTCCAACCCTTTTTTTTCCTTGGCTGAGATCTCAGGACTGAACAGCTGTTTCTTATCTGGTTGGAGTTGGAGAGAATCTCTCTTTATAGTCTTTTCTACCCTTCTCAGACACTCCCAAAAATTATTCCTCTAGTCCCCATTTGTATACACTGCGATGTCTCAATCCCCCATGTTAAATCAGTTTTCCTGACCCTCAGAGTCAAAACTATTAGTCTGAACATGAATTGGCCTTGTAAAGATACTGCAAATGAAACTACTAAGAGTCACCGGTTTGTATCTCATCTGCTGCTTCTCATGATCTGTATCTTGGGTGTTGTTCCAATTCATTAGATATTCCTGAATGTCCAAAAAGCATGGCTACTTCCTGGAAAAAGAGGATATAACTTCAGTTTGGATGGAAACCAGTGGTGAGATTCAAATAATTTAACAACCGGTTCTCTGCCCTAATGGCCAGATGGGTAGGCATGGCTCGGTGGTCATGTGAATGTGTGGGCGTGGCCAACTCAACATCACTCAGGTTGGTGGGCGCTTTCACCTTAGCTGTTACAATGTAATAAGGGTTAACCAGAGAGGCAATTTCTGTAAACAGGGTAATAAAAATTAGGCTGGAAACAATACCAGAATGTTTCCTTCCTGCCTCCCTTATAGGATTAGCCCTGTAAAGTGGGAAAAAAACAAAGATTCCTTCCAACAACCAGTTCTCCAAACTGCTTAGAAAAAGTTAACAACTGGTTCTCCCGAATAGGTACGAACTGCCTGAATACCACCACTGGTGGAAACTTCAGACAAAAAGCAACTACAGGATATGTTACAGTGATACAGCTTCTTAAGGGATATAGTGATAAGAAACCTGATGTGACCTGCAACAGCAATGCTGTTCTGGCAGTGTTGGTCAGCAGAATATTTGTTAGGAGGCTTTGCAATTAGCATCTTTGAGAAGTTGGTGTGCAGTCTGCAATTCTTGGAGAAAATGGGAGGCTTCTAATTATGGAGAAAGGCTGGGAAACATTAGGTAGCAGGTGCAGGTGATAACCATACATGCCTTGAAATAAAGTCTTGAACTGGGTTACAACATAGATTTAATATTCATAATTTTATGTTATAGTTGTATGGATAGTTGTATTTTAACTGTGTTATCTTGCAATTCTTTATGTTGGTCATCAGCCAAACTAAAACACCTCTTGCACAATTGCTTTCTCTTTCAGTTATTATAAGGAAATTCAGATATATACTGAAGATTAAGCCAATTGTCTTGTTACTAGATAATATAGCAATGAAGGTGTTGCTCCAAAGTAGTATTTTTTTCCCTTGGATTCATCATCCAATTGTGAATGATTGGCAGAGTCGTACATCTGACATGTGAAATAGTTTTCCAAAATATATATTATGAGTTCCTGGTCTCTATCCAGTATGAAATCATTTGGTAAATCATGGTTCTAGAAAACATGAATGAATGAACATATAAGCCATCTCCATTTTTACTTCATAACAACTGTCCTATCACCAACTTTGTTCTTCTGTGGAAGGTTGTTGGTAAGAGGATAATATACAAAGTTGTGTGGGGACGAGGATATGGATTATTTTAACTTTTAGAAGGCAGGATTCAGGTCTGGGCAGAAATTGCTTCATAGATGTGAGATCTCTCAGCAAACTTCTATATCCATGATGGTAAATCTATGGCACGAGTGCCAGAGGTGGCACACAGACCCTTCTCTGGCATGCCATTGCCAGCTGCTCTTCTGGTTTCCAAAATGTGCATGTGCGCTGGCCAGCTTGTTTTTGGATTTCCAGGGCTCGGGCATGCGCACAAAGGCATGCACGGACACACATTTCAGTTTAGGCACTTGGGGCTGAAAAGGTTCACCATCTCTGTTCTATATTGACAAGAAAAGAGGCATTCTGGGCCACTTGTGAGGGTTTGAAGTTAGATATATATTTTTTGTGATGGTTCTGCTGGGAAATGAATGGTTTCCACTGATGGTAGCAATGGTGAAGGGTCCACATCCCAGGCATTTCATCGGTGGATGCCCCACAGGACATAGGACCCCATTGGTCCTATTACCAATTCTGTTTAATAACTGGCAGAAAACATTTATTGTTCAGAGTGAGGTATATCAATATGTTGATGATATCCAGATATGGATCTGTATCCCAAGCCAAAGGGAGAGGTGACAGAGCTTCTGAGGAAAAGTAGGCTCAATGCAAGCAAGATGGGGTGACTGTTAATTTAGAAGTCTTTTGATTCTGAATTTTGAATGGCACACTTTATTATACTGTAATTGTCAATTAACTTAGCAATGATCCAAAAGCCTGTTTGATGTTATAATTGATTGCAATATATTACTGTACCAATTGTTATTTTATTCTGTCTGTACTGTGCTTGGTTACAAGTGCATACTAAATAAAACTCCTCCATAGTTTTAATACCAACTCTCGCTTTTGAAAGGACTGCAGTCCAGAAGAGAACAAACCCACAACTTGGGGTTCTTCTGAACTCTCGGTTTCCTGAAGACATATGAAACTAGATATGAGACTTTGTTCAGGTCCAGTTGCAGCTTTATCTAGATTAGGAGGCATTGATGATGGTCACTCATGTCTTAGTCATCTTTAGATTGGATTCCTATAATTCAATCTATGTAGAGAGGCTCTTTCACAGCACATTCTTGGAGGGAACTTCCTTCCACTAGAACATCTTCCACCCAGAAGGCAAGGATGACCATTACTCTTACAACGTTATGGTGAACACAGGACTTTTTCTGAAGGCCTTCAGAGGCTGGATTCATATTTTGTACACTAAGCAAAATTGTTGAGGATTGTGGTGGTTAATAAGTCAAATAAACCAATCAATATTGCTTAGCAAACTTCATTCCAAGCTTCAGTCTCTTTCGCTTAGCTCCACATTCCCAAGCAGACACAAGAAGGTTAATTTGTGTGAAGACCAAAGCTGTCAAGCTAGGAAGAGAGGAACTGGGAACAGACAAAAACACTTTGTAAATAGTGAAGAAACTTTCAGCAGCCTGGTCTGAGAGACAGTTAGTAGGAGTCTATTATGATGTAAAGGCAGAAAAATATACCCAGATTTTAAACTTTGGGATACCCAAAGCTATTTTCTTAACATCTTAGAAGCTGATCTCTGTCATAATGAAGGCACTTTTATGTGTGTTTGTGTATGTGCCTTTGAGTTAATCTTGACTTCTGGTGAGACCATGATGTTTTATTGACAAGTTTTTTCAGAGATGGTTGTGCCTTCTTCCTAGCACTTAGAGAAGTGATGGCCCAAGGTTACCTAGGCAGGACTAGAACCCATGGTTTCCTGGGTTTTAGCTTAGTGCCTTAACCGCTACATCAGATAGGCTCTCTGAACACTGCAGGTAGTCCTCAACTTAGAACAGTAATGGAGCCTGGAATTTCTGTTGTAAGTCATGACGGTCAAAACACCCATGTGATTGGACCCAATTTTATGACTTTTTTGTGTTGGCTGTTAAGTAATGTGGCAGTCATTAAGTGAACACAACAGTTGTTAAGCTAATGCCATATTTGTTAAGTGAATCCATGTATTCCTGTAGTGATTTTTGCCAGAAACTGGCAAAAATTGACAAAAAGTGTAAATTGTGGTCATGTGAGCATGGAATACTGCAAAGGGCCATAAAGGTGAGCCAGTTGTCAAATGTCTGAAATGCAGTCATGTGACTGTCTGTCTGTCTGTCTGTCTGTTTATGCAGCCATTGGAATCCAAAAATACTTTAAGGGTCTGTCATAACTTTGAACGGTCACTCAGTAACCAGTTAAGGTGTCCTGTGTGTTTCTGCAATAGTATCTATCTATTTAAGCCTTGCCTTTAATTGTAAGTAAAACTCTTTGAGTGTGAATTCAAGCTTTCATGGAGAGAATGATTGCAATTACCCAGAGTTGTAAATCTGAGAGATACATAGTTTTATTGCAAAGAAATAGGGATCCATTCATACAAAGAAGTACACAGGGATCCTGTTCTACCACACAGTTAACACAAAGGTTCAAATCCTGAGCCTCTTCCTCTGGCTGTATCAATTTAACTGATTTTTTAGCATTCCTTTTTGTGCCAGGAAGCTCTTTGCATCTGTCTCTGGTGTGAGAATCAAGCGCTCCTTCCTTACCAGCTTCAACCCTTACTAATGGATCTCAAAGACAAGTTTTGGAGCTGTGGTACAAAAGGGTGAAATTTGCTCAGTGGTTCTTTTACACCAAGCTGTGCAAAATTCTGAGCGCTAATTAAAATGAAAGGTGATTCAATCAAAAATGTCCAGTTTTTGATAAACCTTTGAGGCTACGCGTATCTCATTCTTTCAGTAGGATTTTCTAAGCCAGATATCCTTGAAGAGAGAAGAGGAAGAGAGGCTTAGATTTATTCTGCTGAATTTTGAAAGCCTGGTTTATTTTTAATAGTAGCTATATCTGTGGCTATCTTACCCCAAATCATCCCCCCTTTGTCCTAATCCATCCTTAACTCTCAGGCTATTTGTCTGATTTATAGAAGAGTTCTTAATGTCTTTATTTTGCATATCTTTAGTACTTTCAGTTTTGCCTTTCATTCCTGTTTTTTTTGACTAACTTGTCAATTTCAGTCTTATCTTGTACTGTGTGCAATATTCACTACATGAGTCATTTTGCGATAAATATGCTTACTTTTAAGTTGCTGCATATAATTTTGATATTGCCTCATATCATTTTGTTACCTGTGCAATAATGATAACACACATACTTATTTGGTTATTCAAAAAAAAATCCTTGTCAAGGAAGCATTACATGCATCATTCTCAGAAAAAGTTAGCACTATCAATAAATTGTATCTATTACTGTTAGAACAATAATCCGCCATCCCCCAAAAATGAGTGATTGCAAATTTTGTAAAATCTTACTCTTTGAACAGTTTTTTTTTTTTAAAGTGGCTAGTTCTAAATTGGAGTGTAACTTCCCTAATGGTTATATTTTGGACAGTTTAGAGATTTTCTTCTGTTCTTTTACTCATCCTAGCCATCTTTGCCTTTAAAGAGGCAAAAAGGAACTATTTCAAAATATTATTGCAGTCAGCTGGTAAAAAAAAGTGAACATGCTTATCATTCCTTCTGTTTTCATAACAATCCACCATAAATATAAAGCTGCTGCAGGCCTCAGATGCTTCTCCATTTCAGCCTGTGCTAAAATCATTTCTCAAATCAAATCATGAGTAAGTTCAGATTGAATCTTGCCAGCTTTGAATCTCAAATCTGAATTGGATTTTGCCTGATTCACTTCCTTACTATATTCACAGAACAGGATTACCCTATGATTTCAATAAAAAGAAAATACTGCAGCAAAAATCTAGGGGAAAAGTCATAGTGCCCCCTGTTAATAAACTCTAACTGTCAGGCAAAGGGGAAAGTCCAACCAAGTCTGCAAATAAAGTATGAGATCAATAAGCTTATTTTGATAGGATTAATATTAAAGCAATTCCAAAAAGGCTATACGTAGATGACAATACATTGAGATGTAATGCAAGCCATGGTGTTTGGGAATAACATTGTTGGGCTCAGGCCATCATTATTTCTCCTCTTCCATACACACATCTGAGTGAACACTCATGTAGTCAAACCTATATTGTCATCAAATCCAAAATCTCAGTATGTAATTGGGACACTCGCTCTGGGGGAAAGTCATTTTTTAACTGGGGAGAAAAAAGGTCTGGTAGAAAAGACTAATTGAATAAACAGGCCAGTTTAGAAACAGCAGTTGGGAGCCATTCTACTTGTTAAGAACCAGATTTCCTCTTTAGTGCTGTATACTGAGCAGGGCTAAAGTAAATATGGAGTGGAACCATAACCAAGGGGATAATTGATACCCAGAAGTGAGCTTCACATAATTTTACCACTGGTTTGCTGCACACCAAAACTGTGAGTGCGCATGCACACTTGCTTTGTGAGTGTGTGCACCTTCCATGCATATGTTTTGCTCATGCGCTTGCATGCATGCACGTGGCTTAGAAAACGTGGCTAAATGTGATGGCATAGAGCCAGGCTGGATGGGTGAGGCGGGCCCTGAACCAGTCCGAATCAGCTGAATACCACCACTTTATTATTTCTCCTGCCTCCATTTCTTCCTCCATTTTTCCCCTCCTTCAGGCTCTTTCTCTATCTGACACTTTCCTTGTCCTCCCAGCTGATGGCTTGTAGAAAACCTGGGAGCCATATTCAAGGCTGATTTTTGGTCTACAGCACGATAGGATTCCCTCTTCCCTCTGAGGGTCCCAAAGTGGCATTCATGGTTTGCTCTCCTTTGGTTGGGCTGCCCTGTTTAGATGAGAGATTATTTCCCAAAGAGAACAGAGACTTTAATTGATATTGTCTGCCATTGGACAACACAGCGCTTGGGGATGGAAGGGATCATTTTACAATAAATAATCAGAATGGCCTGATTAGGTTTTCAAGTCCAGGACTACAAGGAATAAACATATTTAGGCCAGGAGAGGGGAGAAAGGGGAGGGGTGTCTTTCTAACATATTGCACCTCCATGTCCCTGAACAAGCATTTCTTTTAACTACTCAGCTGTACAAAAGCAGCAGAATTGGAGACATAATTTCAGTTTCAACAAGTCATCAAACATTGTAAAAGTCAATTCTATAAACATTTGGATTTTCTGACATCTGATGCCAGGGCTGTTTGGGCAGCCTAGGTTCACAGTGGAGGTTTCTAAACAGGCAATCCAGTTTTCCAGGTAATTAAAAATGTTTGTATAGGCTGGTAGATTTATCTTCTGAAACCATTTTAGCACTACTGCTCTCTGGAGTGGTATCAGTTGACAGAGTGCATAATCTAGAACAGACTAATTGCTGCATGATTTCTAATTTTTCTGCAGCCCATGTAAATGAGCCGGAGTCGGCACAGGTGGAACCTATTAGAGAGAATGATTTTGCTCTCGGGTTGCTATCTGCATTTGCTGTTGTCTTATCAATGCCAAAGAGGAAGTCTGCTGTCATGAAAAGCAGGCAGGGGAACAATGTCTGGCTGAAAAGTCCCGTTTCATTACTTTTTCATTCATACAGCGCTACCTGCCTAATGGAGTTTTCCGACGATTAAGCCAGGCAGAGGAGGAATGTAATTTTATTCAAATAAGGCCACACTGCTTTAGCTTAAGCTAAGGAAGCATGCCCATTTCTGGCAAGGCAACAAGAATGGCAATTCAATAATATATGAATTGAATAATGCAAGATGATCGACTGTACAGGTATGAAATAGTGCTATTGCTATGAATGAAAATCCCATGCGATAAAGCCATGAAATAAACATTGTTCTTGCATTTTCTGAACCCTGCCCCTTCCCCCTAATCCTTCCAACTTTACCAAAGATCAAGACAATATTTTGAATGGTAGATTATGTAAGCATAACAGCAGAAAGTTGTACTTTCCCTTCTTTGTAATCACAGAGTAAGTTAATTTGTAAATGTAAATGTACCTGTATTTGCTGTAGAAGAAATTGGAAGTTTCTTCTTTCTCCTTTGTATTCTCTCTTTATCTATTCTTTCTTTCTGTTTCTTTCTTTCTTTGACTCTTTCTTTCTTTCTTTCTTTCTTTCTTTCTTTCTTTCTTTCTTTCTCCCTTTAATCTTTTTGTTAGTTTGTGTTATTTTTATAGGTTTTATTTTTTGTAAAACTTTTAATAAAAGAGTTTAGTTTGGTTTAGTGGCTAAAGTGTCAAGATAGAAAGCAGGAAACCATGAATTCAAGTTCTGGCTTAGCTATGAAAGACAGCTGGGTGACTTTAGACCAGTCACTCTCTCTTGGCCCAACACACCTCAGAGGGTTGCTTTTGTGGGGAAAATAGGAGGAGGAAGTTGTGTTGAAAATGTTTGCTTCTGTAGATAGTTTGTAAAAATAAAGAAAGACAGGATACAAATAAAGTAAATAAATAAACTAATTGGTTATTTATTGTGCTCTTTATATGTGGTAGTTGTTCCCGACTCTAAGGGATGGTGCTCATCTCCATTTCAAAGTCGAAGAGCCAGCGCTGTCTGAAGATGTCTCCGTGGTCATGTGGCTAACATGACTAAATGCTGAAGGTGCATGGAACGCTGTTACCTTCCCACCAAAGGTGGTCCCTATTTTTCTACTTGCATTTTTACATGCTTTTGAACTGCTAGGTTGGCAGAAGCTGGGACAAGTAACGGGAGCTCACTCCATTACATGGCTCTTGGGATTCAAACTGCTGAACTGCCGATCTTTCTGATCGACAAGCTCAGCATCTTAGCCACTGAGCCATTACATCCCTTTTGGAGAAGACTATATTTTACCCCCAATGGAAACCTGTACTGAGCAGATATTGTTACTTTGTGATTCCCAACATATTTCATCATTTGCATTATTAAAAGGCAGAATCCTGCTAATGCAGTGTGGAGGTAACTACTCTTTTTCCTGATAAAGGAGAAATATGCAGATGCTCCAACTTCTAATATATTGCATAGTACCATCCTTTTTCCTCTTAGAATTCTAGCGTGGAATAGTTCAGTGCTGAGTAGAAAATAAAATAGGTATATATGATTTCTCTCTGACTTTTTTTAATACCTTTATGGAAAAGGTTTGCCTATAATAGCAAGAAGTATGTTTGTTAAGGACAAGGATATATAAGCACTTCTGTATGCAGATGATCCCAGAATCTGATTGATTTCTAGAGAATATTAGATCAGATGATACAATGAAAACCATGTATCTGAAAATTAATGCATTGGAGACAAAAATGATGTGCTTCACAGAGAAAATGTAGTGCATAAGTGCAAGTTATATATAATTGCTGAAAAAAATAGAGCAAATACAGAAATGTTTATATCTTGATAGAATATTTACTAAAGAAAGAAAAGTGGGTAGATAACTTTTAAGATGTGCAAATGCTCGTAGAAAGGTAATGGATAATATGTAGATTGTTAGAAGGAATTAAAAAATTGCCATAGGTTGTGAAAATTGCTGTGTGTAAGAGTATGCTTTTGCCCACTTTATTATATGAAAGTAAGAGCTGGGTATATCAGGAGACACAAAAAACCTAAGTTGAATGCAATGGAAGTGAGCTGCTTAATGAAATGTATGTGGTGAAACAAGAAGCAATCAATTCAAGGATGAGTGATGAATGTATGTAGACTGAATGCCAAAATCAGTGGCCAATGTGACAGAAGTGCATTAGGATAGTTTGCTTACACAGAAAGAATGAGTGAGGATCAAACAACAAACAAATGCTAGGAGGCAAGTGAATGGATTGAGGAGAAGATGGAGAAAACCATGCCTGGATTCAGCTACAGAGAACCTCAAAGAAGGGCTTCCTGGTATCCAAAGCAGAACATCCAGATTCAGTCACAGTTTTGTTCCATATAGCCCCAACCTTGTGAATGCTCAAGTTTCCTCTTTCCACTATATAATCAAAGTGGACAGTAATTAATATTTATATGTATGTGTGTGTATATCAGTGTGTTCACAGTAAAAAATGACAATAAAGGTTACCTTATCATATAGAAAGATGATGTACAAATTTGTGTATGACTATATTAGAGGCAAGGATGTAGAGCAAAAAAAGAAAGATGTGGAGAGGCATGATTACTATAACCTATATTTTCTTTTATCTCCTGCTTTTAATTTTTGGTTTAGTACTTCTTACTCATTTTCCATACTTTATACCATTTTCCCACAAAAGGGTATGAAGGGTAAATGCCCATGATGTTTATACCATGACCCAGATGCCCTAAGATCAACTGTTTCACTTTTCAGTCAATGTTGGGGCATTTACTAGCTATTAGTACAGCAATTCCCAACCCAAACCTTAATGATACAGAGATAAAGAAGGACGCTTAAAAATTCTGCATCTCCTGCAGAATTAGCAGAATAATAGAATAACAGCATTGGAGGTCTTCTAGTCCAACCTCCAGCTCAAGTAGGAAACCCTATACCACTTTAGACAAATTGGAACTGGAGAATTGGAGAATTGAAACTTTCCTCCATGTATTTTTCTTCTAATTTTATCTGTAAAAGTGGAATTTGGGGCTACCACTATCCATGACTTTTTAATTTCAAAAATGAACAGCTCTAATATTGGTTTTTGCTGCAAAATGCAGCAGAATGTTTTCAGGGCGGCAACTCAGACAGCATTCATTAGCTTTGTTTTTCAATAATTCTGGATGATCCCTATTAAGTGACTACAGTTCAGTTCAGGACAAATTGAGGAAGATGACAGATTTTTTGGAGGAAAAATAATAAAGTAATGGCTAAGATCCTACATATTTTAGGAAACAGCTCGGTTCCTGTTATGCCTTCCAAATCCAATATTCCTAAATTAGTTCAAAGTTCCCTAAATTAATGAAATCCTCCCAGTGATACATCTCAGGGGTGGAGGGAAGGAATTGAAAATGTGCTTTCTCTTTAATTGGAACAAACTTTCTAAAATAGTCATTTTGGGTGAAGCTTGATTTTGCAAGGGTTTTTTTTAGTGCAGATTTTACATATTTTTGACTGTTATCCTTTGCAGCTTTACTCCCATAAAGCTATAAAGTTCATTTTTATATATGTGTAATGTTGTTTTTAAATTTGTGCCAGTTTAGATAGCTCTGCCCCAAACCCCTAGGATATAAAGTTTTGAATGATCATAAACAGTAATGTCAACTTGGACAGGAGCTCCATCTGCTGAATAGACCAGCCTTTGCTAGGGTCTTAGTAATCTCAGTGGTGGATGCCAGGCATATCTCTACCAAATAGCAGGAAGCAGAACAGAAAAAAATAGACAGCTGAAAACGAAGATTTACTTAGAACAGATCTAATAGAATCAGCAGCACTTAAGCAGGCCCTAACTTAATTAAGTTTTATTGGCTTCAGTGGATCTATGGAAAGCTTAATTAAGTCTGGATCCAACCTGCAATATGTTATTAGTCTCTGTGACCAATACCATGCAATTGTATAGTTCTGGTTTTTTTTTTAGTGGACATGCTCCATGTTGAAATGATGTAACATTCCTACTACAGATGTCTTCCTCATGTGCCAGTCTCTAGAGGCTAGTGGTCATTTGTCATATGGCATTAATAAATCGAGCATAGTTCTTGGAAAAATGATGGCATTCTCTGCATTACACAGTCTTATGCTATAAACTAGGCTTACTTCTAGTTGGGCCAGGTTTTCCTTATGACATTTTGGGTTGCTTCCAGCTGCATTTGAACAAACATCCAGAGTTCCTATGTAATCTTGCTTCAGTTAATCTTAATTATAGTTAATGATGAGCTTGGTAGCAATGTGTTTTTTTCAAACTTGAGATGCCTTTGAGCTTTAAACGGTGTTGTTGACAGGGGGAGTTATTTCTGTTGTTTTAATACATTCTTCAGGGAAAAATCTCCTGCTTTGTAGGTCCCTAAAAGAAAAGGAGTTTCCATGACATTAAGGTCTAATAGCATAATGCACCAATGCCAAGGGCTTTAGGGAGCCATAAAGGCAAAAAGACAACTGCTTGAAGGTACATGTCTGGTTGCCTGGCCAACTATAATGTAGTCAAAACTGAATGATCCCAAGGGAACAGAGCTGTCAATTAAGAGCTGGCTTGCTATAGCCAAAGGAACCAGCAAGAGAGACATAAACAGACTTCTCGTCAGTCTCCAGTAACTAGTGCTTTGATGTCAACAAAATGTTTAGTTTTTAGATCATATTCGTTTGTTGTCTGGACTTGGCTGGAAGAGTCTTCTGGTCTTCTTTCTTCGTGGCCTCAAGCATGTCTTTCTATTTCTATTTGTCATGGGTTGTCTCCAGCTTGAGCTATGAATTCTGTGGCTTCCATGATATTTTCCACTGCTATTTTGTCACAGCAGAAGGTTCAGAGTAGCCCACACAGGCTGCAGCTAAATGGAAGGAGACAGACATGTGGAAAGAGTCTTCCTCACCCTCTCCCTTCAGCGGCTTTTTCAGTATCTGAACTGGCATTTTCATTCACAAAGCATAACTTCCAGGATTACTGTGCCTTCCCTAAATTTTCCTTATCAATAAAAATAATATCAATATTGGTCAATATTGTGCTGAAAGGTATTTAGGCTGTGTAAAAGCAAGATAGATAAACGAACTCTGTTGACATGTTCTGTTCCATCTCCACCATTAGGGATGGAATCCGATCTTTGCAAAATCTAATGCAAACTGATCTGATCCTTATAGGAAACTATACATCATAATGCTCTTGTCCTCTCATCACAAAAGTCCAAATATTATTTTAAAATGATGTTTTTAAACTACGATGAGCTTGGAAATACCTAGTTTGAAATAATACATATTTGAATACTAAATATAGTATTCAAAATGCATAATTTTAACAATAAATTTTATATGCAGGATAAATACAGTTTAAACGGAGAAGAGGACAGATTAAGGATAATAAAAAAAAAGAGTATGCAGAATTGACCAGACCAAAAATATTAAAAATAACATCTCTCTCTCTCTCTTTCTCTCGCTCTCACTCTCTCGCTCTTGTCTATCTTTCTGTCTATCTATCTCTCTGTCTATTATCTATCTCTCTATCTATCTCTCTATCTCTCTCTCTCTCTATCTCTCTCTCTATCTCTCTCTCTATCTCTCTATCTCTCTATCTCTCTATCTCTCTATCTCTCTATCTCTCTATCTCTCTATCTCTCTATCTCTCTATCTCTCTATCTCTCTATCTCTCTATCTCTCTATCTATATCATCATCATAGTTTTTGTGGAATGTTTTTCCAGGAAAAAAGCTTCATGAATGCTACTTTTAAGTTATTTATAAAAACAATCAAGGCAAGATATAAAGTAAAGTAGATAAGATAGGGTAAGGTAAGGTAGAGTAAAATAAAGTAAAGTAAAATAAAGTAAATTGAAATAGTAAAGTAAAAAAAGTAAAGTATATTAGTATAGTGTAATATAGTATTAGTATAGATTCGGAATAATATTAGTATAATATAGTAGAGTAGAATAGAGTAGAGTAGAGTGTAAAGTAAAAAGTAACATGTGGGAAATCTTCAATAAATGGTTTATTTTTATTCAGATCCTTAAAAAACAAACTTCCCAAAAAGGGAAAAATACAAAAAAACTAGACAAGAAAAAACAGAAAATAAATGTGCATTAAAAGAAAAAGCATATACTAGATGAAAAATGATATCTATAGATATATCTATATATCATCTAAATATCTATATCTATATCTATATCTATATCTATATCTATATCTATATCTATATCTATATCTATATCTATATCTATATCTATATCTATATCTATATCTATATCTATATCTATATCTATATCTATCTATCATCTATCATCTATATCTATATCATCTATATCTATCTATCCACACACACACATAGTTAAGGTAAAATCAGCAACAGAGTTAAACTTCAAATCCCTGTTAACAATCTATTATTTTATTTCACTCACAGAAAATCTGCAACAGCTTCTAATCTACCATAAGCTTCCACAATCGTTGTCTCTGATCTATGCAGGAAAAAAATCCTTGTTTGATTCTTAATAATAAGGTTTTTCATTAAAAAAAATTAATCTGAATCTTTCCCAACAACTGGATCCCATTCTCCAAATCATATGTCTCAGTTATGGATATCATCACACCATCTGTTGTTCAAAAAGATATCTTACAAGTTGAAATACCACATCTCTTAATATTTGTTTTCCAGTTAGTCCATTCCCCAATCTTCATTAATCTAGTTAGAAAAGTCCAGTTCATCACTCATCAGTTCAGTCCTCTCTAAGTCTTTAGAATCCCTACCCCTTGCAGCCTTCTCCAACCAGCTTGCAGGTTTCAGACCAGACTTCTACTTCAAATCTGCCAGCAACAAATTAGATTCAAATAATCTGATTGCAAGTCTGGTTTAGCTGCTGTTACCTGTATCTGAATATAATCTTTGGGTTGATTTAAAACCATTGTTATTTCATTAAACATTTTATCTAAATTTTCCTTTTGAAATTGTAAGTTGAAAAGATTTTTTTCAAAAGGTTTCCCAAAGGGCTTTGATCCTTAAATTGATGCATTGCTTGCATTTTAAATATAATCCAAGACTCTTTTGTAACTGAGCTTTTATAATCAGATGCAAATGGTTCCCCTCAAGGACAGGGGAAGCACCATAACAAAATACCCTCAGACAACATTGTGATAATTTTTCCCATCATAAAAATAAGGGGTAAAAAAGAGGAAAATTTCCATCAAAGATGTTTTTTAAAGACCAAAGCTTTTAAAAAATTAACAAAATGCAAAATCCCTGTAGTGAAAATCCAATACTAATGTAAATCACATCAGATCACTTTCACTCCCCAGGAAATCACCGTTGACTTCCATATGGAGAAAGTGAAAGTGATTTGGTAGTAAAAAAAAATCAGTTTAAAATTCAGCAAGGGGTTAAATTAAATCAGCATTCAACTGGTCAATTAACATTTACAAATAAAAATCAAAGTAAAAAAGGAAATGCCAAAATGTGCAGTTAAAACATGCTTGAAACAAACAAACAGCTAAAAGGGAAAGATGGAGACCACAACCCTCCCAGCCACTTCTACCAAAAATTGTAACCATCAAGATAGTTCTTCTCAGATAGATCCATCTTCATCAGACAATTGTCTTGGGTCATCCCTAGTTGCTCCTGTTTGATTTTGGGGCATGTGTTGCCAAAGAGCCAGCTTTGGGAGAAAAATATAAGATAAGACTGAGTGGCTTTGGATGCTGCCTCCGAAGGACAGCTTAGACAGTCCATCCTTAACCCTGGGGGGTGAAAATTTATGCCCCTCAGAGAGGGTCCGCAATTTGGGGGTCCTCCTGGATTCGCAACTGAAACTGGAACATCATCTATCACCTGTGACCAGGGGGGCCTTTGCCCAGGTTCGTCTGGTGTACCAATTGCGGCCCTATTTGGATCAGGAGGCACTTCAAATGGTTACTCAAGCCCTTGTCACCTCAAGGCTGGATTATTGCAATGCGCTCTACATGGGGCTACTCTTGAAAAGCGTTCGGAGACTGCAGTTAGTCCAGAATGCAGCCGCGCAAGCGATATTGGGTGCACCGAGGTACACCCACGTTACACCTGTCCTCCGCGAGCTGCACTGGCTAACAATTGGTCTCTGGACGCAATTCAAGGTATTGGTTATTACCTTTAAAGCCCTACATGACTTAGGGCCAGCGTACCTTCGAGACCGCCTACTGCCACATACCTCCCAGCGGCCAGTAAGATCCCACAGATTGGGCCTCCTTCAGATGCCGTCAGCCAGACAATGTCGGTGGGCTCCTGGAGGAGACCCTTCTCTGTGGCTGGTCCGACTCTTTGGAATCAGCTACCCACAGAGATCCAGACCATACCCACTCTTATGGCCTTCAGGAAAGCTATAAAAACCTGGCTGTTCCAGCAGGCCTGGGGCTGTTGACCTCACTGTTGAGGTCCAGCCCCGATTAGAATGAATGTATGAGGTGTTGCTATTTTAAACCATTTTTTTTCGTTGTGTGTTTGTTATGTGTCTCTTTTTTCTCTCTTTTTTGTAAGCCGCCCGGAGTCCTTCGGGATTGGGTGGCATATAAATTTTATAAATAAATAAGTAAATAAATAAATAAATAAGTAAATAAATAAATAAATAAATAAGCTGTTTGTCAGCAGGAGAAAAAAAAAGGCCCTCCTGCTTAGCTCACCATCTTTGGAGAACTCCCTGTAAAGTATGGGAAGTCTTGATAGATACAAGTCATTTAATCCTTACTTCCCAGTCTTTTGTCTCCTTAAAATACTCTCTCTATTTCTCGTGTGTGTGTGTGTGTGTGTGTGTGTGTGTGTGTGTGTAGCAAACTAAGTGGAAGATTTTTTGAGTTGTTAAATTCAATAGCCCCTAAATGGCTAGCCCAAAACATTTTGCAGTTTGAAACAAAGACCACAATGGTGGTTTCTTTTCTCCCTCCTCTACAGAGGAGGATATTATTGGTTCTCCCACATATAAATGACCTTTGACCAGGGGTAGTATTCACTTACCTTCCCTACCAGTTTGCAAATGTGAGTGTGCATACGCTGAGTCTTCTGCGCATGCACTTTGGTGAAAAAAGTGTCTAAATGGGATGCCATAGAGCCAGGGTAGGAGGGCAGGGCCACCTGCAATTTCCACTACTGATTCGGGCAAACCGGTCCCAACCAGCAGAGTACCACTTCTACCTTTGACCATCAGCACCAGCCTTCTAAAGTGGCTACCTCCCTCTGCCTATTCTTAGCAACCACTCCCTATGTTAATATTTCCATAAATAATTTTCTTTGTAAAAGAAAAAAAAAAACAAACACCTGCTTATTTCAGTGAAAAATGTATTCATGGTCTTTTAGTGCTTAGAAAACTAGCATCATGCCCAAATTCCAACAGCCAGTCCTGATTGCCAATTGAGCTTATTTTTTTTGTGTGGTCTTCCCTAGTGAGAGATTAATCAGGCTAAAGAAGAGGATTAACCTTAGTGCTAGAAATAGGTAAGCAAGAAAAGGTGTCAAGGAAAAGGTCTAGTAGTAGACAAAGGAAGATGCATCTGGAACCAAAGGTTGCTCTTCCAGATTCATTACTCTGAGACAAAAGCCTTGACATCACAAGGAATATGTTTTTCTATGTGTTTTAGTCACACCCCATTCCCTTGTCCATTCCATTGGGGAATTTATCTTCCCCCTGCTCCATGTATGGATCTCTGCTATTTTATTACATGATAAGATTTCTGGTAAGGAGGAGCCAACCCAAAGTCTTTGATCTTGCCAAAGATAGGATGATTTCTTCCTTTCAAGTAACCAAGTAAGCCAGTGCAGGATTTGTTAGCTCATGGTCACTTTCTGTGTAAATAGAAAGGAGATTGCATAGCAGGTCACACATGCTTAGCAAAGATAATTGATTGGGGTAGGGAGGTGGGATGTGTTCAGAGAGCTTGAACAGAGAACTACCCACTTTCCTGAACTGTATTCAAGGTGAAGCATGTACTGTATTAATCCAGCCAATATGTTTTGAGCTGTTTTCAGTTTTTAGTACTGGTATCAGTGTTAGATTCAGTGACTCTGCGGAAACAGGGAAAGAAGGCTTGATGATGGAGGCTGACAAGCTACAGAGTCACAGAGATTAAAGGGACCAATTTTACCAGCAAACATTACAAATACCCAACTTGCTTAAGTGAAGCCAATTATTGTATTATTGCCTCCTTTGCACTATGCACAGTAGGGATGTCACTGGATAATGGTTTGCATGTAGAGTTAATCACTTTGATGCATTTCTGACTGATCCTAGCAAATTATGTTTTGGTTCCACTATATTAAACACAAGAGCAGAGGATTATCATTAATAAATCTAAGGCACAGCATGCATAAATCTTGAATAAATCAAATATCAATTACATAGGCAGTATCTGTTGACATCTGCTTTCATCAAATAATATATTTGAAATAGGTTTTATTCTACTTTACTAGAGTTCAAGGAATACATGTGTAGACCGGAGCTCCTAAGAGTTGAGTTTATCTAGGCATGCTGTTGCATGCAGACCCTTTTTATTGCCATTTATTTTTATATATAAATAGGACATTGGTTTCACATGGTAGCTCACCTGATACAAAGAGAAGATTTATATTGTATGGGGAAAGCTCTGGTGTGCCATTTCTACATGGAGATGTATGAACCAGTTATTGCTAAATTCCATTTTAAAGTAATTTATGACTGTGTGGCTTCTTGGATTCCTGTGTCTTGTCAAATGCTTTTCTCCCATAGGGTGGAGCTGCCTTGGGATGGAGGGACGGTTGTGAAAGCAGGTGAAGAGGATGGAGTTTGATCAATGGCTGATTTCAAGGGAATTGTGGAGAGCAGGGATTAAAAATGGGCAGAGCCCATGAAACGAAGAGCACTCAGAAGCCTGTGGGCAGGGTGAGTATATACCTCTGCGTGCAGGGCCTCGTCTCCCACAAACAGGCTGGGCGTTTCACGGCCTTCTCTGCTTGCAGGAACAAGCCCTTTGAGGAGTCTTATGGAAGCCGTTCCCTCCCCATCCTTGTATTTTTTTTTCCTTTCTTGGGAATGTCAACATGTTGGCCAGCCGAAGCCCAAATAGGGTTTTCTGAAAAAAATGAACCCTAGTCCTAAAGTACTGAGATCATGGCCTCTATCTAGCCAGGATACTCAGGCAGCATCTCCCAGCTTATGATACCATATCTGTGGCTAAATGGAGGCTGTGTTGCTTTGGTTAGCTGCTTAGTAACATTTTTTTGAGGGAGAGGGATCATATTAGAAAAAAAAATCTTCTCAAAGGAAGCTTCCAAATTAAACAAAAAAAATGCAATTAAAAGCTTAATTTTTAAAAAAGTGCAGTAAATCAAGGGAGTAATTAAAACAGGAATCTAACTTAAAATAGAGGCTGTGATCAGTTGTCTCCCTAGAGAGAGTTCCTTAATCACAGTGTCACAGTGCCACTTTCTAAATATAACATTATCCTATAATATGCTCCTCATGAACTACTTTTCTGAGAATGGAGCTTTTCGTGGCTTAAGTGAAAGCACCCACTCAAAACAGAAAGAGATCTGCAAGCTTTTCCCCATTCACATTGGCCAATAATATTTCCACATCTTCCTGTATCCCTCCTGCACATACTCACCTGATTGAGCTAATGTCCTACCCTGTCCTGCATTCTGAAGTTTGGGGTTGATTTGTGGTGAACCTACAGCCAGATTTGCCCTAGAGAAAGAAGGTTAGGGAAAGGTTTTTCTTCTCGTACTATTATTCTCCTGAAGCTCCTGAAATAATTCCTTTTTGGAAAAGAATAATAATGTATGCAAGCCATCCTCATATGATAGAATATGAAATGTAAGGTGTGATTAACTGTTTTATGAATTACTCATTCACATATTGGACTCTCTATCACAGGTTTCCCTATATCCTCTCCTCTCCTTTCCTCACGTCTCCTCTCCTCTCCTATCCCCACAGACTGTATAGGTATAAGAGTCGAGGTGGCGCAGTGGGTAGAGTGCAGTACTGCAGGCCACTTCAGCTGACTGCTATCTGCAGTTCGGCGGTTCAAATCTCACCGGCTCAAGGTTGACTCAGCCTTCCATCCTTCCGAGGTGGGTAAAATGAGGACCCAGATTGTGTGGGGGCGATATGCTGACTGTAAACTGCTTAGAGAGGGCTGAAAGCCCTATGAAGTGGTATATAAGTCTAACTGCTATTGCTATTGCTATAGGTAGAATTATTGCTGAATGAGATCTCTCATAGCATATACTGATGCTATGCATATCTGACCTTTCTGTATATCTTTGATAGACAAACTTGATGGGTTGATTATACTGTATACATTTTCTGCATTTCTACTCCACACTTTAGTTGGAAATGCATCCAGTACTATTTACAGACCAATTAAAAGAGATAGTCTTCAGGCTTATGATTTAAAAAGGCATGCCATGACACAAAAGGAACAAGGACTATAGCAGGAAAAAGGAAATAAGTATAAGGAGGTCCCCATTGTTATTTTAATTGAGGAACTTAGTATCTCTTTCTCTCTTTTTTCCATTGCCTACTGGGTTTGCTGCAGGAGGACCATCATGAGAGAGATAAAGCCTGATGGAGCCAGGCTAGTTACTGGTGGGTCTGCTGCTTTCCATTCTAATGCTGCATCCCAGAGGAAAATTTAAAGAGATCAGAGATGAACCCAAAAGAGCCAATGGGCTCTTGCCAAGTCCAGAGCTGGCTGTAACTATGCAAGCTCTTACATGCATCTGCTGTAGATGTGAGCTATAATTCAACTCAGTTTGGAAGGTTGGGTTGTCTGGTTTTGTTGTTGCTACTTTACTCTTGAATCATAGGTCATTTTTCAAGGAAGCATCACACCCAACGACATAGTCATTTGTCTAGAGGGGATGAGACAAAGGTGCTCACAATAATATTTTCTTTTTCAGAAACAGAAATTCAGTCATCTTGCAGGAATTCCAGAGAAAGCCTTTCCTTGGCGAGATGAAACGTGTTGCCTTCTGCAACAAATACAAAGAGGAGAATGCAAACAGGGCACCAAGGAACAAGCCAGAGACATCATCATGTTTTTTGAGTCCCACCTTCCCAAAATTATACCTATGGAAATGATCCTTAGGATAGAAAAAGGTTCCGCTCCTGAGTTTGTCTCCTTTTCCTACCTTAGCTACTTAGTATGTTTGGCGTGTTTTCATCCTAAATTTTGTTTTTGAAATGTCACCTTTGCCCCACTTGTCTTCTCAGTGGTTTGGAACAGTGATGTGTATGCTTTCAAACAAAGCATTAAAAACCATGCTAAAAAGGGATCTTTCCTTTGTCATTCTTCCACTCGAGGCAACTCAACAATGAGCAAAATGCCATAAATATACATTATAGAAGTGTGCATTACAAAATATCACCCAAAATATAATTAACATAATTATGATGATACCAAGAATAACATGTCAAATTAAACAGCAGCAGCATAAAATGTCATTGTTCAACACTTGAAATATTAGAAAAACCAACCCAACAAATTTTATTTGACTCATAGACCTAACACAATTCAGGTCTAGAAGTCCCATTAACAAGGGACAGTTTTTGATTGATATCTTAAAGCACACACAAAGCAAGAAGCCACACACAAACGTAATGTACATTCTGGCTTTTTCTTTGCCATTCAACTATCTAACAATTGCAGGCAAGACATTTGCAATTCACCCTCCAGAGAGGTGGCGTTTCTGTCAGGTGGATTTATTTGGAAGCCAGTACCTAATGCTGGAATATGGATTTTCACTAGAGATAGCCTGGAATCTCCTGGCAGAGTGGAAAATGGAAGAGAAACACTACAACTTGCTGCAGGTCCATAAAAGGATGCCATTACTATGCTCAGTAGAACAGAATCCATAAAATGCTTTGAAATCTTGCTCTACGCAACACTAGACAAAACAGGGATAATGTTTAGAATAGAAAGACTGGCTTCCCAACAATATTTAAAGGGGTCAGAAACATAGCTTGTAATAGGTATCAATTGATGGGAAGAATTCTTTCTCTTGGAAGAATTAAGGTTGCTTGAAGAATTCATTCTCGGTGAATTCAATGTGAATTAACCTTTTCCACACCTTATGCATTCATGTGCAGGTAGGAACATAGCTATTGATCCAAGGTTGCATTTCCCTGTTGCAAAGACATTCTCCGTTCCCTGCATATATCAATATGTGCTCAATTAGGTATACTGAAGTAGAACACGTTTAACTATATAACTAAGTGAACTTTTCCATGCAGATTAAAATATAAAATAAAATTGCAGGTAAATAGAGCAATTGGATGGAACAGATTTATAAGTACGTTCCCACTATTGCAAGCAGATAATAAATTGTTTTGCCCATCTCCGTATTGATAAATTAGGCTCCCATCTTTACCCTGGAGTCTTTTTGAATTAGACATGCCTGAGATTTTGCTACAAAACACTTTGAAATATTAAAGATTTAAAGCTTAAGACTTCTGGAGTATGATTTGGTAAAATTTGAAGAAGGTACATGTGGTTGGGGGGAAGGGTTATGTGATCAGCAATAGGATATAAATCATACTGAATCTTTTCATGTATTTTCTTCTATTGCAATATTATTAAAAGTGTGTAACAAGTCTCATGATTCCTTAGAGAATGGGATATTTATACTGGTTTAAACTCCTCTAGATCAGAATCCACTTCATTTAAATCTTCCACTTCTGTGACAGTTACCCCAAAGGAAGATGCGGATGTCATTATCTTGATGGTCAGCATTACATATCACATAGTCTGCTGTGTCGCAGGTTTGTTTGTTTTTTTGTGATCACAGAAAGGTAGGAATCACAGCAGAATGTTTCAGAAAGATCAATTGTCATATTCTGTAAAATAGCAGGAGAAGAAATCCTCATATATATCCTTCAGGAGTCTAACAATTTTGTTACTGTTAATTTGATCAAACATTTTTAAAAGAATGCACAACTGTTGAGATGGTGCACTTTAACCCTCCTTTTCCATCACGAGAAGGTATTTCAGGGCTTTTTAATTTTTTTATTATTCCAACATTAGCTGAACTTATTTTTAGTTGATATCAACATCTCATTCCTTCTTCAAACCTTGTTACGGTGCCTGAAACAGATAGTGTTTCAGTTGTGTGTGTGCATGTGTGTGTATGTGTGTTTATGTGCATTTATTAACATGGACAGTTGCTACATCCATAGGACTGAAAACAGATTTCATGCATAGTTAATGATATATGGTTGGCTTTCCGTTGTTACACCTGTGCAAACATGGGTGTAGATAAGTGAAAACTTGAATGGATTTAACTTTCTCATAAATGTAGGAGAGGTTTTTGATTCCCAAGTAAATTTAATCTAGAGTACAGTATAGCCCAGTGATGGGCAACCTTTTTGGCGTGGTGTGTCAAAAATCGGCAAAAAATCGAGCATAACTCGCGTTGTGTGTCACTTCGACAAAAACATAATTTTGCGCAATTTATAGTTTAAACTACAAAAATATATAATTGTATTTAATAAACCAAAAACAAATTATTTAACATAGCTGCTTAGTAACTTCTTTGTTCATCAGTCGATTTTGTATGTTGCCCTTGATATTATTATCAGTATCACTTACCAACGGTCCTGCTTAGCAACCAAAATGTTGGCTCAGAAACTCTGGCATTGAAGCGTGCAAGTCTTAAAGCTGTCAAGTTACAAGAACCTTGCACCCCTAACCCTTTAGGAAAAAAACCCCAGGGGTCTTCAAACCTGACAGCTTTAAGCCTTGTGGACTTCAACTCTTCAACTAAAAGAGAGACTGATAAATATTAAAAAAAATAAAACCAAAAAGCAGCTACTGCAGTGGCTTAGAATTTTACTCAATTACTGTTGAGCCCATGGAAAGTTCTGCAGCCCCAGGAGCAAAGGAAGGGGGACGGAGAGAGAGAGATTGGCTGTTTGGGGTGCTTGAAACCACCTGGCCCTCCCCAAAGGAAACCCTCATTTGCAGGATGAGCCTCGACTGGCTCTGCCCAGCGGGGTTACCCCAAGCGCCATTGGGCAGCGACGGATGCTTATCCTTTTTCCTTCGGCTGCTTCAGCTGGGACTTCAGACACCCCAAGGGAGGGACTTTATCGGGCCTCCCCCTCCCCACCCTTTGAATGAAGGTGTGATATGGCTCCTCCATCCCTGCTCTTTAACCCAGCCAGAATTACAGGAGGGCTGCCCCCGTTCTGCTTTCCGGGGTGGATCTTAGCCGAGGGACACCAAGACCCCAGAATGGGTGGGGGGTGGGGGAAGAGCTTCTTGACGGAGGCCACGATCGACTTTTGGAAGTTGTGTTTTCGTAAAATAAGATTAACCTTTGGATGTGTTTGTTCCGCTCGGCCAGCGGCGTTTTCTCCCACTTAATCCCGGCGGATCCTGATATCTGAGCTGGAAAACTGCAACCCCCCGGAAATGATGATGCCCCGCTGAGTAGCTGGGACTTGCAGAAAAAGGCTGCAGAGAGAGAAGCGTTCGATCCGTAATCCGTCTGTGGGGGGCGCTGGGGACAGGCCGGGCCCCTTCTTCCCACCTCTATCCCCCCCCACTCTTGAGGGACAAGCCCTTTCCCCTGTCCCAACGGTGGAATTTGAGGCTACCTCTGCTTTCCCTCTCCCTCCCTCAGTTTTGCAGCAGCGGCAGCGGCAGCTCTCAGCCTGGGCGGCAGCGTCACGCAGGCTGTGGAAGGAGGAGGAGGAGGAGGAGGGAACCAACCAAAGAGAGGCTTTTACCGAGTCTGCGCCCCACAGCCAGGACCGTCCTGGCGCCTCAAGCCGCGTTTCTTCCTGCAAAGCCCTTCTGGCGTCAAGCGGAACTCTCGGGTTGCCCGAAGGGCTTTGCAGGAAGAAACGTGGCTTGAGGCGCAAGGACGATCCTGGCTGTGGGGCACAGACCCGGTAAAAGCCTCTCTTTGGTTGGTTCCCTCCTCCTCCTCCTCCTCCTCCTCCTCCTCCTCCTCCTCCTCCTCCTCCTCCTCCTCCTCCTCCTCCTTCCACAGCCTGCGTGACGCTGCCGCCCAGGCTGAGAGCTGCCGCTGAAACAAGTTTGGGGAGCATGTGCGTGTCACCCGAAAAGGCTACGCGTGTCAGCACTGACACGCGTGTCATAGGTTCGCCATCACTGGTATAGCCTATTAAAGTCAGTGAAATGTTTTGCCATTGATTCTAGGGGAAGAAACTACGCTCCATATAAATACATTAATGAGGCATCTTTACCTACACATAATAATAAAGGATACATTAAAGAAACCACTTGTAGGGTATTTGGAATAATTTTGTGGATCCTGATGCTTCGTTTGTGACACCGGTGCCAAACTAAGTGGGTTAAATGCCTGAAATTCATTTGAGAGGAAATATCCTGCCTGAAGTTTGACTTACCATTTTGATATATATTTTTTACATTCATGTTGAATTATCCCATTTTGGGAATTTCCCAGTCCTGGAGAATGTCCAGAAAACATCATCTTAAAGAGTAATGTAAAAAGTAGTGTAAAAAGATAAGCCAATTGGCACACTCTAGGTCCTTAGGAATGGGTTCTAACAAGCAGCACAGGTTATATATGGGTTGATTTCTGCATCTTAAACCTGCATAGGTATGCATACTTAATGTTGAAAGGAACAGATGGTGAACAAGGCTTTCTCTATTTCCCTAGAGAGAATGCTTTTCTGTTTTTTTAATTTTATTTACAAACATGTAAGATACACATACACAAAACTTAGACATACACCACATTTATTGTTCTTTGTTTGTTTGTTTATTATATTTATATGCCGCCCTTTTCCCCCGAAGGGGACTCAGGGCGGCTCACAACTCAAACCAGGGAAGGGGGATACAGACAAAGATTAAAAACGACACATAACAATGCATAATTTAAAACATGACAGTCATACCATTCGAGATGGGGGCAACAGCTCTTTAGCCCCAGGCCTGTCGGAACAGCCAGGTTTTAAGGGCTATGCGGAAGGCCTGGAGGGTGGTGAGGGTTCGAATCTCCATAGGGAGTTCGTTCCAGAGGGTCGGAGCAGCCACAGAGAAGGCTCTCCTCCGGGTAGTCGCCAGTCGACACTGGCCGGCGGATGGAATTCGGAGGAGGCCTAATCTGTGGAATCTAATCGGTCTAGTGGAGGTAATTGGCAGCAGGCGGTCTCTCAAGTACCCAGGTCCAATACCATGAAGGGCTTTATAAGTGACGACTAGCGCCTTGAAGCATATCCGGAGACCAATAGGCAGCCAGTGCAGCTCGCGGAGGATAGGTGTTATGTGGGTGAACCGAGGTGCACCCACGATCGCTCGCGCGGCTGCATTCTGGACAAGCTGGAGTCTCCGAATGCTCTTCAAGGGCTGCCCCATGTAGAGCATGTTGCAGTAGTCCAGTGTAGAGGTCACAAGGGCGCGAGTGACTGTTGTGAGGGCCTCCTGGTTCAGGTAAGGATGCAACTGGTACACCAGGCGAACCTGGGCAAATGCCCCCCTGGTCACAGCTGACAAGTGGTGTTCAAGGGTCAGCTGTGGGTCCAGGAGGACTCCCAAATTGCGAACCCTGTCTGAGGGGCGTACTGTTTGACCCCCCAGCCTGAGAGATGGAACACTTAGCCAATTAGTAGGAGGGAAACACACCAGCCACTCAGTCTTATCTGGATTGAGTACAAGCTTGTTAACCTCCATCCAGTCCCTAACAGCCACAAGGCACTGGCACATCACATCAACCGCTTCACTGAGTTGGCACGGGGCAGACAGATACAGCTGCGTATCGTCTGCATACTGATGGTATTTTATCCCATGCCGTCGAATGATCTCACCCAGTGGCTTCATGTAGATATTAAACAGGAGGGGGGACAGGACCGAACCCTGCAGCACCCCATAATTCAGGGGCCTAGGGGTCGATCTCTGCCCTCCGACCAGCACCGACTGCGACCTGTCCGAGAGGTAAGAGGAGAACCACCGTAGAACAGTGCCTCCCACCCCCACCTCTCACAGTCGTCGCAGAAGGATACCATGGTCGATGGTATCGGAAGCCGCTGAGAAGTCAAGGAGCACTAGGACGGAGGCATAACCTCCATCCCTGGCTCTCCAGAGATCATCGATCAATGCGACCAAAGCGGTTTCCGTGCTGTAGCCAGGCCTGAATCCCGACTTTACACAATACAATACAAACAGTAGCTTCCTGTTCTTTCTAATAGCAATTGCCAATCGATATTGCTCACCTTATATTGTTTCCCCTTCTATTATATTTCATTTGCATTTCACCATTCTTAACCCTCTTATCTTACTCCGCTGTCTGCTATATTGGCTGATTACCTCTAGTAAATTTGAACCACTTGGATACATATATCTATATATCTGTGTGTCTGTGTGTCTGTGTGTCTGTGTGTCTGTGTGTTTGTGTGTCTGTGTGTCTGTGTGTCTCTCTGTGTTAATTCTCCTTAACTACTATTTCTGGGTTTTGTGGTCTTCCTTCATTTTTTTTTTTTTAGTATTTATTGCACATTTATAGGCCGCCCTTTTCCCTGAGGGGACTCAGGGCGGCTTACAATCAAAGGGGAAAGGGAGTGTAGGACAAATACAAAAAGAGATGTGAACAAAGGTAAATTAAACAGTAAAACACAACATTCACTCAGCATTCGGGAGGGGCGAAAGTAGACTTATCCCCAGGCCTGACGGGCTAGCCAGTTCTTGAGGGCTGTGCGGAAGGCCTGGACGGTGGTGAGGGTACGAATCTCCACGGGGAGATTGTTCCATAGCGTCGGAGCCGCAACAGAGAAAGCTCTCCTCCGAGTAGTCGCCAGTCGGCACTGACTGGCAGATGAAATACGGAGGAGGCCAACTCTATGCGATCTGATGGGACGCAGGGAGGTAATTGGCAGAAGGCGGTCTCTCAAATAGCCAGATCCACTACCATGGAGCGCTTTATAGGTGATGAGTAGGACCTTGAAGTGCACCCGGAGATTGACAGGTAGCCAGTGCAGCTCGCGGAGGATCGGTGTTATGTGGGCGAACCGTGGTGCGCCCATGATCCCTCGTGCGGCCGCATTCTGGACTAGCTGAAGTCTCCGGATGCTCTTCAAGGGCAGCCCCATGTAGAGCACATTGCAGTATTCCAGCCTCATTGATCCTTGTTTCTTTCCTCCATCCACCTATACCATTTATCCCATCTCTGGTAGTATTCTGTTTCTTCTTTTCCCTGGATTTCTTTTGTTAATTTGTCCATTTCAGCACAGTCCATAACCTTTCTTATTATTTCATCTTCCCTTGGAATTAATTTGTTTTTCCATTTCTGGGCAAAGGCAATCCTTGCCGCTGTAATTATATGTAATATTAAATACTGAATTTCTTTTTTATATTTCACAGTCATTATTCCTAACAAAAAAACTTCAGGTTTCCATTCTATTTTAACACCTGTTATTACCTCTAGCCACTTTTTTATCCTTTTCCAAAATATTTTTTAGCCTCCTCACAGGTCCGCCATAAGTGGTAGTATGTTCCATGTATTGATTCACATTTCCAGCATTTTGGGGAAGTTTTTTCTTCTTCCATTTATTTAAAATTTCTCAAGATGTCCAGCACAAGAGTATAGTCATAAATTCCATATACTATGTAACATAAGCAATGAAAAAGCATCAATATGGAATAGCTTAAAAAGGAACTGACAATATTAACAGTTGAGATGGTCAGACAAACAGGAATGCTCTTGATCTGACCTAACCAACATTGCAGTTTTGGCACCTGTTAAACTTCTTTTGGGAGAAATTTTTGCACTGAATTTTCCTTTCTTAGCTAGGAATTTAAACTGGCAGACACTGTTGGCTTAGATGCTATGTCCTTATTGTAATTTATGGAAAGAAAAACTTCTCACACTTTTTGTTACGGTCTACTCCTTATATGTTCTCATTATGCTTGTATCTTTTTTCATCACAAGATGGATATCCATGCTGAAGCATATGTGAAACATATGGCTTGGGACCTTACACTAAATTTCAGTTTGTTAGAATGAGTTGCAGGTAAGCAACTGACAACTGAAGGGAGCAGTTCTTGAACTGAAACACACATTCTTCCAAATGCACGGTTCTCTGATTTTTGCATGGTAATTCTCCAATTCAGAAGGCATACAAAAACTACACATACAACATTAAGAGAATATCTCCCCGCCCCTCAAACTTTGTATGTTAGCGAATGTAGCATACACAATTTAATTAGAGGAGGAGAATGCCTCCATTAAACAAAACTGTGGCTAAAATATATATTAGGAGTGATGTACATATACATATTAAGGTTTTATGCAAAGCTATGGGGAAAATCATTGACATGAAATAAAAAGAAATGAAGAAAGACAGAAAAACGATCAGAGATACGGACAACAGCTTCATCAGTTTCTAATCCTAAAAAAAGATCCAATTCTTCTAATGGTTTTATTGTGGCTTCTGAGAAATGTGTGAATCAACCTGAAGCATACCTGGATTTGGGGTTCTATTATTAAATGGAATGTGTGCCTAAAAATAAAAAGGAGGAAAAACTCATTTACTGGGCAATACAGGCCTAAGAATGACATCATTAGAAGCCAATCAGAAAATGCACATTCCTTCCAGCTTTCTATAGCCATTGATGTCATCATTTTCTGAAAAGTATTTGATACCAGAGCTATGTTCTCCCAGATGTGGTTTCACCCATGACCCTACATGGTTCTTGTAGAAACAGCTTACTCAGATCTACTTGTTTCAGAATGTAAATCATAAAAGAAATCCAAACAAGCAAAAAAAGGAAAGAAAAATCAAAGCTTATTCTTGCCATCCTGTAACTTAAGTTCTTATCACTGGTAACAGAATATCAAGTTTTAACACTTGAAATCTCAAAAGGCAGGCTTTCCTCCTCCCAAGGAGAATATGGACGTGAAATTTTGCTCTATTGTACTAGCTTAAAACTAACTCCTTAAAAACAAGTGGATTTATTCTTGAAAAAGCAGTATTTCTCTTCTGCTACCATATGAACAATTATTTTAAACAGCTCTAGAGAGAAAGAACATTTTGGGAATGCTAGCAAGAAATATGATAATGATGTCGCACTGGTTACATCACATTCCTGGATTGCAATGTCACTGATGGGATGTTATTGCTTAGACATTGAATAGGAGGTTAGGAATTGAAATGTTTTCTTCCTTGCATTTGGCTGTTTTCTTGAGCTTGCTCATCACTTTTCATTACCCATAGCAATAGCACTTAGACTTATATACCACTTCACAGTTCTTTACAGCCCTCTCTAAGCAGTTTACAGAGTCATCCTATTGCCCCCAACAATCTAGGTCCTCATTTTACTCACCTTGGAAGGATGAAAGGCTGAGTCAACCTTGAGCCTGTTAAGATTCGAACTACCAAATTGCTAGCAGACGGCAGTCAGTAGAAATAGCCTGCAATACTGCACTCTAACCACTGTGCCAACGCAGTGAGATATGGTTGACCAGTTGTTTTGCCTTTTCCAAGCTGTTGGTATGTCGGCAATGATAAGCAGTACAGGGCCAGCTCATCAGATATTGTTAACAGCAATGGCAGAAGGCCTCTAACAGATGCAGGTGACCTTTTCTGTGACTCTTTCTCTTGAGAAATGAGAATTGAATTCCAGAGGTGAATCTCCATTTGTTGAAAGCACTGCATCAGCTACAGACTGGTCTCAAAATTAGAGAATAACAAGAGTTGGAAGGGACGCTCTTCTAGTCTGACCTTCTGTTCAAGCAGAAAAACCTGTACAATTTCAGACAAATGGTTGTCCACTCTCTTCTTTAAAAAATGTTCCACTGATTAATTATTCAGGACATTTCTCCTTGGTTCTAGGTTGCTTCTACCCTTGACTAATTTCCATCCTTTGCTTCTTGTCCTGCCTTCTAGTGCTTTGGAGAATAGGTTGACCCCCTCTTCTTGGGGGGTCAGCCTAGACAATGCCATTGCCAAAACTTTCCCATTTAGCTAATGGGATCCCACCTTCTAATGGCTGTGGGCTTCAGAAACAATACCTGCATTTTCCCATCTTGCTATTTTTCACTGGAAGAAATGACAATCATTTGGTTCTTCAAATCATATTTGAAGACTACAGCTTTAAAAGAACACATTGTATTTTACTAACAATTTGATCCATAACCAATGTTATGTTCACATACTAAAATAGTAGGTTCACATATTTTGGACCCTTCCTTGTGGGACTTGCTTGAAATCAAACACTATTGAATATAATGGAGTATATTTCTGAATGATGTCCAACTTGCTGCCTTATAAAATATGGAAAGGAGGGATTCACTCTATTTTCTTCAGTATCTAGAAGATGTATAGACGTTGATGTGAATAGTATTGATTTGAATCAATTGATCATTGGAGGGGTATAGAAGGTGGAATCATCAGTATTGTCAAAGGCTGATTATATTGAGAGAATCCTCCGGTGATAAGAGACAGCATCAATCGTATTTTTAATACAACGTTCACAGACTCCCAGTTATGATAAAATAGTATGATGAAGAAACAAAGCTGCAGCCTTTCTTTCCATTTAAGCATTTAACTGCTTTGGCTTTCAAATCACCCAGGAATTAGCCATTCTGAGAAAATGGGATAACTGGATTAACCAAGAAGTGATGTCATGCCATAGATTCTCATTGGATTTAAGCCATAAAGGAACTGGGCTTCATCAAGACTTTGCATTTCACTGTATTAAAGATCTAACACATGCAGTTTTAACCCCGTGGAAGTTTATTCTGAAGTATGTTCAGGACTCTACTAGTATTTAAGGTATTTGTGTCTTTGAGTCAATGTTGCCTCCTGGCAAATGCCTAGACTAGTCCTTGAAGTTTTCTTGGCAAGAAGTGGCTTGCCTTTGTCTTCTTCTCCTCTCTTGGGCTGAGAGAGAGTAACTAGCACAAGGTCACCCAGCTGGCTTCGTGCCTAAGTTGGAATAAAACTCAGTCTCCTGATTATCAGCTAGTCTTACAGTATGGATAAAATGATTTTTAAAAAACAAGTACAAACATACTTAGACGCAACTTCCACCAAACTGAAAGGCATTTGGCTCCTGCGTAAATCTTTTTGGGATCTATATATTGCATTTGCTTATATCCATTTCTGATATCTACCTTTTTCAAATGCATATCTTTTCTAAGATGTTTTATCTTGTAAATCAGGATTGATCTTCTAAGTCATAAGCATTGTTACTTATTGAGTATTCTATAAAACTAATAGATACATAAATAAATGAAATGGAGGGAAATGATAGGGAATCTTTATAACACCTCGAAAGCTAGATTTGCATAGAAACCACAAAAACACCAGAAAGGTTGTTTGGAATTGGGGCTGGGTAGATGGGTGTGGATTGGTATGCTTTGGTTTTTGGTCCAGTGTTTGATATTGCTTTTCCACATGGTTTTTTGAAGAAGAGAAGAGGGATGCTGTACTTTGGAAGCAGTCTGACAGAACAATGTTATGGTGGTTCACTGAGAAATAAACCCCATCAAGACATCTAGCTTATCTTAACTGTAGTCTTGTAAGGAAGAGAAAGCATGTGAGGCTAGACATGGGTTAAAAATATATATTTCAGTTCATTTCCAAATACTATCTTCATTCCTTTGAAATTAATATAAAATAGCAATTTTTCTTTCTTTTCTCCCTCTTTGTCTCCCTCCCTCCCTCCCTCCCTCTCTCTTCTCGGTGTCTGTGTGCTTTTGCGTGTGGGAGGCATACAATTTGAAATTTCATCACATTGTCGAAGACATTTCAAAATGCTTCTTGCACTTTATTTATTTATTTGTTTGTCACATTTATAGGCTGCCCACTCAGAGCAACTTGGATGGCATGCAGATTAAAAACATTTTTAAAAAATCAAGTAATAATCAAAACTATAAAAAAGAAAAAAAGATAGTTGAACAAGGAAGCAGCAATACCACCACCACAAAAGCATCATATAAGGATCCCACACCGTTTCTTAACCTGACATCTATGAGCAAAGCTATGCCTTGAAGGTTTATCTAAAAGAGAATAGGACTGGGACTGTTCAGATCTCCCAAAAATGCTCTTCTGGGGCGGGGGGGGGGGGGAGCGAAGGCAGGTTCTGTGATAGAAAAAACTCATCTCCTGATTCCCATCAGATGACATTGCTTGAAAGACAGGACTCAAAGTGTGCTCACTGTTCAGATCATATAGAAATGGCAGATACCACAGAAAAAAGATGGTCCATCAAATAATAAGGCACTGTCCCAGGGCTTTTTTTTAATGACAACCATCACATTGAAGGATATGTGCATTCATCATATTTACTACTACAGTTGATATCCTGAATGTAGGAAAGTATAATTTGCAATATTTGAAAGTAAATGAAAAAATATTATATTTGTATCTATGCTCTTTACTTATTTCATATTTAAAGATATTGATTCTGAAATTAGTTCTGCAACATCCACTGCTTACTCCCAATAAGTGATGATCATGATGATGATCATAGTGTAGGATTCTTATTCTCAGATTAAAATGAAGGGACTCCCACGTAGGAACTGTTTTTTATTCCAAAAAAAAAAAGCAGGGTACTAATTAATTACTCAAAGGGGGGGGGGGAAATCTACTGTGTTGTATATTTGAATGTAATGTAGTTGAGCAATATGGAATGGTCAAAAATCATTAACGCAATTTTTCCCTCCTCACAGAAAATCTTAAAAACGAACTACTTTGTAATAATAACCAGCAGCCAAACAGAGAACAAACTTCCATAGGGTGGATTGTACAGATACCAGCATTTTCCTTTGCATGGTTGAATCAGGCTCAAATTAGAAGAAGATATGCAGAGGTTACTATCAAAATTAATAATTTTAAAGCAGGTTTAATGATTTGTTATTACATCTATCGAAATTGTTAAAAAAAATTCCGCAGTAGATAAGCAGTTGAAATTTAGTTCCCACCCAGATTGAGAGATTCTGATGATCACAAAGCTTTGAAAATGAGATTTCTCACATTAAATGGAAATGAGGGTGTGGGATATAAAAGCAGCTGTTTTTTTTTTAGCAGAGAGCAAGTAAAGCCATTCTTACATTTTGACTGTGTGACAGCAAAGAGGCCTTGTAGGAAAAATTCTTTCATCCACTTTAAACATTTGTTAACTTGAGATGTGGAGGAGAATTCCAAAGTCAGGGAGAAATGTATTTGTATTATTGCAGAATATAGACTGTATTGACCAGTTTCCAATCACTAGTCACTGCAGGAAAATAATTGGCCATTTCTCCCTTCCTTTCTATGTGTAATACACCACATAGAATCATTATCATAGCAACGTTCCCATTGAATGAATACCGAACAATGGATAATTGCAAACTTGAAAGGCCAAAAGAAAGCAATGCAGAATTACTGACTGGCTAATCTGTGGCTGGGAACATCACTTACACTCTAGAGACAGATAAATCTGTAGGGCCAGCTCTTTTATTAAATTAATTGCAAGACTTTTGCCAAAATCACAACCAATTTTTGGTGGCAGGAAAAACATGTTGCTTTGATAGCAATGGTAGTTTAAACCATGAGATGTGCTCCTGACCACCATCCTCTGTTGAACTTTCCTATGCATATATAGTTATACCTTTTGCCATCTCTAAATTTTTCACCAGTTAATGTACAAAGGCATCCTTCAGCACTCCTTCCCCACTCCCAAGGACAACCTGGGTTAAGGGACAATGATAACTGAAAGTCATTGAATGCCTTGCATACTTTATTTATGCACAGACAGTTAATATGGATGCATAGCAGTCTATAATAAAAACAAAAGAATAATAACAAAAGAATAAAATCTAAATTTAAACCAAGGCAACATTTGATATATCCAGAAAGCATAGAAATAAGCAGTACACAGATGACAGAGCTTAAATGATCTTCTGAACAATATAATTTCTAAGGCTTTTGTAAAGGTTAGAAGAAATGGTGGCATCTGGATTTCTAGTGGGAAGTTGCTCCACACAGTAGGCAGCACTAATGAGAAACGAACTGTTCTTGTTCTCCTCTGGATTTGCCATGGGGGAAGGAACTTCAGTAGCCCAAATTGAGATACCCATGCTGGTCAGGTGGGATCTATTTGAAAGAGAGGGTCTTTCAGGCACCAATGTGCCAAGTCATGCAAGGCTTTCAAAGCCAAAGTGAGCATTTTTAATTGGGTCCATGATCCTATCATGCCTTCTTTGACATGGCACCTTCTCCTTGGAATGGTACCCCTTCAGGGGAACATGTTGCCCTGGCCCTGATGTCCTGTCAATGAGACTTGAAGACCTGAGTTTTTCCCCATCCAGATCTTGGGATGAGATTTATTTATTTTTTGGATTTATTTTTATTATTAGGTCTGATCTTTTTGGTTTCTGTCATTTTGATATGGTCTTGATATTTTACTGCATTTTTTTGGTATTTACTGCTTTTATTGTAAGCAGCTCAGAACTGGTTGAGTTGGGTGGCTCTGTGAAACTTGATTAAATAAATAAACAATGAATTAATCACTAATGCAGAGTCCGCAGCATCAGTGTTACATCTGAATGGTGGCTCTCGCCCACCAGCAAGCAGCCAACAAAAACCTAGCATATGGCATAAACAATCAAATCTTTCAGATGAATTAAACACACACCAAAGGAAAGTGATGCTCTGCCCTTTTGAGAATGTGACATATTAGAATGAAAATGGAGACAAGGCCTGCATAATTAAATTTCCTTTCTCATAAAAATAAATTATAAGCATACACATGCTAGGGATGAGCAAATTTCTTGAGGATAAACCTTAACTGCTGGTCTCTGTACTTGCTTAATCACAGTCCCAATCTTTGCATCTGGGAGAAACTTTACTAACTTTTTGTTCAGAGGAGTGACTAAAGTTAACATTTTTCAGAAAATAGACTTTTCTCCAGAACTCTGCCTTATTGTTCTGATAAGGAAATTTGTTTCTTGGTTCTAGCCCACATACATGTAAAGATATGAAGTTAACTTTAAAGATTGTGTGCAGATTCTACTATTGCCACTGAGATTGTCTCAAAGGTGCTTTTTCAGGAGGCAACTGGACTTTCTTGTTTTTTCTTTTGAAGATGTTTTGCTTCTCATCCAAGAACCTTCTTCAGCTCTGACAGGATAGGAAGGATTTATAATCCTTGCAGACAGCTGGTCATTTGCATCCTTTTAGAGGGTGGTTGAAGCACTTGGAGGTTTATCTGTATCCTGAGTAGTGCTAATGGTTCCTGTAGTCTGCACTTTTTTTCTCTCTGGAAATCCATTCCTACTCCCACACCATTGAAAGGGTGTTCATCCCAAATTGTATAGCTAAAAGTCTGTACAGTTGCTCAATCATCTAGATTATGGTTGTCCCAAAGGTTCTTTTTGGATAACCATGATCTGGATGACTGAGAATCTCAACAATCTTATTGCCACTGAGATATTTCAACCATATGTATAGGGAGGGGGAAACTATTGTAAAAAAATTAAGTGACAGCCTTTGTTGTGAAAACAGAGGTTTTATTATGATGCTGTTGTGATCTGTGTTGACTAAAATATCAGAGCTCTCTATATCCACATCTCTCTTCCTGACACACTAATTTTCCAGTGGTGGATGCATTTAAATCAAAGGGCAGTTCTTTTCTTAATTTCTTAATAGATGGCTCGTCAGAGGTGGTATTCGGTCAGTTCTCTCTGGTTCAGGTAAAGCGGCTGCTGCGGGAGGCGCCACCCACCTGCCCTGACATAATGCACAAGCACTGTGCTTGCGAGCGTGCTCATATTTGTGAACCAGTAGGGAAGGTAAGTGAATCTCATCTCTGTGGCTCGTCGATGTGGAAGTTACATAGAACCCTATGGAAATCCTTCAGATTTTTCAGAAGTCGTACCAAGTAAGTGAAAAAGCACTAGATACATGCTGAAATACATGCTCTTCATCCCATGTTAGGCTCTTATGTGGAAATAATTTATCACGATTAGGACCAGCTCTTTTCCCATGTAGGACGACATTTCTTCTGACATTGTTCTTACTACAAAATGAGGCCAAAACAATGGAATTCTACTTTCCATTAACCATAACTTGAATAAAGAGATCCACCTTCATCAGCTATCGAATGCCAAACCATTTGCATTCATAAACTTCAATTTAAAAATACAAGCAAATACAAAACAGAACAATGACTTAACTGTTGTGCACACAATCTCCTTCCATGGCAAATCCAGTTTTCCTTTGTACAGAAACAACAGATTACTATCAAGGAAACACAACCGGACCAAATCTGTTTCAGGACTACTCTTTCAACTTACATGGTTAGTCTGCTCCTAGGAGAACTGGAATGAACTCTGTGAGGTAAGAGTGGTACCTGCCTCCTTATCCTCTCAAGTACCTGGAGGGGAAATGTTGCAAGCCTCACCTCACTGGTTATCATTATTATGTCATCCAGATCAATCATTTGCAGCTCAGTGCACTGTAAATGCAGCTTTGATCATTCGTTACAGTTTGTTAGTATTTATCAGTTCCAGGACTGTTTAATCTGAAACAGCAAAGCAAGAAAGCCTAGTCACCAAGTGTAGCCTCTTAATTTTAAATATACATATATTTTTTCTTACACACACAAACATACACACCCAAACAATGTTGAACTATTGAATGCAAGCTGCCCAAAGAAAACATGTCAAAAATAATGGCAAGAGTAAAACTTTAATGAATGACAGGCAAATGGATATCCACCATTTCTTCACGAGATAAGGTGGCTCCTTTAGAATCAAGAGGCTCTCTCAACAACAATCCCCTGGAAGAATTCAAACTGCATGGAGCATTAAAGCAGGTTCACACAATGCAAGATGACTGCAATTCATTTTGTTACATGAAACTGGCATCACATGTCAGTTGTTCTGATGTGGGAGCGTTCATATTACAGAAAGATAAACATGGCAAATTGTGTGAGTGAATAGCTGATCCCTTCTTACATAAATAACTGGAGTGGAAACATCCAAGAGCATAAACTTAACTACAATTTAAATTCATACCCCATTTGCAATCAGCTCCCTTTTTCCTTCTGCTTATGAAAATTTGGACATCTCAAGAGGGTTGGGGAAATCAGTTATTTGCGCCTTCAGTCCGGGTTTTGGTACATTGAACCAAAAGGGAAAGATTGGGTCACAGCTCAGTGGAAAATTAAATGCTTTTGAATGTTGATTTCAACCCCAAAAATACTTTTATATATATGACTCACCAGGACGCAGTGGCTCAAGTGGCTAAGATGCTAAGCTTGTCGATCAGAAAGGTCTCCCTAGCACTGTGTAACCGAGCGAGCTCCCGTTACTTGTCTCAGCTTCTGATAACTTAGCAGTTCGAAAGCATGTAAAAATCCAAGTAGAAAAATAGGGACCACTTTGGTGGGAAGGTAACAGCATTCTGTGCGCCTTCGGCATTTAGTCATGTCAGCCACATGACCACGGAGACATCTTCAGACAGCGCGGGTTCTTTGGCTTTGAAATGGTGATGAGCACCGTCCTCTTTAATATAAATACTTTAGCATGTCTCTTTCTTAACCCACATTGCCAAAAAACTATGCATTCCACAGTTTGGTAAATAGTTTGAACATATGCCAAAGTGACGGAATATACTGCCACTAGTTCATTTGGATCAGTCAGGGTTTTTTTTTTGAGGCTGCTGCTGCTGCTCATAAAAGAATGGGAGTGAGAAAGACATGCATCAAATGAAGTTGGGAGTTGCACCAGTCTTGTGGACATTTCCCCATGGCATTTTGGCATGCCTAGGTGCCATGCTCTATCCCTGCTGTTAGGTATCTAGGATGGTTTACTTCTGGATTGGCTGCAATACAACAGAAAGGGCAAGAACTCCGATGTCAACTTGTCATGCTGGGATTCTGCACACTTTGAGAACTGGGACATTCCCATTGATGAGAACTCCCAAATCCTGGGCTCCCTCCCTTCCTCAACATTGGGCCAACCTTCAGCAGAGCAGCGCTTTTTATGGCAATTTGCACACTCAACTCCTCCCAAGTCTTCTATTTTAATTACTAAATATAACATGATCACGAGGAACTTATGGGGCACCATTTGAATTTGTGTTTATATTTATACACATTCATCTTTCTGTTTACACATACCATCTGGACTTGTGGGGGAGAAATCCAACCCCTGATGGATTACAAAAAGAAGTGTTTTGATTATAGAATTTAAAATTCCTTTCCTGTAAATATCTTGGAGAAATTAAGGTTCATCTTTCCATGAATTGTGCTAAGGAAGCTATCAAGAAATGGTTGCTTCTGGAAATCATATCTATAGGTAATTTAGTGGGACATATTTGTTCTACAGGCGTGTATGTTTGTGTTTGTATGTCTGGAATAGGGCAGAACCTCCCTTCCAAAAGGCTAATTCTGATGAAAGTTTTTAAAAACTTTATCTTAGTTTGGATTACCTAACTCCAAAAGTATGTTTCTTCTCAAATGCAGGAGCCTTCCATGCCACTCTGGTTTTTAGCACCACATCCTATGAAACAATTTTAGGCTCACCTGTGAGTCCATCAAAACATTGATATTTAAGTTTTTCTAAAGGTCAAACAAGATTGTGCCATCTGGATTTCTAGCGGGAAGCTGCTCCACAGAGTAGGCATCACTAATGAGAAACAAATTGTTCTTGCTTTTCTCCAGATAGCAATAGCAGTTAGACTTATATACCGCTTCATAGGGCTTTCAGCCCTCTCTAAGTGGTTCACAGAGTCAGCATATTGCCCCCACAGTCTGGGTCCTCATTTCACCCACCTCGGAAGGATGGAAGGCTGAGTCAACCTTGAGCCGGTGAGATTTGAACCGCCGAACTGCAGCTAACAGTCAGCTGAAGTGGCCTGCAGTACTGCACTCTAACCACTGCGCCACCTCGGCTCTCAGATCTGACATGGAGGAAGAGACTTCAGCAGCCCAAACTGATATGCTTATACTAGACAGGTGGGGTGATGTAGAAGGGCCTTATACATATTATAAGGGTATGTTAAGAACCTGGAACACTTGTTGTAGGCACTCTCACAATATCATTATCTGTTCATTTTATGGCTACATGATGAATGAGTGTGATCTGCTACTTAAATTCCCATTTTCTAGAAAACCAACTGTGGAGGTTAGTATCCACAATGATCTTGAGACCTCAGGATGTTGTACAACTCACCTCTACCTTGTCTTTGGACATTATTGTCCTCAGCACAGAAAGCTGCTGTTTTTAGTTTAAAGACGATGCTTGAGACTGGTCTTTCTTCTATATCAGGACAGCCTATACATAAAAATGTAGAGAGAGGCAGGTCTTTGTTTTGATGCATACTCATTCCTCACTTCTTGAAAAACAATGAAACTCAGTTTCAGCAGAAAGCTTGGCAGGTGCCAAAAGAAGACTCTCCAACACTTTGTTGCCAATGGGCATCAGGATGCCCAGACTGCTTTGAGTTTTTAAAAGCTGATTCTAGGGAAACTGCCAAAGTAACTCTGCACTCTCTGACAGTGGGGAATCTTCTCAGCCAAGATGTTTTAGCTGCCTTCCCCCACCCGCTGGGTCCTTGAATAAGTGGCATTTTAATCTACGCTCATTCACAAAGAAAATTGCAGCAGGGCAATGTTTCAACAATATACAGCAGTATATATGATTTGTTCCTTTGAAGGGCAATATCTGCCAAACAACTCAGCATTTAAGAGGCCACAATTTTGTAACCAGCAACAGATTGAGGCAATGAACGGAGTTGAAGAAAAACAGGTTAAAATGAGTTCAGCATTGTGTGGTTTTTATTCAAAATATTTCCTACTGTAAAAAGTTAAATTGGAACGGAGCAGGAGGAAGGGAGGGTGTCTGAAGAAAGATACACATGAATGTACAATTTTATAAGACATTCTGCTTCTGTGATCTTCAAGTGTTGAACCAAGTAGAAACCTTTCTGAAACAAATACTTTACATGCCTGGTTCAGTAAAACTTAGCTAAGATGTCTAGCTTACTAAAACATAAAGATCTAATAAAGGTATTTTGGGGCAAACTAAAAATCTAGCCTTTTGATTTCATAGTGACCAAGAGAATAACAATGGAGAGTCCCGAAACAAGGCCTGAGTGCACTAATACTTTGCCAAATATGTTTGCCAGGAAACATTTCTGAGAGTTTTGGCTTTGAGACAACCTGTTCTGAATGTGAAGGAAAAAAACAATATAAGGCTTTACTGCCCAATCTCATATGTTTAGATTAGCGAGATACTTAATATTACAGTATCCAAGTTGAGAAGAGCTGGCTTGATTTAATGCTGATCCTTTAACTATTTTGGAACACCGATACAAAGAAAAAAATTCCTAAGCTGCTTAATTATGTCCCTGTGATAACAGGTGCTATAGAATCTATTGCTCATATTTTACTCTACTGCTGCCTTAATATAGATGCTAGATAACCTGTGTTCAGTTGGGATATTATTTCAGAGATCTTTCCTTAGCTAAACAGAAAAACCAAATGATCATGCACGGGCAAAAAAACCAACAACAGTGGAAACCAAAGTGACATCTGACTTCCTGCTGGCTTCCCCATTGAGCTTCCTTGTGGAAAGCTAGCAGGGAGCATCAAAATTTATTTTCCTTCCTTCCTTCCTATCTTCCTTCCCTCCCTCCCTCCTTCTTTCCCCCCTCTGCCTTCCTGCCTATCTGCTTCTTTCTCTTCCCTTTTCATCAGGCAGATAAATGGCTGCTGCTGAGTGGGGGAAGGAGTGAGGGATCACAAGAGAGGCTGAGAAACTACATTCCTTGAGAGCAGCAATAGCCTGGCAGAACTGAAGCAGCAGCAGTCTGGCACCACGGAAGCTACCTAAACTTCCCAAAATTTTATTCCCTTAGGAGTCATGGCTCCTGAATTTTGAATTTGAGCTACATTGTTTCAAAAATGATTGCCCTGTGATATACTGTTTCATCCAGTTAAAGGTAATGGGAACAAGAATTTTAATACTACGTAACCATGTTTTCCCCAAAATAAGACCCCGTCTTATATATTTTTGCCACCAAAAAAGGCACCAGATCTTATTTTGGGGGGGGGGGGAGGATGTCATCCACTGACTCACCTCACTTGCGCACATCATCCCCAGCTTCCTTTTCGCTGTCAGAGGCCTTCAGGAACTTCTTCTGTTTCAGTTACTTGCAGCCAGGCCTTCAGGAACTCACGTCATCCCATTTCCTCTGCAGCCAGGAAGGCTTTCCTGAAGGCCTCTATAGTAGTGGTGGGTTCTGGATCCCGTTAAAACTGGTACGGTTGCAACGGGGCCCGTCATCCACTACATGAATGCATGCAGCATGCGCATGTGTCCTTACCTCTTGCGATGCCTCCATGAGTCTCCACAATGATCCAGCTGCTCGGTGGAGCATCGTGCAGGTGCTGTGTATTATGTGTGTGTGCGCAGAAGTGCTGAAGAGCTCAAATGCAGGTAAGGAGCATGGGTGGGCGGGTGGGCCCTCCAGAACACTGTACCAGAACGGTACCCGGTTCTCCGGACAGGCACCGGCACGCCCGTACTGGGGCGTACCACCTGCAATTCACCACTGCTCTATAACCAATAACAGAGCTCTGATTATCAATTACAGAGGCCTTCAGAAAGCCTTGCTGGCTGTAGAAGAAATGGACCAAGGTGTGCAAGGCCTGGCTATAACTATCCAAAGGTAAGTAGCAGGGCAGTTCTAACCCCCCCCCATCCCCTCCCTAGCTTAATTTTTACCTGTGCACTCTGGAGTGGGCAGTCTTAATTAGGGCTTATTTTGGGGCTATGGCTTATATTGGGTGCACATGTAGAAATCATGCTAGGACTTATTTTCTGAGTAGGTCGTACTTTCAAGGAAACACAAGTAGATTAGAATCCATTTTATTTCCCCTCACTTGGTAAAATATCCAAGTCAATCTTATACTTTCTACATACAAATTCTGCTTTCTGATTAAAGGAGCTCTATCTCTGTTGCCAAATTTGGTTAGGCTGCTAGTAAGGCAAGACTTAAATTGACTAATTCCCATCCCTTAGTATAATCTAATATATTATATTATACAGTATAATATAACTGTTGCTAATTGTTGAACAATAAATAAAGATAGATAGATGATAGATAGATGATAGGTAGATATCATTTTTTTATTTTTTATTTATTGTTAACATTTTTAACTGCCCATCTCCCTTTAATTATATTAAAACTTTTAAACAAGGAGATAAAAAGTAATGCAAATTGATACAAAGTAAGGAAGAAAAAAAAGGAAAAGAAATAAATCAAAAGAAAAGGAAAAAATAGAATAATAGAAAAAAAGAAAAAAGTTATAATGATGTGGCTTCCAATAATCTTCACCGCAATTATAGGTAAAATATATTTTAATCTCAAATTACATCATATTATTCTTTCTATAATCTGTCCTTCTAGTCAGCAAACCACAGATCAAAAGTTCATTTTTTAGATTTTTTACACATGAGGCTTCTTCTCCCCAATAAACACAGATAATATCGTTTCTCTAACCAAAGAAGTCAGTTTATCAATTTCAGCAAAATCTGTCAGCTTCATCAACCATTCCTCCATAGTGGTTGGTGTTGAATCTTTCCATCTATGTGCATATAGTAATCTCACAATAATCATATATTCAAAAAAACCTTCGATGGCTTTTTTCTAGCTGTTTATCAATTAACCCTAAAAAGAAAATTTCTGGCTTCAATTGAATATTAATTTTTATAACCCTGGGTATCAAAATTTGTATTTGAACAGTTGTAACTTTTTCTTGCACTTAATTTTCCTAGAAGAAATGGAAATTGCTCTTTAGTATGACACAACATAAAAATGTACTATTAAAGCTTGACTCTTTGGATTAACACTGAGCACCTGCATTTTTGTAAAATGTCACCTTGCATATTTCAGTAATATAGATTCACTTACATCCATTGGCTGTTGGTTATGCCTGGATCCCTCTCTGAAGTACCCCCAAATTCTGCCATGAGAATTCAGCAACAGAATAGCTGATATCCAGCTGAGCTGCTTTATACATGTTTTATAAAAGGTCAATGTGCATGAACTAAGTGTCAACACATCTGTTTTGGTTCTTCAGTCTCTACCAAACACACGTACACAGAGGCCATTTTTTGCCTTTGGTAGCCCTTAGAGGCCAAAGCATTTTAAAAAAAGAGAATAATGTGTACCTGTCAAGCACTTTTACACAGGAGTGGTATCGACCTAAGATTCTGGACCCATGCACGTTATATGATTGCCAAATTGGAAAAATACAGAATCTTGCATGTTTAAGCTAACAAGTACATAGTTTTGTAAAGATGTTTTAGATTAGTAATTTCTTCCATTTTAACATTTATTTCTAGTTGTCTTTTTGACTAGAAACCATAGATGATCTGTTAACAGCTATGATATATGGAAATATTTTATATTTAAAGGGCAGGTGGATTTATGCAGTATTCCAACAAGTAAAGACCAATCCCATATTAACTGATAATCTTGCTGAAGAAGATAACTGGCTTGAAAGCTCGGACAAGTGTTGTGCTAATACTTTTTTCTGCACTTTTTTCTGCTATTCTCATTTAATATGAAATAGAGGAAGAATTAAGATAGAAGCCACAGATAAGGTAACAACAGCAATCTGTTTAATCATGATGCATCTTAAGAAAAGAAAATTGGGACCTTCAGTTGCCTTTCAGTAGACACACTCAGTAAAGTTATTGATTGTCCTCTCGTTCTATGCTGAGATGCAATATATTTCAATTTATGTTATAATAAATATTTTCAAATTGCACCTGTTCATATAAACCTGCATATATACCTTGTTTACAAACAGGTGATTTTTTTGGTCCTCTTTTAGGGTAATAGATTTTACTTTTAGGGTGATGTAGACATGGACTGCCTATCTCTCTGTCTAATCTATGAGACTGGCAAATAATTTTTCAATTAAGTTGTGTGTTTATATGGATATGTGCAAGACAACAAAAATTGTTTAGAAGATGAAACAAGAGCTTGAAAATTAATAAAAAGCCAGGATGATACTTGCTGTAGAGGACAAAAGAAAAAGTTGAAAGTAAGAAGCAGCTGAGCCAAGATAAACTGAGCTGAAAATAAGAAAGATTAGAGCTGCCTTGGGTCTTGGGGAACAGGTGGATCCCCTTCCAGATAAAGCACTGATTTAAGTGACACATCACTTTTGCTTTCTAAAGATGCTTTTGTTGAACCAAAAAAGCATTCTCAGTGGTGGGGGGAGTGGTGCTTGAGGTTAGTGCTTAGTTTCACAGCATACCTGCTATGGTTTTTTTAAATAACCAATGCAATCCAACCAGAGATGGTTTGCAAATCCCAGTGCTACTGGTTCACTCATGCACGCATGATGCTTCTGTGCATGCACAGAAGTGTCTGGGTAGATGGGCAGAGCCTCCCACTGCCACCACTACCAGTTCACCCAATCCAGACCAAACCGGGAGCAACCCACCTCTGAGTCCAACATAAAATAAGGTGGAACATGGGGTAATTGATAGCCAGGGTGTTATGAAACCTTCGTGAATTCCTCAAGTATCAAGTTGCAGATTCAGGTTATGGACAGACACAAAGCATTGTTAGGTCTTCTGGTCTGGTAAGTCCCTTCCCTTTGCATGTTTTAGAACAAATCATAGCCCTTCTTAAAAGAAATTTCATTGAATTGAATTGAATTGAATTTATTATATTTCTATGCTGCCCTTTTCCTCGAGGGGACTCATGGCGGCTCACAACCCAAGTCAGGGGGGAGATAGGGGATACAATAGGGGAAAAAAAGACATGGACAATTCAAAAGCAACTCAACAGGCACACCATTCGAGCGGGGACAGGAACTCATCAGTCCCAGGCCTGTCAGAACAGCCAGGTTTTAAGGGCTTTGCAGAAAGCCTAGAGGGTGGAGAGGGTCCGAATCTCCATGGGGAGCTCGTTCCAGAGGGCCGGAGCAGCCACAGAGAAGGCCCTCCTCCGGGTGGTTGCCAGTCGGCATTGGCCAGTGGATGGAGTTCGGAGGAGGCCTAATCTGTGGGATCTAATCGGTCTATTGGAGGTAATTGGCAGCAGGCGGTCTCTCAAGTACCCAGGTCCAATACCATGAAGGGCTTTATAAGTGACGACTAGCGCCTTGAAGCGTACCCGAAGACCAATAGGCAGCCAGTGCAGCTCGCGGAGGATAGGTGTAACGTGGGTGTACCGAGGTGCACCCACAATCGCTGGCGCGGCTGCATTCTGGACAAGCTGGAGTCTCCGAATGCTCTTCAAGGGCTGCCCCATGTAGAGCACATTGCAGTAGTCCAGTCTTGAGGTCACAAGGGCATGAGTGATTGTTGTGAGGGCCTCCCGGTTCAGGTAGGGACGCAACTGGTGCACCAGGCGAACCTGGGCAAATGCCCCCCTGGTCACAGCTGACAAGTGGTGTTCAAAAGTCAGCTGTGGGTCCAGGAGGACTCCCAAATTGCGAACCCTGTCTGAGGGGCGTACTGTTTGACCCCTCCCAGCCTGAGAGATGGAAGCAAATGCAAGCAAATGAGAAAAGAAACCACTCCTACCTTTCTCATTTGCTCCCCAATGAGGCAGTAGTGCTTGAAGATAATATTTGTAGGTTATGACTTCTGAATATGTTTTGGACTGTGAGTACTTTGAGCTATAATAAGAGGGACTCAAGATTCATTTTTTAAGCAAAATTGATTGTCTTCTGAAAAGCTACCCCCTTTCATAGGAATAATTATTATTGTACACACTAAAATCCAAATGTATATTTTCTTTGCTTCTTTTATTTACAACTTAAAGTGCTTTCCCCAGTAAATCAACAAATATGAGTATTCATGTCACCAAGTACTGATGATTAAAAATAATTACTTTAATGGTAGCTGGCCTGGTGCCAAACATGATTAGGAGCTGTATTTCAAGCATGATAGTAGATAATTTACATTTCCTATCAACTAATTCCAAACTACTCTTAATGGATTCTATTTTAGTTTTTATGAATTAATAGAAATTTAGTGCCCGGTCTTCTATATTTCACTCACAATTTGTTCCCGTTCCATAGAATTGTCCTCAAAAAGAAGACAATAACTCCCCCATCTCAGAAACCAAATTCCTTACTTGTATTGTTATGAAAGGCAAATTGGGAAGAACATCTTTCTTTCTTGACACCTGTTAATTCACTAAGGAAAAAGTAAGCAGACATCCTGTATGTTGCATTTGTTTAACAGAATCTAGCAAGATAAACAGGTTGAGTCTTGCCTGGTATTTGTTTTCCAACGTTCAGATTGATCAATACACCTGATTCTGGTGCCAAAAAGGATGTTTCCTGTGTCACTTGCTCCAGGGCTGGCCTCAGGTTTAAAAGCATCTCGAGCTAGGAATCTTCTTATAACAAGTCTCCCAGGGCTACCCCCTCTAGAGATCTTCTAGCATTATTGTCCAGGGTCTAGATATGCATTGTGGGCAAATAGTATGAACTTTGGAACAGCCACCTGCCTCAACATTTCTTTTATAAATGCTAGGCCAAGGGCAGTTATTATCCTTACATTTAGAGAACATAAAGATAAGGCCCAGGGAGGAAGAACATGACAGGGACTGTTGACATCTTTCTGATTCACAGCAACAAAGTGAAATGCAGATGCTTTAACCATAATGGCAAAAGTGTGGGAAGCTAGCAGCTGTTCTGGTGGATACTCCATCTCATCATCATGCTGAGTTAATGTTGAAGCCAAGCATGACTCTCATTTTTATTTCCATCTCAGTCTGCCCATTTAGATGTACTGAAATGTCTTCATATTTTTAATTTCGTGTCTTAATAAATCTCTTATTGTTGCAATTCCTGTTAAAACTTTTATGAGTTGTTTCAAATGTATTTGGTGTTTATTGTAATATTATCAATACATTTATTTACATGGATGGATTAGATAGATGATAGATGATAGATAGATAGATAGATAGATAGATAGATAGATAGATAGATAGATAGATAGATAGATGATACATAGATAGATAGATAGATAGATAGATAGATAGATAGATAGATGATAGATGATAGATAGATAGATAGATAGATAGATAGATAGATAGATAGATGATAGATGATAGATAGATAGATAGATAGATAGATAGATAGATAGATAGATAGATAGATAGATAGATAGATAGATAGAAAGATAGATAATAGACAGACAGACAGACAGACAGACAGACAATAAGATAATGTTGTACTTTGATTTCTTATAATATCATGTTGGTTAATAAAAAAAATATCTTCTCTGGTGGTTGCAGTGGAAGAAAATTTTGAGGATGCTCATATATTTTCTTAAGACTCTGAAACCTCCCAGTTTCAGAGGCTGGCCTGGGCACAGGATTGCACTTTGCCAAAAGCAGAGAGGTGGGAATTTAATGAATCTTACACACTATGTCGTTGGACTGGCTTAAGCAAAAAATAAAACTGGATCTTCTCTTGTTACAGTTCTCAGGGAGAGAGAGAGAGAGGGAGGGAGGGAGGGATGGAGGGAGAGAGAGAGAGAGAGAGATTTTAATATTACAGAAGTTCCTTACCTCAATTTATAGCCCACGAATGGCAGGTATTTAAAAAATAATTCTAATTATATTTTGCTTCTCAATCGGGTAATCACCAGTAAGTGAGGAAGGAAAAATAAGCTTTCTCCCAAATAATTTAATCCCTGGGCCATTTTATATGCACTGACAATATCATAATGTAGGGAGACAATATCATAACGTATTTTCTTTGTAATCTTCCTTCTGAGAGTGGAAAATTCTCTTGAATTCAGGATTGATGTCCTTTAGATAAATACAATAATCTACTATAAGCAAGAGCCAATTAACATGAGCCAGTCCTGAGCCGGTGACCTGGGGTGTCTGAGGAACTGGTTTCTATGTACTCAAGACTGATGTGACAAGCAGTTTGCCTACAGCTTTTGAAGTCTTCATCTTGATTGATAAGGTTCTTGTTCATCTTAATGGGTTGACTGAATATAGTCATCTAGTAAGGCGAGTGAACAATGAACTCACACAGATTCTATGCCAAATGGTTCCACATGAAGTGGTTTTCTTGCTTTCAATTTTCTCCTCTTTTTATTAAAAAAATCTGGAGAAATCTAAGTTAAAACATGCTTTGTCTGTCCAAGATAACTAGGGTCACAATCCAGAAAGAAAATGAAAATTACTGCTCCTTTTTCTCTTTTGTCCACTACTAGAGATAAAAATCTCATACCCTGCAAAAGTTTGTCCTGCAGCCAATAAATCTACACATGCAGATTCTGTGAACTTATATTAATCAAGACATGACTATTAATCAACAACACTATCACATGAATATTAGACACATATATTATATAGCCTTGATGGTGAACCTTTGGCACTTGTGCCAGAGGTGGCATGCAGAGACTTCTCTGTGAACGCATGCACCATCGCCAGCTGCTCTTCTGGTTTCTGTCGCACGCATGCGCACTGGCCAGCTGCTCTTTTCTGGGTTCTGGCGTATACATGCATGCCAGCACCTGGAAGAGAGCAGCTAATGGATGCGCATGCACTCTGGATCAGCTGTCTGATGTGCATGAGTGCAATGGAACCCAAAAGTGCAGCTGGCTGCCATGCGCATGCTGGAAGTGACTCCAGCATGCACATGGCAGCGCACAGAGCACAGCGCACACATACTCCAGTTTTGGCACTTGGTGCCGAAAAAGTTAACATCACTGTTATATAGAATGCATTCATAGATACCCATATATTGTAAATGACTGAAACTAACTAGTATGTGTAGGGGTGTGTGTGTTTTGGTGTGCAAAACAGGAACAAGAGATGAAATGAATTTTATGCATGAATGATGTTAAGACTTCCTAGTTACATCAGCTATTCCACTGTAATCTTAGCTAAGAGCTAAATCAGAGGGGAAAAAAATACTTGTTTTCTAATGCTAGCATCTTGTAGGTTTGTTTGGCGAGTCCCCTAGCACTGAAAATGTTGTGGTTTTTTTGCTAGCCTTGGCTGCTGCACTCCTCACTTGCACATTGCCTTCCTCTAAATATGAGCTTGTCACTTCTTAAAATGTGATACCTGAAGTAGAATATAATATTTTATGGTTTTATTACCCTTATGGTTTTTTTGTTCATCAGGCAGACATTAAGGACACATTAGTGAAAATTTACTAGTTTAGGTTACTATGGGATATATGAAATAATATAAAGCTTTGGGGAAATGGCCAGGAAATACATTTTCTTTATAAATATGGGCTATGTTATTCTTGAAAACCAGCATGCTAAAATCTGCAGTTCTAATTGACCTAATGGTATGTTGGAAATAAGTTATGTAAAATAAGTTTGGGGAAAGTGTCTATCTGCTTTACTATCCATCAGCAGGATGGTTGTCTAATTTTTTTTTAAAAAAGGATCAAATTGGATGTTGTGGGGTGGGGCAACCAGCAAAAGAAAGATTAAATTTGGAAATCGTCTGGATCCTGATGAGAAAAGTATTGCAGAAAAAGATCCCCAAATGCAACCCTCTAGGAGAGGTGGTTGCATAGCAGCTCAGAATATTGTTGACTTTTCCACTCTTTCTTCCCAATCACACAACCAGAGCAGAGTTGTTGTTAAGGGGCTGGGAAGAATTCTAGAAGCTGTGTTCTGCTTGCATTCCCTAACTTGTTATTTCTTCTAAGTGTTTGCTTACAAAGTGGCAACTTCCTTGAGCTGTTTCATCAATATGACTCTGATTGCGAAAAACACTGAAAAGGGGCACTTGAAACTCCATGTTCAGTTAGTGATTTATTTGTGTTAATTTTCCACTTCAAAAAGGAACAATGAATAGCTACTGTTATGAGAGTTTTGTGTGATTTCCTATACAGTTCATTTTGTGATCTGCTGAATAGAGATCGGTAAGCCTTGAAAGCGCTTCAAGAATACCAACAAATACTTTATTATAGGTTTTGCCTATAGACACGTACATTCAATAGAGAACATTAATACTGCATTTGGAAGCCATTGTATATAGTCTCCCTGACTTTGTTGAAAAGAATGCTGGTAATTTTCTAGTTATTTTGTATTTTTAATGCAGGAGGCAGGACGAACAGAAGAAAAAAATCCAGTAAACCTCCAACAGAAAGCTATTTCAAACAAAACAAGAACCAAATTATTTAATGTAATATTGTTGATTTTAATTTAAACCATGGAAAAGTAAAAGTAATAATGGTAATAATAATGGACATGGCAGTATCTGAGTACCAGAAGGAAAATAATTGGAGAAAGGCACATTTTGTACAAAAACCTGCAAAAAGAGGTAGAATGACTATGGCAAAAAAAATAAAGATAGCACCAATAGTAACAAGCACCTTGGTTTGTGATCCCAAAACATCTGGAGCACCACTTGAACACCACTGGCAATGATAAAATCCCTATCAGTCAATTATAAAAGGCAACTTTACTTGGAACAGCTTACATATTACAATGATACATTAATACCATCAAGCAATACTATCTGCCTATCCTAGATGCTTGGGAAGGATAAAAATGCCAAATCCAGGCTAAACATCTGGTTGACTGTGCTACTAATCATCATAATTCTATCCTTTCATTCAAAATCAAACCATAACATTAACATTTTCACAGTTAGATTTTTTTAAAGCAACATTGAGCGTTCCAATTGTTATCATGTAAATGGACAAAATAGAGAAAGGTTACAACAGAATATTATGACTATAGCATGAGTTGGAGATTGAAAAAAATACATATTGGAGAGGAAGGTTAATTTCAAATGATTCTGAACATTGAAATGTTTTTTTGTTTGTTTTTCATCTACTCATAGGACTGGTCTTTAGATAACAACAGGTATAATTATATAAGATAAAAGTACTCTGTAAGAATTTGAAGACCAGCATCTTGGGGCATGGGACATGCCAAGCATGATGGAATTCTTGCAGCAAGGGACAATATGATACCTCCTTTTGTCATATACCTGATAGACTCTTTGGTATTCATGTCAGCCATTTGCTTCCATCAAATCTTCTATTTATGAGAACCACCCTCATTTGGTTAGTGCTAATTCTAACCAAATGAGTTCTCATCTGCTCAAGGTTGACTCTGCTTTCCATCCTTCCTAGGTCAGTAAAATGGGGACCCAGATTGTTGGGGGCAATATGCTGACTCTTTAAACTGCTTAGAGAGGGCTGTAAAGCACTGAGAAGCGCTATATAAGTCTAAGTACTATTGCTATTGCCATCCTTGCATTCCTCGCTCACCTTTTCCTCTGGATAGAAGACACATCTTGCTTCTTCTTCCTACTGACATCTGAATGTCTCCAGTGTAGTATCTATTATTAGTGCCGAATGGCATCTCAGATACAAACTTCGGGAATCTCCACCAGGGATAACCTTCATATCCTTACTGTCTTTGTCTGGAAAGTTAGTATACAAGGCAAGGACAGTCAGATGACTTGTTTTTAATTTCTGCCTTGCTGTGGCCTGTGGTTGAACAATAAGGATGCTACTTGCCTCCTTAGACTTGTTTTGCTTTCGCTCCAATTTAACTGGGGTGTGGGACTGAATGACTCCCTAGTTGCCATGCTGTGTGCTATAGACAGAGGTTTCCCATTTTTTTCCTCAGGCCCAGGATCACTGTTAGTTTTTTTTTTTTAAGTCCTGTAATCCTTGATCAAAAGCAAATGTTCCGTGCCAGAAACCCATCAAGTTCTCAGGGAACTCTAGAGTTATACAAAACACAATTTGAAAAATCCTACCTTTCTTTCTTTCTTTCTTTCTTTCTTTCTTTCTTGCTTGCTTGCTTGCTTGCTTGCTTGCTTGCTTGCTTGCTTGCTTGCTTGCTTTCACCACCCATCTCCCTTATGTGACTGAGTGGCTGACAAGTTAAAACAGCAAAATACATGCCTATACACACACACACAACATCTTAAGAAAGCCCAAAGACAAAATCCAGCTAGAAAACCAAAGAGTCTACGAAATACCGTGCAAAATCTGCCCTGCAACATACATAGGACAAATGAACAGGAGAATAAATGCATGCATTGCAGAACACAAGAATGCAGTAAGAAAAAAAGAAAAAAACTTCCCCTCTTTTCCAGCACCTGAACGCTACAGGACATGAAATTAATTTTGAAGGAACCAGGTTAATCTCCAAAACTGAACACTTCGGCAAGAGAATAATTATGGAAGCTATCGAAATAGAGAAACACCCCCACAACATGGATAAACGGAACAAAGCCAGCACTCCACACACCCCCACCAAGATTTATAGAAAGACGGCAGCTCCGATTACACTTTAAGCCCCAAACCCAGCCTGAAGATGGCGAGTGCGACCTCGCTGAAACGTTGCCAAGACAATCTCAATCTTATATGGGAAAAGACCCGAATAAGACCAGCATACCTACACCCGTGAAAATCTACGAATACATACATACATACATACATACATACATACATACATACATGTATGTACGTTTGTGTGTGTGTGTGTGTGTGTGTTTTTGTACATTTTCACGGGTATAGGTATGCTGATTATATATATATATATAAACAATAGCGATGCCTGATGTACAACATGCCAAATAGAATAGTCATCACACTGAAACCAACAGCTGTAGGTTTGGTTTCAGCCGCTAGGGTTTTAATTTAACATGCAAAGATTTAAGAATGGGATTCTCTAAATTCACAGACTGCATATCTCTGGAATATCCTGCCCCAGCTACTATATGTCTAAATATTCAGAAAGTGCATAAGCCTACGCCATCTGGGAGGAGAAAAAAACACATCATATTTCTTAGACTATGTAATGGATCTCACTCTGCATACAATATTAGCAATATGCATAATTCTATTTCTTCTTCATCTTTCTCTATATGACACAATTAATTCAATCTTTTATTTCTCATATTCTCTGTTCCTAGTAGGAGGGCTGAATCATATTTCAAGGAAAAAGAATGCTTAATTAAAACCATTGTTCCGTGATGTTTTCTCCTGCAAGACAAACTAAAAACTGTGGCCTGTCTGAAAGGTTTTATAGGCATTTTGACATTGGCAAGCTGTGTGTGATCATCACTATTTTAGAAACTAAGAAGTTTGGTGGTGGCGGTAGGGGTGGTGGTGGTGTTGGTGTGTGTGTGTGTGTGTGTGCGTGTGTGTGTGCCTGTAGTAAGAAAAGTTAAGAGAGATTTCCCACTATCCTCCTGGAAGACCAGCATTTTGCCTCTAACAGCTGGAATATATATTTCCAAAAATGGAGAAATTAAAAAAAAAACCACATCTTGCTTTTTCTTCCCATGAAATATTGGAAAAACCTTTATTGTAATCTAACATTATTTTGTTCCTGGCAAGACATAACTTGCATATCTGATGGCTCTTCCTCATTCTATCTTGGCCTTGCAAGTAGGTATATACATGACCCCAAAATCACACTTACATTTTCCCCTTCCTTTCCCCCTTTTTAACCCTTCCCAAATTGTTTGATGACATGTTCTTGAAAAACTTGAAGCTTGCGACCATTTGATATAACTCCAATTTATCTAACACTTGTAGATTCTGGATTCCTTTTATTTTGACCAGCACCGAATTGTGATGTTGTAGACTTTCTCTACCCACCCCATTTTAAAAAAAGTGGGGGATGAAGATTTCCTCTTGCTTGTCAGGACAATAGAATGCATAATGAAGTATATCACGGTCGTGTTCAGAAGTTATTGCTAAAATTTCTTAGCAACAGCAATGTGATTGAAAGTGGTGATGGGATCTTCACATGTTCTCCCTTGCTTCTTCTCCATCACATCAATTAAGTTCAGCAATTGTGGAGGATTAGAAAGTCCCCATTTCCATACTGTAAGAATAAACCCATTGAAAGAATCATGCATCCAAATTCCAGGGACTCTCAAATGAAACAGAATACTAGATGGGAATGCATTGTGAATGCAAGACTTTAAGCATGGCACTTGGCAACACTTGACCCGAAGAATTAATCAAGACTTCATTCATCTGTGCAAGATACAACATATTTAAGTGACATAAGCCGAATATGTGTTTGGTTGCTGAATTTTGGAGCTTATTTGATCGATAATTTATTTTGAATTTAACCTGTTCAGGTTGAAGGAAATGCAAACAAAAGAACCCCTGGGGAGCTTTCTTTGTTTCAAACTTTTGTGGCCTCACAAGCTTCCAGTTGTGTTTGCTAGAAGTCATTGAAAATTGGCAACACAATTTTTGTGTTGGTGACCCAACACAACATGACTACAAGTCTTGGCAGACAGTGAATACTGCTGGCTACCTGGACAATTCCTTTACTTTCTTTAGATTTTAGACAGCCTTTTTTTCCTTTTCTCTTTTCCTTTTTTTTTTTTTTACTCTTTCTCTCTCCTTTCATTACTAGTGTTTGCTGCTGTTGCTGGAAATATTTTCAAAGTGGAACACAATGTTTTGAGTTGGCCAGCCAGAATTTAACTGTCCTTTTTCAGTGTTGCCAAACTTCCTGTTTTCAGCAAAAAAAAAAAAAACCAACCCACAATTTATTATCATGGTGGTTCTTTAGAATTCAAAAGATTTTTTAGGCACAACCATCACTGCTCCTCCCCAAACTTGGCTTTTCACATCTTTTCATAGAATAAACTTGCCAGCTTCCTCTTAATTATTCTTCCTGCTTAATAGCACAGAAATAAATTTAACCTTTGCAGTTGCAAGTAAGATGCAGAAAGTGTTTTAATTATTCATCCATTTGTCAACCCAAACTTAAAAGAACAGGGGATTATTTTTCACATGCTGGAGAATAGTGGTAATTTCTTCCTTCTTTAATTTCTCAGGTGCTTAGGCAGTGTGTGCAGTTGTGGTTTTCTCAAAGCCAGTTTCAAACAAGCCACAGATTCAAACCTTCCTGGTCAGCTCTATAATGAGTTCATCAATCAACAGCAGATTCAAGACACAATATGACGATAGGCATCTTGGCACCCCACCCCCTCCCCGCTTCATCTACTATGAGGAGAATTCATTGAAAGTCTCTGAAGAAAAGCAGAATTTAAAAGCAGTTAGGGAACATGCACCTGCTCCTTCCAATCTCTTCAACTGAAATGAGGGCTACATATCTGGGAACGAGAGTGCAAGTGGCTGGCAAGAAATATCTTTGTCCTTCAAATATGTCAGAAAACATTCAGGAATGCAGAGACTGAGAGGCCCGGCAGTGAGTTAATTGCAGCACCTGTCCCCACCGTCTTCCCATGGCATCCAGCTTGGGGCAACCTATCAGATATGGTCTGCAAAAATCCAGAAGACTGCTAGATGGCAGAAAGTGATGCAGGAAACTCAATCTCTGTACTGCCATCTAGAGGGCATCCATATTTTTGTACGGATCTATATCTGATAGCCCCAAGGTTTGCTCCACTGTTTGATGTCTGTTGAAGACAATGGCGTAGGAAAAGGGAGAACGTGAGAAATGCAAAGCAACGAAATAACTCATGTCTTACTGCTTGATTTTACTACCTTGAATGGAAAGTATTAGTTCTATCAATCATTTCAAATTGTAGGATTCTATCCACTGTTCTGCCTTTTCATCACCATTGTCGTTTTGTGGGCATCCAAAAGAATCTTCCTAGAAAGTGTAAGATGCGATAATAATTTGCACAATATACCCATCCATTTTTGTTGTATGTATGCTACTGGCAATTGAGTTTGTTTAGCAATAGTAATAGCAGTTAGACTTATATACCACTTCATAGGGCTTTAAGCCCTCTCTAAGCAGTTTACAGGGTCAGCATATTGCCCCCAACAACAATCCGGGTCCTCATTTTACCCACCTCGGAAGGATGGAAGGCTGAGTCAACCCTGAGCCGGTGAGATTTGAACAGACGAACTGCAGAACAGCAGTCAGCTGAAGTAGCCTGCAGTGCTGCATTTAACCACTGCGCCACCTTGGCTCTTGTTTGGCAGTTCACATAGTTTATTAGGAAAATAACCCTAGGTTCTAGAACAGGAATCTGCACTGAATGATGCTTGCAATCTTCTAGTTCAGTGTTTTCTGGACTGACTGGCAACAGCTTTGAGGGATTTCAGATGAGAGAGGTTCTATGGTCAAGGTAGATAAGACTGATCTTGGGACTCCAGCATGCCCAGCAGGTACTCCAATCCTGAGCATAGGCCTTCTTTTCATCTTGGAATCCCCAAGGACCACTCAATAGAAATCAGCAATGGAATAAGGAGGATTTTTTTCCCCAGTGGTGATAAAGACAAAATAATATAACTGGTCAGATTTTGAAGATCCTTTACTCTCAGAAAGCGGGCTAACCACGTTTTTCATCAACTCACATAACTTTTGCATTATTTGAATTTTGTATTGCACTTGTAGCTGCATTCCCCCACTCCCACCCCGGAAATGCATATTTTACATCTGAATGTTTACATTACTAATACTGATAGCATCAGGTAAGATTTCTACCATTCAGTTGTAAAACTGCAACTCCAGTAATTCTAATGATGCAGCAGATTCAGGGGTGGGCTGCTAGGGGTCACATGGGTTCAGGAGATCCTCTAGCTAGGATTCGGCCCAGTTGGGTGAACTCCAAAATGCCATCCCTGGCTGGCCCTTCCCACCCTTCCCCACTAGGGGTGGGTTGCTGCCGGCATTACCGCTGGTTTGGTGCACAATTTTTTTTTGCCCATGCGTGATTGCTTTGCTCACACACACACCAAATGCGCACTACATGTGCATGCACATTGCATCTAAAATAGTACATGTGCAAAATGTTAAAAACCAGAAAAATACATTTCTGCAATGAAATTTGTTCTGCACATGCACACAACTGAAAATCAAGATGGCATCGCTATAGGAGAACTGGTTCAGGGGCATGGGAGGCCTGGGTTGCTACCTGTTTCTGCAACCCAGGTCACCAAATTACTACCTATTAGCCCAAACCGGTCTGAACCGGTAGGAACCTACATCTGCTCCCCTCTCCTCCCCTCCCAGGAGTCTCAACATGGCCTGTTTATCATGCCAGGTAAGTGCAGGGCCCGCATGGAGGCTCAGGGAGGGGGGAAAATGGGCCTACCAGAGGTTCCAGAAGCCTGAAACAGGCCTGTTTCTGGCCTCCGGAGCCCGAGGGAAGCAGTTTTTGCCCTCCCGGAGGCTCAAAAAAACCCTCCAGAGCCTGGGAAAGGCAAAAAATGGGCCTATCAGAAGTTTCTGGCCTCCACGGGGCCTTTGAAGTGCAGGGGAAGCAATTTTCGCCCTCCCGGAGGCTCGAAAAAAGCCTCCAGAGCCTGGGGAGGACAAAACAAATATCCCCCCATCATGGTTCAGGAGGCCAACTAGGCCACACCCACCATGACCACACCCACCCAGCAACAGGGCAGCCAACCCATTGCTGCAATTTTTGAAGCCCACCCCTGAGCAGATTCTTATGACTGTGTAGTAGTAATAGTATTTAGACTTATATACCACTTAATAGTGCTTTACAGCCCTCTCTAAGTGTTTTCAGAGTCGGCATAATGCCCCCATCAATCTCATTTTACCAACTTAGGAAGGATGAAAGGCTGAGCCAATCTTGAGATAATCAGGATCGAACTGCTGGCAGTGGGCATGCAGAATCAGTCTGCAATTCTGCATTCTAACCACTATTGCACCAAGGCTCTTAGATAATCTTGTCCATAAGAATTTGGTATGCTTGGTATGCTATGTTGATTTTCTCTTCATTGACTCCAGGCAATATATTTTTCCATAGATTCCAGGCCATCTATTTCTGCTTAGGTCTTAAAGAACCATTTTCTGATCAAAGAGACTGTTTGATATTTGGTGTCACTCATGAATGGAAAATGCCACCACAAATCTGTCAAAAGACATTGCACTTTTCTTTTCAGATATCTCCCCTCATTCAATATCCCTCCTATAGCCTTTCAAAGTTAAATGGCATTTAACTTTGCTACCCAAAACATAATTGATCTTTTGGTTCCAACCTCTGAAAAACAAAATCCTAAAAAGGAATCCTTCTCTATGAGCTACTAACATTATTCTGCTTTTTTTTCTTTCTGTCTTAAACCTATAGATAGTTTTAAAATATATCGTGCAATTCTGTCATAATTAGAACTAAAATATTATCTGAAAGTATCATAAAATCTATGCTAAGGGTTAGGATTGCTTCATCCTTTGGTAAATAAAAATATTTCCTTTCCCAGGATGCATAATTTAGACATTTCCAAAAGTTAATCCTTAATAAATGGAGTAATATCACTTTTCCAGTTTCTCAGCATTATCAAACCTTTTAGCCAATTCCCATGCATGATACAACCAAAATTCTTCATAGACAGATTCCAGAGGTCTGATATGTAATTCAACATCCATTAACATGTTTAACTTTTAAACATCTCTTCATAAATCTACTTATTTACATTAAAATACTATTCCAAAAAGTGTTAAAGGTACACAGAGCCATATCACATGGGTTATTGAACCCTCAAAATCTTTTACATCTCCAGCAAAAAAAAGAGTCTATTTTTGTAGGTTTTTTGGAAGTCCAATATCCTCTAAATATATGTTCGATTAATCAGTATTAATGTCAAATCAGTCAATACCTTATGAACATTTTCAAGAACATAAAGTCACTCATGTGGCAATAACAGATGTTCCAGTTCTTTGGTTCATATTTGATATACCCCAGTAACATTTACTTCAAAAACATTCTTGAATTTTTGATAAGGGTATTTTATGGGTTTAATTTCTGTCATGAATTCTCCCAAATAAAGAAGCATATGAGATGCCTTTTGAAGAGACCAAGCAATCTGCCCCATATTGAGCCATTAAGACCAGTTTACATTGAAAATACTGCTACTTTTGTGAGCTAGGAAAACCACATTCAATCTGAAGTAAAGAAAAAAAAAGTCCTTAAAAATAATCATTACATTGTAATTGATTCAAAGCTGCAATCCCAGCTTCCTCCCAGAATTTCCAACAAAACATTTTACTATTTATTTTTAAAGTAGAATTTTTCCAAAACATTAAATATTCATGGGTCTCATTATCAAAATCCAATCTGTGACCCAATATGGCTCAAAGATTCTTTGCTCTCTTTAACTCTTTCCTTTCCAGCTATCTTTATAATATTTTTCTCTCATTTTTATTCTCTTCTTATAGCCACTTAGTTTTCATTCTTTGGGGAGAGTCATCTATCTTCTAATTCTTTTACATACCAATTTCATACGTTCATTGTTTCTCATTTCCTTCTCATTTTTTCCACCTCTTTTTCCTTCCCTTCCTCTTTTTACACACTTGTCACTTTTGTTTTCCTCATTAATTTCCTCCACGTTTCATCATAAGCAATCAAATAAACCAGGTGTACATTTTGTTCTATGGGTTTTATGGTTAGGCATCATGTATTTAAACCCATCTTTTCCTAAGCAGATAGGACACTGCTCACCTGTCGCATTCTTTCTTTGGTCTCTGAATGATCCAATCCCATTTTATGTAATATCCATTTTATTCCCACTCATTTATTCATGCCGTTTAGTATGAATTCACTTCTGGTACTTTCACTATCACCAATCACTGAACTATCACAATCTGTGGATTCCAACTTCCATTTACATCTATGGCAACTTAGATGACACCCATTTATTCTTTCTGACACGTAGTTTAGCCCTTTCATATATAATTAAACTCATATCATTACCTTCCTACAAGCATTCATCAACTGTACTGCACAAAAATCAGACCACTTTTATACGTTGCGTCCTTTCCCTTTCTCTTTCAGAGAAATACAGCATATTCTTTTTCTTTCTTTCATTTCATTGTCATGACATTGGTCATGTACCACCCTATATGGTTAATTTAATTAAATGGGGAAATTAAAAGTGGAGGCGAACTACTAAGTCAACATGAAAAATGAGTTTATATATGATCAACAACAACAACTAGATAACAAACACAAGCAGGTGGTTGTTTAATGCAGCTCCCTATTAATAACAAAAGAAAATTCCAAAATACTATTTATGATGTTGATAACCCTAAAACTGTAACAGAAACTGTAATGCAATTGAACGGAATGTTTCTCTGTCATATTTCCTTTCTTAGCTTAATATTTCCAGACATTGTCAAGAACTAAACATTCTTTTTTAAGAAGAAAAACATAGGACAGAGCAAAAATGAATGTTGACCCAAACGGTTTCAAAAGTTTTGTATTTAGAATATTTGAATTTCAGTTCTTTTGCTCAAATTTATGGGGAATGATTACCATTTTGTTATCTTAAGATCATTTTTATCTCACTGATTCAGTGAGGTATGAGAAGAGAGGGAAGGTAACAAACATACAGTTCCTGCAAAATTCTATTAAAATAGTCTATCTCAATAAAGCATAGTTGGAGAATTCCTGAATGAAGGCAAATTCATTCTTGTACAGTCAGTTTCTTGATCTGATCTACCACGTAAAGCTGACAGCTTCTTACAGAGAAAGCCTTTTCATTCTTTGCTATTTGACCCCAACTTCTAATTTTTTTTTTTAAAGTGATGTATTTCTAGTGCTACATCGGTGTTAATGTTGGATGATCACATAGACTATTCTAAAGTTCTGAAGAAGAAAAATTTTCTTTTCTTTAAAGAATCTTTTGCTGAGTTAATAATCCTAAAAATTAACAATAGTAGCTCTTCAATAATTTTTTTTAAAGATTAAAAAGAAAGTCTTAGTCAACCTACAATCTAAGTACAACTGCACTTTTGTTCCCACCTACCAAAATAAATACATTTTTCATTATTTATGTATTTATGTGTAATATAGATTTCATTCTACATGTCACTGTATAGATTTGCTATAGTAAAATTCCCATATGTGTTTTTAGTTGGGCCCATAAAAGCTCAAATTAGACAATGTTTTTAAAAAATCCTTTAATGTTATTTACAATACGGTTAAAAAAAACTTTAATTAAATTATCTTGGAATCAGAATTGCATAGTTTCTCATTAGAGCAGTTTTCCAATCTATGTACTACCCTATGGAAATATTGAAATCTCATCTTGTTTTCCAAATCCTTAGCACTATATATGTGGCTAGATAACAATAACTTCTTTATTCTCTAAGATGTTATTTGGGATATCAAATAATAGATGATGCAATAATGCACAACTGAACATATTTTTCAAACATTGAATGCATATAGTTTTAAGGGAAAAAAAGATAATATTAAAAAATTATACCAGGTTTAAGGCCAGCAGCTGTCTATTTATAAGGCATGTTTTATAATCAATGTGCTATTATGGCATTAGTGCCACCAGTAAGCAGAATACTAATCAAATCATAATCTACTTATTACTAAAAGGAGTGGTTATAAGTCAGGATTGGACAACTCACAATATAGGAATGATGTGTGCCTCCCCAGATTTATTTCTCAACTAAATACTTTCTTCAGAAAGTATTCTTCAGAAAATGACTTCACTGAATTTTATAGCAAAATAGTGGTTTTCAGGGGCATGATATTTTTTCCTTAAAAAAAGAATCTAGAATAAGTATTCAAAGTATCTATTCTAGAGTTTCCCAGTCACACATAAAGGACATAATTTTTGTTTCATTCCCCTCTGGGAATTTAATGACTAATTCTGTTAAACCCTGAGAAACCCAAGAGAACTTATAAAATAAATCAATGCAGCCCTCAACTAAAAAAAAGTGTCTATCTCCTTGTAAACAAATTCTTAGAGGTACTTGGAATAAACCTATTGAAATCAATTGGGTTTTACTTAAGATTAATATAACACCCACAGATTTGAGCTAAATTATTCTTACATTTAATTCCATTTTAGCTGTGATGAGGATTCTCTAAATCACATCTTTTAATAGTGATAGGGATCCTATAAATAATTGAATTTATTTATTTAAAATATTTCTGCACTGGTTTTGAACAGAAGTGTATCTCCTGGAAGAACTGCAGTAGTTCCAACATACATTAACAGCCCAGCACTATTATTTAAAAACAAAAAGAAATCTCCACTAGTAGCAATTCTCACACAGTCTTCAATGGTAGCTCCACGTATAGCATTGAGGCAGACAGCTTGGGCTGGGGGGTTAGACTAGAAGATCTCCAAGGTCTTTGAACAGAGTGAATAGCAGAATACCAGAGTTGGAAGAAGATGAAAGGAGATGCAGAATTTCCAGTTAACTTGTTCAGTGCCCAAAGTTTCAAAATCTGCATACTCCCAAGCAAATGACACTGACAGACGTCCATGAGGTCAGCACTAATGAGAAATTGATGAGATGTGCAAGCTAGCTTGTTCTGTGGAAGTCTTGTGGGAGAAAGCGAAACTCTTGGACAGATGCAGGCATACTTACAAATGGGGGTTGAGCAAAGAAATGACTGCATGGAAGGAGAAGAATAAGGCTGTGATTCTATGACAAAATTAGCATGCTTGGATCCATCTGTTTGAACAGAGTTAAATCAGAAAAACTACACAGAATTGGGTTGTAGAATCAAAACAATTGCATTTATTTCTGTAGGACTGTATTTGCCTGCATTAGCTCCCCTAATATAGGGAGATTTTTGTTAAATATTAACTCATCAATATTACCTAGATTATCCATATAAACCTATGCTTGTCTACTCAGAAATAAGTTATATCCAATGAGACTAACTATAGTAGAGGTATATTTAGTATTGCACTGTTATTTGGATTTTCAACCATCAATAGACTTAGAGCAACAATTGCTGTTTGAAATCATAAACCTGGGATGCAGCCAAATACAAAAAACCAGTCATTTCCTTATTCCCCCCCCCCTCCTCTTTTGCTCCATACCAGGAGTAAGCAATCTGATGCTTTCCATATGTTTCGGAGTGCAACTCCCACAATCCTTTGCATTGGTCATAATAGCTGGAGAGGAGAAAAACTGAAGTCCAGGTGCAAGATTGCTTTCCCCTAACTTAAACCTTCTAACTTCTCAGGACTTTCCTTTTTTCAATACATATCAATAGGGTGAGAGGAAAAGACATTTTATTTATTCATGCAAGTTCCTTCATGATACTTCTCTTTAAATAGCACAGACTGTGTGTTCATTGGACCATGATTTAAGGTCAATGTGCATTGAGTTGCAGCCTTAGAAGTTTCAAGATGTCTCTCCCTGCATGTCCAAACATACTGCTGGGTTTCTTAGATATGCACATTCCAATCCAGTGGATGCTAATGTCTTGGGAAAGGCTTTATAGCAGAGCTGGAGGGGAAAAAAATCATGCAGCCTCTGCCAATCTGCACTAGCTAGAGATTTTATCTTATATGTATATTTCTTTTTTTTTTTCACTTAACATGAAGCTTCACTTTGATCTGTGCTTCTCACATCAACAAAGGCCTGGAATTTGCATGTTAGCAATGGGGAGAAGAATTTAAATCTTACATGGTAAAATGTGTTACTGTAAATTTCAGAAAATGTCCAAATGTCTGACACAATTCAGGTAAAATATGCACTCTCTCAGACCATCAGGTAGTCTGTTTTATAGGGCCATAAAGTCATTTTCAGGTATAATAATAGATTGGAGAATCCATTAATTTATTATTATTAGATGTATCAGTAATATTATCATACTTGTTCTGGTATTGATCTTATTTTTACCTACTGCCTTTCCTTTCAAAGGGATCATGTTTGAGAACAACACGATAGAAGTATACAAGGAGTGCTTAAGAAGCAAAACTATTTAAGAACCAAAAAAACTAATAAGCTAATCACCATAGCCTAGAGCAGTGTTTCTCAACCTTGGTAACTTGAAAATGGCCAGACTTTGAGCGAATGCTGGCTGGGGAATTCTGGGAGTTGAAGTCCGGACATCTTCAAGTTGCCAAGGTTGAGAAACACTGGCCTAGAGAATAAAAATGATCAGATGAAAAAAAAATGGCTGTGTTTTTTAAATAGTAAAAAGAGTAGAAATTTCACTATTAAAAAATAAATAGTGGAAGGTTTTGTATACCTGAAATAGGTCTACTGTCCAAATTTGCATCCCTGTATTGTTGTCTGTCTTCATGTTGCATATAAGTACCTTTTACTCAATATGGAGCCATCATCATTTTAGAAAAATACAATGTTGCAATTTCAAATTCTGCGCCCTCAACTCTGTGCAGTTGCTATGCTGTTTATCCAGTCCTTATGCACAGAGCAAAGTATTTTAATGATAAGGTTAAGTGAACTGGGACAATACAAAATTCTTGAAGCCCAAGAAAGGAATGGATTCATTTACCTTATTATAATAACTGATCCTGTAGGCGGATGTTCTAAGATATTTAGGAGGGGGTGGGGAAACCTGTAATCTAATCAGTTGTTGAACTGCTAATCACAGCAATTTTAGCTTGTCCAATGATGAGGGATGCTGGAGTTGCAGTCTTGCTGCTGGACTTCAGGGAAATGTATGTATTGGCCAAGGGAGGAATGGGAGTGGGGCTAGGATATACTCTAGTGCTATTGCTTTATCTACTGAGAAACATGAAGCTAGAATATACCAATAGAAACAGGGCCCTACCAATCAGATGAAAGAGCCATCTAATTCAGCCTTCCATTTTCACATGGAGAGAACCCAATGCTTCTGAGAGGGTCTGTGAAGATGTGCACTAAACAGACCTGATAGATGGGTCCACTACTGAACATTTACTCTTTATCTCCTTTAAAGCCATCTAACCCAATGGTTATCACTACATCTTGCTTTGATGATACACTAACATGAAGATCATGTGGTGTGAAAACACACACTGAAACTTTTGGGAGTTGTATAAAGGTTCTCCAATGCAGCTGATTGTGTCTACTATTTCTGTATTCGTACAACCCTAGATATTTGTGTGGTATAGTGGTTACCAACCTTCCTCAAGCATGGAAGTTCACTGGGTAACTTTGACCTAGTCACTATCGCTCTGCTCAACCCACTTCATAGGAATGTTACTGTAGAGTAAAATTAGGATCTAACACCTTGGGCTGTAAGAGAAAAAAAAGGACATACCTGCAATCATAATAAACAAATAAAAAAATGTATGGTGACTTTTTTTCAGCTTCTGGAGGAAAGGTGAGATGATGAATGAATGAATGAATGAATGAATGAATGAATGAATGAATGAATGAATGAATGAATGAATGAATGAATGAATATTGATCAGCCTCTTAGTTATAACCATTTAATTGGGGCATTTGCTTCCCCCACCTGTCTTCAGAATGGCATTTCTGGACTAACATTTTTATTCTGTTTCATTTTATTGTCATTTTTTTCTTTAAAAACCTGCAGTGCCATAACAGGATAGAATATAGTGCAGATGTCTGCTAAAGCTTCAGTTATAACTGTGGGCCATTGTCCTGCTCTAATAAGTCAGTGGTTCCTTGAATCTAATGATGAAAGCTGGTAGCATTGCTAAGTACAGAAAAAACATTGAGCTCCAACCCACAATGAAAGCCCTGCTGAGAAGACCAAATGCTCCCAACCTTAAGTGGGGAATGAATGTCTTTACTTCTCCCCAGGGTTCAAACAGCCCAGCATTTGGTAAATGTTTAACAAGAAGAATTCACCTTCCCATTTGCTCCTTTCCCCCCACCCTCTTATAAAGGAAATTAACAAATTTGATTTAACAAGACATGTTGGATTAACACACCCACTCTAGTAATCCATCAATTAAAACCCTGCCTCCTCTTCCCAGTCTAACACCCTACTGCATTTGTGCGATAACAAGAGTGCCAATGCAATTAGCCATGTGGTTTTATGCTTGCAATTTCTCTTCCATCAGTATGTCCTTTGAAGAAGGAAATAAAGCTTTTTCATAGGCTGAGCCAGTTTTCTCTCATATTGTTGTGTCTCCAGAACATTATAGCCCCATTTATTCATGCAACATATTTTAATGAACATTTAGTATTGCTACAAAGCTGCTAATATCTTGTTAATTTGGCAAAGAAAGATATTGAAAAACCTTCACCTATATTAGCTGCTTTTCTCCATGGTGCTGCTTTTGCACATACCTGCAGCACATGGGCAAAAATCATTGCCACATAGATATGACAGAGTGATAGGATAATTGACTTTTACCTAGGAAGACTGGGTACAAAAAAAGAGTGCCCATACCATCTGGTTTTCTAGTTCAGCTACATACTGAAGCAGATTCCTCAATTCAATTCAATTCTTCTTGAAGGAGGTTGGAAATAAATTTGACCTGGAGATCTGTGAACACCCACTGTTAAATATTGTTTCTACATAATGACTCTCAATCCTCATGGTAATCTCACAGGCCTGCAATAAACCCACATCCTTACATCATGTTTTAAAAATGTATCTGGATGCACAGCAAAAATAAATGTTTGAGGATGGAGCCAATTGCTTCCCTTTTGGACAGTGTGCTCACACACTGATAAAGACAGAGGTGTGCATGGCTGAACGACATGATGTTATGGAAGAGAAATGAGAGTGCGCTAAGGAAATAAAAATGAATAAGGCTAGGATAATTAAAAGGAATGTAGCAGGAGCTTCCTATTTTGGAACCCTTAATTACAAAAGAGAAGTGGCCCTTCAGAATTCTATCTATGGTGAATGGCAAGACAGGATGAGAGTTATGGTTCAGCCACATCTGGAGAACCACTTGTTCCCACAAGTGTGTGTGTGTGTGTGTGTATGTATGTATGTCTGTGTGTGTATGTATGTATATATGTAAATATATATACATACACACATACACACACATATATACACATATATACACACATTATGTATGTATGTATGTATGTATGTATGTATGTATGTATATATGCTGGTCTTGTTGTATTCGGGTCTTTTCCCATGTAAGATTGAGATTGTCTTGGCAATGCTTCTGCAAGGTCTCACTCGCCATCTTCAGGCTGGTGTTTTTGGCTTAAAGCATGGTCGGAGCTGCCGTCTTTCTATAAATCTTGGTGGGGGGTTGTGGAGTGCTGGCTTTGTTTCAGTAAGTGGATTGAGAGGCTGTGAGGTTGTATCATGATTGGTAGATTGGTGGTGATTGGTGCTGGCTGTGTGTCCATTGTTGGTTTATGTTGTAATGGCCTGGGTGGTGGGTGGGACTTGTTTGTTGACTGGGGCTGGTTTCCAGATGTCTGATAGGCGGGAGGTATCGTCACGTTTATTCATGTTATGGGGGTGTTTCTCTGTTTCAATAGCTTCCATAATTATTGTTGAAGTGTTCAGCTTTGGAGATTAATTTAGTTCCTTCAAAATTAATATCATGTCCTGTAGCTTTCAGGTGCTGGAAAAGGGAGGACGTTTTTTTTCTTTTTTTCTTACTGCGTTCTTGTGTTCTGCGATGCATGCATTTATTCTCCTGTTCGTTTGTCCTATGTATGTTGCAGGGCAGATTTTCCATGGTATTTCGTAGACTCCTTGGTTTTCTAGCTGGATTTTGTCTTTGGGGTTTCTTAAGATGTTGGCTATTTTTTGGTCAGTGTTGAAGGCTGTCTTGATATTGTGTTTGTGAAGAATTTTGCTGATTTTATCTGTGGTGCCTTTGATGTAAGGGAGGAGGGCAATGCTGTTGTCCTGTTCTGTGTCTCACATCGCAGAACACAAGAACAGGTGGAGCTGAAAGGCAAAAGGGAAGCAGTATGCTCCCTCTCATATTTGGGCATATCAGGTGCTTTGACATAACACTTACTTATTTCCTTGGCTCAGCTGACAAGGGAGGAGAGCTTGTGGCTTCGGGGCTAATACAACTGCCTAACTTATAAAAATAGCCCAGGTTCAAATCCCAGTAAGGTTATGGCTAGATGAGAGTGAAATAGATCTATACTAGTCTCCCTTTATTTATTTATCAGCACAAATGCAACAGACACACACACACACACACAAAAGCAAAATAATTTTAACCATGGGAACTCTAAACAGTTTGTACACTGAGAAAATTGGCATTATGTTCAGCTAATCTTTGATGTTGACATTGAAATATTTCAGCCTGATGATATCCTGATAGCCTATTTCATCAATGGTCGTGCAATGAAAAGCAGAATATTCGCATACATCCCTCCATGAAAATACAGAAACTTTGCATCCTGGCAAACATGTACAGTTTCTTCCCTTTCTGAAGACATTGCAAATCTGCCTTATTTTTCATCAAATATCATAGCAAAGGTAAAAAAACAAAAAAACAAATGCAAAATATATATATTTTTAAATACCTAATTTGCCAATTGCAAAGACCACTGTGCAGCTGATCACACATTTCAATTTTCTCCATTTAAGCACAAGACACATCTCTCTTCCAAACCTTTTGGTCTTTTTGTACATTTGTTGAAGTCTCTGCATACACACATTCTACATTGTTTGCTATGTTTTTGCTAATATGAGAACAAGTTATGTGACATTCTATAAATTTCTTCCAATCGTTCTAAAAAGGAGATGTGTTGCACCCCTGTCTTAGAAAGAAAAAAGTGAGAGGGAAGCTTCTGTAAATCACACCTCCAGAGGCAGACTGTTGGATAGCTAATCAAGCTATACGTGAGAAGAATCACCTTTCATGTCTGCTTTCTTCTTATTTTCTTTGCTGAACAAATTTGAGCCTGGTCAGTATATTGAGCTGGAAGGTAGCCAAGAAAAATCTAGGTGGAGCAGGAGATGGAGTTTCATTCAGCCATTTGAGCCAATACAGTAGAATTCCTACAACAGGGTCACAACAATAAGCAGCAAAATAAGTGATTTCTTTATTCCCAGTGAGACATAAACAAGGGTGAAATTGCAATAACTCTCCAGATGAAGAACTGTGTCATTCTGTAACCATCAACAGCCAAACACCAATTAGGCCAAACATTTATGATTTCCTGATTGTAAATTAAATGAAGTTACTTATCAGAATTGTATAACAAGTCCTGTATACCATAGAGCTATAACAAGATTTAAGAACATAATACAAATACAGCTGATGCCTACTTTTTTTAATGACAATGGTAAGCAGAAGTCAACATTAGATGCAATATGAGGAACCTCTAGGGCTTTCTGAATTCCATTCCAGAAGGCTTAATCCCCAAAATTAATGAGAGTCCTTTAAGTATAAACCATATATGATCATGGAAACCTTAATAATAAACCAGGGGTCACTAAACCCTGGTCCATGGTCTGGAACCGGTCTGTGGCATGCCAGAAACTGGGCCACACAAACAAGAGAAGGCCAATCCATGGGATGCAGACGCCATGCAAAACCACACTCCCTCCAGTCCACAGAAAAACCTCTCTCCACAGAACCAATCCTTGGTGCCCAAAAGGTTGGGGGCTACTGTAATAGACCACTTACTGCTCATTTATTTATTTGTTTGTTGTATAGACAGAGAAGGAAATCCATATTTGGGGGACCATCATTGCCCCCTTGAACTTCTTTACCAGTTTAACTGAATGGTCTTAAACCACAATAAAAGTAACAGTTCTATATGATAGTACCTCTCATTTGAAACCCTTTGATCAACCCCCCCCCCAAAAAAAAACCAACAACAACAGTGCCTCCATCCATCATGGCCTTTTGAAAATTAGTAAAAATGTGGCTAATCCATGAAGCCTTTGGTAATTAATGAGCACCAATTAGCATAAATCTTAATTCGGATCTTGGATTATTATGAATATTGTTATTATTATGGTTGTTGTTATTTTGTAAACTCTTAGTTCTTAGTAATGGTATACTACTTAGAGTCCACTATGATAGACAGAGCAGACACATCATATACGGTAAGTAAAGATAATTCAATAAATTATTTTACAATCTATCAGGCACTTGTTCCAATTTCTGAGCCAACACCAAAGGAAGCACAAATTAGCAAATTGAGATTATCTGTGTATGGTACACTGTGAACACCCAGTTTTTATCCAAGAATAACTATAGCCAGAAGAAAAATGTCTGTATTGTATAGAAACATGGGATTATAGATTACAGAATTAGAAGGGATTATAAGGATCATCTACTCCAATTCTCTGCAACCTGAAGGAAAACCAGTTAAAGCATCCATGTCAACCTCTTCAAGACAACCCAGATTAGGAAACCAATGCATGCAGATCTGTACTACTTGTAATATCAGAGCTATAATAACAAAATCCTGCTAGTTCAAATGTGCACCTGCAGGAGTAGTGGACCATCCTATTGGCAACACAGAACTTTCCCAGACAGAGGCCTGGTTTAAGAGACTGCACAGTCCTGAGGTAAAGGGGATGGGGCAAGGAGTTCAGGGTAGCCGCACTCTAAAAACTGTCAATATGCAGCTAGCGTGACCCGACAAAAGGGTGAATGACAAAACCACGCCCAACTAAACCGTGTCGCTAAAACCGCGACATCATCAACACGCCAACAGTGCGGCGACAATAGGGCCGAGACAGAAGGGTGATTTCAGTCGACAGAGGGGCGATTTAAGTTAAGGTAAGGGTTAGGTTTAGGGTTAGGTTTAGGGTTAGGTTTAGGGTTAGGTTTAGAGTTAGGGTTAGGGTTAAGGTTAGGGTTAGGTTAAGGGTTAGGTTTAGGGTTAGTTTCAGGGTTAGGTTTAGCGTTACGTTTAGGGCTACGGTTAGGGTTAGGGTTAGGGTTAGTTTTACAGCGCGCTTCTGTCGCTGCGCTGTTGTCGGCACGATTCCGTGCTCATTCGTTGGAGCACTTTAGAACACACGGTTTTGTCAACGCGGTTTAGTCGAGCGCGGTTTTGTCGTTCGCCCTTTTGTCGGTGAACCGTAGCTAGTAAATAAGAAAGCTATATTTTTAGTTTGGCAAGATTCTGCCCTTTAAGAGTAAGCAAATAAAGGATTGAACTTGATTGGATCTTGCTGTCTTGACTTTGGGTTTGACCTGACATGTTCTTTCTCCACTCCTTCCCTTTATCTTCATGAAAATTAGGCAGGGGCTTACCTGAAGTGTTTACTATATTCTTGGATCAGGCTCAGGCCACTTGCTAGCAGATCATCCCCCTGTGTTTCAAGGTCCTTCCCTCTGTCCTCTATAATCCATGAGACTAGGCTATCCGGCTTCCCCCCTCCAAAAAAAAAACATCCCTCAGAACCTCCACAAAAATCCCTCAGAACCTCCATGGTTTATTGTAGTGAAGATTTTATCATTGGGAAGTTTTTCCTTATATTTAAATGAGTATTAGGTAGCTGTAATTTATATCTGTTATTTCCTGTCCTAGTTTTGTAGCTGTGGAAAATTGTTATTAAAGAAGCATCTTCTGCCTTCCATTATAGTGATTGCTGTTAATCGTAATAGTTTATTGTTGTTGTGGGGAAAATAGGAGGGGAAAACATTATAGACACCAATTGGAGTTATACAAAAATAAAGATGGCATATTAATCAACTGATCAACTAAAGAAATAAATGTCAAGAAAGCAGTCAGCATACAATGGCAATGTGGCAGTCATCTTTTACATTTAGTATTAATGTTTTCCCACTTCAAATAGGAGAAGAAAGCATATTTTATTGGCAAAGATTTTTATTTCATTTTATAGTTTATTTTATTATTTTATTTTATGTTTTATTGTTTTATTCACATTTCTGAGTGTCCTTCTCCTTGGCAGTTCTGAGTGACTTATGAATAAAAAAATAATAATACCTAGAAAGAAGGTCACAGCCAACTTGAAGAACACTACACCAACTACAAAGCAACTATAATTAATAGTGCCCTACGGACATCTTGTTCTCAAGGCCTGGGAGAATGGCCAGGTTTTTACTGATTCCCTAATATCAAATCTATGGAATCTCTCACACTGATGACAAAATAAACAAATCAATCCCTAGTATACACATCCTCTCATTCTCCACCTCACCCCCCATTATGTAGGAATTGTAATATCTGCACATCCTAATCCTAATCTTGGGGATTTGCTCAAGGATAACCTTTCTGCCTTCAATGTCCATTACTTCTGTTTAGATTTGTAAGCTTAGCATTATAAACTTTGGAAGGATTACCATAACTACTTAATCAGAAGATAGAATAATGTGGGAGCCAGATGGAAACCAAATTAGCAGGCAGTGAAAGAGGCAGTAGTAGCATCTGGGTGACTAAAATTGCAAACTGACAATCAAAAATGGGGGGAAGGGGACTCATACAGTAGTTGACTTCCTGATTTAAAAACATCATTTGATTTCTTTTAAAATAAAATAAAACCAGTAGTTTAAGTGCAGACAACCTCCTGATTTAAAAAGGAAGGGAGAAAATTCCAGTGAGTCATCAACTAAGACCTTAGAGTATCTGGTGATCTTCACTCCTTCCCCTACCCCATTATCACATTCTGTCTGCAAAAGCCTAATATTTTCAGTTATTCAGAAAGTGAATAAATGTATCTGAGTGCTCAACCACTGAGTTGACTATCCATAAATGAAAACCACCTTTTCCTCCTGAGTAGCTTTTTTGTTCTCAGTACAGATTAGTAGTTTTGTGAGATGATGTGGAAATGTTCCTTATTATCATAGCTTTACTGCCTCCACCATACATCTGTTACAAAATTCATATTGAAATGGTCAGACGTTTCAATACACCAGCATGTCTTGGAATTTTCATATTGTATCTGGTGCATTAAAATCTGGAAGGAAAGCTGGTACTCCTGAATTTACAATGGCACAGACTGTATAACATCTGGGGAGTTTTGCTCTATTGCCTTCCCCGTTGCTTTAAATCTAGGCTAAAGTTATGATGTGCATGAAAGGCTAAAGACCATTGTGTGTGCGTGGCAGGTGTTACTGCAAGCTGACTAAAAGCAAAGATTTTAGCAATCGATTCATTTTTCTTCCCTATAATCCCTGACAAAATGCATACATGGCTTGACTTTTCCTTTTTTGAAATAATCTTATTTCAAACTTATCAGACAACTCTTCAAATGCGGACTTACTTATGCATTTTTTTCTGGAAAAGAATGAGAGACTGTACTCTTTTTTTATTTTCTTCTACCGAAACGACATCATTGCTGACTTTCCCTTTTTCCATATGTTAATCTGCTTGCACAGTTGACTAGAATCATTAACATAAGGTACGAGGGATAATAACCATAACCATAATCAAAATAATGTGGCATCAAGGACATTTATATTACATTAGCTTTGCAACTAAGCTCCCCCCATTAGATTAAAGCATTTATCAAAAGCCACTATTGCATGATCTTGGTATTAGACTCTAATCAATGCTGATGAATGTCAATACTTCAGCAGCATCTGCAGTTTTTTAAGACTGAAATTCTGAAAGTGAAATTCTGAATTCAAAAGTCAGAATCATCCTCAGGAGCATCTTAAAGGGAAAGTTGCATGTTTTCGGATCGTTGGCCTCCCCTGACAGTTTTTGGCAAGCCTCAATATAAGACCTCAGAACCTGTCAGTTGTCAAGGTTTGTGCAATTCTAAGTTCAGTCACACTGGCGCCTATCTAATCCTGTCAAATATGAAATACCATTGCATGTCAACTGTCAATTATAGTAAATAATCAAATAATGGAATCAAATACTGGTTGCCAAAGGCAGATATGGAATCCTTAACAATATTCATTCAATATATGAGCATTCTGGGAATATCAGCACAAAACTTAAAAAGAAGAATTTTGAGGAAAATTTGGGAATGAATTAGTTTTAACCAGGCAACATTTGCAAACAAATTAGCTCTAATCATGTTTATTGTTTAGAGTAGCTGCCTCTTGCAACCATCTAGTATCAACTACTTCCTAAAGTAACTGACACTTAGTGGTTGATCACATTTTTACTAATGCATTTATTCCCCTCCTGCTACACCATTTTTCTTAATGGGGATAGACATAGTCCTTGTTTTCTGCATGTCACTATGTCAGCAATATTTGCTTAAACTATATACATTGCACTCACTTTTTTTACTATAATTCCCAAAATGGGAAAGACATGTTGATTTTTCAAAACGGAAAATAAGAGTATTAGAATTACTAGGTGCAATTTGATCACCCGGTTAAAACAGTTTTTTTCACAGCCTGCTAGTTTAATAAATTTATATGCCATTCAGTTGCAATGCCTTTTGCAAGGTGGCTTGTAAAAAATATATCAATATAAAATCATTACAAAAGCTAGCAGCATAAAGTATATGTGTTTATGATGGACATCACAACTGAAATATTTTACTTATATATATATATATATTTATTGATTTCTAGTCTCATCCCAAGCCACTATATTTCCCAGGTGCTTAAATGATATTTCCAAGAGTCTTGCAATTGCAACAGATATAAGTGTGTTAAGTAAATAATAAAAATCAGTAAAACACACACACAATATTGCAAATTGCTGGTTCCCTGTATTGCTCTTTTCAATACAGGTAGTCCCGGACTTATGACCACAAGTGAGTCCAAAATGTCCATTGTTAAGTAAGGCAGTTGTTAAATGAGTTGCATCCCATTTTATGACCTTTGCCACCTGCTGAAGTGACAAATAAACCTAAAAATACAACAATTTAAAATGGTTAAAATCTCACAATTACATGCCAAAGTGCCAAAATCCCATAAGAATATCTATCTATCTATCTATCATCTATCTATCTATCTATCTATCTATCTATCTATCTATCTATCTATCTATCTATCTATCTATCTATCTATCTATCATCTATATATATATATATATATGTATATATGTATATATATATATATATGAGAATGTTACATCCTATACAAAAGCCTAGGCATTTCAGTGGCATTACGCAATATCTCAGGGTTACAATCAGACTTTCATAAAAAGGAGCACAAGGGAATTAAAACAGCAGTTAAAAAACCAGTCTACATTTCCTAGGCATTGTGAAGTCTATCCCTCTGCAGACAATGTCTTGCTTCTTCTTTTTCACACTAGCAACAAGAAAACTGGGTTTAGGAAATGTTTCTGATCTGCCTACATCCAATAATAAACAAGATAGCGCTTGTAACGTATGTTGTAAAGGCACCCAGAATCAGCTAGGGGTTTCTTAAACTTTATTTATACATTTAATAAATAAAATCCAAGTGATGCATTTGGAGAAACTGAATCCATATTAAGCAGGAGCTCCTTAAATCCTGCAAGTCAGTGGGACCCTAGTTACACAATCTGTGATGGGATCTTTTAGAAAGAGCCGAACAAAAGTCAGGCCAATACACTATTGGCCCTTTGGCTTTAATTTTAAGGATGGTGAAGTGCTATCCTACTCCTTTAAGGGTAGGTTGGAAAAAGCTAGCTTTGTAACCTGACCTCATGGTGACCCCAAATAACTTCCTGGTTCCTTGGTCAGGGAAGGATTTATGAAAAGAACAAAGAAGAATGTGTCTATCCAAGCGGGAGAAAAGAAAGAAGAAATGGAGGCAGACACACTGTCCTTTTGGGCCCAAGTACTTCAGTGCTTGTTCTCCGGTAATTACTTAGCCATTGAAGAAATAAAACCTTGGAAAAATCAATTTTGTACAAAATCAATATTTTAAACAATTTCAAGAGTTCTCATAATCTTAAATCCCTCTACATTTGTGTACGATCCAAGGCTTGATCATCTTCAAAGTAAAGTGTTCCAATAATTTGAAATTGTTCTATACTGAAGAAGCACAAAAAATCCATCTACTTCTACAAGGAAGCAACCTTAGAAATCTGAAATATACTAATAATTTTAAATATCATATCTGCCTAGCTTCCTTCCCTTCTTATCTATTTTGTCCTCACCCTCTGAACTATAATTTTTAAAATTAAAAGCATGTTTCACTGCCTGTAAAGAATTGCTGTTTCATTTTCTTCTGAGCCACAAACCTATGTTTTTAAAGTATTTTTCCACCTCAGATGAATAATTCCTTAAAAAGGTACATTTGGGAAAAAATTGTTCCAAGTGGGTGTTTGTGTGGGCAGAGAGAAAAGAAAAGAATATTTTTCTAGAACTTCATAAAAAGACTTAAATGTCTGCAATCATTGAAATAAATATGAATAAACAGAGAAATCAAGAAAGATTATGCTACTATCCCTGAATCTAAAATAAACAAAAGGAGCAAATAAAATAAAATAAAAATGTAATGCCTGCCATTCTAGAATTAGAAAACATTACAAGGTTTTAACATAAACCTACCTGGGAAAAATGAATCAGACTCAAAAACCTATCAAGGAAGAACTAGATAAATGTATCCATACAAGATTTTCATAACTTGGGACACTACCCCAGAAAAGAGAGCCGAGGTGGCGCAGTGGTTAAATGCAGCACTGCAGGCTACTTCAGCTGACTGCAGTTCTGCAGTTCGGCTGTTCAAATCTCACCGGCTCAGGGTTGATTCAGCCTTCCATCCTTCCGAGGTGGGTAAAATGAGGACCCGGATTGTTGTTGGGGGCAATATGCTGACTCTGTAAACCGCTTAGAGAGGGCTGAAAGCCCTATGAAGCGGCATATAAGTCTAACTGCTATTGCTATTGCTAAAAGGACTCTCTCTTCACTGAACCCTTTCATTTTATTTGATTGACATACTGTAACCAGAAAAGGGTCTCCAAAGATGATCTTGGGAACTGTGCAGATATTTGCAGAAGAAAGTGATATATATGAAATACTGGACAACATTTTTTAAAGTACTTTTCAAAAATCATTTGGTAATTATAATAGACAAATTTGATAGATAAATTTAATTTTAGAATGACTGTATCATGAAGGAATCTTGAGAAATATAAAATTAACTTTGAGTGTAATGTATTTAATCACATAATGATTCTGATACTCTGCATGAGTTCATGAGGGCCAAAAGTGTTTTTGTGCTGATTCTCATTTGCACTCCAATATTGTATCCAATATATCTTGCTGTAGTGTCCAACAACAGTCATCCAGCATTTATGGATTCCTGTTGCCCTGACACCATTTTTCCATTGTGGCAATATCCTGGTGAAACCTTTCACCGTGTTCATAAGGGTTCGTCATCTAGATTTTCATGAAAGAATCCAAGTGTAGAAAATGAATCTTCAGTGACATCTTGCACTTCATGGTCTTGTATGCAGTGAGTTTTGTCACCAGCTGAATGTAGTCTGGTGCTCTGTAATTGCCAGGAAAATTCTCAACTGCATCCTTGAATGGTTTCCTGTCAATTTTCTCTGCCCCTACTAGCAGATCTTCAAACTGCTTGTCATTGATTACATATCTGATCCATGGATCAACAAAAGCGCCTTCCTTAATCTTGGCATCATTATTATTGGAAACATCTGTCTCAAATAACAAAAACCTTCCTCTTCCTTTTCACAATTTTTTTCATCAGTTCAAGTTTTATGAGAAGCCGAGACAAAAATTTCTGGTTCATATGCCACATTTTCCTGTTTTGGAACCAAATTCTTTCAGAGTGGCAATTTCATTTTTGTGTGATGCAACTCTCTTGCATGACTATCCCATTCACATATGCAACAACAATACTTGGTATATCTGAGCTGCACTCCAAGCAGCAGAGCCACTACTTTTAGGTCTCCACAGATATTCCAGTTGTCTTTTGTGTACTAGATGTGCTTCAACAACAGATCCATTTATATGTTACTTTCATGGGTGCATTGTAACCAACAGCTACTGAAGTAGGTACATTGTCATTGTGTAAAAACAGAAGACTTCTATAAAACAGTATATGATAGGTTAATTTACAGGTTATTTGTGTGATGAGCAGCCAAAAATCTGTAAGATACAACCAAAAGTGGTCAGGAAGCAAAATTTTGTTGTCCAGTGAAATCAGTGCAGGTAACAATAAGGTGAAATTGTCCTTCAAATGCTTTTGTTCCCTGCTGTTTTTCATAGTTTGGGTGCTTATAACTTAATGAGTTCATTTTCTGGTGAAGGGTGTATAGTTTCTTTTCTGGTACACATGAGTGCCCAATAACCTGGCTGCCTAGTTATCCTGGACTTTCTAGGAAGTATTTAATAAGTCAGCAAGCCAAGGAGGCTACAGACCACTGGAGAAATAACTACAGAATGAAAGACATGACTTGTATACACATCTCTTGGCCCACTAATAACTACATTAAATTCAGGATTGCCCTTGAGAATTTTGCAGTATCATTCTACTTTTCCAAAGAGAGTAAAATGTCATGGCTGCATTCTGAAAGGTTGATCAATGCTTCAAACTCAGTTCTAGACCAGAAAGGGCTTTAGAATAGGAAATAATTGGAATGTAGCAGTTATCTGCAATGTTCAATACTTGCCATGACTTTTTCTAGGATTATTTGGTAGCTGCACCAGATAGCCTTTTTGGGGAGGGGTGTGTGTATCTTCAAGTCAGTAATGCCTGGGTAAGTCCCTGCAGTTTTCTTGCAAGGTTTTTCAGAAGTGGTTTGCCATTGCCTTCCTCCTAGGGCTGAGTGACTGGTCCAGGACCACCCATCTAGCTTTCTGGGACTAAAATTCACAGTCTCCCAATCTCTGGTTTGATGCCTTAACCACTGCACCAAACATGGTGTTTTCAAGTTACTGTTGATTCCTCTTAACCACCTGGACACATCCCTGCAGTTTGGTGTTTTGTTTTGTTTTTTGGCAAAGTTTTTCAGAAGTGATTTACCATTTCCTCCTTCCAAGGGCTGAGAGAGAATGACTAGCCCAAGGTCATCAAGCAAGCTTCATGCCAAAAGGAAGGATTAGAACTCAAGGACTCCCAGGTCCTAGCTTAGTATCTTAACATCAAACGTTCTCTCAAACAGCCATGGAATCCTTAAAAAAGACACAGCTATTTTCAAGAATTATAGACAGGTGCTAGATTGATATCCCCATTCATTCCAAACTCATTTCCAAATATTTCCCAAATCATGCACAAAATTAATTTCTTATGCATTAGATCAGGGGTGTCAAACTCACAGTATGTTGTCATGTGATGTATCATGACTTTTTTCTCCTTTGCTAAACTGGGCATGGCCAGCATGTGACACATTTGGCCTTTGGGCCGTGAGTTCGACACTCCTGCATTAGACGAAATAAAGTTGTTAGAAAAATAGATAAAATACAGGCAGAAAAATTCTGAATAATACAGACGTTATTAGCTGCCTGATTTTCAACCATCTGAGATTTCAGACCCCTTTTTCAGAAGACAATTCCATCCACACCTCTATGCAGTTATTCAAAAGATTAGAAGCAACACTGTATTTTATGGAGGTAAAGCAAAATTTAAAGGAACATTCTATATATCCTCCTTACAGATTTATATATACAAATTATTATGTAGATAAGGTTGCCTGTGGTTGGCAGGCATTCAGCAAGCTAAGCATAATTTTCAAGAACAACCTTCCCGTATGCCTGAAGAGAAATGTTTTTGATCAGTGTGTGCTACCTACTCTGACATATCCCGGTGAAACATGGGCACTAACCTCACAATCGACCAAGGCAGTCATAGAATGGATCCCATTTGATAAAAAGCATCCACGAAAGAGACCTAAAACAAGATGGAGCTTTGAGATCAGCAAGTATTGTGGGCCCAGTTTGACAAAAGAAAGCTCAGGACCATATTGGTTGGAAACATGCAGAAGTGGCCTTCAGCCTGCAGTAGATAGGCAATGGCTAAAATTATGATGATGATTATGCAGATAATTTTAAAAAGCAAGTAATGATTTTAAATCAGTAATTAAAATGCTACTGTCTCTTAAAAATAGAAAAGGAAATTGTTACAGATTTTAAATAGGTCCTTTTCATTCTAATGACAGTCTCTTGGATGATTTATGACATATATTATTTTATATCAAAGGACAGTGTAATAGGTATTACCGAAAGTAATCTCTGTAGTGTCTGGAGAGGGATCTAAAGCTACAGTGCAACAATGAAGGCTGTATTTAAAATGCAAAACCCAAAGATTTGAGGGTATGTGTGTTATGCTGCAGCTTCTTCTCATCTCTTATATTACTATGGCAGCACAAAGGGTTGTTTGGGGGTATACTTTGCTAAGATAACAGATGTGGGAAATGAAATATAAAATCGTGGTTTTATCATATCTTTGGTGACAATTTCTGCCTGAAAAAAGTTCCAAAAACCATATAATCTCAGGGCATATAATTGATATGCAAACTGAAGATATAAAATGCTTCTGAAATATGCTCATTTCAGTTATTTAAAGCTTTGCTCTATTGTGCAATAAATGAAATGCTAAGATAATACCTAGGCTAATCAGACTAAGGAGCTTTCCGGAGAGGATTATTTTTGTATCCATCCATGTAATGTTGAAAGTTCTTGGTGTGTGTTTTTTAATCTAGCACTATGACTCAGGTGAAAATAAAGGTTGAATCTAAACTCAATATATATTCAGAATACATTCTTGAAGTACTGTAAGTCTACAATTAAAATATAACATGCAAAGTGGACTGGATCCAACTGAAATTTCCTGTGAATCTAGTGAAAAACTTGCATAATATGGAGCAAATTATTCCCATGTGATTGCATAAGTTTATGGTAAATAATGGGATGCGGGGTCTCAGCGGCTAAGATGCTGAGCTTGTCAATCAGAAAGGTCGGCAGTTTGATGGTTCGAAACCCTAGCACCACATAACAGAGTGAGTTCCTGTTAATTTTCCCAGCTTCTGCCAACCTAGAAGTTCAAAAGCATGTAAAAATGCAAGTAATAAAAATAGGAACCATCTTTGGTGGGAAGGTAACAACGTTCTGTGCACCTTCGGCATTTGGTTATGCCAGCCACATGACCACAGAGACGTCTTCGGACAGCTCTGGCTCTTTGGCTTTGAAACAGAGATGAGCACTGCCCCCTAGAGTCGGGAATGACTAGCACATATGTGCAAAAGGAACCTCTACCTTTATGGTAAAAAATGAAATATTCCTACAAAAGGTCAGTATACCCTAAAAACTCAGAGCTCATTTTATTCATTGTTTGATTGATTGATTGATTTCCCCCCTTTTTACAACCCTTTTATTGTGGTGGGGTCTGGTCAACTGAATAGAGCTGAGCATTTACTGGCCGGATGCCCTTCCTGATGCCTATGTGGAGTTTGCAGCAGAAGTTTTCTCCTTGTGCTACATAGAGATTCTAGGCTGATACCTCTTATTACCCTTCCCCCTGGCTCTGCTAGTTTTTCTACATGTGTGCAACCTTGGACCAATCAAGGTCACAGTCCACAGAATCTGTTGTATGTTCAGAAATATGTATTTAAAAAGTGGATATAGCTTAAAGGGAAATGCTAGCAGGGGGTGGGGGCAAAGCAAGGAAAAAGAGAGAAATTAATATTTAATACATTCAACAAACTAATAAAATAGACTTCAGCCAAGTACTTCAAAATAAAAGAACACAAAACTGCTACCAGGCAACTTTACTCAAGCATTTCTTAAAATCAAAGATAAACTTTCTAAACCAGTCATTTATATACACATGCACCATTTGTCATTAAGTGCAGCATTAAAATTAAGGAAATGATATAATTTAAAAGCTGAACAGTATTGCAATGTATTTCTGAAATTTAGTTTTGCATAAACCTCATCTGTGTGTCTTAAATATTTCATATTTAATAAGTATGTCTGTTACTGTTTCCTAAACCAGCCTCACAGATACTTAAGGGATTGTTCCAAGCAATTGGTCACAAAATTTGCCAGCCCCCATTTCCACTTAATATTATGGCATATTCAGAAAGAAATTAAAAAATGGTCCTGAGAGGCATGCAAAATATTCTTGTAGCCCCTCACTCTAAAGTTTGCAGCTATTTATTTATTTAGTGTATGGCGATATTACATTAGCCAGGAAACTACATTGTGGGTACAAAGTCCTGTAGTTGTTTGGTTGCCGACAGTTTGCAACTGTCTTGTGCCCAAAGCAAATGGCTGGGAAGGGTGACTGTGCCTTAGTGATTCATGGTTGATTAGGAATTATGGGGAAGATCTATGTTCTCTATGTAGCCAGCCATGAAGGTCATTGTTGGCTTTGTCTGCAACAGGGTTAGGAAATGATTAGCAAGAAAGCAAGAAATGTTATACAAATCCTAAGTGAGCATCTCTCATATGACATTTTTCCTGAGTATCTTAAGCAGTGGTTAGATTCTATCGGTTCAGTTCTGCCATCGAGCTCTGTTGCTTTGAATGTTGGCCTGTCCACATGAGGTTATACTTGCCTTTATTTCAGCTTCTGAAGCCCAGCTGATCAGGGGCGGCAGATTAAATTGCTGCTCTTCAGCCATTTTCCTTGCTTTCTAAGCAAGTTTCTTTCCAGTGCGCATGTGCACCCAGTGTGTGCCTGGTTTGTGTGAGAGGGAATAGCAATAGCAGTTAGACTTATATACTGCTTCATAGGGCTTTCAGCCCTCTCTAAGTGGTTTACAGAATCAGCATATCGCCCCCACAGTCTGAGTCCTCATTTTACCCACCTCGGAAGGATGGAAGGCTGAGTCAACCTTGAGCTGGTTAGATTAGAACCACTGAACTGCAGATAACAGTCAGCTGAAGTGACCTGCACATGCACAAAGTGAGAGTGCATGCATGGAGTGAGAGCACATGCATGAAGTGAACTGGTAGGAACCCACCACTGATCTTAAGGCCATAGTTGATTCGACCTTTTTACTTTGGAAGCTACTTGCCAAATTTTGATTTTACAATGAAATATTCTCAGGATAGTAAACATCTTGATGTGGGTCTCTAAATTTACTCTCTTAATTTCCAAAGTTACTATGGTTTAAAAATAATAATAATAATAATAAACCCACTAGATTTAAACAACAACAACAAAAATGGTGGGTCTCCAAAGCTATTTTAGGAACAGAGAATCTGTACTATTTTGCTGGGCTGGATGTTTATGTTTGATACAAACTTAAACTTATTATGAAAGTTCTGACAACATCATACCAACCAGACTGTCCAAGACAACCGTAGCTTTCTTCTCCCAGCCTCATAAGAAAAACCACCACTCTCTCTCTTGCTCTGGTTTGATGGAAGGGGCAGTTCCATTTTTTAAGTTCTTCTTTCCTCTTTAGGCAGGTTGGCTTGGTAGGCCCTTTGATCCACTTTGAAAGTCAAGATTTCCCCCAGACAGATGCCAACTCTTCCATATGTTAATCCTTCTGAAGCTGCATATCACTTGAAACAATCAAGATGCAAATGGCATTCTGTAGTTTGTTAAGCAAAGCAAAGCAAAACAAAAAAAATGGACCTTGGTCACTGTGTTGCCAGATTCCAAACTTCACTTCTTTTTCCAGCCAAATGCTGACTCGACTACAGCTCTCAGCTCCTGATGAAAACAGATGGCTATTATTGCATAGCAACCAATAAAAATTAAATGCTCCTCCAGGTTCGTTAGAAGACAGAGTCAGACACCACCTGTGAATTAATGTCTACCATCGTATATTAAAAACAATTCAAAGTATCACTGCATGTCAAATGTTGCTATAATTATCTAACTTTAGCCAATATTTGCATATGCAGAGTGTATCTAGAATATATACAACATAAAAATTCAGGGACAAAATGTTAGTAACAATTAACTTTCAATTCTACATGCTTGTTATACCAAGAGTGGCAGAGATATTACACAATGATCTACCTATTTCTTTGCTCTTATGCATATTTAATAATGGCCCAAGCAAAAAGTAGGAAACATGTAAATCTTTAAATGCTATATAAAATATAAAAAATATTTCTACTTTCAATTGCCTTTGTTAGTTGGGTGCATTATATTAGTGTCATAGGAATACTTGATTTCAATACAATACTGTATGAAATTGTATGTGCGATTATACTTGTATTCACATTACCATAAAACTGCTGAACAAAATAACAGCTTAAAACAAATATAACATACTATTCTTAAGTATTTGAAAATGTAAAAATTTATATATTCAACAATTGGCCACAGAAATATCACCAAATGAACTGCCTGTTAAGAACATTCTTATTAATCACATTAAGAAAGCCTGATCAGAGATAATCAGTTTGTTGTATAATTATCAGAGGGTCATTCCCCAGACCATTTCTTGTTTTCTAAAGTACTTGTATATTTGTATTAGTTTGATATTTTGACATGAACAAATGATCAAATCAATAGAGATTCAATTCCACCCATTCCATTCCTGTTTCCTCTAGATCAGTGTTTCTCAACCTTGGCGACTTTAAGTCCTGTGGACTTCAGCACAGCTGGCTGGGGGATTCTGGGAGTTGAAGTCCACAGGACTTAAAGTCGCCAAGGTTGAGAAACACTGCTCTAGATTGTAGCTACAATAAAATCAAATGCAGCCAAGCAGTTATGGGCTGCAACCAATTCTACAGTTGCCAACTGTCTTCATTGTGCAGCTCTATATTAACGATAAAACCAGAGGGACAAATAGAAGTGGCTGGTACATTGTCTTCACTTCATACAGTCTCATATTGTATCAGCCTATGGTTGTTGATCATTTCGGTCCCCACTATAGCAACAATATTGGGAATGCTGTATTATTATCAACAGTATTTCTTGATAATAAGGGAAAGCTTTGCCTTCTGCAAAGTTGATGCAGTTTTGGTTGCATTTATAGAAGAAAAATTTATTTATTTACTTATATTGATGCTTCATGTTTCTAGACTGCCCACTTCCCTCAAGGAGTTTGGTTGATTGAGTTTTCTTGGGAACAAAATTGTCATAATGAGAAGTAAATAATAGATTTTTTCCAACTAGGCAATCTTCCCTTTCCCTTTCCTTCCTCTTCCCTTCCACATTGCTTCCCTTCCCTTTCCCCCTTCTTCTCCCATTTGCCTTTCCCTTCCCATCCCTTCCCTCCTCCATCACAATGTTTGAGTCTCAAAGTAATCATTTCTGCAAAAAAATTGTCTCTATTTGCAGTGCTTGGCAGTCCCTATTTGCAGTCCCTACAAATCACAAGAAATTATGGGTTTTTTCACATTTCACCCTCTGATCTTAAACTAGCTTTAATCTGCACTCATAAATCTATTTTTTCCCCAGAGAAATCTATGGAACAAAAAAGCAATAGGGGTGTACTGGATTTCCAAAGCCAGCCAGGAGGACCCAAGGATCCCACATGAAATTATACCAGCTCCAGCAACGGCCTGAGATAATTGTCCCTCATTGCTTATAACATTTGAAAGAAAAGGGAATCGGAAATGGAGTGGAACAACATCATTTGCTTCTCCTTTACTTGCAGACTGCTGGAAGGAATACTTATAGGTGAGATTTATCTGCAAGTGTTCAATATTTTGTAGGCCTATTTTGAGAGATGTCTCACTGAATCAGTGAGAGATTGGGTAAGAATTGCAATCTTCCCCAACATAATGACTTCTCAGGCATTGGGGACACTTATTCTTATAGCTGGAAATCGCTAGATTGAGGAAAGCTTGGGTATGAATTTATACCACTGATGGGTGATCTGCAGTAAGTAAGCCTCAATTTCACTGGCCATCCCAGTTGAAGATGATAGGATTTGATTGTTTAACAGCATCTGGAGGCCACAGGTTCCTACATTTTTTTCTGACTGAATAGATCTTGGAAGATTGCAGCTACTTTCAGAATTTGTCTGAAAAGGGATTTTAAATTCTCAGTCTTATTATCACAAGCAATGCCCTTTTGCCTTAAGGAGCTTTCTATTATTTCCCTTTCTGGAAATATGACCTTATTCCCCTGGAATGGGAGAACTATGTCAATTGCCTAATACTTTTCATTTTATCCTATTCGTGTGGACCTGCATTTCCTAAACTAATGTCCTCCCAAAGTGAGTGCAGCTCCTAGAATTTACAAATTATGTGGGATGGAAAAATTGGAAGTTGTAAACTGAACACATCTGCAAAGACTTCAGACTGGGAAGACTGATATAGGGATATTAAAGATATGGGTACAAATATGTGATGAACTAAATGAGCCTCGCCTCTCGTAATCAGATGAAGTTGTAGCCAAAGACCTGGCAGTTGCAATGTAGTACAATTGTTACCATATATGGGGAAACTTCCATTGCAAATCAAAGAACAGGCAGAATTGCTATCAAAATCACCCTTATTCTCTTTATTCGGATTACTATGTGCCCTGGGAGGATCTGGATCCATTGCCCTGAGAACAATTGGATCCATTGCAAATAATTGGAATGCCTGCATTTTACTCTGGAGTCAGAGGTGGGTGATCTGATGGGTGGCCCGCTAGGGCTGCCTATTAGCGCATAAGTTTCTGAGGTAACGTTACCCTACATGCTGCTGAATCCCAAAAAGAGAATTAAAACCAGGGAAGAAGAATCCACTGCAAAACAAAGCAGTGTGGGTGGGTTGCAATTCACTTGGAGAAATGGATATTGCCAACCTTAAAAAGTTGGCAACAAACTTAAGTAAATCAGGCAATAAATATTTAATGGTATGAATTGCCACTTACATGCAAGAATGTATAAACTGCAGCTATTCACTTGAAAATCCTGACTCTATATTGAGTTGAGAGATCAGTGTTTGGGTTTTTTTGCAGCAAGGTTCTGAACACCTTTCCCTGTGCCCAGTTTTCACTCATTGTGGACTTCTGGTTATTATCCAAAATTCATCTCTACTCCTTTAATCAAATTTCCGCAAAGGGGCAACAGGACAAATTAACTTGCATTTAATATGAACGGAGCGATGGTAAAAATCCTTCCGCGTATTCTTTTTCTTCTCGCCCTCCTTTTTTCTTTGAGTTTGCGTTGGGCCATTATTTATTTATTTACTTGCAGCATAGTATTATTTGTACAATTTGTAACCTAGGAACATTACTGCTTTAAGAGAGAGAAAAATTTAAACCCTCAGAAAATTACTCTCAGTCTAACGAGTTCTTTTCCACTGAATACAGACATCATTAGGGGATGGCTATAGCCCTGGGCTATGCATGAACTTTTTCTTCTAACTGTACACTTTATGTATAATTTAGCTTTCTTGCCTAAATTATTCAAGCAAATAGTGAGTGAAAATAATGGAGTTCACTGAAACCTTCCAGAGTATTAGAATAAAACAGTTTTTTACGTTGATTTGAATTTTTAAGTTTTTTAATCACGGATTTCAAATGGAATACAAATGTGTTTGACTCATCTTAGCTTCCTCCCCTTGTGCCCCTTTCTTTCCTTTCTCTTCTCCCTCCCTTTCTTTGCAGGAAAAGAAAGCAAGGCAAGGACCTGTCCTTAGCAAATACATTATCAATTAATAAATGCTGCTAAAGTATGAAACTACCTGAGACAGGGAGCGGAAGATCACAGAGCAGAACCTATCAAATTAAGAGCTTTTTTAAAAAAAATGGTCTCCATTTTTCAGTATGTATCCTTAGTTTTTCTAATCCTCCTTTCCCCCCCAGGAAGAGAACAGAGTTTCTACTAAGTTGTTATCAAAGGTGCAATTCCATGGATCAGTTCTCAAAAGCATTCTATTGATCTATGGGATCTAACAGCTGCTCGGGACCTGGTTGCCATTTAAAGAAAACCATATTTCCCCCTTTGTTCATCTATGATGTTTGGTTGTGGGAATAATGTTCCTCCTGCAGCAGAGTAGAAGTGAGATCACAAGCTGACAAGCAAGGTGATCATTTCTGTCAGGGTGAGCAGTGTTTCAGGAACAGGGTAAATGATTCAAATGGTTCCAGTTGTATCAGGGCCAACGCTGCCTCCTGGTCAACTCAGAAGGTGGAAAATCCCCATTCAAGTCCAAAGCTCATCAGGTGTCTTTGGGCCATCACTATCGCATTGCCAAATTTGTAATTATTATGAGTGTAAAGTGAGGATTGGTCTCATGTAAATCACCTTGATGTCATTAGAGGAAAGATGGGATAGAATTGTTACATTTTTCTGCCTTAAGTAAGAAGCTATTTTAAACTCTTCGTTGTAAAACCAAATGAAGTCTATATTAAAGACTACACTACAATTTCTGGGTGTTTTCAACACACAGGACAGCTAAGGACAGTTCTGTACCTGATTTTATTTACCTGCAAGGGGAGGGCAAAGAAAAAGAAAAGAAGGGCATGAACACATTTGTATTCCATTTGAAATCCATGATTAAAAAGCTTAAAAATTCAAATCAATGTAAAAAGTTTACAAAGTTCACCAAAGGGAAGTTGGCACTACAGGTAAACAATAGGTAGCCCAGTAGGTGTAGATTTGGTTTCCTCATGCTGTGTGAATGATTACATTGCCTGAACCTGGATTCACATACTACATAGATAATCCATGACATGGTTTCAGAGGTGGTATTCAGGGGTGGGTTCTGGCAGCCACTATTGCTAGTTCACTCATGGGCGTGCAGTGCATGTGCATGCACTTGATGTGCATTACACATGCATGACAGTACAATAAAAATTGCTCTGTGCATGCGCAGAAGCTAAACACAAGATGGTGGCGCCTATGGCGCCATCAGGAGAACCAGTTCAGGGGCATGGCAGGCCTGGGTTACTACTGGTTCCAGCAGTCCAGGCCACCAAACCACTACTGGTTTGGCCAAACCAGTCCAAACCAGTAGGAACCCACCACTAGTGGTATTCAGCCAGTAGCAGAAATTCTGAGTAGTTCAGAGAACTGGCAAATACCACCTCTGGCTGGCTCTGCCAATTTTTATTATTCAATAATAAATAAATAAATAAATAAATAAATAAATAAATAAATAAATAAATAAATATTAGTCAATAAAAATGACTAAGCATCATTTAGTAATTTGTGAGCCCAATCTAAACTTGGACCCAACTTATTTAAAATGTGTAATGATTTCCTCCCTTTGAAAGACTTTAAGAAAACTAACAAACATTCAGTTAAGGCCTACAATAAAGGAGAACAATAATAACAAGATCAATGATTTGAAAACATCAGGGATTAAAACAGTAATCAAAAAGGCATCCAATCAAATACTTAAAACAGCTTCCATCAGAGTTAAGACACTTATGCAAAAACCTTCCTAAATTGAAAGTTTCTAGCTCATTAGTAAGCTAGCCTAGAGGACTTTCCTTGCTGGAAGTTCTAAAGCTCAGTGCAAACACTGAAAACATCTTCTTGGTGGTCTCACTGCATTTTCAATGGTGGCTGAAACACAAAGCAGAGAGTTTATTGATAAGTAAACGGGCTACAGGAAAATATTCTTTCAGCTAGCCTTGCAATCAGTGCTGGGAGAGGACTGTAGGATTCAGAGCTATAATCTTAAACTGGGAGGACCTCAAATGATGTCAGAGTCAGACTCAAATTGGCATGCAAACTGGTTAAGGTTAAAGTGATCTTAAATATAAGAATCTTCCTCATGTTGAGCTTCTGATCCAATCATTTATCAATATCTGGTACAGAGGGGAAGGATGGGGAAAAACAGTGGGGCGAAGACCATTGAAGGGAAGAGAAAGATAAGAGAAAGACAGTCATAGAAGGAAATTAGTGGGGAATGTTGAGGTGGGGGGAAGAAAATGTTGGCCCTTATCCTCAGCATGGACCTTTCTGTTGCCCTTCATCCTGTTCTCCTTAAAAATTATTTAAGTTTATTTGAAATGGGGGAATTAGCATCATATGCAATGTTGGGGCTTGGTCACCGTTTAGATAAGCCTAGAATGAATGTTTGATGTTCTGAAAGTATGTCAGACAGTGGTGGGATTCAGCCAGTTCGCACCACTTCGGGAGAACCGGTTGTTAACTTTCTGAGCAGTTTGGTGAACCGGTTGTTGAAAGAAATCATTAGGGCAGAGAACCGGTTGTTAAATTATTTGAATCCCACCACTGATGTCAGACAACTGACCCCCAAAATATTTGCAAAACCAATTGAAACTATGAGACCCCAAACAAAACCTTCAAAGGCAATCATTGGCCTTTTCCTAGTTGTGAAGTAATTTGACAAAGTTCTCATTATATATTAGAACCACTGTGCAAGTAGGGGAACCTTTATGGTTAGTTCTCACCAAAATCCCAGCTGGTTCTAGGACAGTGTTTCTCAACCTTGGCAACTTGAAGATGTCCGGACTTCAACTCCCAGAATTCCCCAGCCAGCGAATGCTGGCTGGGGAATTCTGGGAGTTGAAGTCCGGACATCTTCAAGTTGCCAAGATTGAGGAACACTGTTCTAGGACAACTCACTATGGCTAATTTGACAACTCACCCTGAACAACTCACTGTGGGACAAAAGTTAAACTAATATTGAAGAAATGGTGGAATAAGAATCATTAAAGAAAAAATGCCAAAGGAAGGACAAAAATGAATTGTGAATGACAAAAATTAAAATATTTGTAAAATTATTTTAAATAATTAAATGGAATTATTGAATTGTCCTACACTTCTACAGTGAGTTGTCCCACGGCAAGTTGGTCATGGTGAGTGAATTGACCATGGTAAGTTGGCTGCGGCAAATTGTCCCATTCCATGTAGAAGGAAATCAAGGGTAAAAGGCAACCTGATTCAGTATGAGATTCAATTTTTAAAAAGATTTTTCTAGACTCTTCCCCCAAATGTCTGACACTCTCCCTCTCTCTACACCCACACACACTGTCAGCTGGCATGAGCAACCATTTTGATTGTGGGTGGATGGATGGACAGATCAACGGACCGACAGATAGACTTCAGGGTTATGATCTCCAGATTCCAAGCCCTGCAGCTCCGAAATCAGCTAACTCTTTCCCTTTACCTCTGTGGACGTTTTATGGCTACTAAAAGGGAGTCAGACTTACAACCTTTCTTGCCATAGTTGTTAAGAGAATCGCTGTAGTTGTTAAGTTAGTAACACAGTTGTTCAGTAAATCTGGCTTCCTCATTGACTTTGCTTGTCAGAAGGTCGCAAAAGGTGATTACATAACCCCAGGACACTGCGACTGAAATATGAGCAGTTGTCAAGCATCTGAATTTCAGTCACATGACCATGAGGATGCCACAATGATCGTAAGTGTTGAAAAATAGTCATAAGTTACTTTCTCCAATACCGTTGTAACTTTGAATGGTCAGAAAATGAACTGTCGTAAGTCATTTTACTACCTGTAATATAAATAATAAATACATAACACACAATGCAGAGTATAGTAATAGGTGAATAAAAATGCTAAATCCATTCTAAACATCTGGCTGATTGTGGAACCAACCATAATAGCCCATTGCAGTACCTCGTTTCAGTTTACAAATGTGTTTTGTTTGGGAGATTTGGTCAGTACTGTTGAATCAAATAACTTATTTGAAGTTTCATAGAGCCTACAGTAGGTTGTTACAAATTTGTTGAAATATTTTAATGTTTTTTGATTTAGAGAAAGCTCATGAAAATTGGATAGGTTTGCAATAATAAACATTTTGCACAAAAAGTTGGTTCTGACTCTAATAACATGATATATAATTACAGTATTTATTAGAATAAATTGGATGTCTAAAAATGGCTCATCCCTGAGCAGGAGCTAAGAGAGGAAGAGAGAGAGAGATGATATCATCTTTCTATGTAATAGTTTTATAGATAAATATATAAGATAGGCTTCTGATGACTTTAGAAGTGTGCCAGTCGGGGGTGTGATTGTATATGTAGTTTGGGATGCAAATTATGCCTGTGGCTGGCTGACATCCTGAGTGATTTGCAGCTGTTAGAATGTATATTGTAATGAGGAGCATAATTCTGAAAATTAATGTATCAAAGACTGAGAGTTGCATTTGACAGGGAAAATGAAGTGAACAATTGCAACAGCAAGTGACTGAATTGGTGTACCTTGGAAGAATGTTTATTGAGGATGAGAAATATATATGGAGATTTTAAATAATTTTAGAAAGCTAATGGAAGCAATGTAGCAAGGAATGCATGTCAAAAGAAGAAAAATGGCTGTCCATAAGAGCATACTTCTGCCCGCTGTATTACATGGAAGTGGAAAAAATTAAGGAGAAACATAAAATAAGTTGAATAAAGTGGGAATGAGGTGCTTAAGAATTGTCTGTGTAGTAAAACAAGAATGGAAATGGTTAAGAATGATTGGATGCTGGATGAATGTGGATTGAAAATGAAAGTGAATAACCAGAAACAAAAAAAAAAAAAAATACAGTGAGATAATTTGGCCATCTAGGTTTTTTAAAATTATTTATTTAATTTATAAGTCACCCAACTCAAGTTATATGATTCTTAACGATGTACAACAGAGAAACAAACAAAAAACAAGCGTGAAGAAAATACATTATATAAATGTATTACATATAAATTCAATTAAAAAATGCCAAAAGGAGACAATATTTAACTGTATCCAAACACCTGGGATAAGAACCAGATATCATTGAGTTTTAAGATGAGAATTTAGTCACAAGACATATTTAAAGGAAGTGCAAATGGGTTGGGAAGAAGGGGGAAATGAAGAATGTGTGTTTGAATAGATTTGAGAAATCCTAAAAAAGAAAAAGGTGAAAAGCTTAAGGAAGAAAAGGCAACCTATTTTATGAAGCAACTTACAGATGGAGTGGAAACAGAGTTGTTTTGCAAGGAGATAAAAGGAATAGAGCAGTAGAGCAAATGCACTGAGGACAATCTAGATTTAGTCAAATTACCTTTTCTTTCTGCTACCATCTTCCTGTAGTCTTCTGCTTGTTATTTCTTATTTATTTCCATGCATTGCATAATGTTGCATGTCCTGAAATCTAGTAGTACAATGAGTAGAGTCAAGGACAACTCACCGCAGCTGACTAGCCATGGCCATCTCACTATGAATATGCCTGTGAATGTGTATATATGTATCTTATGTTTTTTTCATATTTGTGCCGTATTGGTCAAAAGGAGAGGAGAAGGGCATTACAAGGTAGGGGGGGAAAGCTGCTTTTTTTTTTTTTTTTGATTCCCAAAGATTGGACAGTGTTGGGAACGAACTCTTCATAATTACAGAGCTTATGTTTTCTTGTGTGTTAATTATTCAAAGTGCTAATTTCGGCTGCAGACAAATGCCTTGAGGCCTGGTCACATCAAATCTCATATTAGACATCTTAATAAAGCTAATAATAAATATTTAGTACTGCAAGCAAAGCTCAGGAATTCTTGTAAGAGATGAACCACATTGGCCTGCTGGGAGTTGAAGATCAGCAATCTAGAGAATTACTGGTTCTTCTCCCTCCTGTAACACAAACCAATCTCATTATACTTTTGTGTTGCTCTAGTTTGAAATCCTCTTCCTACTGCACATGTGATTAATGCTATCTCTGGCTGAAGGAGTCATCGGGGATACACAGTGCCTAGTAAATGTGTTTATAGGTAGTCTTCAGGTTACAACTACTCGCTCTGTGACTATTCAAAGTAATGATGGCTCTTTCTTTTCATCTTTTCTTTTTGCACCTTTGTCCCTTCCTTTCTTCCTCTTTTTCCTTTCTTTACTTTGCTTTAGTTTTTGTTAGTTTTTCATTTTCTTTTAAACATGTTTAATAACATTTATAAAAATATATAAAAAACAAAATTACAGTGGCAGAGGGTTGGACCTCATGGTTGGACCTCCAATGTCCTTTCCAGTCCTATCATTCTGACTTCTATGGCACTGAAGGAGGGGGGATTTTGTACAACCTGTCTTTGGAATTCCAGATATCACAGCATCTCCATGAAGCAATTGTGATTAAGACATTAGAATACAGCAAGTTGCAATTGTGTGAGGTTCTCTGAAGGTTTCCCATAAGCAAAATCAATGGGAAACCCAGCTGGAAGTCAGAAGTTGCTCCCACTCCTGCAGATATTCTTTTCCCCTGCAGGAGTGGGAGGAATTTCTGTAGTGCTCCCACAGGACCTTTGCATCAGCCAGTCTGATTGCCTGGGACTCCTGCCTCTTCCCCTTAACATGCCACAAAGTCATGAAATCATGATGGCAACCAGGACTACCAGGATTGCCATGTAATGTCACACTTTATGATTACATTGCTTAGCAACAGAAATTCGAACCCCAAATTGCCATCACAAGCTGAGGATCTGGTAAGGAGCTGAGGTGGTGCAGTGGTTAGAGTGCAGTACTGCAGGCCACTTCAGCTGACTGTTATCTGCAGTTCAGCGGTTCTAATTTCACCGGCTCAAGGTTGACTCAGCCTTCCATCCTTCCGAGGTGGGTGAAATGAGGACCCAGACTGTGGGAGCGATATTCTGACTCTGTAAACCACTTAGAGAGGGCTGAAAGCCCTATGAAGCGGTATATAAGTCTAACTGCTATTGCTATTGCTATCATTATAAAGAATTTGTTAAACGATGAAGCCATCATTTTGGAGAAGGGACAGAACTTGCTTGACACTCTGATGCTGTGTGTACTACTTGCTGGAGTAGTCAACTCAAGGCCATAGATCACAGGTAGCGTGCTTGACTCTCATTTTAAATTTTTCAACCATATAATTTAAAGACTAGTTGACAAAATGCTTAAACTCCATTAATTTCAATGGCACTCAAAAGCAAGTTGAATTGCGAATATAAGTTTGCTGATTTGGGTGCGTGTTTGTGTGCAGTCTGACTAAGGTGCCTCCATTATGATGAAAGCCAAATGAAAATTTGTAGAAATCCATCCGTCTTTAAGTCTGAGATTAACTTCAAGGTTTTAAGGTGTGGATGCATGAGTCTTATTGCTGACTTTTAGCAATCCAACTTCATAAAGTTAAACTTCCAGAAATGGAGGTACTCGGAAATTCTGCTCAAGGCTAGAATGAGCAGGGGTTTAATGTGAAGCCTTGATAGGAGCTCAGATACAGAACAGACAATCTTTGTGGTCCACAAGGCAGAGATTAGAAATGACTCAAGTGCATCCATGCTTACGATGAAGAGCTGATCCAATTCTTAGTAAAACTAGCCTGTGGCTCAAGCTTTTTTTAAACAGATGCTTCTTAGGCCTCCATATGATTCCAGTTCCATTGTACTAAAATTACCACCTTAGGATTCCTCAGAGGCTCACTCTAATAACCATATAGAAGTTGGATATTAATCTGCATTTTGTCCATCCAGATATGCACTGAATTTTTCATTTAAACAGTTACTAAGTGGTACTGAGTAATGTAATTTTTTGTAAAAAAAACTAGGTTAAGCAAGTAAGAATTTTTACTAGCATAATGAAATGAGAAATATTCCAACTTCAATTCTGTACTGATCATCAAAACCTGATTCTGAATTAGTTTTAATCTGGCCACATTTTTAATGTTTTTGCCTTGACCTTTGCTAAGGTGATACTTTATAATTTATTTGCTCTCATTTGGAAACAAAGAAGAATAACTCTTTCATAGGGAGCCACAAGGACTGCGCAGAATGGGCATTGTTCATAAATTAATGTACTTGCCCAACTAATCCTTATATCCAGATCAGAGCAAGCACACAACCTTTCAGTAGAGCTATGAAAATTAATGAATGAACTAACAAACAAAGAAACACCACTAGAAACAATACTATGAGTAATCAGCATGCACAATCTCAGAGGTTTGGGTTCATCAAAATTTATTTATTTAATTCTTTTATGTATATAACAGTATGGATGGAAAGTGGGACACCAGGTGATGGCTCTTCTATTCTAGAGCATTAAAATAACAGTAGGAAGAAAAAGATGATGCATCCAACAGGCACATCTTGGCACCTAACTCTGAGTGCTGGATATTATAGGATCTATCACTCTCTGAACTAATTCGTTATCTTGCAAAGCACAAGGAAGTCCCAATTTATTGCAACTAGTAGTCTTACTTGAAGGCAAATGGCTTTTGTATGAATGTCAACTGAAGGGGTACAGAAGCGACTGGTCTCATATAGTTAATAAAAAATATCTTGTTGCTGCACAGAACTGCTTTAATCAAACCAGTTTTGAAACAAGCCATACATTCTCACACCATTTATTCAACATTTGAAAAGTTGATATCATCGTAGAATGCAATTCTCTGCATTTTCCAAAGCAAAATAATTCAAGGAAGTTGGTGCATTTCCATCCTTCCCTATCGGACTAACAGATTTCTGTTCTCCTCCTTTTCCATCTATTAGAATCTTTGTCCCTTTTGAATTGTTGGGTAATTAGCTTGATGTAAAATATAATTTAAAAGATGAATATAGAAATGTTCAACCCATCTGACATGCCACTGCTTGACACAACTGTCCATTTTAGAAAGCCTGGATCAATTTTGGAATTTTGCAAATTAATTTCAGGAATTGGAGTTAAATCTTGACCTAGCACTAATAGAAATAGACTCACTGACATCAAAAGTATTTAGATCAAGATCAGGCATTTGTGTTTTTATTTCTTATGCATGCCATATCCTCAGCTAAGCCAGGTTGCTCCAGAAAGCCAGTATTAAATCTAGATAATTTGTCATTAGTTCTATGTTAATCTTTTGAAAACCATTTCTTACATATTTTTAAATCCTGAGTGATTTACATACAGTACTTAAGGTGGTAAGCAGATTCTTGGTGGATTACCTTTTAAGCTAATTTGATTTTGTGGATTCCTTCTCTGATTCCTTCCTGGACTAATGTTCCTTAAGCAGATCCCTAAAGATGAGTTGATAAGTTGGGTTCTAGAATTTTTGTTAGCTATGGGTGGAAACTAGAGGATTGATAATTCCACTTATGTTTGGAGTATTCAACATTGGGAAACAGGCTTAGCACCATGTTGACATCTCCTGAGCCAAATGGATATTGGAAGTCTTTCAGTTACTGAAAAGATGTCTTCTGTTCTGAAAGAAACTTCTGGGTCTTAAAATCTAATTTTGTATGGTGCCTGGTTGTTGATGGACCTTTGGAGTTTATTGAAGTGGTTGAAATGCCATTTGACACTTGAGGTGAAAGCACTGTGGTCACTACTTATAACTCCATGTTAAGACCCCTAACATACTTCTGGCCCCTTGTCTTCAGGAGACGAATATGCACCAAAGAACCATAGCAGGGGATTTCTTACAGAAAGGTTGCTGGTTAGAATGCTTGGTTTGGACAGGTTCATGAAGTGATGTCTTGCCAGTCTACAATGAGGTTATCACCTCACTTTGAGCAACACTCCCCCACTTTGTAATACCTACTGCCTGGTTGTGATACTGGGGTAGCTACACACTCTGGAAACCTATCCCCCCCTTTTTAAAAAAAAAACAGTGGCAGGCAGCAGAAGAGCAGAGCAAAGATGGGGCCAACCAACAGCATCTTCCAGGCAAAATCAGAAACCCTTGGAGGTCACAGCTTGATTCTAATCTGCCAGTCTTTCTAATATATTACCAGAAGCAATTTCCTCTTTCTTCCTAATGATAAGGATGGCCTGATGATTTACTATTGCAGAGTGGGAAAGGACATGGATGTGGTTTTCTGTTGTACATCTCTCCATTGCATTGGAGATTCTCTGGCTTCAGGGCGTTATCAGAAGAGGTGGTGCTCATTATGTGTTGCTTTCCATTTTAATTGAACCTCAAGAAGACAGGAAAACAAGATCAAGCACTCCTCCTCATTTCTTGGCCAGTAAACTAAGTGGCAGAACTAACATACCTCTGAACATACAACATTTCTCCAACTTTGAAAGAGAGAGAAAAAATAATCTTTTCTCCCAAACTGAATAAGAACAACCGCTCTACCTAAAATAGAAGGCTTATGTTCAACATTAATATTCTTTGCATTTAACATAGCTGTACAAAGAGAAAGTGGTTTCTTGTTCTCACAATACAAATTATCTTTTTTCAAACATAAAATGTCACACCGGCCCATCACTGAATAACCCTGCATCTTAGGCTATAAATAAATCTGTATTAAAATGAAGCTGGGGAGCTGGGGAGAAATGAGAACTCAGTGTTCTCTTTTCATCCAATCTATTAATTAAAAACCAGAGAATTAGATAGTGAAGTCCCTTGATAGAACTACATTATTTCCCACAGAATTCAAATTTGCCAAAGCCCATTGCAACATCACACATGAGAATTACATTTCCAACGTGGTTAAATATATCAGATGGCTACAGGTAGGCATCGCAGAGCCCAGCTCCCCAATTACCCACTTTCCCCCCTAAAAATTAATGCTTTACATAGACGCAAATCCTGCCTGATATCTCAATTGTTTCTATTTTGTCCACATTCTTCTTTCCCAATAAGCACAGATACTGAATTGGTTTTCCCCCCTTTTGTTTGTGTGTGTAGAACATGTCAAAGAAGTTCAGTTTCTCTCTGTGTGAAAGTGCTGCACAAGGAATATTGAAACATTTACTAAAAGTCCAGCAACTTTTTTAACAAACTGTTTTGCACTAAAAAACCAGTACTGGATTGTTCCAACACAACACAGCCTGAGTTCCCAGGGATGTATCTCAAGTCTTGGTGAAACCCCAGATCTCTCCAAAGCTAACAATGAATTTCATTTGGAGGTGCAGGTGGTAGCTTTTTATGAAATAATCATGATTGTGTACTCAGTTAATTTTTAATAAAATGTCTATTTCAATTACATTAGATCTATTATACGCTTTGTCCCGATTCCACCTACTTCTTGCTCCCAAGTAAGCTCCACAAAAATGAAGAATATGTGGCTTGTAACCTGAAAACTGATAGCCACTCCCATTTCATCTAAATGCACAGGTTGACGAGTCAGGCCTCTTCAGTGTCCTATAAAGCAGCTTCATCTTTTGCAAGGATTCAAAAACTGACCATGGTTTGTGCACAGACCAGACTTCTGTTTGGCATCCACATGCATGCAGAAGCAGGAGCATTCAAAACAACCACACACAAGCCTTGCAAAATGTGTGGCTGCTTCAGTGTTAGCTTTGACTGTTTTGCACAGCCCTGTCACATGAGAAATTATCATATGGAACACTTTAAATAATTGAATTCAAGTGAAATGTAATCATTTCCCATTACACACCTTGTAAGAAGAGAGCCAGTTAGGTATAGGATTGAAGACACCAGTCTGGAAAGTGGAAGTCTGAGTTCTAGTCCTGCCACTAGGGTTTTGTAGTCCTATATAAATGCTCACTTTGAGACATCTTTTTGAATAGATCTGGATGGGAATATGAGGAAGGATTAGGAGATTTAAAACAAAATGAGATGGGTGGGGGATGTTATGCACCTGATAGGAGAGAAAGATTTTTTTTTTTTTTTATTATCAAATAAGATCGATCATGTGGTCAGCCAGATATTTAGGCTGGAATGGACATTTTGATTCACCTTTCGAGCCCTTCCCAAAGGTCAGGTTTAGACTGGTCAAGGTAGTGATTCATTGGGGGTTGTTGTAATGGATGGTTGCATAATCAGTGAGATATTTAGATGGATTTGACATTTTTATCTACAAATTGAGACCTTCCTATGGATCTAGGGCAGGCAGGTGTTGTTATTTGATAAAGTTAAAGGTATTGTTGCAGGATGCAAGCTGTTCCAAGTAAACCTGCCTTTTGCAATTGACTGGTGATGATTTTGTCAATGCCCATGGTATTCAGTGGGGCTTCCAGATGATTTGGGATTGCAGCCAAAGCATCAATTGCTATTGGTACTAGCTTTGCTTTCTTATTATTTTTCACTGAATAGAAAATAAAGTTGAGAAAAAATAAGTTGGCAGTTCAGATCTTCAATTCTCTGCCAGCTTTATTCTGTACAGCTGGCATTCTGTACTAGCTTCATGCACTGAGCAAGCAAGACAGAGGATGCAGTTTATTGAGAAGCAATGATTCAATAACTGGCCCTGAAAATGACAGCATTACAGCTAATTGTATGCCATGAAAACTAATGTCAGGATTTTTGAACTGGCAGCACATTGATAGTGCTGTCATGCACATCTTCAAGCCAGTTGTTCTTTTCTTCAAAGTTTCTCTCTTTTTCTTGATATTGTCTCACATGTTGAGATGGGCCTTTATTCTAAATATTTAATAAACATAACATGAAAACCTGCTGTGATCAGTAATAGTCTGCAATGATGACCTTACCTAAGATTACCTTACCTAGCACCCTCTAAATCAGGGGTGTCAAACTCAATTTCATTGAGGGCCACATCAGGATTGAGTTGACCTTGGAGGGCCAGGTGTATGTGTGGGGTGGGTGTGGCCATGGTAGGCATGATACGGAACCGCACCTCTGGCATGGTTTTATAAATTTATAAAAATTGGAAGGCGTACATTTCTGTGATTTTGTTTTTTTAATACTTACTTCATCACTTTATGAGAGAGAGAGACCAGATCAAGAAACTGACTCCATAGGAAGACTAGAACTATAAATTATTGGCATAGGCTAGTAGCACAATCCTGCAAGTCTGAAAGGTAAAATATTTTACTTTTCCTCCCTTTTATAACCTTCTGAGCCAAGGACAGCCTCCTGTAGTACTCCAGATACTCCTTTTTGGGCCTGGACTACTCCAGGGACCAAAAAGAGTTGCAAGGGGTCCCATTGTCCATGTCCCCTGCCCATGTCCCATTTTTGCTAGCAGAGGCACCATGGGCTGGTCCCTTGCTATTTCCAGACGGGCCCTATGGGCCAGGTCTAAGCACCCTTAAGCCTTGAGTTTGACACCCCTGCTCTAAATCTTAGCATCTTCAAGCAGGTGAGAAAGTCAAACACTTATGGAACATGTGTGATTGGGGCCAGTACCCATTAGAGGGTGATATTCCATTGTTTGACATAAGATATTGTGTACATTAGAAACTAAAATGCAGCAGCTGGCCTTAGCAGTATTATATTGCTGCACCTAAATGTTCTTTGAAAGAACCCCCTGCCCATCTTTCATTCTCTTGCTCTAGCATGATTTTCTATTTGGAGCAAAATCACTTCCCTCCCTTATCAGAGAACATTTCATTTCCCCAAAGTTTCATGGAGAAAATGTTCATTCTAACTAACAGAGCCTAAGGACTCCTGGTGACTTCATAGATACATCCATTTCTTGGTTAACAGTAGTGGTTTGCCATTATTATCTTCTAATAAGGCATTTATTCCAACTTCATGGCCCTATAAAGTATTGGTAGTGAGACAAAACGTAGATGGCATGGAGAATGACTCTGAAGGACAGTGGGCAGATCCATTCAGTTGCTTGAGAGTAGCTTGAGCCCATTCAATTGACTTTGATTTGCTGAATTTCAAATACATCTGTTATCTGAGATCCAGTGACAGTGATCCAGAACAACACTAAGCCCACTTTCAAAGGAATCAAATGCCCCATGTCATCCTAGAATGCCTGCAGTTAATTTATTTTATTTATTTATTTCATCAAATATGAATTAGATAACAGATATAAGTATAGACATGATTATGAATACATGAAATGAATACGAATACAAGGGAATATTAGGACAGGGATGGCAGGCACGCTGGTGTGTTTATGCACGCCCCTTAAAGACCTCTTAGGAATGGGGTAAGATCAACAGTAGACAGTCTAAGGTTAAAGTTTTGGGTGTTTGGGAAGAAACCACAGGATCAGGTAGTACATTCCAGGCATTGACAACTCTGTTACTGAAGTGGTATTTTCTGCAATCAAGCCCACTTTCAAAGGAAGCAAATGCCCCATGTCATCCCAGAATGCCTGTAGTTAATCACGGCTACTTTCTCTGCTAACTTGTCCAAAGTCTCGGTTTTGTTGTACAGCAAATCCAATCTTGAGTTGGTTCCCTAGGGAGCATGAACAAACAGCATGTTTAACTTTTTGAGCAGTTTGATCTTCAGAGAAAGGGAATTTACATGTAAGAAAAGTTGGAATAGTTTAAGGATTCCATATAAATTGTTACATTAATTAATTGCATGGTCTAGCTAGAACATTCAAAGTCAAACTTCAGAGTCAGATTCATGCATCCATACAGAACTTCAAATGTATTATTTACTGTTCAATATGACTGTTCCTTTCTTTTAATAAATGCAATAATGGTTATAAAATAGACAAAGATTTTTTTGAAATTGTGAACATTAATCTCTTTTATACTGGAATATAAATAATTAAAAGGCAATGATTTAATTACAGTGTTATAATGCTTCTAGAGTTGAAAGTATCATAATTTGGGGTCTTGCTACTGTATTCTTCAAAGGGGTCTTTCAATTTAACATTATTATAGTATATAATAGGTGTGAAGGACTTCTTCAAAGCTTCATTTCTAAGTAAAATGATCATCTCACTTTAACAAAGAGAGGTGCGTGGTTGTATTGCTTTGCTTTGCTCCACTTTAAAAACTTTTGATGAACAATGTGAAATGTATATTTTACGTTCTCCAGGCAGCAGAGCTTCAGCAAGCACAGCAAAGGATGGACCACAGCTGTCACAACTCACCCGATGTTTGGTGAGCCATGTGGGAGAACACATCTGTCTCCTTTACCAGATCTTCACCAAAGCCCAAAGATGTTTCTGCTCAGATGTAGTGCTAGCACAGAAGTATCTCCTGACATGAGCAGGTGAAAGAAGAAAAGAAAAAGTTAGAAAGCCCAATGCATTTGGTTTATGTTAATTTTGGGGTCAATCATACTATCTCAACAGTAAATAGCTGTTGAAATTTGACAAAGGAAGGAAGGGAGGGATGGACGGAGAGAAAGAAAGAAGGAAGGAAGGAAGGAAGGAAGGAAGGAAGGAAGGAAGGAAGGAAGGAAGGAAGGAAGGGAGGGAGGATCCCAATAAGCAAAGTCATAATTTATATCTTCCTTTTCTCTGTCAATCAATAACATCAGAATAACAGCACTAAATGGAATTTTCAAGAAAGAGATAAGAAAAAAAATGTTCCATTTTCCTCATTCAGTCCAACTTATTTCAGAGTGTCATGCTATGTAATGTTTTTCAGGATATCATCTTTTTTTAACAGGAATGTCTTTGGACCTCACATAAGCTCCAGTTAACTATTTCTGGAAAATAAAACTGGTGGACTGTGGCAAAGGTAACCTACAAAGGATCCTAGGAGGTATGCAAGGAAGAGACATGGGGATGCTATGAAGGGCTACATTGTCATAGAAACCATTTGGTAAGAAAACTCACTACACGTGTCCAAAAGCAGCCTATATTTGAAGTACAGTACATCCATGATTGCCAATAGAAACGTCTAGCCAAAATTGCCAAAGAGGTAGGATTTAACTACTTAACTCAGTGGCTGCATTTCTATAGTTTCACTAGATTATTCATACGGTGGCCCTTCCTGAAGACTTTGGGGAATGGGATTTCAGTCTTTTATTCAGTGTCCTATTGTCCCTCCAACATCTTACCATAAACTACTTTCTGTTAAAGGTAGTTTCCCTTGCAGATATGGGCTAGTCGTTCCCGACTTTAGGGGGTGGTGCTCATCTCCATTTCAAAGCCGAAAAGTCAGCGCTGTCTGAAGACATCTCCGTGGTCATATGGCCGGCATGACTAAACACCGAAGGCACATGGAATGCTGTTACCTTCCCACCAAAGGTGCTTCCTATTATTCTACTTGCATTTTTACATGCTTTTGAACTGCTAGGTTGGTAGAAGCTGGGACAAGTAACGGGAGCTCACTCTGTTATGTGGCACTAAGGATTTGTTGTTTCAAAAGTTTTATTTCTTTTAAGGCAAACATTTCATCATTCCTCAATCAGTAAGACATCGAAGTACAATTTCTTGTATATCAAAATAATTCTAGTTTACCACCAAATTCTTGTCTAGCCTAATATATACCCCTCTCTCCACCCTCTCCCCCAACCCCCCTCCACCTCCCCCCCCCCCCGACTTCCCAGAACCCGTACACGGTATGGATTTCTAACAAACACAGTCTAAAATCTATTGAGAAAAAAAAAGAAATAAAAAAATTAATAACATTCTACATTGACCTTAGCTTCTTCTTGCTGAACCAACTTAAACAATTTAAAGCACTAAGGATTTGAACCACTGACCTTCTGACATTTCTGTTCGACAAGCTCAGTGTCTTAGCCACTGAGCCACCACATCCCGTGTCTAACTTTCTGTTAGAAACGGGCAATTTTCATAGTCCATAGAAAAAGTAACTTAACATATTCCTTTAAAATGTACAAGGCTTTTTTCTCCTTAATGTAATACTCTGTCCTAGAGACTCGGTGACCATGCTGGCTGAAAACGATGGGAGTTGCAATCCAATACATCTGGAGGGCAGCAGGACAGAAAGGGCCATCTCAGTTAAAAAAGCTGTTTTTTTTCCATCATGCTGAGAAGTTTTCCCTGTTCCCTGCTCTGAATCTCATGCTTCCTGTTCCCACATTAGAGAAACCTACATTGTGCCCCTGAGTTTTTATATTTGTAATACATAAGTTGTTTTCAGCATGTGTTGCTGAGAAAAAGAATTTAGTGAAAAATAAAAATAAATGGTATTTTAAATATTAAATACATGGAGGGTATGATATATATATATATAAAAAAAACTATGAGTGGCTTTTGTTTCAGAAGCTTTTTACAGGGTTTCATAACAGAAAATGCAGAATAATGGACTTCCCCAAAGGATTTAAAAAAAAAAACCTAATGATTTTTTTTAGCAGTTTTCACTAGATGACTCTTCAAACAGAGGCCACTTGTAACACTTCAGATAATTCTGCTATCAAATAACTCTACCATGGTGAGAAGTCTGCGGTTTAAAAAAATAAAAATTAGTACTTGTAATAACAAATTTTGGAGAGGATTATGCTGTCATAAACAGACCCAGCAGGGGTTTCAACTGCAGAGAAAATTAAAATGCCCCACTTCTGGTTCTCATTCCTAGAATACAGTGCCAGTGTGTGGAATAAAATTTAACTGACTGATGTCTCTTCCTGGACCTTGTCTTTTTACATTCTCTCTTCATGATATTTTCTCATTGTGATGTAATAGCACTCTAGTCCCATGATGGCGAACCTGTGGCACGCGGAGCCCTCATCTGCACCATGCATGTGCATGCGCCTCCTGCCGGTCAGCTGATTTTCAGGCCTCTGCTGTGCATGCATGGGGGATGGGGTGGGGCGCATGCAGGAGATGCACATGGATGTGTGGGGAGCAGGGGGTGTGCACGCATGCATTAGGGCATGGCCCGACAAAACTGCGCTCGTCAAAATAGCGGCGACAAAACCGTGTCGCTAAAACAGCGGCGTCATCACCGCGATGTCATCACCGCGGCGACAACAGCGCGGTGACAGAAGGGCGCTTTAAAACAGTGCGGCAACAGAAAGCCAATTTAAATTAATGTAAGGGTTAGGATTAGGTTTAGGGGTTAGGTTTAGGGTTATGTTTAGGGTAAGGTTTAAGGTTAGGATTAAGGTTAGGTTTAGGGTTAGGTTTAGGGTTAGGTTAGGGTTAGGGTTAGGGTTAGGGTTAGGGTTAGGGTTAGGGTTAGGGTTAGGGTTAGGGTTAGGGTTAGGGTGCTGAGCACTTCGCAAGGCACGGATTTGCCCTCCGCGCTTATGTCATCGCGCTAGGGTCGCCTTTTTCCTTAGCACTTCGGACAGCGCGGATTTGCCCTCCGCACTTATGTCGGCGCGGATAAGGGCTTCACGGTTTTGTTGGTGAACTGCATGAGGGGCATGAGAGGATGTGGCATGTGTCCCCTCCACTGTCCATTTTTGGTCCCAGGAGGCTTCAGGGATGCCTGCTAGGCTCAAAACGGGCCATGGGTGGGTTGTGCGCATGCAGGCGGCGGCAGCATGGCAGGTGGGGAGAGCATGGGTGGTCTCATGTGCATGCACAGGGGGCGGGGTGCATTGCATTATGAGTGTGGACGTGCAGTGCACACACTTTGGGCACGCGAGCACGAAAAGGTTAGCCATCACTACTCTAGTCAACCAAGAGAAGGCAAATAAGGAGAGGAAGATGTTCAACATTTGAAATCAATGCTGTAGTATGCATTTCTGATACATAATAGCCAAGGTGTAAATGACTAAAATACACCTGGATACCATTTTATCCAAAAGTTGGTCCAGTGGCACCTATTAAAGATACTGGATTTTGGATAAATCCATAATCAGGGGAGTTTCCAAGTGCAAAATGCAACTTGCATTCATTCCTATGATGTTTGTATACTGTGTGTAGGTTCTGTTGGAAACCGAATCTTTGCCATTATTTTTAGTCCTATTGATCATTAGGCTTTTTTGCTGCTCTCTGTGCCTTGACTCTGCTTTCTTCTGCTTGGAAGACAGCTACTCTTATAATCTCAACCTCTTCATCTTAATTTCTAGCCCAAAAAATGGTGTAGAATTCCACCACACTTGGCATACTTCATCCAGTTCTGATTGCCACAATATAAAAAAGATGTTGAGACTCTGGAAAAAGTGCAGAGAAGGGCAACAACAATGATTAGGGGGCTGGAGACTAAAACATATGAAAAATGGTTATATAAATTGGGTTTGTCTAGTTCAGTGGTTCCCAAACTTGGCAACTTTAAGACTTGTGGACTTCAACTCCCAGAATTCTCCAGCCTGGCTTCTGGGAGTTGAAGTCCACAAGTCTTAAAGTTGCCAAGTTTGAGAACCACTAGTCTAGTCTGACGAAAAAAGGACTAGCTGTGACATGATCTCAGTATTCCAATATTATTAGGGGTTCCTACAAAGATCAGGGGGGGGGGTCAAACTACTTTCCAAAGCACTAAAGGGTAAGATGAGAAACAATGAATGGAAACTAACCAAGGAGAGAAACAATCTAGAACTAAGGAGAAATTACCTAACTATAAGAGCAATCAACCAATGGAACAGTTTGCTTTCAGAAGTCATGGATTCTTCATCACTGTAGGCTTTCAAAAGGAGACCATTTGTCTGAAATGGTATAGGATCTCCTGCTAAAGCAGTGGGTTAGATTAGAAGACCTCCGAGGTCCTTCCAACTCTATTATTCTATGTTCTATGTCCCACCTCCACCCTACAAAGCTGAGCAATGCAGGCTTACTTTTAGAGTACTTATATACTCTAAAGAATATGTAATTTCTTTAGTACTGTATATATAAGATCTATATTCTCTAGATGCTCTTAATGGCCTTAATTTCTATTCAGATGTGTATATTTGGCTAAACTTGGATTCTTGGTGAATGAAGTAGAAAATTCCAACAGTGCTTACCCCAAAATTTCTCTTTACAATAACTAGTGAATTATTTATTCATGCTGAGTGAATGTCTGGCTGAAGGCATCCCTAACTCTACTACAATCTTCCTCTCCACTCTATGATCTTTCTGATCCTCTGCACTTCCATAATTTTTGGGCAAGGTAGCCAGGAATTATTCTACCTACCAGACTGAATTCCCTTGAATTTCAAAAGTAGAATGCAAATGATTGATCTGAACACTAGGAATTGTGAGACGTGAAGCTGCAACACAAACTCAGGTTAGAAATGTGAAATATTAATAAATAAATATATTTTAGCAGATGCTTCCTTTCCCCCAAGATTGTCTAAAAACTATTCATTACATTTTATCCAGGTTGACTAAAAAGCCTTTCCTTTTTAATGAATCTTACTCCAACCCAGCCCTTGTTGTGATGACAGAAATGCCCTTTTTGCATTTACATTTTATAATCTTAGTAATCCCAATATTCTACCTTGATTAACTAATGTTGATCTTATCTTGTCCCAAGCCCATGACTTCGTCAATCTGATAGAAACCTTTCACTTCCGGGAAAGGAGCCAGTGTTTTCCTGGCTAAGCTAATTCAAAGTTATATTTGTATAAAATTCATTATTTTGGAGATGTATGTATAGGACCAGGCTAACCTTCTTTTTTTATTCATAAACATTTTGAATACAGTGTATTGTCAGGGCATATCATTTACAAAAAAGCAAAGAAAGAATAAAAAATATTAAAACATATATTAATTACAATAATAATAGTGTAACAATAATTTTAACTAGATTTCTCTTTATATTAGCTTATTTATAATTCTGTTAATTATATTAGCATATTTATAATTATAAACCATCTTTATATTTAATTCATACATAGCAATAATCTTTCTTCATATAATTTCTGCCTCTTATCTCTAACTACGCTTAAAGTCTATTCCATGTTAAGTAATATTCTGTGTCATCTTTGTCCTTTATTTTTAATGTCAATCTGTCCATCTCTGCACAGTCTAATATTCTCCCAATTACATCCTCATTTAATGGAGTGTTCTCATTTTTCCAATGTTGTGCAAATACAATCCTTGCTGCTGTCAATACATGCAAAACTAAATATATAGTCCCTTTATCATAGCCCTCTGGCATTATATACAACAAAAATATTTCTGGTTTCAAATCTATATGTTATTTGATTGTCTTTTCCAACCAAGTATGTATATTCATCCAATATTTTCTTGCTTTCATACAAGTCTGCCACATATGATAATAAGTACCTGGAGTCTGATATGAGCAGGCTAACCTTGGTGAGTTGATCGGTTGATGATTTCTTGGGCATTTCTTGTGGAGGTGTGAAACACTTGACATTGAATAGTTAATTACCAATAAGCATCTCTAAATACTTTCCCCATAGCAATGAAAACAGTACTTTTTGTTAGCAAGCTAGCTAGCAATAACAGATCAACAAACATGTATTATCCTGAAAAGCTGTTTCATTCATACAACAAGGACTGAGCTAGACAAGGATCCTTGAAGAAGAAGAAAAACCAAAGAATTGCTAGCGTAAGGACACCTGATCTTGACTTTCTTAGTTTTGAGGGTTTTGTTTGTTTGCTTGTTTTGCTGGCTGTAGTTTTGCTGTATGGGAAGCTGTAGAGCAGAATAAGTTGTGAATTCTGAAATTATGAGCTGGGGATGAGGCAAGGTCAACACCATAGGTTCCATGGGATGAAGTTAGAGTTGCCAGGCTATCCCAGGGATATAATAAATAACTAATGGAAAAAAGTCCTTGCTGTCTTATCTTCATCCAGGATTTTGATCATGTATACTTTACTTGGCTCAGCCAGCACCATTCCTCATTGATTATTGCAAACTGAAAACTATCTAGAGAGATTTTATCTGTGTGGATTCATATCTAGAATGCTCTGGTGGGCTGTTTGGCCAATGTGCATCTAGCTGTAAGACTAGATCCACATATCACATAGAGCCATAAGGTAGCTCTTAGCTGAGAAAAATGAGCATACTCAGCTGCTGTGTGGTCTATTGGGACAATATTTAAGCCAAAGCAAATGTCCCCATATTGAGTTAGAGTTATTTAATGCATTAATTATATAACTTCCTTATTTTAATTTTCAGTAATCTAAGTTTGTGGGAGTCAGTTGCTGACAAAAAACACTGCCTGCGGAGAAGAAAAGCTTAAATCTTCCCTGGCTCTTGCTCTAGTCTAGTTGAGGTTTTATTTCTTTTTTTCCTGTTTTTTATGACCCTACAAAAGAGAGAGAAAACTACTAAACAAGTAGGCGTACTGGGAGGAGTTAAACTTTCTTTTAACTCTCAGAATCAATCATCTCTACACACAAACTGCCATAATAAAAAATAAGGGAGCCACACATAATACATTTAGGGTATTCATTCAAAAGTTTGCAGATCTGAAAATGGTATGTTTCCCAAAGTCTTGTGTGTGTGAGAGAGAGAGAGGGGGGGGGGGGCGGGGAATCTGGCCTAAGTGTTTTTTTTTTAAAAGAAAAGAGCCTACATCTTCCACATGGACCATTTAAAATAAAATAACTTTTTGTTGTCCTGAAAAAAAATATTTATCTTGATTCAGCATCAGTTCTGGACTAGGCATTCCAGATACAGCTATGAATCCTCTTCCACATCAGATGGATCTACCAAGTTCACAGATGACCAGATAAGCATACAGTATGAATTTGGATATGCATCAGTAATCACTGCATGCACAGATCTCCCCGACTTAACTGTTATACTTCTAAGTCCTTTTTTTTAAAGAAGCAAAGCATCTTCTGAGTTTCATCATCTGAGTTGGTTGTCTGGACAAGTTCAGAAAGGTATTATTTGCGACACTTTGAATGGGAGCTGCCTTTCATACCAAAATACAAAACCACTCAGCCCTTGGTATGTGTTGGGAATATCCATATTATTTGAACAGTGGTTGTGCTGGCTGGGTATTTTGAGAGTAGAAGTCACAGCATATCTATATCTAGGGCATCAGGTTAGGCAAAGTTGTGCTACTCAGTTGTATTTGTCTAAAATGAGAACCCATGATTCATTAACTCATAGTTTGCTAAATTAGCCTAGTTGCCTAGATTCCCTGGACATACTGAACTATAAACTGTGCATGCCAACTGAGTTCACAGAACAAAAATGTAGCTAGTTTGCAATTCAGTACATTTAGCTATTCAATAGTCTCTTCTTTTTTCACAAGCAAAAAGAATGCTACTTATCTCAAAGAAAATAAGTTGGCATATCTTGTGTTTGATTGATACAGCTAGAGTGGAATAGGAGCCAACTTTTTCCTAACTACAGGAAATTTCTAAAAGATTTAATGTAGACACAAGTAATGAACAAAGTCTTCTTCTCTGCTTTTCCACTTTAGGCTTTTAATGGACTTTTAATATTTATTACCACTTTTATAAGCCCAAAATACCAAAAAGAGAAAGAAAGAAAGAAAGAAAGAAAGAAAGAAAGAAAGAAAGAAAGAAAGAAAGAAAGAGAGAGAGAGAGAGAGAGAGAGAGAGAGAGAGAATGAACGAGAGAGAGAGAGAGAACAATAACAAAGCTCCCTAGGGACAAAGGATAATTCTGCTCCCATCTATAATCTCCCACCTGCCCCAAAATTTAAAGAATAATTTTTGGCCTTGGGAAAGGTATCCATCCTAGATGTAAGACTTACCATTGTTGGGAATAACAAAGAGTTTGCTTTACAACGTGGGCATTGACTAGTCTATTCTTGTGGAGATCTGCCAATATTACTTAGTAGGGGCATCACTCGCACTAATGATGATATTACCTAGTTGAATGAATGAATAGAATAGAGCTGGAAGGGACATTGGAGATCTTCTAATCCAGTCACTTGCACAAGCAGGAGAACCTATACAATCTCAGACAAGTGACTGTCCAGTCTCTTTTTAAAAACCTCCAGTGATGGAGTGACCATGATTTCCGAAGGCAAGTTGTTCCATTGGTTAATTGTCCTTATTGTTAGGAAGTTTCTCCTTAATTCCAGGTTGCTTCTCTCTTTGATCAGTTTCCAACCATCATTTCTTGTCCTGCCCTCTGGTGCTCTGGAGAATAATTTGATCCCTTCTTCTTTGTGGCAGCCCCTCAAATACTGAAATACTGCTATCATGTCACCCCTAATTCTTCTTTTCTTTACACTAGCCAGACCCAAAACCTGCAGCAGTTCTTCATATGGTTTAGACTCCAGGCTTTTGATCATCTTAGTTGCTCTTCTCTGAACTTTTTCCAAAGTTTGGGTAATGAAACATCTGCAAGAAAACAACTAAGCTCCGCGTATCAAGGACCCTTCTCATTTCAACCCTGAACTACAAATATTCTCCTTTATTGGTAGGGGTGATTTGTTTAATTTAACTGTCTAGTTAAACCAGTTTCTTTAATCAATTAATTGATAAAATTGTTCAGATTGCATTCAAGAACTATGCTTCTAAAGAATGTACCTAATTTGCATTCATCCTGGCATGCACAAACCAGAGCAAGTATCTTCTTTGAAGAGACATTTCTGCATTCATATATAGGGAATTTACCATGTCCGAATAAAGCGTTAGCTGCTTTTTTGAAATGTTACTTCCAGCATATCTTCCTTGCCTTTCTGACAATCTTACCTCCTCTGCATTGACAAAGCTACTTTTAGCCAAAACAGGCTGATAGTCTGGATCAATTCTTTTGTAAGAAGAAGAAAGAGCTAATGGGGAGGCTTAAAAAATTAAAGCATCTGAGATGATAAAGTTGATGATTCAGTCTGATAATGACCATGGATTTGACGAAATTTAGCAGAAGTACATTAACCACAAACCAAGTTGTGGAAATTTAAACTACTTGACGAGGATACATATTGCCACGTGTAAGATTTCAAATGTAGATTTAACATGCCTATGTGTACATTTAATTCAATTCTCTATTCCTAAACCTATGAAGTATTTATAACAAATTCTCACAGCACTAAAAGAAATCAGCTATCATTTAAAATTGGCATATTTATAAGCAACAACTACATTAAAATCATATTTAATATCTTATATTTACCAATAATTTCTGACGTTAAAACATTAAATACTTAAAGAGTGTAAAACATACACAGACACTCCTACATTCAATTTGAGACCATTTTTGAAAGAGAGAACATTTTGAAACCAAGCTAATTCTAAACTAGATGCCAAAAACAGAACAATAGAATATACATACAGTGTACAATTTACTACACTAAGCATAAAATAGCTGTGCAATCGCCTAACAAAATATTCTAAAACAACAGTAACTTATTTTTAGCAACATCCTCAGATTAGAAGAGTAGCTTTATATAATTGGCCTTGAAAAGTGGATTTAAAATAAGAGGATGGATGTTTTGCAAAATTCTCCACATCTCCATGGAACCATATGCAGCTCAATTGAAATAGTCCTCCATAGTTGAGGAGCCACAAATGAAAGGCTCTGTTTTTATTTAGCATCCTGTCTTGTTTGAAATTCTGTTTTGTTTTGTTTTTAAAACATTTAACAGAGACATTGCTGTAATCTATGGTTTCGGCTGTTTTTCCAACAACAAAAAATTCCTTTTCTTATTTGAAATTGTATCTATTTATCCTCCTCAAACGATCACCATAATATAAATTAGTGAATTTATAGTGTATTAATCAATTACAAAAAGATAGTTAATTGACTGGTACCCTGGGACTTTACAATCTTCACATGGCAGTATTGTAATCATGTCCTCCCTCCCTTTCTGCTTTGGACACATCCTCATAGCAGATTTGTGAGAGATTAATTACAATGGCCAGAGACTCCAATTCAATTATTGAATTCACTTAGCTTTCAAGTTTTAGCAAACAGAGATCATGCTCTTTAACATTCCACATGTGTGCTATGTAAACATATCATTCTTAAAACATTCAGAACAGGAACACATGTATTCGGCAATTTTTATGTGCTGCTAACTTTATAGTGGAACTGAACTTCCTTGTTGCAGAAACCATATCTAGATGAAGAGGAGGAATTGTTCATCACAATTGTCCATGCCATACATTTAATATACTTCTGAATTCTTAACGTCCACATCCCTATAAAGGCAGCGTTTAATCTTACTGCTGGGATCCTGATCCCAAAAATGTAGCTTTGTAATTGTATGAATAGTCAGCTTCCCTCCCTTCTGAGAACAGTTTGTGGCATTGTGGATTGCAGCAAAATATGAAAAATATGTTTGCTGAGATCCTGGACATATTTGCTTGTAATTTTTTAAAAAATAGATATTTAAATAGATATTTAACATGATGTCTCAACTGGATTTTTATAAAAATGTAAAGTGGAAAAATGTGTTGTTGTTTTTTTTACATTTGTTGAAACCAGAATGCAAACAGAAGAACCAAAGACTTAACTTGTTGGTTGTCTTTTGGTTGGAAGCTATCTTTGATTACTGCATGTAGAGAAGCAACTTCCTTTTGAGTAACTATGGTATCTCACAAAATAGGCATCTTATAGCATTCCAAATGATGGTCAGCTACAATTTCCAGGAAAAAAACAACAAGTAAAGGTTTCCCCTGTCAAGCCATGTCTGACTGCAGACTGTGGTGTCATCTCCATTTCCTAGCCAAGGTAACCAAGCATTGCCTGAAGATTCTTCTATGGTCATGCGGCCGGCATGACTATACACCAAGGTACATAGAATGCTTCCCAGCAAAGTGCCACCTATTTATATCTGCTTGAATTTGCATGTTTTCAAACTGCTAGGTTGGTGGCAGCAGGGGTAAGAATGGGAGCCCACCCCATCGTGCAATGTTGGGTCTCAAATTGTCAACCTTCTGGTATGACAGAAGAGGACCCATGATGAGGAATGCAAGGAGTTGTAGTCCTTGATTTCGCCCATCACATAAGTATAACATTTCTTTCAAAGGAACTTATAAAGCTTGACTTTGCATTGAATTTATCTTCAGGGCAGCCATGGGTAGTAGGTGAGGCTGACAGATCATCCAAAGAGCTAATCAAGAATTTAGATTAATATATTTCAAGCAGAAGTACAGCATTCTCTTTCAATCAGTGGTGCAATTCAGTCAGTTTTTACCAGTTCAGGTGAACTGGTAGCACCGGCGGCGGGAGGCTCCGCCCATCTACCCAGACATCATCATATCCCATTTTTGATGCTCTGCACATGCACGGAAGATCCTGTACATGCGTAGAAAGTGGCGCATGCACTCACATTTGTGAACTGGTTGCGAAGGTAAGTTGATTTCACCCCTGCTTTCAATGCAGTATTTTGGTTCTGCTTTTTCAGAGGAATGTTGAGGTCCTCTACAACAAATTGTCGAGATTTGTCCAGCACACAAGATGTGTGATTTAAAGATCAATTGAGCAGACAATACTGGGCATCTCTGAGTGCAAATTTATTCCATAAAGCAAGACCCTATGTGTTTTGAACACCCGCTCAGTGTTATGAATAACAAGAATTGTTTAGCTTGTTCTGCCTTTGTGTTGCTTCCAGCTGGCAGCAGACAGAGGCTATGACACATGACACTCCAGCTGGATCCACATGTTCCTGGACTGCAGCATCCACTTAAATAATTTACTCTTTTTGATCAACAGTTGAACTGCTCAGGCAAGTGTCATTTACTTCTTAGATCACCCAGTAAACTCACAAAGTAAGTTCATCAAATTACACATGCAATGCATGCCTTCTCCTTCTGCAAGAATACTTATTTTGCTCTTTCAATTTTAAAAAGAAAACGGAAAAAGCTTTTTCATTATTCTTTATAACTTGCAGTACTGCTGCAACTTCATTAAAACCAAAGCAGTAAAAAGCTACATTCCTAATTGAACAGGCCTATTGTTTTTCCACTGAATACACATAATTACAAGACAATCACTTAGTATTTAATCAAATGGGACATTAAAATAGTAAGTAACGATGACCTTTTTGACACTGATGCAGAAAAGGAAACATGTATAGTTTGAGCTTTATCTTCACACTAGTAAGATATCAGTACGTGGTCATTATATCTACAATGAAACTCACTTAGATAGTCTAAATGTTGGATTTTAACTTCCATCACCCAAGATGAACAGTAATGACGGCTGTAATCATTTTTGTCTGTGGAAGGATGCTATAGTCCATTCCTATGAAAGAAATGTACCCTTGGGAATAAGGCTGCTGCTATCAAAGTTTATTCTGAACATGTTTCCTATAGTCCAGATGTAGACATTATTGAACTGAGTTGAACATATTCACATGAATAAGTGCAGGAACATAAGAAGCTGTATTAATCACAATTGGTTCCTCCACTGAGCTAAACTATGATTTAGTTGACTATGTTTGATTGAAAAAATAAACACATTTGGATGGCTTCATACAACACAGGTAGCCATAAGTCATGACATGTAAAACATGACTTATGGCTGTCTGTGTTGCATGAAGCCATCCAAATGCAATTTGTTCAATCAAACATATTGACTTCCTATATTACAATATAGGACGGAAAAACAAAGCAAAATATGTGGCTTAGCATGTTTTGGACAACCTAAGTTTGTCAATACCGATTAGCAAAAGCTTTCTTCAAGGAGATGCCCTGCTTCAAAGACCTTCTGCATTCAAACAAAGCATTCTTCCACTTCCTCTTGGTGGAGACATATGACATAGAAGTTGGACATCTAGATGTCATCGTTTAAAATTTCAGTTGCCCAACCATCAAGGAAAAAAGATCCTTGATCACATGTTCTTGTGGAAACCAACCAATTTAATGAATTCATTTATTTACAGTAATTATATACATGCCACTAACTCCAATTCTCTTTTAGATCAGAGTTTCCCAACCTTTCTGGCTTTGCGAAACGGGGGGGGGGGACGAGATTGTTCCATATGAGTGGCCAGCAAGCGTGTGCACAAATGCAGCTCCATTTGCACAAGCAGCCAACAGGCACACTCACCACTTGCACAAATGGACCACGTTTGCATGTGTTTATCCACTGCTCACGCTAGTGGGGCTACATGCACGTACACACTGCTTCTGCACCCTGGTTCCAAATGACTCACAGCCCATGGTGGGGTACTGGGCTGCAGTCCAGGGATTGGGGACACCAGTTCTAGATTATATTCAACATTAAAAAACCCAAAACCTGCACGGTGGAATTATAATATCTAAAACATAACAAAGTGAATGACAGCACAAAGGAAACTCGAGAAGATCAAATACACAGATGTTTCTCTGCTTCAGGAAGCTCCTTCACCACAACAAGTAGCAAGGATTTCCAACTCTGACATATTTAATCATAAAAACAGTTTCCCAACTCTTTCTCAAGAATTTCTGAAGTAACTCAGATACAGCTAGGATAGACATTTATGGAGGTTTCATGGACTATAGTGAGTAACTGATTCCACCTGCTAGATTACCATTCTGCATCTGATTCTGTTTATCATCCAGCTATTATTTTGTCCCAGTATTTGTGTGATAAATTTTGGAAACTTTTTACTAGTTGAAAAAAATCTAATAATCTAAAAGTTAAAATAGATTCTGGGATATTTAGAGGAGCACTGAACTGGTAGGAGTTTTCTGACCATTTAAATTATAGGGAAAGAATGCAGCACAGTCTATATTTTCAGATCAGTTCTTTATCTTCACAATAGGAAACTTCCATGAGGCAAAGTTAAGCTGAGCATGCAGAGATTAATCTCAAATATGAGGGAAATGTACACTTCCTAATACTTTCATTTTATTTATTTATTTATCAAATTTATACATCACCCATCTCCCTATATAAGTGGATTACAAGTAAAAAGACTGCTAAAATTCTTACAAAAATATTGAAAGATGGAGAGAATGTCCACAAGTCACAAATCATCTCCAGGGTTACCCACCACCACTATTGGTGTCCCCATCCTAGTTGGCAGAAGCAGATCTTCTTCTTCTGGAAGGCCAGAAGAATGCAGTCCAGCTTCACTTCCAGGGCAAGATGTTCCATTGGACAGGAGCAACAACAGAAAAGGGTCGTCCCTTTGACCCTACCAGTCAAAATTCTTTAAAGAATTCTTTTAAAAGCTTTCCTTGGGTATTATATTCTTGGTCTGCAATTGGGGGGGCAAGGATAGTTGATGCGCCAAATATAGCCTCTCAACTATCAAACGACAACCCGGCCTTCACGTGGTGCCCCCTGTTCCCACCAATCGGGCTCTGTCGACCCTTGGGACTGGCGTCCCCTTGGGTATATCCAGCCAAAACAGCTTCCATGGATCGCCATAAATTTCCATGGAAGTCGCCTATACCCACGTTGGGTGAAGAGGCGTCGAGTGAGTGAGTGAGGTCTGCAATTGTGACTTTATGATAGCACTGCTAGTGTAATTGTAGCTAACTATATGTCAAACTGAAAAGTCAAGCAATAAAACAGTCAGTGATGGTCTGCTTGAAGATGCTTTTCATTAGTGAGGCAGAATCTAGTAGTGTCTCCATTCTCTAAAAATTCACCAGCTTGCAATGAGTTCACTTGCTTACTAATGGATTTTAGCCATGATTAGACTCTCCAAAACTGACCTGCTGCTAAGCCACTTGGTACTATTTATTTAATCATGTATAACCACATCACATATACAATTATATGGTTACATATGATTTTGATTTTTTTGATTCCAGAGAGCTCAAATTCACTTTACATCAAAATGTTTTATGATGATCTGGTCTTCTTACTCTGCCAGATGGAAACCATGGTCAATACAGATCAAATAACACTTGGCATTCTCATCTATCAAGTTGTTTCAGATCTCTTCACTAATTCATTTCCAATCTTAAACTCCACATATGCCTTTAAAAAGTCCAAAATAGTTTGGAAGCTTACTTACCTAGTATTTCCTCCCATATGAATTTCTGTAATACAAAAATACCGAAATGAGCTCTGGTTAAATGAACTGTGTTTCCAACGTGAAGATATAAGACTGGTTACAATGAGAAACAAAATTCTCCATTTTTTTTTTAAACAGGCCTGAGAAACCTACAGCCTTCCACACGTTGCTGATCAGTCACTTCCAGTAAGTATAGCCTAACTGGCCAGGAGTCCAAAAATAAATGGAATGCATCAATATTCCTGTTTCTGCTTTTCTTCTGTGCAGAATTACATGTGAACGAGACACCCTGGTGGGGGAAAAAATGACATTATCCACAATGGCAGAGTGAATAGTAAAGACGATGCAGCTTGCAAAGATGGCTAAACTGACAGACTTAATTAGTATAAAGACACTAATTAAGTTTAATGCTGATTGGAAACTCCTTTTGGACTTGTTGAATGTAACAGAAAAAAATGAAATTACATTATATCGATTTGATGACTAGAAAAATAGTAGATAGAAAAAAATGAAAGTTGTGTTGTAATTATAAGAGTATGAGTTTAAATTTATACCTATAACTCTTGTAAAGGAAAGTTGTACATGTTTTCTGTACTTTAGTTCCCTTTCTTTTCCTAAAATATTAGTTTCTGTTAGTTTTTACATTTCTTGCTTAAAACGTTAATAAATGTATTGCAAAGCAAAACACCCCAAATTCATTATGGCTGATTTCTGAATGAGCATCAGATTATACAGATAGATCACAAACAAATGCATGCTTACCGGAAAATAAATCTCACTACATTTAGAGCTAACCTTTAGGTCAAGGTGTGTAAGACTGCATTGTCTATGTGCATTTACTTATGTTATACGGCTGTAGCATCAAATAGCATCTTCTCTTCTCTTCTGAAATGCTTTTGTTCTTCTGTTGTATTTGCTCATTTTTATACTTTTTTTACTGTTTTCCATTTAAACTTACATTTCTTCAGCATTTTTCATAAATATATTTTTCTAAAACATGTAACAATGTCAACAAGAATCAGAAGCAAAGTGCAAAAAGGCATGGCATGAAAGCTAAACAGAATTCGATAAGGAGAAGACTGTTCTCGCATTGTACATTTTCACCTGAACAAAAAATACAAACTGTCTTATGTCCCCTGCTCTGTTCTTTGCTGAAATTAGTAGTAAGTACATGCAAAACTGATGTCAAAGCAAAGGCAGTAGAGAATAAATCACTGATCAGGGGATGAGAATAAGGCTTCATTAAGCATTTGCCTCATTTATGATTGCCAAAATGGAACAAAGGGGCAAGAGTGCTCCCAGCACTACCAATGAAATCTTATTTTTAATTTTTAACTTTGTCAATCTAATTAGAAAGACAAAAAGGGGAAAAAAAACTTTACTACAAATTTTACTAAAATAGAAAAGGGGAAAAGAGTCAGCATAGTTGTTTAAAGTTATTTGACTGATAAACCTAATTGGCATCATTGGGAAACACCTGGGTTCTTTAGAATACCAAAACATAATATATTCTTGATATAATTCCTATACTCCAAACCAGACTGGAGGTACTAGTCTAGAAACCAAGAGCCCATGAGTTCTAGTCCCACTTTAGCATGAAAGCCAGTTGGTAACTTTGAGCCAGTCACACTCTCTCAGTCCAACTCATCTCACAGGATAGTTGTGGTGAGGAAGGTATGCTATTTATAGAAATAATAAGGTGTTCAGAAAGAAGAAAGAAAGAAAGAAAGAAAGAAAGAGAGAGGGGGGGGAAGGAAGGAAGGAAGGAAGGCCTATGACAGTGATGGCTAACCTTTTTGTCATCGCATGCCGAAAGTGCGTATGCATCAGTACACCCATGTGCCCACAACCATAATGCAATGTGCACAACCCCACACACATGCCTTGCCCCCCCATGCATGTGCATGCTCCCCCGGCACCCCATTTTGGGCTTGGAGCCAAAGCAGGACATAGGGGTGCTGTAAGAGACCCCAAAATGCAATGCAAGTGTCCCCCCACATGTGCCCCCCCAATGCATGCATACATGTGTCCCACACATGTGCCCCATGGCCAAAGACCAGCTGGCCAGTGGGAGGTGCGCATGCATGTGTGGTAAAGCTGGGCTGTGCGTGCAGAGAAGGCTCTGCATGCCACCTGTGGTACATGGGCCATAAGTTCACCATCACAGGCTTATGATATTTGAATGGCAAAAATCTATATAATGGGTTGAAGATAAAGAGACACTTCTGAATGTCTCTACTGTCAGCTATACATTGAATTAGACAACCCAAATATGACAGCTCCTATGGAAACCAATCAGACCATCAAAACCATTCTCTGTCTGCAATGTTTCCTGTATGAAAATATTCCCAGGCACTTTTCTGTTGCTGTATTGTTGTTTTCATCCATTTTTAAAAAAATAAAACAGATTCATTTAGAAAAAAATGTTGATAGCTTCTGGCTAATATAAAATATTTTACACTTTTTCACTTTTGTTCAGTACATAAAACAGTTTTACAGCATTACAAAACTTCATTATTTAAGCAAAGAAGTAGCTTTTATGTTTAAGTTTTAGATTCAGTTTGCATATTTCATCTATCTCTTTTATCTACTCGCACATGGGTTTTCTGAGCAAGAAAAGGTTTAAAATGTTTGGCTATGTGAAAATCCCGAATTGACTATCACCGACAGAAAGGACGACTCATACAAATTTTATAGATTTGAACAAAATGCTAAGATACAGAGACTTAATTGAGAGACAGAGAAATTTAAAAACAATTGAAGAATTGGCAGAACAGAACATGAAAGTTAACTGGCTAACTTACCTCCAAATCAAAACTAAATACAATAATGATACTAAATTATATGACATCGAAACAGAACCACACGAAATTATTCAAAGCTCAGATAGAAAGATGATAGGGAGAATATATACATTTCTCTTGAAGTATAAAATGGAAGAGGAAATTGTGAAAGAACAAATGATAAAATGGGCGCAGAACTTTGGCTATAATATTGAATTAGACAAATGGGAAAAATTTTGGTGAACAAACTTAAGAATGACACTATCAGTTGCATACAAGGAAAACCAGTACAAAATGTTTTACAGGTGGCACCTGGCACCAACAAGATTAGCTAAAATCTTAACAAATACCTCCCCAAAATGTTAGAAATGCGAATCAATACACGGAACATATTACCATTTATGGTGGACCTATGAGGAGGCTAAAAACTTTTGGAAAAGGATCAAAAATTGGCTGGAGGCAATAACAGGGGTTAAAATATAATGGAAACCGGAAGTTTTTTTTATTAGGAATAATGTCTGTGAAATATATAAAAGAAATCCAGTATTTAATACTACATATAATTACGGCGGCAAGGATTGCCTTTGCCCAGAAATGGAAAAACAAATTAATTCCAAGTGAAGATGAAATAATAAGAAAGGTTATGGATTGTGCTGAAATGGACAAACTAACTAAAGAAATCCAGGGAAAAGAAGAATCAGAATTCTACCAGAAATGGGATAAATGGTATAGGTGGATGGAGGAAAGAAAAAGAATCAATGAAGGAATATAACAAAACTCAAAAATAATAGTTATGAGTAAAATAAAAAGGTTAAGAATGATAAAATACAAATGAAATACAATAGAAGGGGAAATAATATAAGGTGAGCAATGTTCCCTCTAATTTTTTTTCAGTGTGAGCGGAAAAGTATAGTGTTTGAGCGGCATATTTTCATGCCTGAGCACCTGAATTTTTTTCACATATGTCACCTAAGACAACAACAAAATCAGTATTATTTGAAACTCAAAGTTATGTTTATTCAAGGTACCCGCTTAATTAAAAGTGTTATATAATATCAGTATCACTTAACAATGCTCCTGCTTAGCAACCAAAATGTTGGCTCAGAAAGTCTGGCATTTGAAGCACGCAAGTCTTAAAGCTGTTGTTACAAGACTCTTGCACCCCTAACCCTTTAGGGGAAAAAAATCCCAGGGGTCTTCAAACGTGACAGCTTTAAGACTTGTGGACTTCAACTCCCAGAATTCCTCCCTGAGGGGAATTATATATTTGGACTGTTTCATAGTTACATTGGAGAACTACATTATTAGAACTTAGCACAAAAGATACCTTTTATCTGAAAATCCAAATAGAGTAAACCTGCTATTATCCCAGAGCACTAATGTCATTTGTCCCAATCTGTTTTACGAGTCTGTATTAAAATAGATAGAAATATTTTCACTAAATTTTATAGATCTATATTTCAGGAACCTATCAGAAGTTAGGGCAAGATAAGAGTGGAAGAATGAATTTTGTTGCAGGTCATGGGGATTTTTTCAGCATCTTAAAAGTGGAGTGCATGTGCATTGAACTAGCAATACCCATTTAATAACAAAAGGAAATGGCTGAATTAAATTTGGTAAAGTTGCAAGCGAGCTGTAAAAAGCTTGTGGTTTTTAAAATCATAGAATCAGAAGGGATACTGGAGGTCTTCTAGTCCAGCCCCTTGTCCAAGGCAGGAGTCTTTATATCATCTGAGACAAATGGCCCTCCAGTCTTTTGAAAACCTGCAGCAAATGAATTAAGATTCCATTTATTTTAATTGTTCTTACTGTCAGATTTCTCCTTATTTCTAGCTTGAGTCTCCTTCTGACAAGTTTCCATTGCTTCTTGTCCTGTCCTCAGGTGCTATTGCTGCCTCCTCCTCCTCCTCCTCCTCCTCCAACAGCACCAACACATTTGCTGCCCAGCGCTGCGGCTGAGGTGAAGCCGCCGAAGCTCCTGCTGGCGCCCCCGCAGCGTTGGGCGGAAATCTGGCAGTGCTGTTGGAGGAGGAGGAGGCGAACCAGCCTGCCACCGCCGGCCATCGCCAGCCCCGCCGCTCTTCCCTCCCCCTTCCCAGCCCCACAGTCCAGCGGTCGCAGCAGAAGCAGCCCCGGTCTCCGCTGCCGCTCCCCGCATTTTCTGGACGGGGATCCCTTGGAGAGGGGATTCCTTCCTGCAAGACCCTGTCCAGAAAATGCGGGGAGCGGCAGCGGAGCCCTGGGGCTGCTTCTGCTGCGACCGCTGGACTGTGGGGCTGAGAAGGGGGCGGGAAGAGCAGCGGGGCTGGCGGTGGGTGGTGGTGGCAGGCTGGTTCGCCTCCTCCTCCTCCAACAGGCAACAGCACTGCCGGATTCAGTTGTAGCTGCCTGTAAAGGACTTCCACACGTTTTCTTAAGAAATCTCTGCGCGGCAGATAAAAACGGCTGCGCGGGGTTTTTTTGCAACATGCGCGGCCGTGCAGGTGCGCACCTTAGAGGGAACAGTGAAGGTGAGCGGTATTGATTGTTAATTGCTATTAGAAAGAACAGGAAGCTTCTGTTCGTATTGTATTGTCTAAATGTGGTGTACGTCTTAAGTTTTGTGTGTGTGTATTTTACATGTTTGTTAATTTAAAAAAAGGATGCATAAAAAAAATGTTTGGCTTTTTCCCATGGTCTGGTCTCTTTCTGCTAACTCTCTGCAATTTGGAGTTTGGGCTTCATGTCTGTTGGCACAGATTCACACCTGCTGCCTTGCAGTGGAACTAAGTGTTGGCTGTGCTTCAACAGACGACTAGCCTCAAGGACTTCTGTTTCTCTTTTCTATATTAGGCGGTATCCATGAGTCAAAATACTAAATGAATATGAGATTGTTTTTTCAAGCTGGGTCAGTAACAGAAAGAGAAACTCTATCTGTAGTTGGTTTCACAATGTTTAGCGCCTTGACCTGGACGCTGTTGCATATGTTATCTGGCGTAGCTAAAATTAAAGGAGATAAACTCCTTCTGAAAGCAGCAACTTTGAAACTGGCTCCAACTAATGCCGTGCTGAACATTTGCTCCTGTATTTTTTCAAGCTTGCTTTATTGAAAAGGGATTGTTTTGGGAGGAGAGGTTTTTTTTTTTAATTAATGTTTTATTATTATGATTATTATTGTAAAGAAGCAAAACTCTCAAGTTTTTACACTTAATTTGGTGCAAAAACAATGTGCAAAAACTTGAGTAGAGCTTTGATACTTTGCAAAAATAACAATAATAAAATGCATTAAAAACTACCCTCCCAAAATGCATAATTCTTTTTCCAAAGGTCTTCATTCTCCATGACTTTCCAGATGTCTTTCTTTTTTTAACAGATTAACAGAGTTGAAAGGGACCTTATAGGTCATCTAGTCCAACCACCACCACGCTGCTCAAGCAGGAGACCCTACACCATTTCTGACAAATGGCAGTCCATTCTCTTCTTGAAAGTCTCAAGTGATGAAGCTCCCACAACTTCTGAAGGCAAGTTGTTCCATTGGTTGATTGTTCTCACTGTCAGAAAGTTCCTCCTTATTTCTAGATTTGATCTCTCCTTAAAAGTCTGTAGAGATTCTCAGTCATCCAGGACACAGTTGTTCCAAAAGTGCTTTTTCAGGACTTTCTTGTTTTTTCTTTGAAGATATTTTGCTTGTCATTCAATTAGCTTCTTCAACTCTGACTGGATGGTGGGGATGGAAGGATTTATATTCCTTGCACATCCTTGGTCATTTGCATCCTTTTAGAGGGTTATTGAAACACTTGGAGGTTTATCTGTGTCCTCAGAGTCTGTACCTGAGTACTGTAGTACTCCTGGTTCCTGTTTAAATAAAAGTTTTATTTAAATCCTTTTTCATACAAATATAGCAAAATAAAAAAAACCTCACTCCTCAAAAGAAACCAACTCAGTCAACACATAGAAGCATAGGAAAAGACAAAAGGCTGCAATTATGCATTGCAGTTGACCTGCTTTTATAAAACTCTGTTCAAGCATTCTTTTTTTCCAAAGTAATTCCAAAGATATCTTTCAAAGATCTTCCAAAGATAACCTGACAGTTGGCTTCCTGTAATGTGATATTTCAATTAAATTCTAAGTAAAGATATTAGGGAGAATTCTTCCCACATACCTTTTTCAGACCAGGAAATGTGAGCAAGAGGTTATGCTGCAGAAGATACATCCATGAGGGGTGGGCTGCTGGGGATTTGCAGGGGGTTGGGAAAACCTCTAGCTAAGATTCTGTGCAGTTTGGAGAACCCCCAAATCCCACTCTGGCCCACCATGGCCATGCTCACCCAGTAACCAGGCAGAGAACCCCTTGCAAAAAAATTTGAAACCCACCCCTGCATGTGTCACAGCAGTCTCCACTACCTTTCAGCAATGAAATAAGTTCACAAGCACCATCAAAATCCATTCTAAGGAGTTCTGAAAGCACTCTGAGAATGAAGTAGAAAAACAGAAGCCTCTTTTCCATAAGAAGAGAACTCACGGCTCACTGAAGACATAATTTAACCCAGTTTTAATTGCAGCTGACTTTTCTGCTTTATTTTGACAGGAATGAATGAACATGAACCTTTGCTGGATTGTGGCCACTTCATTCTAGCTGCCAGTCATTTACAAACAAACAGCTTGGTAAAAACATAAAGCACACAGAACATATTGTATGCATTTATTTTTAAAAAGTCACCCTAAATGCCATAATCCTAGCACTTTATCTATTTGCTAGAATTGATAAAAAAAACATTTATAAACTGAAATTTCAGATTCAGAATGTAACGAAATCTTTCTGAGAAATGAACAGGTTGTACTTCATGGAATCATAATGTTGATTATAATAACAAATTGGTATCCATTTTGAGCAGGCAATTCTAGCCTTCTTCTTGATTACCTAGCCCCTTTAGATTATTCACTAAAATGAGGAGGATACTGATTCGATGATTGGCAAATACATGATAAGATCCAGTAGGACTTATTTATATATCCCAGGCTCACTTTGGTCAGTTTTAATTCTAGACCAGGCTGCTTCAGGAATAAAAACAAATTTGTTCCTTGGCTTCTGTGTATTTGATTTTTTTAAAATTAAATCTTTTCTGGTCTTTTCAGAAAGTAGAAATTGGGACCCCTTCTCTTCCCTTGGTGCTTGGCCCTTCTTTCATCAATTTCACAAGTGGATTTTGTCAGACAACCATATTTTATTCTTTCTAATCAGGTTTTTAATATCTGTAGTGAATTTCCAGGCGTGATTCTCCCTTTTCCCATCAGCAACAAACCTCTTCCCCGACAGCATCCCAGAAGTAACACTGATAATTCGATAACTTTGAAAAACATTGTATTTGGCAGCATCAAAAGAGCCATCAGAAAAGCAGTCAAGGAAAGAAAAGCCGAATATAGAAGGAAAACAATGATGGCCGGATGAGTTTGAGCATGCTTTGTATATTCCACGAGTGTGGCAAGCAGGACATTGCTTGTATGCACTGCATGTACAGATCCACCTTTTGTGCCTACAAAGGAGTAGGAGGATTAAGATACCTGCACTCACTATTCTTATAAAAATATGTAACATTTTATTTTCCTAGTAGGCCATTTTTCCCTTGCTGCTGCTGATTAAATAGAGTAGAATGGGGGGGGGGGGAGCTTTCCTTGATAACAAAATAACAAATACATAAGTAATGGGTGGAATTTTCTGGCGCGGCACCTCATGCTTCACAAAAGTTTCCATAACTAGATTATAATGCTCAAAGCGCTAATAATGTCTGCTCGGCAGCCTTCCCCACTGTTTAGAAAATTTCACTCCTGCAGTGCTTTGGCTTATAAGAAGAAATCGCTGCTGAGGTTGTGGAGTTTTTTTTCAAGTCTGCTGGTATTTTAACTGTGGTCAGACAGTCATAAAGAAAGGTTAGTTCTCCGAAGGAGATATACTCTCTGCTTAGCCAATTCTCTTCCCTTGGCTGGAATCAAATCGGCTTCCAATGCAGGTTTTTTTTAAAAAAAAAATATCTTAAAGAAAATAGGGCTCTTTAATTGAAAAAGAGCTACTTAAAACAATGCTGGGATTTTGTTCCAGAGAAATATTTGGGCACTTTCACTGAGAAAGGAGGTTAAAAGGTTGTCACTGCTTTCTCCAGGGGCTCAGTCTGACAGTGAACATGTGTTTCCTCCCTTTAATCGGCTCGCCAGTAGCCAGAAAGCTGCTTGTTTTCTGCAGAGGTTGTCAAAAATGATTTCAGTTTGGAGACGATGAATGATAAAAGAGGTTTTCAAACACAGTTTTGCACTGTAGCATTCACAGTCCCAGAGAGGATGGATTGTATTACAATCACAATGTAAAGGGCCATGTTCTTGCAGTAAGAAAACAGTCCCTCCCTCAACCTGTTTGATCCTTCCACTTATCTTTCTCCCAAATTGTAACAGAAAAAGAAAAAAGCCGGAGCATAAGAAGCAGAAGGTTGGCTTTCGAAGAAAGTACACGATCTACTCATTTCTGGAAGAAGTGCCCACTCCCCACCCCACCTCACTCCAATCTTTATAAGGAAGTCTGTAGAACTTTAATATAGCAAAATGCAGTTAAGAGACAGATGCTTAATGTTAAAGAAAGAAGTACCATCAAGGCATTCGGTAGCCACTGAAAGACATGTGCCAGCTCTATTCCTGGCTGGTAGACTATCAGTCATGACCTCATCTCTCCATGGAACAACTAGGATGGTTGATATCATCATATTTCCTTGTCTTTCACAGAGCCTTCCCAAATCCTGTTGCATTCTAGAAGTGTAAATTTCATTTCTCAGAATTGTCTGTTACTTAATAATGATGAATAAAATTAAGCAAAGGAGGGAAGTAAGGTAGCATTCTCTATACAAATTCCAATAAGACCCAAAACAACCTAAGAAATGACCTTTTAGAGGAAGGTGGCCAGATTGGAAAGAAAGGGGTATTAGAGCCTGAAGTAAACACTGACTAGAAGAATAAGGATTGATTAGATCAGAGGTCAGCAACCCGCAGCTCTGGAGCCGCATGTGGCTCTTTCATCCCTCTACTGCAGCTCCTTGTCACCGGTCAGCTCCACAATTGATAGGGTTAGGGTTAGGGTAGAGGAAAAAGGACACCATGCTAGGAGGAGACTATGGTGGGGGAACCAGACTTCTGTTTGGCAGAGAAAAGGATGCCACGCTAGGAGGAGACTCTATCCTGGCAGAAGCAGACTTCCGGTCGACTCCAGAATTGAACCGGGGGGGGGGGCTTTTGGTTAGGACCTTTATGGCTCTTTGAGTATTTAGGGTTGCTGACCCCTGTGTTAGATGCATACTATGAACAGAAAATGTGCAGCAAGCCCTAACATAAAACTTGAGATATTTTCCCAATAACATTGTGTCTGGCCAGCCCATGTAAAACCGTTCCTTGTGATTATAAACAAAACCATTCAATTCTTTGTTCTCCTACCCTGATGCTGTCCATGATGACAAAAGAGTAAAATTAACATCCTTCCGGAAGTATGGTCATTGGCCAGCTTTTCTGCAGCCATCCAAAGAGCAGAGAGCAACAAAATCATCCAGCAGCCACCTACTAGGATTGTGGCACATCCCACCTTTCTATTGAAGGAACCTGAATGTAGAAGTAGATTTTACTTCCGCCTCCCATCTGATTCTAATTATGTTTAAACTATAGCATAATCCTTCAATATGTGTGACCAATAAAGGACTATTCCCTTCTGAATGCCAAAGAAAGCTTTTCTGTAAGAGTATAACCTATGTGACAACATCTTTCACACAGCTTTTCCCAAACCCTCACTAAAGCCCATGGACCTAAAATTTCATGAGCTTGGGCAGATTTTGAGAAGGATCATGATTTTTGCTTTTCTTACACAATATTCAGAAACTTAGCCACAACAACAAACATTTAAAAATCAAAGCACAAAGATTCCAAAGAGCTGAAATATTCCCCTGTTCTTCCTGCTGTCTGAAATATTTAGCTAGTATCACAGAGATTTGGCTAAGTGGGGTCAATCAGCTGTTCAATCTATTACAGCTCCTGATCTGTATTCAAGATAGTGCAGCCTAATGAATGTGGTAATGGAATCCTTGTGCATGTATTTCCATAGCAGGGTAGAGATTTGCATAAATGTCATCTTCTGTTGACTTGTCTGCTACAGGAGAGGAAGTATTGACCTCACTGGGAACTCTCTTTTTCCCATCCAGTCAAGGGAGGGGGGAAAGAAACGTAATAAAATGAGGATGGAATACACACAAAAAATGCAGACAAGTTTTAGAATATTTAATAGGTCTCATCTGGTAGGGCATGATAACATGTAGTGGGATTTGGCTCTAAAATAGGAAGCTAATATAAGTGCATAGTAATGAAAATCCAAAAGAATTAGGTTTCATCACAGGCATGACTGACTAAAAAAAAATGCTGTCATCATAGTACTATAAAGGAGCTTGAAGAATGATATCCTACAGATTTTCTGCAGTTTTGTGCATTCATTATATTATCCTGCTCTTCCATGCTCAACTTACATGTCATAAGAGACTGTGAGATTTCAATTCTAAAGAATGACACACAGAAAAAAATGTAAATAAAAATAACTGACTGTACACACCAAGCGTTAAGAACAAGCCAGAATTTAGAAGAAAGCAACAGACAACAAATGCTGACATTGCAAAAAAGCTGAAGAAACAGTGGACCGCCTAGTTAGTTGCCGCAAGAAGATCGCACCGTCAATGGTGTGACAAAGGAGCAACAATGATGCATTAGAATATCTGCAAGCAAGAACTGGTAGGACCATCAAATAGAGAAAATATTAGAAACTGAAAAGAAGCTAAACTTCTTTGTGATTTTAGAATTCAAACAGGCAAGCACCTGCCATATAACATCACTGATTTAATAACTGTTAATAAGAAAGACCAAAAAATAGTTTGGATAGTGTATGTTCCAAGTCCTAGAGAAAAGAAGAGAAAAGAGAAAAAAGAATTGGAAGAAAAGAAGAAAATAGAAATAGAATGATTGTTACAAGAGAAATCAAATAATCCAATAGCAATAGGCAACCTGGTACACCAAAACATCTGGAATATTTTTTGAACACTATCAGCATTGACAAAAACACCATCAGTCAATTGCAAAAGGCAACTATACTTGGAACAGCTTATATCCTGCAAGAATACCTTTAATACCATGAAACAAAAATATCTATCTATCTGGTTCCTTCGGAAGGACTTGATAAAAATTCCCAATCCAGCATAAACATCTTTCTTACGATATGACCAACCATAACAATAATAATTATTACTTAAGAACAGAACAAAATAACTTATATAGTGCTTCATAGTTGGCTGAGGAACCAGAAAGTAAAGGAAGCATGAGATTCCTTCATTTTTAGCAGAACTTCATTAACAAAATATTAGTCCATAAAACAAGAACCTAGGAAAACTTAATGTAGATCTCAGAATCCATATTATGATCCTGTGAATTGAACTTTAGATATGAGAGCAATATATCTTTAATTATTGTAGTCAGGTACTTTATTTTTAATGGGGTTGGAGAGAAATCCTGATGAACTTCCTTTGCACACAGAGAGAAAAGGTACCACTTATGATTAGTCTCCGAATTTACTACTTGATTATAAAAATGCGAGTCTGAAAAAAATGCCTACCTTTTCAGCAGTGTTTTGGTGTGGCTAATCAAAGAAGGCTTTTCTGGCACACAGCAAGTATGAATATATAGGGCACTAGCTGAGAACAATGTATCTTTATGCTTTTCCTCATGGTGGCTGGGTCATGGAACAAGCATATTAATCAGTCCACAATAAGTGCAATCTCTAGATCATATTTTAACCTGATTCTCTTTATTATATCGAATGAAATTACTAGAGTGATAGGAATCACAAAGGAACTGTTCTCCAAGTTGCAAAAACAATCAGACCAGATATGGGAATTGTACAAGAACTGTTAATCTACGGTAATTTCCTTTTTTGAACTCAACATTTCAATGTCCTAATGCCAACTATTTCGGGTAATCAGAACTGAATCAAGTCCAATATTGTTGGGCTGATTCTGGATAATATTATATCTTTGTAACTTTGGATGATATTTAGGGCTTTGCAAAAATTTAAAAGGGTGATCCAGTGATGCTTCTGAGACCTCCTCTGTCCACCCCAATAGTATAAGGAGGGTTTTATATAAATCTTGCTCCCACCCTGTTGCTTTTTCTGACCCTTCCAATTGCTGCCTGTAGCTGTGAAACAACACTATGTTTCTCAGCAGGTCAGAGGCATTGACTCTGCTCCTCAATAGAGAAATCATATCATCTCCTTAACACAAAGCATTTTATAGGTCAAACTGGCCCAAACAACCAAATAGTATTTAAGCACTTATACTCCATATGGTTTTTCCTGTTGTTAGGACATAACTACCACTAGCATCCCAACATTTAAGAATTAGGGATGAAATTTGGTTGGAGAAAACTTTTGCGTGTGCATACACACACGCAAACACACACACACACACACACACCGGGGGGGGGTTAATGGGTCCTGTGACAGGCGTTAGCTTTAAACTATTCTTGTAATTATACTTCAAATCGATGCAACATTCTAATAAAGAAGTTGAATATTATAGCATTAGACTCACCTTGTTCACATACCCCACATTTTAATGAAAGCAAAACTTCCTAGCAGCTCTTGGGAACACATTACTCCCCCCACCCCCAATCTCTTTAAAACTCTGCAGCATTGGAATACCATTAAGTTCAAACATCCCTTTAAAGTATCATTTCCTAATTCTTAGCATATAGCAAGAGCAACTGGGTGGCAAGCATGTTTGAGACTCCGAGGAAAAGGGCTGTTCAGTTGACCTTGGTAACTTAACTGAAACAGTATATGTGTAAATCCATCACAAATCCCAGGCCTTTTACAACTTTCGTCCCTATGGAAATCAGATCGCAAGATTGTTTACAAGAGACGACAATTCATTTGGCTAAAGAGCCATGATAGCGGAGCCTCTGATATCATTTGGAATTGTGGTAACTTAATCTTACATAAATAGGCTAAAAGGAAAGGAGCGAGGATTAGGTAATTATTGCAAACAAATCAGTTTTGATATTTCATATTTTTTTTAAAAGGCACTCATGTCATATTTTGGCACTTTGGCTACCTACTTCAATTTTTATGTAGTGTCCCAAAATGTCAATTCTCCCTTCGGATTTTGAGATCCTAAACTGCAGTCTTTTAAACCATGGAAAATAGCTTCATAAAAATATTTTACTGCACAGATTAATGTATAAGATGACTTCAAAATTGTTCACTGTGGGCCAGCCTATTCTAGGAAGAAAATGGGGGGATTTTCATTGACATCCTGTATTCGGAAATAATCTACCTCTTCCAATTGGAGAGCGATGGATTCCTTACAATTCTAGTACTAAAGGCCCACATTCTTGGCACTGAGAACAAATACATTTTGATCAACTTTTTGAATAATCTTCCCCAGATAATCATACAGTATATAGCCATATGCTTAGGAACAGCACTGACAATGGGCACATTATATCTTTTTTTGTCTTCAGCCAAAAACCTCTTAGAAATATTTACTGCAAACAGATGGAAGTAAAATATTGGCCTGAAGGATTTGTCTTAAAAACTCTTGTCTTCTGAAAACACTGACGTTTCACTACTTACAATAACTATTAGCTAGTTGTTGTACTCTGTCAACTATAGGTCAATTTTTAAAAAAATTAAACAGCACCACAACACATTCCCAAATTACTCATATCTTCCAGATTCTTTGAATATAGCATTTGAGGTTCAACTTCATGCCAATCTGAAAAGCTTTGTTTAGAACAAAGTGTGTTGCATGTCTATTTTATTTTCTGCCTTTCATGTGCAGTAGCACATGACTTCCAAGTAATTTGAAATATACAAGCTGCTTATACCGTATTTAATCATTTTTTTCCAGAAATGTAGCCTTGATGTGGAAACAACAAACCTGTCGCAATGCTAGCAGGACTGATATAAGCTATTCTTTTTTGTACAGCACAGCTGACTTCTTACTTTGTATATACATGAATCACATTATACATTTGTAATATTATATGTGATAGGGAAAAATAAAGTGAAAAACAAATGCATTGCTGAAAAGGTAGACAATGATAGTGATTAGGTTTATGGAGTACACTTTCACATAGCATCTATCTGCAACTCTTTTTTTAAAAAAAGGAGAAGATGCACTTGATTTAAGGAGTCGGAGGCTGCATGTCGTTGCATGCTCCAAAACACCATTTGGCCTTCAGATCTGAAGCATTAAAGGTAGAGGTAAAGGTTCCCCTCGCATATATGTGCTACTCGTTCCCAACTCTAGGGGGTGGTGCTCATCTCTGTTTCAAAGCTGAAGAGCCAGCACTGTCCAAAGATGTCTCCGTGGTCAAGTGACTGGCATGACTAAATGCTGAAGGCATACGGAATGCTGTTACTTTCCCACCAAAGTGGTCCCTATTTTTCTACTTGCATTTTTACATGCGTTCGAACTACTTGGCAGAAGCTGAGATAAGTACGGGAGCTCACTCTCTTACACAGAAATAGGGATTTGAACCATTGAACTGCTGACCTTTCTGATCGACAAGCTCAGCATCTTAGCCACTGAGCCACCTCATACCCTACATTGAAGGATTACTCAATCCTAATACTGTCGTTATTAATAACCACTAACAAAAAAATATGATGGGAGATAAACCCAGTTGTTATGACCTGGGTTGTAACCTTCTTGCATGAACAAAAGATATTCATAGACATTTCAGTCTGAAAATTCACTTCAATCTGAGAGAGCAGTAGTACAATTCCATGAGAAATTCCCCTCTGTCTCCTGTGGTTTAAAAGGCAACAAAGATATTTTAGCACTCGACACACATTAACTCACAAGTACTGCCAACCTCTAAGAATGAACAGCCCTGAACAGGAGCTTTGCAACAATCTTTGCAGCTGGTTAGAAAAGAGGAGAAGTTTGGCAGAAAAAGCCAAAGAAAAATTCTTTTCTCCCAATCTGCCAGGGAAAAGAATGCTATCTACTGCATGTTTCAGAGATATTCCTGGCCTCTTCTGCACTACATATTTTGGGAGCTGGAGTTTTCTGGTGTCAAGAAAGAGGAAAATGTGCTTTTCCCCATTCCATCTTTTTTTTCTTCTTTTTTTTTTAATGTCCCTGGCAGGGAAAGGGGGGAAAAATCTACAACAACCTCACAGCATGTATTTCATTCATTCTTCCAATTTTGAGGCCCTTCTTAAGTTATAATATAATTGGGCTTGGGGTTGAGTGAAAGTTCATAATCCATAACTTTGCAGGAAAGCAATGTCACAGCTGAGTCTGATTTGGAGCATTGCTTTCACTGTGCTCTTGATGGAACATAATAACATTTAGCTCCAGTACAGCACGATCTCTCTGCAAAATAAGGCAGCCCCACTATTGTATTGCTTCACCTTACCTGAAAGATTTTAAGGAAGCAATTGCTCTGAACCAGCCAACTTTCTCCTCTATTCTTCCAGGCTAATGTTCTGCTTGTATCCAAATTGACTCTATGGCCTGCATGTGAACGAAGAAAACAACCAGATTGGAGTCCCCACCCCCCTCTATTTCTCATTCTCATAACTGTTACCTATATATCTGTGTTAGGCATAAGCTGCATGTAATGGAATGTGGAAATGAACTTGAGAGACCGGAGGAAAAGTCACAGATAGACAAGTGGCATATAAAAGATAGATTAAGCAGGAGACCCTATACCAGTGATGGTTAAGAGCTGAGGTGGCACAGTGGTTAGGGTGCAATACTGCAGGCCACTTCAGCTGACTGTTATCTGCAGTTCAGCGGTTCTAATCTCACCGGCTCAAGGTTGACTCAGCCTTCCATCCTTCCGAGGTGGGTGAAATGAGGACCCAGACTGTGGGGGTGATATGCTGACTCTGTAAACCGCTTAGAGAGGGCTGAAAGCCCTATAAAGCGGTATATAAGTCTAACTGCTATTGTTATTGCTAACCTTTTCAGCACTGAGTGCTGAAACTGGAACATGCACGTACGCACCAGAGAAGACAGCAGCTAGCCAGTGCACTTGCGCAATGGACCAGCTGGCCAGCATGCATGCAACGAAATCCAGAAGAGCAGCTGGCGACGATGCGCCTGCCCACGGAAAGGGCTCTGCATTCCACCTCTGGCACATATACCATAGGTTCACCATCATGGCCCTATAACATTTCAATGGCTGTCCAGTCTCCTTTTTAAAGCCCACAGTGATGGAGCACCCGCAACCTCTGAAGGCAACCCATCTCAATGGTTTATTGTTCTCACCTTTAGGAAATTTCTTCTTAGTTCCCGGTTGCTTCTCTCCTTGATTAGTTTCCATCCATTGTGTCTTGCCTTGCCTTCAGATGCTTCAGAAAATGCTTCTTTGGTGGGGCAGCCCCTGTTCCATGTATAAATTATTGCATGTGAGCCACAAGGGTATGACTTCATGAGCATCTATGTATCTACCACTCTGTGGGCAGAACCAAAACAAGGGTTCGTCACGAGGACTAAGTAAAAAGCCTCTAAAGTGTAAAAAAATAATTGATGGAAGAATCATTCAGACAGACAGTTATGGTTTATTTAAATAAATCAAGATCCTGACTTGAAAGTTTGCAGGACGCCTCTCCAAATGTTAGCATGTGCTTACAGGTTACCACTTCAGTGTTGTGAAATCAGAATTTGATTTCTATGCTAGCTTTTTCCAAGCTGCTGACCACTCCATTCAGAACAAAGGGAAAGCTTCTTCATGCCATTCCACTGACAGATTTTCTAAAGTAATGTTTGCATCACTGAGGAAGTTTTACTTTTTTCTCCAGAGAGGGAAGGTAGTTGATTTTTTTCCAGATGCACAGAAGATCAAGAAATGAACAGGTGGGGAATTGTACCTGAACCCTCCTGGGACACCTTTAATTGCCCTCAGTATTCCTGCAGAGATACCTTGGACAATCAAAATGTCAATCTTTCACATCTCACCAAATTTGGACCTTTGTAAAAGACGACTTCATATTTGTAGATCTCCATTCCAACGGAGTGTGCAGGAACAAGTTCTTCATATTCATCACTTGCTGTCTGGGGTTTTCGATGGGTGCAGTGTTGTTAACAACAAGAAACCAGAAACCCAAATTCTGTTCTGCTAGCATCAACAGTACATGTTTAATGAACATTTGTTTTAGTTTGAGTACATAGTGTATAGCCTAAGCATTTTGGCAGAATGCCCCATGCCTGTGAAAAAAATCTGTTTCTTTAACTCCATTACAATTTACAGTTTAATTTTGTAAATGGTGGGTTTACTGTGCCCTTCAGCATGACTTATTGCCAGTGTTTTCAATCACCAGACCAATCATAAGGCTGGATCTTCTCTTCCACATTTTTATAAATATTTACCATTCAGGAGCTTGGCCCTTAAACTGGACACAATTATTAAGCAGCGTTGTCACGTTCCTGGAGAGAAGCTGAACTCCTCCTGGTTGCAGAGCAATATTTCCCTCTAGCTCTTCTCCGGCTGTTCTTAGCCTCCGATTTTAAACCATTCCCCAAAGTAGAAATCCTGCTGATTAATGGAACTGAAATACATGCACTAATGCTAGAAAATGCATATTTCAAGAAACCAACACACATGAAGACATAGAGGGTATACTGACCTAATTGCTGGATATGTTCCAGCATTGAATGATTTGTGCTTAACAAGTAACAGTTTAAGGTTAAATTATCACTATAGGCTTGGGCTATAATTCACTGCTGTTTCTCTTGGGATGCTTGAAAAGGACAATAAAAGAGATTGAGATTGCAGAGGAACTCATTTTGCCTTCTTACATAGAAAATTTGATTTTTGAGGCTGCTTCCTGACTGCTGCCAATTCTTCTTTCTGAAGACACTATAGCAATAGCACTTAGACTTATATACCGCTTCAAGGGGCTTTAAAGCCCTCTCTATGTGGTTTACAGAATCAGCCCATTGCCCCCAACAATCTGGCTCCTCATTTTACCAACTTCGGAAGGATGGAAGGCTGAATCAACCTCAAGCCTTAACAGGAATTGAACTCCTGACACAAAATAATTAAGTGTAAAATTTTCAGTCCTTGTAATATTTAATTACTTTCATTTGCAACTATCTGCCAAACCTTGTTTTCTCTGTGTGTCAACCATTTATTCTTTTTCTTCCTCATCTTCTCATCTGCTGGTAGGAAGACATCCACAGTCAGGGCGCTGTAGCTTGAATGCATTATGTCTGAAATTATTATGAAGTTCTATGATTTTAAAATTCTACCTTGGTTTTGTCTGCTCCAGTGGTGGGTTCCTAACCAGTTTACTACCGCTTCGCTGAGCATGTGCGGCTGCACACAAGTGCACAATTGGATGAAAATTAGTCAGAAAAAAGGAAAACAGCTGAGGAGCAGCAATTCAAGCTGCCACCCTGGATCAGCTGGGCTTCAGAAGCTGGAAGAAAGGTAAGTATAACTCATGGGCAGGCAGGTAGGCCCACTTTTTAAAAAAACAGAGAACCAGTTTGCTCTCTATTTAGCAATAGCAATAGCAATAGCAGTTAGACTTATATACCATTTCATAGGGCTTTCAGTCCTCTCTAAGCGGTTTACAGAGTCAGCATATTGCCCCCAACAACAATCCAGGTCCTCATTTTACCCACCTCAGAAGGATGGAAGGCTGAGTCAACCTTGAGCTGGTGAGATTTGAACAGCCGAACTGCAGAACTGCAGTCAGCTGAAGTAACCTGCAGTGCTGCATTTAACCACTGCGCCACCTTTGAAGGCAGCACTACCGGTTCAGGAGAACTGGTCTGAACTGGTAGGAACCCACTTCTGGTATGCTCCTCCTTAAACAACCCATTTGAGTCTCTGCAAGTTTAAAATAACACTGAAGGAAAAAAATAGGAATATGGATCCCAATTATAAATATCTATTTACAAAAATAATAATAACAATAAATGAGCAAGGCCAAGCAGGTTCGTAATTAAGCAGTAAAAGTGAATAAACTGAAAGAGACACCAGGCATAAATAACTCCAGAGATGAGGGAAACATATCTTGTTATGAATATGGAGCTAACCAGGTCTGGATAATTAAAATAAACAAATATAGGGAAACTGCTAAATAATTTACAAACAACTAGTCTGAAATCTCTCATTATGTTCAGAACACAGAGAAACCATAAAAGTGCAAAACCTTAAAGGTAAGGAATTCCCATTCATATATTTTCAAAATTATGCAAATGTGCCTTTTTTTTCTCCATATAAAATAGTGGAGGTAGGATCTCTTTAACTATACTTGCCAGGAAGCTTGGTGAGGTTGGTGTAAAAAATTGGAGCGGTGGGGTGGAGTATGGTGATACCTAGGAAAGAAACTCAGGAAATTGAGTGCTGACTGAGGGGACAAATATTGAGAGACAGAAACCAGACATCCCTAATCCTGACCAAAAGCCTAGACCTCCCAAGTTCTCAACCCCCAAAGCATGTAACTGGTCACTCCCATGAATGTCACCTCATCTTCCCTACAAGATTGTGGGATGTAAAATGTTATAGTTGTTACACATTGAACTGTGTTGGAACAATGGCACCTTAAGGGAAAAACATTTAGTACACAAAACAATACCCCAAAACTGTTTAATATCAAGGACTATGAACAAGATATGACCATCAAGAGTAAAGTTTGAGTTCTCAGGGTATTATGGCCAGTTTGTAAATTGTAAACTTAGATTGGGACTGAGTTCTCTTTTGGAAGTTAGAGTTTACCCTTAGTTTAGAATAATAGGAAAGTCATTCGTCTGCATCCCAATTTATGATAAAAGTGGCAATGCAAACATAATGAGTATGAAGCACTTCTGAAGTTTCTGCTGGACTAAACTAACATTGCTAGAAAAGAGTGGAACAAATATATTCATAGATCCATATAAGGAAAAGTAATTTCAACACTGGAGGTTTTAAAGAAGAGATTGGATAACCATTTGTCTGAATTGGTATAGGGTTTTCTGCTTGAGCAGTGGGTTGAACCAAAACATCTCCAGAATCGCTTCCAACTCTGTTATTCAGAATGAATGAATGAAAGAATGAATGATGTTCCAGAAAAAATCCTTTCAAGTAGAAATTCAGACAAATTCAATCCAATGTGATTGGAAAGGTTTATCAGCCTTTACTGACGCTGCTGCCAACTTTTCGGATGTAAAAGAGAGGGAATGAAAACATATCTTGTCTTTCTTCTCTCTCACACTTTTCTGCCCTTAGCTCTGTCATTACATGCTGAAAATTCTGAGACCAGTTTGTCTGCTGAAATACCTGCCAGAGATTTTCAGTTCACATTAAATCAATTTATGAATAGAACATAGCATCTATGATTTGACCATAGATTTTGATATAAAGTTGGTGATTCAAGGAACAGAGGTTTATGCCCTTAGAAATGAGGCAAATGTATGAACTATGGTATACCCAGATTTATTTTTCTCCTGAAAAGAAAGAGCAGTTAAATCATACTTCCATATTATCTGACTCATGTTGCTTAGACTCTGCTGGTATGATTTTGGCATGAATCTTATTTGAGTTTTGATTGCAGCCATTTGCCTGATCATCAACCTGAGGATATCAATGGTACCTGCCCATGATCAATACTCCACAGATAAAGTGACACAGAAAATAGAATGTTGAACCAAGAAAGACTAAGGAAAGTATTGGCTTGTATACAGTCTCCAGCCCCTCTATGGTATATTATTTCCTGCTGGGTCTTTTCCTGCCCTTAGAATAATATTCCCCCACCCCGCAAGTGGAATCTTTATGATAGATCCTCAAGCAACCAAGTGTGCATTCCTATGGTTGCTTTGAAACTTCCACAAGTTTAGTCTTCGAAAGTCCTTGGGAAATTGTAGTGTGAGGAAAGAGGACTAGAGATTTTCATAACATCCAGGCTAAGGAGCTTATGGCTGGGTTCAAGTTCAACTGAAAATACATTTGGTTCTCAAATGTGTACTGATCCAATGGTATTTTGTGCAATCTTTTTATTTTTCAGAAAGAGAATATTATGGATAAGGCTGGTGATAACAACAGTCATCCAAATGCATGGCATTAATTTTCTCTTCTAGGCATATAGTATTCCAGATCATGAAGCAAGTTGTTAAAGGAAAAGTTGTTATTTTTTTTTTAAAAAAAGATCAGATATAGATGTCACCAGTCTTCAGTACTGTAGAAATTATCTTCCTTTCCTCTGCCAGCCCCAAGATGCTCAAACAAGTGGATACATAATTTTTCTTCAATAATTTGAATAGAGCTCTCCAGACCATGACTATTTAGCATTTTCACTCCCATAATATTACAGAAATAATAGGGATGCTCTCAACATGCTTATTACACAATGCAAATTTTCACTAAATTGTATGTGTGTGAAAGTGTTGCAGGAATATCGAAAAAGAAATTATTCCAGTTTTGCATTCGCCTCCTCTTTAAAGCTCAAGCAAATTATAATGATCTTCGGAGATAAAAGACGTGAGCAGTAAATCCTTTCTCCGCATTCCAGTTGTTATAGTTGCTTTGACCTCACTTGGTTGCTTTGTGTTTGCTTTGACCTCACTTAATATTTCTTTGTGCTGTTGAGGCCGACAAAGAGAGTGGCCATAAACATCCATTTGGGGAAGGTAATGGTAGGGAGCAAATAGCAAAACATGTGTCAATGCTTCATGACATACATAACCTAATTTATGTACTTAAATGATGAAAAAACCTCAGACACAGGTTACACCGTAGAAAAGATCCAAACTGCCAAATCCTGCTGGCCGATAGATGACAATTTAGAATTACAGATTTCTGTTTTCAATACTGCAAAGTAGTGGTTTATCTGGATTTTTGTACCCCTAAGAAAGTACTATCATTGCTTTTCTTTTTTCTTTTATATAAACTCTGTGTCATTAGAAAGCTCTTTCCCTATCTTCCTCAGATTAGAAAATTGTGTTTATAAATGTATTTTGCATTCTATTTTTTTTTACCCACTTCTGAATTCCAATGAAGTGCTTATAAGCTTCCCAGGTAGCACTTTTCCCACACGAACTTGTTCAAAATGTAGCCCAGGAATAAATAAAGCATGCTTCTTAGAGAACATTTCCAAGTGTATACAGTATATTTCTTTCAGGCTATATCCCTAGACTTTGTTTAACTTAAACCTTTAAAGAATTAAAGATTTGATGGTATACCAATTCTTCAGATGTGAAATTTGTTGGTATATCTGACCTCTGGGACTTGAGAGAATGAGATGCACTTAGCACAACTGATCTCAACAAACTACACAGACACACAGAGACAAGCACACTGAGTTTAGGTCACATTTATGTTCAATCTGCCTGCTTAGCAGATGAAAATCCAAGCAGGTCCAGACCAAGAAACTCCAGGAAAATCACTAAGATTCAATCTATGTGTTTAAAAACAACATACAGTATAGCTGTCCTGGGACTACTGTTTCAGTCTGCCAATGGAGAAAAGCCTGACTGAATGCTTCACATCTGGGGAAAATTGGTTGCTGTGCCTCATTGCTGAGGCAAAATCAGAATCTAGTCTTATTTTGAAGTACTAGTTTCTGAGAAGGGATTGAAGGAGTTAATCGAAGAGGATGCTTCCCCCAGCCTTTTGCAAGGTACTATCTATTATCATCTTACTTTTCAGATATTTTTTATTAGTCTATCAAAATATAAAATACAGAAATACAAAGAAAAATGAAAACAATGGGAAAATTGGAGAGAAAAGGGAAGAGAGAAAAAAGTGTAGGGTAAAGGGGAAAAGAAAAGCATTGAGTTCCGATTCCCTTTAGCGCAGTAGAATAAGGCAATAGCATACAACCTTGACTTGTTACTTTTATGCAATAATATATACTAGCCATTTCTACAACAAAAAAAATCTATCTAGCAATAGTACTTAGACTTATATACCACTTCACAGTGCTTTAAAGCCCTCTCCAAGCCGTTTACAGAATCAGCATATTGTCCCCAACAATCTGGGTCCTTATTTTACTGACCTTGGAAGGATGAAAGGCTGAGTCAGCCTTGAGCCGGTGAGGATCGAACTGCTAGCAGTTAGCATAATTAGCCTGCAATACTGCATTCTAACCATGGCACCACCACAGCTGTAATCAACAAAATCCAAAATCAAAGTTTCATTCTTTTTAACCTCAAAGTCCAAAAGTGGTTTCCAAGTAAATCCAAAATTAATTGTATTCTTTCTCTAATCAAAGCAGTCGATTTAGCTATCTTTGCTAACTCCATCAACTTTTGCAGCCATTCATCCATTGTGGGAATTAAAATGTCATTCCATTTTTTTTTATTTTCAAGGCTATTACCATTTTTCCCCTTAAAGTAGAAAGAATGTGAACTAAGGTGTACTAAAGCCACAAACATCCAGAATAAGGGAAGAGAAGGTGAGCCGATTGAAGACCCACAAACATATCACATGTGAAGTGGAACTTCATGACTGATCCTGAAGTAACCCTGCCATCCTTACTTTTTCCTAGAATTACAGCAAACACTATTGGAAGGGAGTAACTTCAATTTGGTAAATTTTCAGAGATAATCCTATTGTTATTACTAGGAAAGTATTTCATAGTGGTAAGACAATTCATCAAGTTAGATCTGTTTAAGAAGAGAATGGATCCATGCCTTCTTGGGATCAGGCATCATTGCATGTTGTGGAAAAGCAAACTTAGTGTCCAAATAGAAGTAGAAGATGACTCCTCAAGAGCCAGAACTAAAATAAAATTACTTACAATGCTTGTCCGTTTTCTTGATAAAATATTATATATAGGTTTTTTTTCTATTTATTTCTTTAATTGTACACACCACACACATATACACACATTAAGCTTCAAATGGATCACAATGCCTTCAAGAACAATTTACTGCAAAGCTACAAACTATATTCAAATAAGACAAATAGATGATTATCCAAAGTAATGGATCAAGTCAAGTGGTAGAAGATTAAGACTCTTAATATCAATAGATTAAATGCATGTACTTCTACAGTCCATTGCCTCAGAGGTGGTATTCAGCCAGTTCTGACAGTTTCTGGAGAACCGGTAGTGGAAATTTTGAGAGTGGGGAGGGAATGGGTATTTTGCAGTATCCTTCCCCTGCCACGCCCACAAAGCGCGCAAAGCCCACAGAATCCCACCACTGCACTGCATCATACTTAAATGCTTATGGATTAAATCTGCAGTCTTATACTTAAGACAACATTTGATACCAGACAAATTTAAAATAAACAAGGCACACATGCATATCTGGAAGTGCTGCTGAAGTCAATGAGCCTTACCTTTTGGTAGATAAGATTGCACTCCTGATGCTTACTCATACAATATTTTGGAAGAAAAAAACAAACCAAAACTCAAAATCATATCCTATACAGCTTGAATCCAAAAGTTTGAGCATCATCCCTAATGTAATTTCATATTTTTCTTCAGGCAGATGGTTTTTTATGTCAAATTGCAAACTATTTGACATTCCAATTGGTATTCCAGTTTCCCTTATTTTCAGAAGGCATTAAGTATGGAGAATGAAAGAATGCACAAAAAAATAATAGTATCCCCAATCCTAACCAATGATCTTTTAGGTCCTTGTGCTATTCTTTTCACACCAGATATTAGACAAAGGAAAGTCATATGTTCATTAATTCAGCCTTTCCGAACTTGATACCTTCCAGTTGCACTGAACTTCAACTTCCATCATTCCTAGGCCAGTTCAACACATCTGGAGGACAGCAGTTTGAATATGGCTGCTCCACTGCAGGGTTCAGGAACCCCCATCATGCAGATCTCACACTACTATTGTGTGGCCTGCAGATCTACCACCCATAGTTATTTCAAACATTTGGCAGCAAATTGCCATTTTAATAATTACCATTTTAGGTATGTCTGACTGTAATTTTAAAGCTTGGAGGGGATAACATTGAGAGCTTTGGTTTAGTCCTCCTTCATTTTATTTTTAATTTCCCTTCCTGGCTCCATTATTCTTTTTTCACTCCCCATTTTTAATTATGTCTCCCCCCCCTTTCCCCTCCTTATATTTGCCATTCAAAATCAAACTATAGTCCTTACCATCTATGCAGATTCTCAGTCATCCGGATCATGGTTGTCTCAACCATGAGCTGGATGCTTTTCTTTTCTTTTCTTTTTTTAAAAAAGGTGCTTTTCTTTTTTAAAAAAAATATGGGTTTTTTTTCTCCTTGAAGAAGTCATTTCATCCAAGAAGCTTCATAAGTTCTGACAGGATTGGGGGAAGGGAGGGGATGAAAGGACCATATTTCTTGTTGTTTGTTTGTTTGTTTGTTTGTTTGTTTGTTTATTATATTTATATGCTGCCCTTTTCCCCCGAAGGGGACTCAGGGCGGCTCACAACTCAAACCAGGGAAGGGGGATACAGACAAAAAATTAAAAAACGACACATAACAATGCATAATTTAAAACACACGACAGTCATACCATTCGAGACAGGGGCAACAGCTCTTTAGCCCCAGGCCTGTCGGAACAGCCAGGTTTTAAGGGCTTTGCGGAAGGCCTGGAGGGTGGTGAGGGTTCGAATCTCCACGGGGAGTTCGTTCCAGAGTTTCGGAGCAGCCACAGAGAAGGCTCTCCTCCGGGTAGTCGCCAGTCGACACTGGCCGGCAGATGGAATTCGGAGGAGGCCTAATCTGTGGGATCTAATCGGTCTAGTGGAGGTAATTGGCAGCAGGCGGTCTCTCAAGTACCCAGGTCCAATACCATGAAGGGCTTTATAAGTGACGACTAGCGCCTTGCAGTCGTCTGGTCATTAGCACTCTTTCTTTTTGAAAATATATTTTATTCATTTTTCACATTCCATTTGCAATCACTTATATACAGGGTATTTACTATAAGAAAAGAAAAAAAGAAAAAGGGAATAAAACGAACAAATAAAAAGGAAACACAACTCATCATTCACAACCCCACCTAACCCTTCCATCCTCCATACACCCCATCTACCCCCTCCAACTTTCCTTTCTCCCTCTAACACTCCCCTCCTACTTCCCTTTCCCCTCAAACCTTCCTTCTCCCCTTACTCCCCAGACACCCTCCTTACATTCCCCTTACTCCTTCCTTACTCCTCCCTCTTCTTTCCCTCTACCTCCCTCCTTGGTGTATGCCTTTATTCGAGTGTTGTTTGATCTGATAAAAGTAAAATGAACCAAGGGAAAAAAAAACCCCAAAAAAAGAAAGAAAAGAACAAAGAAAAAAAGAAAAAAAAGAAACCACTCTTTATGTTGATCTCAGCCCCCCATCTTTATCTATGCTTAAATAGTATAAATCATTCTATCTATATTTTATTCTCGTCTCTTACTTCTTTGCTATTTACCCCAACCTTCTGTAGACTCTCCCGTTCCTCTTCCTAAACCTCATGATCCCTTCCGATAAAATTTAAGCAACGTGGTTCATGCCACATATTCAAATATGACTTTACAGAAGAGTAATCAAACTTTCCCTTCTAGTAAAATTTAAACAGCGTAAATGATCTTTCTTAACCTCCTTTTCAAACAGTGATTCAAAATAATCTAGCCAAGCTTCCCCTTCTTAGTAAAATTAAGCAGCGTAGATCAAATATTACTTTACACAGAAATCAATTTCTATCTTAAGATAATTCCAACCGACTTTCTCTTCTAATAGGATTTAAATAACGTAGTTCATTCCACATGCATTTTACCCTCATCCCTTACTTGTCTGATATTTACCACTATCAAATTTATACTAGCATTTGTTTAAAATCTAACTCAAAGCAATTTCAACCAACTTTCCCTTCTAATAAAAGTTAAATAGCATGGATCATTCCACATATTCAAATAATACTTTCAGCAAGAGTCAGTTAACCTTCTGTTTTAAAGTAGTCCCTTCTAACAAAGTTTAAGCAACATAAATCATTCCGCATTCTTTTACACTTATCTTAAGATAATCCCAACCGGCTTTCTGTTCTAATAAGCTTTAAACAACGTAAATCATTCCACATATATTTTACCCTCATCCCTTGCTTGTCTGATGTTTACCACTATCAAATTTATGCTAACGTTAATTTAAAATCTAGCTCAAAGTAGTTTCACCCAGCTTTCCCTTCTAATAAGAATTAGTCCGCTTTTTCTACCGGAGAGAGGTCTCAAACCCCCATTCAGTCCTCAACTTTGGCGAGTATTTTGAAATGTCTAAATTCTCGATCTCCGTTTTTCTGCTTCTCCGAGGGAGGAAGGGCTACCCCCTCCATCTTGCAGCCACATGGCCTGTCGCTTGCCTTCTCCTTCCGCTTGTCTCTCCTCTCTTCCAAGCGAATCAGGAAGTCCCGCCTTCAGAGTCCTACAATAGAAATCTTGAGCCTCCGAAACAGAGACCTCTTTCTGAGAGGTCACTTGGGAGTTTATCTGTGCCCTTAGGGTCACCTGAATCAGAGTACAAATGGGCGTGGAATCTTCTTGGAACTGCTAGAAAGACTGCATTGTAGACAGGAGATAGGTGTTGTCTTATCCCTCCCCTCTGTTGAGAGAAGTCTGCTCAATTTTAACATAGATGGGCCCTTTTCCCCCTTTTTCAAAGCAATGTTCCTCTCTATCTAGAATGTGGACTTTGCAGTCTTCAAAAGAGTGACCTTTGTCTTCCAAATGCAGTCAGACCTCTGAAGCTTGTCCTGATGATCTTGTTCTCCTATGTTGTGCCATGTGTTTGTGAAGTGGTTGTTTTGTTTCTCCAATGAACAAATCCACACATGTCTCTCAACTGGTTTACAACAAGCAAAAGTCAGTAGGAGAAGCCAGATTAATTTAACGAAGGCATATTTAATGACCACAATTATTTGCTTATTGACCATGATAAAAATGGTCATAATATTGGGTCCAGTCACATGATGACTCACTTAAAACAGCATACCTTAGTGACCAAAATTCTGGTCCCAATTATGGTCATAAGCCAAGAACTACCTGTAATGTAAAGAACATACGCCATACACCCATCTGTGGTCTTCCCATCTACTAGTGATCTGATCTGTATCTAACTGGCTCCGTTTCCAAAAAGAGAATTAAAAGAATGGGGAAAGCTTCATGTTTGGGAGAGAAATACATTCTTCCGTAGGAAAAATTAATAAACATTTCTTGACTTTAAAACATTGCTATATTGCTTTGCCAGTTCTCACTCTAAGAATCTAAATCTCAGTTTGGTATCTGCAAAAGACATCTACCTTAACATACTTAAATTTAAAGGAATACGATTTTTTTTCTTTTAAAGCAATGCTACATTTCACTGTCAGTTCCAATTTGTATGAAAATCTGAATTTAGTACATGCAAGAGGCATCTATCTTCACACAAGCACTGCTGTCATTCCTTTTACATTTTTTGGTGCAGTGCCCGCTCCAGTTTTATCTAATAATGGTTGAACCAAACCACTGGCCTCCATGCTCTCCATAGCACTCCTGTCTCCAGGGCCAACATTATTTGAAATGGATGGGTCTCAAATGTCTCTCCCTGTTCTCCTCCTCCAACCCCCTCCAAAAAAATATTGATGAAAGAAAAGAGTAAAAAAAGAAAGGAGAAAAAAAAGAACAACCGTATATAAGTGCATTCTTGTTCTTATTGAGACTATGTTAACACCCACCCACCCACCCCCCAAAAATCCCCATCCCTACTCCTCCTGACTTCCCAGGGCCCACACCTGGCACTGCCTTCTATCTAAAGTATCTTATATTCATATGGATTAAAAATAAAAATAATATATTAAAGGAAAAAAAAACCAAAAAAAAAGAAAGAAAAGAACAAAGAAAAAAAGAAAAAAAAAGAAACTCTTTGTGTTAAGCTCAGCCCCCCATCTTTATCTATGCTTAAATAGTGTAAATCATTCTATCTATATTTATTCTCGTCTCTTGCTTCTTTGTTATTTACCCCGACCTCCTGTAGACTCTCCCGTTCCTCTTCCTTAACCTTGTATTCAGATAAACATTTATCCAAATTTATAAAATAATTTCACCAAGCTTTCCCTTCTAATAAAAATTAGATAGCATAGATCATTCCACATATTCAAATAATACTTTCAACAAAAATCAGTTTACCTTCCGTTTTAAAATTATCTCATCCAGCTTTCCCTTCTAACAGAATTTAAACAACATAAATCATTCTGCATTCATTTTACATATATACATTCAGTATCACCCCACCAATATACGTAAATCATTCCGCATGCATTTTACCCTCATCCCTTGCTTCTCTAATATTTGCCACTATCAAATTTATGCAAGCATTAGTTTAAAATCTAGCTCAGAATAATTAGTTTCAACAAAAATCAGTTTACCTTCTATTTTAAAATAATCTCTTCAAACTTTCCCTTCTAACAAGATTTAAACAGCATAAATCATTCTGCATGCATTTTACATATATACATTCAGTATCACCCCACCAATAAGTTCCCCTTTTTCTGCCGGAGAGAGGTCGCAAACCCCCATTCAATCCACAACTTTGGTGAATATTTTAGAATGTCTAAATCCTCAAACTCCGCTTTTCTGCTTCTCCGAGGGAGGGGGAGCTACCCCCTCCATCTTGCAGCCATGTGGTCTGTTGCTTGCCTTCTCCTTCGGCTTGTCTCTCCTCTTTTCCAAGTGAATCAGGAAGTCCCGCCTTCAAAGTCTTGTAATAGAAATCTCGAGCCTCCGAAACAGAATTAAGATGAAGTTTTTGATTCTCAAATGTGACCGTAATGCCGGCTGGGGCCTCCCATCTATATTGAATCTGTTGATTTCTAAGCTCTTTAGTTAAGAAGGTATAGTCCCTTCTTGCCTTTAACATCTGGAAAGGTATTTCTTTGAAGACAATCAAGTTCTGGCCATCAATTCTCAAACTATTATTGTAAATTTTTGCATGATTGCGTTTCTGGATTCTTTTGTGGAGAAATATATAATTATGTCCCTCGGGAGCTGTCGCTGTTCCGCTACCAACGAATTCTGGCGATAGATTTTCCGAATCTGCCAATCAAGGTTAAGTCCCGGGCTTCCCACCGCATGGCTGAGGGCTTCAACAAAGGTCTGTTTCAAATTCTCTCGCTCCTTTTCGCGAAATCCTCTGACTCTTATTGTGAATGCCTTCTTATTAAAGTTTATCATAACGAGCTGTTCCTGAGTGTCTCTAATTTTTTGTTGTAAAATTTGAATATTAGTAGTCAAATTAGAATTAGCCTCCTCCAAACTTTCCAATTTATTCTCTATTTCAGCGGTATAATCTGACAGGGCAGACACGGCTGCAAACGTATTCACCTTCATTTGGTCAATTTTAGACTTTAAATCACCATATAGCTCGAATACAAATTCCTTAATTTCTTGTTTAAATCATTAAAGATTTGAAAAAAAAATTCCTGTGTTAAGAATTCTCCAGTAGAGGGCGTAGGAGACAAGGGCTGAGATTCCAGTATAAATTCTTTAAATTCCTTCACAGATTCTTTAGGCACATTTGTAGAGAGACGCTTCGATTTTGACCTGGGTGCCATTATAAATCAACAAATAAACAGTGCTTTCGCTCCCCTCTGTTTCCAAAAAAAACAAAAAAAACAAAATTATTTTGTTAAGGAGCGGTCTGCAGGAAGGTAAAACCGGCTACGTACATCCCCTATCAGTCACCAACAGAGAGAAATCGCCATTTTGAAGTCCATTTAAACAAAGAAGCCTCTAAGACGAATGGTGCTGGTATTTAAGATAGTAATAAAAGCATAAATCTCACAGGAGTGGGACCCGCCCGTATTAATCCTAGCTTCAAACAACTTTGCTTTGTCCTGGGGGGGGGGGTCACCTGTCTGGGGCTGCAAAAAAAGGCAGCTGAGAAGAACTGGCTGGAGATAAAAGCTCCGCTCACGCTGGATCTAATCTCTGTCCACAGCCAAAAAAAAGGAGAAAGGCTGTGAATTACGAATAGACCCTAGCACACAGAGCTACTTCCTGCCCCTTTCTTAGCCAAAAAGGGGTGATATCTATGATCTTAATTAGATATACAGACCAGATCTCTGAGAGGAGCTCGGTTGAGCTCTCCTCGGCAACAGGCTCCGCCTGTTAAAGAAATTTTAAAGAAATTTTCTTTCTTTAAAAAAAATTTTTTCCCTTGGTTTATTTTACTTTTTATCAGATTATAATAAACAACACTTGAATAAAGGAATACACCAAGGAGGGAGGTAGAGGGAAAGAGGAGGGAGGAGTAAGGAAGGAGTAAGGGGAATGTAAGAAGGGCGTGTTGGGAGTAAGGGGAGAAGGAAGGTTTGAGGGGAAAGGGAAGTAGGAGGGGAGCATTAGAGGGAGGAAAGGAAAGTTGGAGGGGGTAGATGGGGTGTATGGAGCATGGAAGTGTCAGGTGGGGTTGTGAATGATGAGTTGTGTTTTCTTTTTATTTTATTTTTTTATTTTTTTTATTTTTTTTTTTCTTATAGCAAATACTCTGTATATAAGTGATTGTAAAATGGAATGTGAAAATGAATAAAATATATTTAAAAAAAATATATTGATGGATGTCCTAACATTTCTTCAGATAGTTTGGGATCAAACTCATGGCACAAAAGGAAGCATTTCATAACAGTGGCTTCTGAAATAGCATTTCTAGCAATGGAACTCACCTTAGTTTCATTTTTTAGGTAGGCAAGATATACAGGTATCACTGTAACTCAGGAGCCACTGTGGAAAGCTAGTATCCAAGGCCATGCTTGATAGCAAGTTTTAGCAAGTTTTAAAAGAAAACAACCACTCTTTATGAGGTTTCAGATTTATATTGTTTGATTCAAAACAAAACAATGGAGTAAGATCCTGAGTTTACTGAGTTCCACCTCTGTGAACCATTTGTGGAAATGCTTGATGTTCTTTCAACAGCTAAAAAGCTACAACAGATAGCAACTGATGATAATGAAAATATATGGAATAATTATTTTTACTGCTAGGATTTATCTGTCTAATGATGTTTCCCAATGCAGTGAATCATGCTCATCTGCTTCTTCTAATCATTATTCTAATCTTTTAATCACTTACTTAAAATAATGCCTCCAAGATCCTGAAGATCCACTTCTCATGTACTACTCAAGAACAGCACAGACAGTTCTTGGTTTGTAAAACCCAATTCATCTACAAGATGGAGATTAACAGAGGAAAACATGAAATCCTACTTTGTTAATCTTATTTTATGACTTTATGGGTGTTATTTATCACTTTTAAGTCTAAAGGTGATCGATAACATTGTTATTGATCACTTTTAAACTTCTACAAATCATAGGATTGGTTTAGACTTGTGGGTCTGTCTTCTCCCGAGAACTTTTCCCATGTGCATCCAGTTCCATCTTTTAAACTTTGCTACCTTGTGGTATCTAGGAAGCAGGACTTCTCAGCAGCTGCCTCTATAGACTCTAACTCTACTTGTCTTTAATGAAGTCATAATGACCTGGATTTTGTCCCATGCATTTGGGTCCAATTGATCCCAGTCCTTTTTGGATGTTTGGTGGTCATTTACATTTTACATACATTTTTTAAAACGTTGACTGGTTATCTGGTTTGTTTATAGGTAGTGTTCAATTTAAAGTTATTCTCTCAGCAACTGTTCCAAGCAGAGGTGGGATCCTACTGGTTTAACAACCAATTCGCTGAGAGAACGCTTCACTTGCGCAATTTAGAGAATACTTACCTTTCAGATTACTGTTTGGTAAGGAAAACAGCTGAGGCATGGCAATCAGGTAAAGCCTGGGGCGGGCAAGTGGGCCTTCTTACCCACTGGGAAACCGGTTCACTCCCAGCTGATCTTTGGAGCTACCGATTTACCCGAACCAGTCCAAACCAATAGAATCCCACCCCTGGTTCCAAGTTACAATGGTGCTGAACACATGGTGACGTCAATCCTCCTGGGCGAACCAACCAAGAAACATGACTGGCTGAGCTTAATCTACTTTATTGTAACACTATATTAACAGAATCATGCAAAGATGAAATTACAAATTTCCTGCTTCCACTTTTAACCATTGATTAATTAGGGTGGGTCCTTCCTAAGTTTGTTTCTCTGACCCTTAAGTCCTTGGAGGCTCCTCCCTCTCTTGTCTGATTGTTTCCTGGGCAGCATATCTTTCTTCCCCCAAGGTCAGCCACACATTCCACTACAGGTGGTTGTTACCGGTCCTTGCAGTTCCAGCTGTCTCAGCACCCCTGAGATCAAGGGATCATCATGATATGGATGATTACCAACTTAATCACACTTATGAACAGTTTCCAGCTCCCCATCATCACATGATCACTATTTTCTTCTGACTTCCCCAGAAAGTCAATGAGGAAGCAGTAAGGTTGCTGGAATAAGTCTCCTTTATCTGCACAGCCTCCACCAGCTCCTCTGTGCTCATGCTATGCCAGCTACCACACACGCTTTCACCCCTTCACCTCACACATCCCTTCTATCCTTGCACTCTCATGTACCCTTCCCAGCCCACACCTCTTGCACAGCACTTTATACCCTTGCACATCTCCCTGCACTGCACCTTTCATGCACCTCCCTAACCTTGTCCTATTCCTCCTCACTCCCTCTTTCCTTTGATAGCAGCCACTTACCTGCCTGTGAGCCTAGAACTTTCAAGTTCCTGTGGGTTTCTCCACTGACTTTGGTTATCTGAAGCCTGCAGGAAGTTGGCTAACCATAATGGGATTCAGTTAATGGCAGCAATGGGGATTTTAGGGATGGCCACTATTAAGCAATGCAACCACATCATTTAGAGATGAAGATCCCAGTCATAATTGCTGTCATAAGTCAAGGATTATCTGTATTCTATACTCAGAGGCATGTTGTTTTAGTTTAGTGGTGCTGTAAATCATTAAATAACAAACAATACAGGTACAATTTTCATATGGGAGATTGTAATATTCCCTGTTGTTGCCCTGATGCATAATGCAGTAATAGGGGCCAGAGGACAAAGAATGCACAAATTTGGGGGGGGGGGGGAATAGTAAGAAAGAGTCCTAGGAGGGGGAGGGTTTCTATTAGAATAAAATTTAGCCCTATCTACCAGAATATTTTAAGTCGCCTACTCTCTGCTTAAATGTTGCTATGATTTTATTGGCACTTAGCATACTGTAAGTAAAGCTGGTTTTGACAATCCAGAATATATCAGAACTTGGCCAATTGATCTTCACAGAATGGGTTCAAATCAGTAAGATGGACAGTAAGAGTCGGTAAGAGTCTATTACAGGGTTGTTAAGCTTGCGGTCTGTGGGCCAGATGTGTCACCGCATTGGCCATACCTATGCCATTTAGCGAAGGAGGGGAAACTCACAATATGTCATGTGATGATGCTGTGACAACATGGGTTTGACACCCCTGGTCTATCAGATTCATAAGAATTGCTATAGAGGCATAATTTTAAATTTTCCTTCCTCTGAAATGAAATGAGTGGCCCCAAGAAACTTAGGGAAGGTCACTCCTGAGTTTCTTGCTCCTACCACTTTGTTGCTTCAGGCTATGTTGTCTCTTATCTGAAAATTCCCTAGGTAGTATCACTTCAACCATCTCCAAAACATTCCTACATACCATCATAGAAGGAAAAAATCTTCTTTGTTTTGGTCATCAGAGGTATGTTTTTGGAACTCAAGAATGTATTTTTGGTAATTGTTCCCAACTTTTGAATTCTCTGTCAAGGCAAGTGTAGAGAAATGAATGGCAGAATTTGTGGGCAAAGAGGAATCAGCTTAGAATCTCTATGTAGCTTGAATTCAGTTGACCCTTATCTAACTCCTAGCAGGTGCTTTTAGTTGAGAATATTGCTGTGCATAGGCATGAACACCAATAAATCAGTTTAATTGGACCTTCAAGTGTAGACCAAATCTTTTGCACCTGACAGCAAGTCAAGCTACACCTCCCCCTTCTTGGTATTCTTCCACCAGCAGGCAAATATATATGTATGTATGTAGGTATGTAGGTATGTATGTATGTATGTATGTATGTATGTATGTATGTATGTATGTTATTCTGGCAGTTCTTTATTAGATATGCTTGGTGGTTGTTACTGCAGAGAGGTTGAGTTTGACCTGCTTTACTGATAACATCTCGGGAAACACTTGCAACACTGTGGAAAGTATGCTTTGGGTTGTGTTTAAATAATTCAGGATTTTTGGTGGTGGTGGTGATATTCTATGCTACCATTTATGGTTAGCCACCTTGGGCACCATCTTTTCATGGAAAGATGAGTGATGAATTTGCTAAATGAATAGTAAACACCAACACCATTTACAACAGCTGCAGCTGCTACCTATTCACTGACCTGCTGGCAGTGCAAATGTGCCACTCTCCTTTCTTGAGGCTTGGTTCCTGTGGAGGAATCAAATGTTCGGAATTTAAAAGCTAAAGCCTGGTGGGGATGAACTAATGCCTATCAAAAGCATTAAGCTCTTGCCCTGTAATGTATTTGATTTCACATGGACTGATGATATTGGCCCTGAATGGATGACAGCAGGGGGCTGCCATTGTCACATTCAACCACACAGGCGAAAGAATACTTTTGAGTCTAAAGCTGTTCTAGGAGCATGTTGGCTAACAGATGAAACAACTACTTGACTTTTCTCTGCAAGGACTTTCGGTTACATCAAAGAAATACTGGATGGGATCTAATTTACAGTGCAAAGTTTATTTATGCAGAAAGGGGCATTCGGTTTCTCTTCCTGCACTTGCTTTTTTGCAATATAGAACGTTGCTTCTGACTTTCAAAAAGAGTGAATTGCTACTTTTGACTCTTGCACAGTTTAACAATTGCTGGCATGTCTCTTCTCCAAGACCAGGCTGAACTTTTGTAAACTTATGATTCTTTCCTGGGGAGAAAAGTGAACTAAGAGACAATTTTTTAGCAAAAAAAATTAAACAATATCAACATAGACATATTTTGCTTTTGAATTTATCTAATTTTGTTTATTTCTGAATATCTATTTAAAGTCAAATATCCTCAGATTTTCAAAGAATGATGCTGATCAACCTTATTTTAAAATGTCCTTCCTAAGTTCCTACGGCATTCTTTGAACATCAACTTTTTCTCTTCTTGATTATGCATTTACATTATGTTGTAAAACCATATCTTCTTCTATCATTTCCACATCTACTTTACTTCAAAAATAATTACATATACACACACACATATACACACATACATACATTATATTGTTATTTTGTCCCATCTTTATACTCATTAAGCCAAATAGGTTAACACAATGGAATACTGATACAGTTTTGAAACAACTCATTTTTGCTCAAAAATAATTTAGACCAGCATTACTGGTCACAATTATATAGCACCTTCCCATAGTGTTATTGACTAGATTTCAGAAAATGGAAGAGATGAAGTAACATTTGGGTTCACGATCTAACATCACCTAGAAATGTGGCTCCAAACATTTTCATAAACAGATATTGACATATATTTTAGTTCCCATTCATGACATCAGCTCCAGAAATTATGAACAATTTTTTAAAATAAACCTTAGACAGTCAGTCAAATTCTCACAAAATATTTTGAAAAAAGACAATATGATCATATAATACTATGTCAGAAACAGCAATCGTTTCATTTTGAGTACCTTACTATTAGCAGTGAAGTCAACTATCAAGACGATGTATTTAGATCAAAATACAAATAATTAAAGTAATTCGTAAAAGAGGCTTACTATTGGAGTGTTTCTATTTTAGGCTACAATGTATTGGACCCTCAGCTTAAGTGTGAAATTCCTCCGCAATCACCTTCCCCTTTATTCTTCATATATATGACTTCTACATATTTTCGTAGTTGAGGAATTCTGAAAAATGGCTGAATGTCTCCATGCTAGACCATGCTTTCTTTTTCATTCAAAAACTAAACAGATTCCTAAACAGAAAGCTACAAACAATTATAGACACCTGGAGCACATAACTAGAAGTAACCCAAGCGCTCTTCCACACAATTGATAAAACACAAGAAACTGCATTTTGATGCAAATGAAATTGTGAGAGAGAGGGGGGGGAGGGAGGGAGGGAGGGAGGGAGGGAGGGAGGGAGGGAGAGAGAGAGAGAGAGAGAGAGAGAGAGGAGAGAGAGAGAGAGGAGAGATTATATATTTTTAGATATTAGATAATAGATATTTTCCAGAACCAAATGCATAGCTGACAAAGACCACTTGAAACTGAATTACACACTCTCACAAATGTATTACTCTCCAACGGATTCCAAAGAAAAACAATTACCAACCTAATCCAAACGGAGACTCTCCCCAAAAACCGAGACACAGAACAGGACAATGGCATTGCCTTCTCCTTTACATCAAAGGCACCACAGATAGAATCAACAAAATTCTCCACAAACACAATATCAAGACAGCCTTCAACACTGACCAAAAAACAGCCAACATCTTAAGAAACCCCAAAGACGAAATCCAGCTAGAAAACCAAGGAGTCTATGAAATACCATGCAAAATCTGCCCTGCAACATACATAGGACAAACGAACAGGAGAATAAATGCATGCAAGAACGCAGTAAGAAAAAAGAGAAAACTTCCTCCCTTTTCCAGCACCTTAAAGCTACAGGACATGAAATTAATTTTGAAGGAACCAGGTTTAATCTCCAAAAACTGAACACTTCAACAAGAGAATAATTATGGAAGCTATCGAAATAGAGAAACACCCCCACAACATGAATAAACGTGACGATACCTCCTGCCTACCAGACTTCTGGAAACCAGCCCTAGTCAACAAACGAGTCCCCACCCACTACTCAAGCCATTACAACACAAACAACAATGGCCCACACCCAGCACAAATCAGCACCTATCTACCATGATACAACCACACAACCAATCAATCCACTTACTGAACAAAACCACCAAGCCACACATCCCCACCAAGATTTATAGAAAGATGGCAGTTCCGGCCATGCTTTAAGCCAAAAACACCAGCCTGAAGATGGCGAGTGAGACCTTGCCAAAACGTTGCCAAGACAATCTCAATCTTACATGGGAAAAGACCTTAATACAACAAGACCAACAATATATAAAATACATATAATACACATACACTATCATATGGTAGTTATCCCTAAATGAAAGTCTATCAAGCCATTGATCAAATGCCAAGCAAGTACAAATGCAATATTTTTCCAGTCTATGAAGAACAGGTATTGTGTAGGTGTATAAAAGTAAAACCAGAGTTCTGATGCCGTAGCCTATCACAGCAGGAGAAATCATCTTCCCCTTCCCAGCCATGAACATACCCAGACACATACATTTTTTTCATGGAGGAGAATGTATGTATTCATTTCAAGCTGTTATAAATAGGACACTGATCAACACTTGCCCATTTATATATGCATTGATTTTTCAAACCTTAACAGACTGATAGAATTAGAACTCACTTATTGCATATCAAGTCTTTCAGTGAAAATGTGAGATTAATGTGTAGTTGTCTAACAAACATTATCTCCAATGTCCTAGGGTTGTAACTGTTAGTTTCTTTACTTCCTTAGTGATCTTGTTGCATAGTTATGTTCCCTTACCCTTTTTTGTTGCTTAGATACTTAATTGCATTTTAGAATTAAATTTCAAGTTTAAATACATTATTTAGTACCATGGTATGTTATGCAACCCTAGATAATAAGCTGGATATTAATGGCTCAAAAGGGATTATTGACCACTTTACATATGTACTTCTAATCTTTTTGTTCCTCCTGAGGTTATTTTTGCACCTGGATTTTTTGCATTCTGGCAAGTAGATATTTTCTCTGAGTAAATATTTCCTTTTCAGATTATAGAGACTTTAATACCAAAAGTACAAATGACTCTGAGTTTCCCACCAGATCCAGAGAACAAATTGGTCACTATTTTCAGTCCCCATTTCCCAATGTTTCAATGAGAGATAGTATTTCAACAGGTTATAGAGGCACTGTTTCCAACAGTCTGACTTGTACAAGATTCTAAGAACCAGCCCTCAAAAGCCTTCGCTATGCTGTATACTTCAATTAACTCTCATCAACCTCTAGCCAGTAACTGATACATTTGTAACAAAATCAAATTAGCGATTGATTTCTCTAGTCATGTGCAATGAAGAATTTGAATCCAAGACCATGTCTTATTGGCTACTGATCCATCTTGAATGATGGGTGTCTGATTTGTAGCAAGGGAATCGGCTTTTAAGGTAGTTTTTGCAAAGCTTTGGCTATTTGTAAATTTATTACAGCATCAGTCTTCTTCAAATCAAGCTTGATTCCTGGCAACTTTCTAGACACAGTCACACCATTTCTGGCAAGAGTATGGAAGGGTTCTAAGACTTATGAATTGTGGATTTTTTTAAAAGATAATTCTGGAATTCATTATCAACAAATGTATCAACACTGGCTAGAGGTTGATGATCACAGTTCATTTAAGTACTGACTGAGGCTAGTCCTGCTCAACTTCTTTTGGACTAGGACTAGGCTTTCCTAGCTCTCTTAACTTCTGAGATACTTTTGAATCTCACCTTGACTATGAACCCTCTTAACACACAGCCTTAGATAAAAACCTATTTATTTAATTTGGTCCACTAACGGCACTATGTGATGTGGCTGCAATACAGTGCTTCAGATTCAGTTTGAAAGAAGGGTTTCTGAACAGGTGGAAGCAGAAACACAGCGCCTGTCTAAGCAGAAGCATTTCATTTCAGGTTTGTGTGACTACAGCCAGAGCCTCCCAAGAACAGCCATATGGGTCTGGAAGAGAAAATGGAGCTTTAATTATCTGCCAACAATTTCTGTCTTTCAAGCATATTTTTCATAAAGCATTACTAGCCTTAATGCACAATGGATAACAATGCCGTCTTGGGAAGTTTATTGAAAAGGATTGCTAAAACGAAATATAGGATGCTTCCTAGGAAAATCAAGTGCAGTCATTTTAAGTTTGATGACAAAAGCAGAAGTACATATCCCCACACTGTAAACTTTGGGTCAAGATTTGAACTGATTAAGTAGAGGGAGGCTTTTCACTCAGTGTAATAAAATCTACCCCCTAAAATACAATCCCCAAACTTTTTTTTCCAATATTTGGCGCTATCCAAAAATACAGATGCATTGTTTTTAAACTATAAATTATAGAGTTGAAGTAGCAAAACTCAGTTGAAGAATTCTTCCTTAACTTTTTTAAACATCGCCCTTGGATAAAATGTTTTGATTTCATTATAGCTAGGATTGTCCCCTAAAACACACACTTTTCCTGGCCCCACCAGCAAGTGTGTAGCTCTGTCATAGGGAGGGACTATAGGTCACCCTTGAAATGTGCTGCAGTAGAGGGCAACCTTATCATTTAAAGGCTTTGTAGTGCCCCTTTGTCTTAAAAAGCCTATCTCAGTGAGAAGTTGAAAACTCTTTTCTCTCTCTTTTAAATCACTATGGAAAAGGTTAAGGAAGTGGCAAAGCTTTGCAGGTGCCTACCCCACCTCCAGCCCCACTTCAGCTTCAGAGGCCAAGAAGAATATTGGAACTCATCAGAGGCCTGGTTGGATATAGAGAGTGTTAATTCTTCCATATCTAAGCCTCTTGTTAGAAATTCCCTTTGTCTCTTGCCCCAAGTCATTAAGCCGCTAATCCCATCACTCTTCCTAATCCGATGCAGTGGAGCCAGAGTTCAGTTTCCGAAACTGTCTTTGTTGCATCCCTAATAGACAGCTTGCTCTGGATTTCAGTGGATTCACTCACATTACAGCTTCCTTTTGCTGCTCTTTAATGAAGTGCCATTAATGAATCTTTTCCTCCTTCATGCGGTGTCCAGGGGCATCACTTGGTTTCGTGTTAAGAGGGGTAGGTGCCTAGTCCTCTTAGCAGCCAAAAAGGTAGGGGGGGGAGTGGAGGGAGAGAGGGGAAAGGGACCGTCAAAGGCAAAACCTAGGAAACAGGCCCATTGAAGGCCGATACCACTGAAGTACTCATTTAATTACAGAGGATTTACAAAAGAAAATCTCTCCTTTGTGACTGACAAAAGACAATAAACTAAGAAGTGATAGGGAAGGGTTCTCCAGCAAATCATAGAAGAGGAAACATGGCTGAGGAAAGCTATTTCCAACAATGTTGTAAAACTCTCTATAACTTGATATGAGTTCTAAATATTACTAAGCACTTAGTTGTTGAAATACCTAATTTTTGGTATTGGCAAGTGAGATAAGCAAAGCAGCTGCTTCTAGGGGAACTCAAATCCACCCTCAGGAAAGTAATATAAGAGATAGTGTGCAATACAAAATTATTTACTGGCCATTAAATGTATTGTGCCTAAATGTTCTTTTTTGGTGTGAGTATATTGCTTTGGCTTTAATGTAATTGCCTGCAGGCAATTTTTTTCTTATTTGTTTTGTTTCAGGGAATGCTGATGGGTATTTCATTCATCTGATCTTAATCAGATTGGAAACACTGACAGACCTGATTCAAGTAATGGATAAAAAAGTATTGAAATATGTTACTAGAGATATTTTCAGCATCATCTGCTTAGTTTGTTGAAGTCGAAACATGGCATTGTTAAACCCAGAAAGTGATTATGTTCCTAATTTATATTGTGCTTTGGTTTATACCATGTTGTCCAATCTCCAAAAAATTATTTCGAGCTTAGAAGAAAGACAGTTAAACACTAACTTTAATTATGATTTATTCATTGTAACCAATGTTGATTGTGGCATGGTATGTCATCCAATCCGAGAATGTTAGCTTATGTTAAGCCTCATTAGACCTCCAGGAAATTAATGTCAAGTACAATCATTTCTGCAGTTGTGTCTCTATTATTCCATTTTAGTCTTTCTTCCCTGTGGGTCCATCAAAGTTTTGTTCTGTAAATAAGGGCCAAGAGGAATGATTAGCCTTTGACCACTCTGTGCACAGTAATTTTGACATTGATCTCACAAGGAAGGGCTTTCTTTGTTACAGTTTTTAAAATTAACCAGCACAAGTGCCAGATAGTACAAAAGAGGCTGAGATATGAATTTGAAAGGGAATAGCAAAACATGGGTCCACCATATTATTCAAGTTTGTTCATTTGGATCACCTGTTTTTTTTTTAATTCCCTTCCCTCACTATCCCACATACACACTAAAAAGAAAGATTTAAAATTCCAGTGAGGTAAACTGGAGATTCCATTATCGGAGATTAACTGATTAACAAATAAAAACAGTGGGAAGAAATTACAGCAGCTGAGTTAATTTCTGATATAAAAGCTAATTTAGAAATCAATTAAGAGCAGCACAAAAGGCCTGTAAGTAACAATTGCTACTTTTTCCTGTGCAGAATCTTGAGGTGAAATAACTGCAGTGATGAGTCATATCCTACTTTTATCTAATAATATATATCACATAATATATTAGTAAATATGTGCTTCAGAAACCCTTTCTACTTAGATTACAGGTGGTGATGTACAAAGTCACAGAAAGACTATACAATAAACCTTAGCAATCAAAAGGTATAAGCAGCAGAACAATAATAATAATTTATTAAATGTATTATTTAATAAATTATTAAATTACTCCCAGCAACTCTGGACAGTAACACTGAAAATGACAATATCAAATGGTAAAACCATGGGAAACTATCCAAAAGTTAAAATCAGATAAATGGAATTTTGGAAGGCTCCTGAAAATCCAGAATTCTTTGTGTGGGACTTGGACGGTTGCCAAGAAGCCTATCTGGAAATAGCCTTTGACATATTGGGCATCTTCAGTTGGTAGAATAACATGAAGAAGAACCTGTGATGATTCATATAACAATCCATCAGGTTTTGGAGGAAACAAAAGCATTCTCAATGGACATTTGCTAATAGTATAGTAACGTATGAGGAAGAGGACTGAAGGGTTTTTTAATGTGCTGCTAAATGAGTAATTGTCAGCTTCTAAATCTCATTATACTTTTAATTTACTTGTGGGCAAGCAAGACACAGATCAACATTATGAATAAGGATCTAATAAATAATCATTACCAAATGAGTTTTACTGTTTCATCAGCACTCCTAATAATGGTTTATTACCATTTTATACATGTATTTATTGTACAGTGTAAATATTTTAATGCAAGCCATTTAAACATTGCTTTTAGTGAAAAACAATATATAGAATCCATAAATAATCAATAAATGTGATCACTAACAACAGGATGGGCATCTGATGATCTACAGACTATTCATTCCATAATAAACTTTTGGGAAAGTCTCCAGCCATGTGCCCCCTCCCTCACTGCTACCGTCACCAAAGAACTGGGAACTACTACTGTTTGGTAGCAAGCAGTTGATTCTTGTATGATATGGACTATTTGCTTTTAACTATTGGGAATAAATAGCTACTTATCATCTTATCATGCAAAGAAAAGAAAAACCTTATTAAAATTAAATCACTAAATGGAATCCCTAAAATAACACAGAGAACAATAGCAAAATAATAACATATTATACCAGCACAACTTGATGCAATTTTTCTTCTTTGATTGAATGATGTGCCATCAATAATTTTCAGTTTCCTAATTTCATTTTCTGCATGATGATCTGTCCTAAATCTAAGATACAATTTTGATACAATTTTCTCTCTAATCTCCTTTGATTTTGTATGTACAAATAAATACCAGTAAACTGTTGTTATATATAACAAATGAAGATCCAGTTTAATTTTCATTAAGCATTTCACACTAGTTTCCTTTCCCTTTCCATTCAACTGTTATTCTGAATGAAAATCTTTCAACCATCCAATGAAAACAAAAAGGCTCCATTTACAAATTGAATTGAATCAGAACAAAGCAATTCATTTCCAAATGGAAGCAACAACCATTCTTGTTGTTTTTTGTTTTTTAAAAAGCAGCTCTGCAATTTGGCAACTATGGGTCCTTACAAATTTGTATGAAGATTTATAAAAAGTTATGTGCAGATCATTTCTACTTCTTTTGATATATCTAGCTAAGTAAAGATATAACTAACTTGTTATATCTTTCTTTGAGGATCTGAGAAGCTTTCAAATGCAATGATATGTCTTTACAAGACCACGTCCACCTCCTAGAAACACTTCTGTTTTAAAGGTGCCATACCCATGCTCTTAAGATTACCGTGCTCTTCTGTATGAGCCTTCCTGCCTTAAGTGAAGGAAGTGGCAACTCAAATATAGAATGCCTTCTTTTCATTGATAGTTTTGCTTGCATTCCTTTCTTGTAGAGTAAAGCAAAAAAATCCTTGATTGCAACAAATTTACCTGCATTTGAAGGAGGGCAGAGAGGATATCCATTGATGGAAGACAGCTAGAGATGTATTATTCCATTTGATCTGAAGGAGTTGTTTCATATTCTCTCTCTCTCTCTCTCTCTCTCTTCTCTCTCCAGTCCTTCTCCCCCTCTCTCGCTCTCTCTCTCTCACCTCTCTCTCTCCCCTCCCTCATCCCCTCCCTCCCTCTCTCTCTCTCTCTCCCCCCCCCTCTCTCTCTCTCTCCACACACACACACACATTCATTAATTCATCTGACTTACTGTAGTGCGAAAATAATGTATAATTGTAGATCTATGTCTGGTGCGAGAATACAGGAAGTTATGTGAAAGTACAGCAGCCCAGGGCGAAATCCCATAGATGGTCAAAAAAAAGCAAGATAGCAACAATGACTTTGAATTGAAGTCCTGACCCATTTATGTGTTCATACTTCAATCATAGGATTGTGGCCATCTTCTTGACTTTTGTACATTCATGGAATGCCCCAAAGATCTTAAGATGTTACATCACTCCATCTGTCTCCAACAATGATCCATGCATTCCTCATTCCCTCTCCACTCCACTAGAATATTAGGTGGCCAGGATATAAGAATACCTGTATCTCTTTGAACAGAACAATGCTAATCTGACTTCTTCACTAAAATTGGGCTGAATCCTTGTTGGTTTTAGCATTTCATGACACTGTTATTGTGTCTTCTCATTCCCCCTGCTGTTAGTTGCAATTTGAAGCCTATCTAAGCTCCTCAAAAAAATATTGCCCCTGTACGCTTTATATTCAAGTAACTTATGTGTGACATATTGTGAGTTAGACACTTTGGAAGATTGCTGTATAGTCATTTCATGTCAATAGCAGCTTGGAAAAAAACAGCTGTAAACCTACAAATGAAGTCTAAAAGTGTGTCTACCATGTCTACCATTTTGTAAATAGCAACATTACTTTTTATTATTTACTAGCTGATAACCTGCATTGCCCAGGTATTATTTATAGGGGGAAAATGTCCAGACCAAACATGTAATTTCTAATGTTGGATTTCCCCCTTACCAAGGGAACCCCCTTGTAGAGTACTGTGAAACCATTACCATGGCAATTCCACTGTGCTGTACAGTAGAAGTCAATTTTATGACAGTACAGTAGAAGCCATTTTAGGTTGTATCTTAACAGAACACACATCACGAGGGGTTTTAGGGTTGTCTTACCCCCACAATATTTTTTCTAGAGAGTGAGACATCTGTGTACCAAGTTTGGTTGATATTGTTTGAGACGTTCCAGAGTTAGCTGGAACATACATACACATACACATACACACACACCACACATTCTTTTAATTTCTGCCTTCACCCAATTAATTGTAGGAACTGCTTCTCACCTTGAGGAGCAAGAGATCTCAAGACAATCAGTTGCCAGACAAAGTGTTCAGTGGCAAAGTACATGACCAGGCAACATTCATCCTAAGACTTTCTAGGTCAGAACATGCAAAGGCTTGATCTGCGATTCTGCAACCTGTCATTTAATTGTTCAGCCACCTAAAATGAAATAGAATGATGGTTATTATAAAGGAAAACTTAGTCCTTAGAAAGGCGGTAATGGATATTAATACAATAGCTGAATAACTAATAGTAAGCAAATGTTATCTTGATAAGATACTAGATGTCAGAGTTGAAATCCATAGATTCTCTTCTAAAAGCTATCCAATGCTCTTGGTTTTCTCTGGAACAATCACCCGATGTTGACTGCATGCTTTCTTTCCTGAGATACGTAATCAAAAATGAAATTGACTATAGAAATTGTACTTGTTCTCTAATCCCACTGCATTTTTATGAAGGGCCAGAAGAGAAACACAGCCAAGTTTATTAACACTCGCCAGATGATATTCCATTTAGTACAAAGAATGTTGAGATTATGAACATGGTTCTGTGAAAGAGCATGAGGAATCTCAGGAAAACCCTTGGCCCTGAATGTTTAAAGAATATTGTTCTGAATATAAACTTCAAAAGCATCAATGTGAATTTTAACAGTAATTTTGAACAAGGTAAAAAAAACCTTATGAATTATAAGCAAAAAAGAAAACAGGGGGTAAAATTTGGACCTAATCCAAATATTTTTCCAACATAGTTTCAAAATGATTGTTAGCGTTCTAGGTATGTATTGTTTTTTTTTATGATGATGATGATTTGGTTCTAACAATTCCATTGTGATTCTTAGACATTCTTTCCATAAGCAATTCATTTTTATCCCTAGTGGAACGCTTGCTATAATACCGTGCATCCTAATGGCAATGCTCAATGTGTTGCTGGTTGTCTGTTTATAAACAGTCTCTCTCTTCTGGAATCAGGGCTTATGAAGTATAGCAATAGCAATAGCCCTTAGACTTATATACCCGCTTCACAGTGCTTCTCACAGACCTCTCTAAGCAGTTTACAGACTCAGCATATTGAACCTCAACAATCTGGGATCCTCAGCAGAGATGGGTTGCTCCCAGTTTTACTACCTGTTTACCTTCGCGCACACTTTGTGCCCTGCACACAACTACACACTGCACATTTAAATTGTTCTTTGGGCATGCACAGAACAATTTATAATGAACTGTGCAGGCACATGCACTACAGTGATGGGTTGCAGGAGGTATGCCCAGTACCAGCATGCTGGAGCCTGCCCGGAGCACTGGGTACCATTCCAGTATGGTGATCCAGAGGGCCCACCCAGCCGCCCGAGCTCCTTCCTGTCCTTTAAGTCTTTGGTGCTTCCCTGCACATGCATGTGCAGCTGGAGCGTTGCGGAGGCTTGCAGAAGCATCGCAGGCAAGTACGAGGCATGCGTGCGCTGTGCATGTGTGCATCCATGTGGGTGACGCTGGGGATGTTCCAACCGTACCGGTTGGAACAGAATCCAGAACCCATTACTAACAACATGCCGGCAACGTCAGCGATGACTGGGAACCAGTTTGGGGGCGTGGCCAGCCTGGGTAGCCTGCCGGTTCGGTGACCCAGGCCAGAATACCACTACCGGTTTGTTCAACCAGGCCGAACCAAGAGCAACCCACCTCTGGTCCTCATTATAACTAAACTTTGTGCATCATTAATATTACATGTCAAGCACAGTGTATCATAATATAGCCCCAGACATAAGCCCCAAAGATTGAGTTTCAGCTCTGTTGTCAATTCCAAATGCAAGTAGTCCTTGGTTTGTTTAGTGACTGTTTGAAATTAGGGTGACTGAAAAAACTGAACATTATAAACGGTTGCAGGGCTTGGATATAATCATCCAAATATTTTATATCAAAGTGATATGTATATTACTATGATATTGGTCATCTGAAAAGTTATAAAGTTCCAACAGCACTGGGGGGGGGGGGGAAATAGCAATACCATTTTTCACATTTACAACCACTGCAGCATGCCCTTGGTTGGTCGTGTGATCAAAAATGCAGATGCTTGGGTAAGTGGCATGTATTTATGATGATTGGCAATGCCCTGGTTCATGTGATCATCTTTTACTTTACACAAAAAATCAGTTTACTTCTATCTTAAGATAATCCCAACCGACTTTCCTCTTCTAATAGGATTTAAACAACGTAAATCATTCCGCATGCATTTTACACCCTCATTCCCCTGCTTGTCTGATATTTACCACTATCAATTTATGCAGACAGTAGTTTAAGATCTAGCTCAAAGTATTTCACCCAACTTTTCCCTTCTAAGAAGAATTAAATACATGGATCATTCCACATATTCAAATAATACTGTCAACAAAAGTCAGTTAACCTTCTGTTTAAGGGTAGTCCCTTCTAACAAAATTTAAACAACATAATTCATTCCGCATTCATTTTACATCTATCTTAAGATAATCCCAACCGCTTTCTCTTCTATAGGATTTAAACAACGGAAATCATTCCGCATATATTTACCCTCAACCCTTGCTTGTCTGATATTACCACTATCAAATTTATGCAGACATTAGTTTAGATCTAGCTCAAAGTAATTTCACCCAACTTTCCTTCTAATAAGAATTAATCCGCTTTTTCTACCAGAGGAGGTCGCAAACCCCCATTCGGTCCCAACTTGGCAATATTTTAAAATGTCTAAATCCTCGCTCTCCGCTTTTCTGCTTCTCCGAGGGAGGAAAGGCTACCCCCCATCTTGCAGCCACGCGGCCTGCCGCCTGCCCTCTCCTTCCGCTCGTCTCTCCTCTTTTCCAAGTGAGTCAGGAAGTCCCGCCTTCAAAGTCCTACAATAGAAATCTCAGGCCTCTGAAACAGAGTTAAGACGAAATCTTTGATTCTCAAATGTGACCGCAATGCCGCCGGGGCCTCCCACCTGTACCGAATCTGTTGATTTCTAAGTTCTTTAGTTAAAAAGGCATAGTCTCTTCTTGCTCTCAACATCTGGAAAGGTATTTCTTTGAATTTCTTTGTCATGTGATCATCTTTTGTGACCATCTGACAAGCAAAGTCAATTGGGAAGCCAGATTCACTTAACAACCATGTCACTAACTTAAAAAAATGCAATGATTCACTTAACAACTGTGACAAGAAAGGTAGTAGAATGGAGCAAAACTCACTTAACAGATGTCTCACTTAACAACAGAAATGTTGGGCTCAATTGTGGTCATAAGTCATGGACTATGTGCAATTATCTTATTGAGTTAAACTGGAATTATTTACCACACACACACACACACACCACACACACACACACACACACACACACACCCATAATATATAATATATATATATATATATATATATATATATATATATATATATAGTTACAACCCCCGGTATGCCCAAATATGGGAGGAAGATCACTACTTCCTTTCTCTGTCCTTCAGCTCGTCACAAGAGACCATCCAGACAGAAACCCAAGATTGTTAACCACTGAGCTACAGAGTTTGACTCCTTATCAGCCAAGCCAGGGTGAAAGGTATCTATTAGATAAAGCTATCTATAGATACCTTTCACCCTGGCTTGGCTGATAAGGAGTTTATTTATTTATCAGCACAAATAACATATATATATATATATATATATATATATATATATATATATATATATATATGTGTGTGTGTGTGTGTGTGTGTGTGTGTGGTGTGTGTGTGTGTGGTGTGTGTGTGTATATGTATATGTATATGTATAGATGTAATGTATATGTATATGTATATGTATATGATGTATATATATGTATATGTATATGTATGTATACGTACACGTACATACACACACATATATACATATATACATATATACATATACACACACACATGCACACCGCACATATATATATCATAGCTTTAATATTTTAAAGTAATGAATTTTAATTGTATTTGTTACCTCAAAAAGATTTAGCAAGAGCTTAATCTTCACCAATATGTTTTTCTTTCCCCAGTCTCCCATTATTGTTTTTTTCAGTCACACTGTCCCTCTATTTATAAAATATAGTATAGACGTATGTGAGCACCTGCATAAATGCCTGCAGTTTCCAAGGGAATTCACAAAACTTCAGTTTAATTACTTAAAATCCTGACATACTTCTTTGGAAATAAAGTTGGAGATTTGCGATTAAATTTGTCACAGAAGAACAGCTCTTAAGTTTGGCTTTTCTGAAGATTGTAAAAACCATATGATTTAAAAAGAAATATTAAATATTATGATGTATGAAAAGATAGGCATTTGCACCTGTGTGAGTAGAGATCTATTAGGAACTATAAATCTTTGTCATGGCAGATTTCTTATGTTGGTTCAACTCTACAAATAATTTCTTAAGATGGTCATTCAGTTAAGTTCATGTCTATTGTGGGAAAATATGATAGAATTTTGGAGATGAGTATCTTCCACAAATGTGTCCTGTAAAAAAATTGTCCTACAATTGTTTCCCTATGTATATGCTGACACCCATGAAGAATGGTCGTTTTGGGGAGGGGGGAGGAAAAACAAAAAAAGAGGCAAAATTCTGCACACATGCCAGAGATAATTGAAGATTACTAGATATATCTAGCTTCTGATGTTAAATATATAGAGAAACGTACGAAAAGAAATGCCCATCGATGATTTAAGAAGCAGTGCAATGACTATTATTCGGATTTTGCTTGCATGCACATTAACACAAATACACACACGGTTTTGTATAATGTTGGTGGGGTGTGTGTGATCCTTTACATTCCTGTTGAAACTTTTGCCTGGTTTCTGATGCAGCTTGTTGCCCAACATCTGGACTCCACTGAGCAACCCAGAAATGGCTGCATTTCATTGGTGAGATGATTTTGGTATGTATGCTATGGAGGCTCTTGGAGAATCAATTGAATGTAACTTGTCAGGAATGTTCTGAACTGTTGGAGAGAAAAAAAATATGGTTTTATTAAATTGCAACTGTTTTCTGCAGAATTTCATTGAAATGAATTTCTCATTCTCTAAGTTATAACAATGAACTTCCCTGCAGTCTGCACAGTGAATTATTTGAACGCAAGATATCAGAATCCAAGTAAACAGAGAATTCAGACAACGTCAGCAGTCTCGGTAAATAAACATCATCTCCATATTCTGTTAACATAACTAAGACAAGTTTATGAAGTAGATATTTCTGATGCAGTGTCATAGCTGCCTAGTGGAAGCACTATAATGTCCTCTCTATCCGTGATAGGTTCTAATGAAAAGAGTTTGCAAATTCTGGAGGGCCAGAAAAACAACCATCACTGAGACAAAAATCCTATATCTGCCATAAATGTATTTGTGTGAAGAGTTATGAATATGAAATATATGAAAAGGTAGGCTTGTGTTGGGATGTCACAATGCACATGACATCGTTGCATTAAGGAATGACTATCTACTATGACCCCACTAGTGTGCAAACTTCTGCTGAAAATAATCACTGCAATCTATTCCAGTAGTATCAAAATTCAATATCATACATTGAATCAATAGTGGGATGTCTTGTCCAGCTTGGGAAAATGGTTTGATCCTGTAGTGAAAAATCTCTTTCACCCCCATGATTTTCTCCAAAATATGGAGAAAATATAAAAAGAACCTCAAGAATCAACCTCCAGAATAGGCTTTGGGGTGGAAACAGTTTCATATATTAACAGATTAACAGATCAACAAAGTTGGAAGGGACCTTGTAGGTCATCTAGTCCAGGGGTGGGTTTCTCTACTGGTCAGTACCAGTTCAGTGGCCACGTGTTGCTGGTGCATGTGCAGTTGACTAAATATTGTTCTGCACATGCGCATAAACATGCCAGCAATAGCATAAGAGATTGGGGAACTGGTTTGGGAGGGGGTGAGTCTGGGTCACTGCCAATTGTGCGACCCAGGCCACAATTCCAATATTGCTTCAGCCAAAGTGGGGGCAACCCACATCTGATCTAGTCAAACCCCACACACAAGCAGGAGACCCTGCACCATTTCTGATAAATGGCAGACTAATGCAGTCCTCCAGTGATGAAGCTCCCATAACTTCTGAAAACAAGCTGTTCCATTCGTGATTGTTCTCCTTATTTCTAGGTTGAATCTCTCCTTGATCAGTTTCCATCCATTATGCTTTGTCTGGCCTTTGGGTGTTTCAGAAAATAACTTGACCCCCTCCTCTCTGTAGCAGCCCCTCAAATTTTGGGCACACTGCTATCATGTCTCCCCTGGTCTTTCTTTTCACTAGACTAGCCATGCCCAGTTTCCAGGATGCAGACTCTGGGTCAATTCTCAAATAATCACACTTTATGTAAGATATTATTGGGGTCTGTGTTTTGTTACAGACTGAACAATACACTGTTTCTCAGTCCCCACTTGGAGTGATCACTGAAAATCAGAGTGGGTGTTTCAAAGCAAACAATTACTTCATATTAAGGTTTTTCTTAAATAGCACCTAATGAAGCTTAGTTTCTACTTTCTTCAGTGTATCAAATCGTTAATATTCAAACTTAGCAAAAGTCATGAGATGTTCATATGAAAACAGAAAAAACAACTACTTCTTTAGTGAAAACGTGATGCTAAGGGTCAAGTGTTCCAAGAAAATAAAATAAATAACACATAACATAACAATTATCAAGCTTTGATACCACCTACCAATTTCTAAGTTCTGAACCTTCATGTTCAATTTTTTTTGTATGCCAGTACATACATAGTCTTACTCAATTCAGAGCACAGGTGGGAGAAGCTGAGGAAGATGTTATATTGTCTGTGTTGATATCTTTTTCTGCATTATGTGTAAAAGTGAGCATTCATGCTCCATATGTGTTTTTCTGGAAATTGACTTCAAAAAGTTCTGCATACAGGAAAAAAAACTAATTGAGAAACACCTGCTTTCAAAGCACTTTGCCAAAAAAAAATATTTGGGGGCTTAGCCCACACAGATTCTGGATTAAGTTGTTAACAGGGAACCTCCCGACATAGCTACGTGTCTAAGAGCCAAGGTGGCACAGTGGTTAGAATGCAGTACTGCAGACTAATTCTGCTGACTGCCACCTGACTGGCAATTGGCAGTTCAAATCTCACCAGGCTGTATGGTTGACTCAGCCTTTATCCTTCTGAGGTCGGTAAAATGAGGTCCCAGATTGTTGGGGGCAATATGCTGACTCTGTAACTGCTTGAGAGAGGGCTGTAAAGCACTTGAAGTGATATATAAGTCTAAGTGCTATTGCTATGTGTCTAGCCGGAGATCTGCCATTAGCTTCCCATTATAAAGGCAGCTACCAATATATAAGTACATAACAGCATACCTTTTGTTATAATGTCCATGCTTGAAAGCAAAACATTGGCTGATTGAAAACATTTTGAAGAATATAGGTGAAGACCATACAGACTTGGACCGTGAGAATGAAAAATTAAAATGAAAATCCATCATCTTAGGCATCCTTTGAGCACTGTTAGCTGATGTCTAGGCCAAGAATTTGGAAGTTATGTGTTCTCCAGACTTACATCCAATATTTGCCTTAAAAGGGATACGAGAGTGCCATTTAACGCCACAGAATGCAGCTGTTTGAAACTATGGGATCTCTGACTTGCCTAACCTTATGAATAAAGTAAGAGCTGCGGGGGAAATTTCAACATCTCCAAGCAAGCTGTTGAAACTAGCCCAAAGTCCAACTTTGAAACTAAAGGTTGAGAATGCTTGCTTTCTCTCTGTTTCTATTGGAAGGGAAAGATATGGGGGTGTGTGTGTGTTGTTCCTAAAAGCCCTGTCCTGCCCTTACTTTGCTCTTCTAAAGCTGGATGGAACAGAGAAACACTAAAGCAACTAGAAGAAAAGTGAGATCATATTTAATTAAAGGCACAGGGGGGGAATTTATTCCATTCACATTTTAATGCAAACTTATTTGATTCACACTCTGTGAACCCATATGCAGCTGGAACATAGTATATGCTAATGCATACAGTTTTTGTAATGCTGCCCATAGGGTTATGCAACTACATCTACATATACTGTACATATAGATAGTTGATCCACTCTTATTAGGAGCAGCTTATATACATATGACAGAAATAGGTATATAAAATTAATTTAGGAAGGATGTGCATGGAAATGTACATGTTCCATACTAATCTTTTAAATAACAGAACTTAAAACTGGAAAAATGAACACCTGAACACGATGTTCCAATTCCTAAATGAAGGAGGGAAAATGTGGGAACATTACAAAAATATTTCTAGAACTCCAAAGTTTAAATCAGAAGAAGTGTGGTTTTGAGCTACACCTCAATAGCTTATGTGTATTTGCTTCCTTGGTACTGATCTCTAGCTGGATTAGGCAAAGTATCTCTGTGGTTTATAACAGCAGTACTGGATGACAGCATTGGAATAAAAAAACCCTCAAATAAATTTAGTCTTTAGAGTGACTTGTCAAAGAGTGTGAGTGTCTTCTTTCAGCACAGAGGTATTAAAAAGAGACTGTGTATAGCTTTTTGGATTCAGATCCTATAACTCATCTGTTTCTCATATGGGCCTTGTGTTAAATAAGCGAAAGCCAAGAAATGCTTGAACTATTTGAATTAATGAGATCATCTAACTATGTTCACAGAGCTCTTCTGAGTATTAGGCTTTAAATTCCATTGAAGATGGGTGCACTATTATCTACTCTTATGCATAACTCTTGTGACTTGCGTGCGATAGTACAGTATAAGTGACAGCTTATTGGTATAATCGTGATGAAGTCTGGGAGGTTATGAAGACACATACTTTCCATCAAAGCATATAAAATATATGGACTGCTTACGGACTGCTATATGGTTCTTGTCTTGTTTCTAAAAATATACAATATGCACTCCTTCTCTGCAGTCTGTAGGAAGGATATACATGTACAATCCAGTGAAACTCTATTTAAAAAGAGGCTGATGTGGCAAAGCAGGAGAGTTATCCAACTGGTGTGGTCCTGTTCATGAAAACTAGTCGTTAATGGTTGCACACATTACAACTAAGCCAAATTTCACATTTTTCCTGCTTATTCAGACAGAGCAGGAAGGAAGGCTGGAGACAAAATCAATCTTTCCATCCAAAGCCCTAACAAAAATCAAACTCTAGGCTTTTTTTTTTGGGGGGGGGAATACTTGCATTTATATCTTAGTGATGATTGTACTGAAAATATTGGGACCGTAAGAATTAGTGAAGATTTTAACTTCCGTTGATTGAAATACAACTTGATATACCTGTCTGTGGTTTAGGAGGAAAATTCTCATGAATGTACCATGTGGCCAATTCAGTTCAAAAGGACTATAAGGCACAAAATTGGATTACATCAATCCAGTTTCTAAACAGAAGTATTCCGGGTTTTATTTTTTTTAGGATTGCAGTTTAACTGGCAATTTTTAAAAGAGAAGGGAAAAATTCAGAAAGAAAAATCCCTTTAAGCGCTTATATTTTCCCCTATCTGCATTCAAAATATTAAGCGGTTTTCCATATGTCTTCAGTCTTTAAAGTAAAAAAGAGGCTCCTAAATTCTTCAACTTTATTGTCAAGAAACGCTTTTTTATTATTTGGATAGGACTGTTGAATTTATGATAAAACATAATGCAAAGGGTCATTCAATGTTATTTGAAATGGTAGTGCTTCCAGCAGGACAAAAGTTGCATGCAAATCCCTATCTTATGGGCATTGTTGCTTTATTTTTAATTATATCACTAGCCATCTTTTATTTTTAATTATTTCACTTGAAAATAATTCAGCTTTTTAAAAATCATGGAAATTCTGATGACTAACTACTTTGATGGATTACTAATAACTGGAATTATTGTCAGAATCTAGTATTTCCTAATTTTGACAACCATCTCTGCAGACCAATACTATTTTGGTATGGGGACATAGAATTAGTTTGTGCTGGTTTATATTAACATTGCCAAATTTTGATCTATGGGTTTATATCGTTACATGGACTCTGTGTGATTATTGTTCAAATAATTAAATGACGGGGGAAATAAAGGTCTTTGTTTACACTTTTCAGAGCCACATAATATTAACAGACTTGCAAACTTTGCAACTCAGTTTGTGTCAATCAAAGTCCTCCTAAATTTCTCCAAGCAATGAGATATATTGTCGCATTATAAAATTGTGGTCTTTGTCAAATGGGTGACTTTCTTAAGAAAAAGAAGAATTTCCCTGACTCATTTATACTGTTGGTGAAAATCACAGAGAAAATTCTTAAAAGTATGCAATTATAATAATAATCAATTCTGTGTGTCATTTCTGCTTTCACTATTAATAAATTAACCATGTAACATTGTTTCAAAATTATGTCAGTTACGCATATAATCATCTTTTAAATTAATGAAGGGATGAAGCGGTTTGATGACACTCATGATTTACAGGGCTGCTTTAGCTAATGTTAAAGCCTTTCATTTAATAAATTGTCCTTTGAGAAATTACCAAAAATGAATATTTGTATGCTAAAATGTTTCAAGGTTTATACTTTTGCAATATATTAACAAATGACAAGGGAAAGCATTTTTCAAAATAGATCTTCTTTACATATATTTAATTGAAATTAATTAGTATATTACTTTAGAAGGAAATGATAAGTGAGAAAGGTACAGGGTCATTTATGAGAATTTCTTATGGCAATAAAACACAGTTTAAACAATGGAATTATCATGTCCTTTAAAACATTTTATGATAGATTAGGAATTACTTCAAGAGTTTTGATTAAACAGACATATCTAAGGGTGTATGTGTATTTGTGTTTGTAGCAGAGATAGATGAGAGAAACCCCCTCCTAATTATTCTCCTGTAATTAATATTTCCCTCATTTAATTATGCTGGAATGTGTTCCTGCTGAATATTTACAAAGCTTAAACAAAATTGGAAGTGCAGCTGATTAGTCATTATGCTTTGGCTTCTGTGCACGCTACTTGTGACTACTTAATTTTTCTCTACTTTCTGTATGTATAGTAATAAGCTTTACTAGCTATTTCTTGGCTTCAAATAAGACCAATTGAGATTCAAGGTGTCATATATACATTTATCACTTCCCACTTGTACTATTCTTTTCTTATTTCAGTTCACTAGATAAATTCTAGACAGGATTGCTTGGAGAAAAATTGTACTCCTTCCTGAGTACAATTTTGGTACTTCTCCATCTCAACAGCCAAATATGGGTATGAGTATCTTCCTACCCTATACTCAGAAAATCTTTCAAGTGGATACTAAATGAAGCAGATTCATTGAAAAGATTAAGAAATATTAAACATCTTAGCGGGTGTACAACGATAGTGACCATACTTCTTTTTTGTAAAGGACATTCCATTATGTCAGAAAGCTGTCCTTTAGGTTTATTTATTTTTTCAAAAACTTTATTTTGTGCTTCCTTTTAGTCATTTAACTTTTACATTACAAATGCACAAACCTTCACATACACATTTGCATTTCAAATGAAAAATAGGAACATTGAATTCTCTTTTTCAACTAAATTTATATATACTGTTTGATTTTAGATATTTGTATCCATAACAGTTCCGGTTTTGCTCTTTAATTTTCCTTTGTAAAGTTAGAACATAAAACAATTAAGATATTTATCCTTACAAATAAAATATCCTTGGTCCCTTTTTCAGGGTTATTCTTTATTTTTTCCAATAAAGTATAGTTCCCACAAGTATAAACCATCCTAACCAGTTACCTCTTGCCCATTTATCTTTTGAGAAGAAATTGTCAAATCTAACATCTAAGGGAAGATATAATTTTGTTATGTGAATGTCAGTCCCCATGAGTTTCTTATTTAATGTTTCTTTGTGATACTAGAAGGTGTTCTTTTGAAATGTGCAGTGTTTGTATGTGTATGTACACAGTCTCCTAAACTGAGTAAAATGAGGCTAATAGCTTGAATGAACCAAGGGCCTATATGTTTGTCATATTGTTGCTTTGAGGGAAATAAATGGTTGTGATCAATGGTGTTAGCATTTCATTCATTCCTTTTTAAGCAGGTGAATGATGAACAATCAATGTGCATTGTAAGTACCCTCATGGAGCAGTTCATCAAAATGACAAATTTCACAGCAGTTCATTCATAGATAATTTTGTTCCTTAAATGAAATTAATTTGTTGATAGGGTATCCTAAGAAGAAACAATTGAAGAAAGAAAAATGAAAATAAATGCAACATATATTAAATCTTGTGAGTTTGCATATTTTTGGAAATAACACAGATGGATAGGCATGTGCTTTGAGAAAAATGATAGTCTAGTAACCCATGAAACATTATAAGATATTTGCTTTATTAATAATGTCTTTCTATGGTCCCCTTTTGTTCTTATGCAGATTTGTAATCCAGTTGCTTTACAACTATTGCTGTATTAATTTTAATAAACAAACATCCACAACAAATCAGCTGTGACTATTTGACATCTGGGCACCTTATGCCAACCTTCACACACACAACACACACAAAACACCTACCATCACAACCACCACAGAAGGCAAAGATATTCTTTTCAATGATCGGTTTTCCTTAAATGCATGTGCTTAGCTCAAAAACTGATTTGAGGACCTCAGGACTTATAATAGCCATATCTTTCTGTGAAAGCATCCTAGAAAAGGGGCTATTCGGTTTACCATACATGTAATAAGGATAAAAATGTGTTTACTTTTCTTTTCTAGCTTATTCTCTATAAATAATGTTAGGGGGGGACACCTTACTTTTTGGCAATACTTAACCAGATCAGAAAGCTTAACCCTTTTCTTCAAGGAAAGGCCTTAAAACTTAGATTCTGATATGAAAACACCAATTTTTTGGGTTTATTTTCCCATTTCCTGTTGCCCTTTGTTATGAAACAGACATTATCCATAAGGTATCGATTAGCATGACTCCAAACAGCATCTTGCTTCTTAATTGAAGATGCAATTTTAAATGCCACAAATTTCACAGATTATTAAATATATCGGAAGGTATGAAACCTTCATGATTTGGCAATGTATTTATTGAAGGGAAGAGGGGAATCTGGGCCATTCCATAACATCACATGATAACATCTGAGGTCTAAACAGTTTACCTTACCCAGTGGTGAAATTCAATTTTTTTTACTACTAGTTCTGTGGGCGTGGCTTGATGGGCATAGTTTGGTGGGCATGGCAGGGTAATGATACTGCAAAATCTCCATTCCCACCCCACTCTGGGGCCAGCCAGATGTGGCATTTGCCAGTTCCTCTGAGCTACTCAAAATTTCCACTGCCAGTTTTCCAGAACCTGTCAGAACCTGCTAGATTTCACCCTGTACCTACCCCAGTATAAAGATGGAGCAGGCAGAATACTTACATATTTAGCATCTCAACATGTCTTGTTTGTAAGTGGTGGAGATGCTAGAACCTCTTGTACAAGTCCAGTGTACAAACTAGGACTCTAGTATGGTTTGTTCTGACATGCTCTGGATTTCCACTTGTTAAGTCCTTCCTCTACAAAAAGGATATATGTTGGCATGCCCAGACTAAAATCTACCTGCATCTACCTTCCAGACAGATTTTCCTATGACACACAGCCTTATATTAAACTCGCATCATCATGGCATCGTCACGTGGCACATTGTGACTTTTTTCCCCCTTCACTAAAACAGGTGTGGGTGTGGCCAGTGCATGACACATCTGGCCTGCGGGCCACGAATTTGACACCCCTGATCTAGAGGTATCTGATCCCTCATCCAAGACATTGATTGGTCAGTCTGAAGTTTCTCCAATACCCTTAAAAAAACCTCTTTTGGATCAGTCTGCCTTGTCTTTGATAGGATGGTGGAGAGGAAACTAGTCAAGGAGTCCAAGAAATTACTCCATAAGTATAATCAAATAATTAATTTCCTAATAACTTCAAATAGCAATTTCCTAATAACTTCAAATAGCTAAGTCTGAAGAATTTGAATTAGTAATGTCTGTGGTTTGTTTTAATTTGAATTGCTGCTACTGATCTTTTTTATATCTGTCACTAGACTATTTAATAAATTTATTGCTGTAGTTGATTAATCTTTTTTGCCTAGTCTGCAGAGCAATTTTATTCAAGTGGCAGTCTTTCCTTAAGGACAGAAAAGAAATGCTCCAAAAAAAATCCTGAAATATCAACTTTGGGCCTGGATTCTTATATTTCCAAACTTAAGTTTAGTCATTACTGTAAATCACAAACATGATTACAGCATATCCAAATGTATAAGAAAATAGTCCTGGAGTTCTATTTACAGGGTTAGAAAGGCAGACGCCTCCCAGGGCAGTCATAATTACACAGGGAACTTTTGGGATTGAAATGTTCCCACAGTAAGGATCTGACACAGAATCAAATGACATTGGTTAACCAGAATTATTGCAAAGCAAGGGAGAAATTTCCACAAATGCTGCAGTAGCGAGCCAGGTACAATGATGTACTAATTGATGGCAAACCAAACACAAGGACATTAGAATATTAGTTCTTACACTAGATCCCTTAAAAGTGCGGCAGAATCAAATCAAAAGCTAAGGGGAAAAGAAACCATGAATTAATGTGCATAATTGATTAGTTATTTATTAAAAAGTATGTTGCACGTACGGTAATTATTCCAGGATTATCAAAAAGGAGGTAGTGTCAAAACTGTATCATTTTCATGTGTCTAAAAGCACTGGAAAGTATCTGACATTAGAAGGGCTACATTAATTATGTAGACCAGCTTCACAATATTATTCTTGCCCCAGTTTTAAAACATGGCCAGAGTAATTAACTCAGAGCTACTATTAATATGTTTATGTTTGCACTGATTATAACCTTATGAAGAGAGAAAACTGCAGTATATTGAAATAAAGAATGAAGAGGAGATAAAAAAAATCTCTTGGGATCATTCGCTGTAGCAATTTAATGAAGAAATAAATTTAATTGCAACTTTCTAAATAACCAAAAATGAAGAGGGGTATATTCTTTTATTACAGCTTAAGACCTCCAAATGACATGAAATTTGGGGGCTGGAAAAGGATGTATTTGACAATGCACCATTTTGTTTCAATTATATGCAGCATATTTTCTAAGCGTAGAAAAAGCAAAGACATCGTATATCTTAAAAGTTCAGCAAACCCTGAGCTGCTGAGATATCACTAAATTGTCATGAGTCAAAGCAACATAAAAGCAAAGAAACCACACAGCAGCCTTCTAGTGCCCTCCAGATGGGTTAAAACACAACTTTTAATATGCTCCCAGGATGAAAGTTGTCATCAGGGCAAGACCAAGACATTTGCTCCAGAAGGGAAGACTTGTTTTGTTCCCACATCTAAAGCCATCCAGACTGATAATTGAATCTTATTTCAAAAGTGGCAACAGTAGAACATCTTTCACCATATCTGCAGGCAAGAAAATAGTTTAGCAGCCAGCCAGCCAGCCAATTCTGTCTTTCAAGACCTCACTGACACTCCTTCCAGATACTGTACCTGGTGTCTACTGTACTGTATGAAGTGACTACCTCATTCTGCATAATAGACCAGCCCAGAAGCCCCAGGGTGAGAAAACCTGTCATGTTTTGTTGCCTTAAGCTAATTTTGCACTCAGCAATTAGCTCTCATTATCTTGTTTTTTTTTATTTTAAAATCATTTTATCTGTGCTCTATTATGCATAGGCATTACTCTTCAATGCTAATACATTCACTATGGGAAATTGTAAATAAAGGTATGTCGATGCACCAGGAGCAAGGTTTTGTGCAACTCTTTTAACAGTGGCATAGTTCAGTTCAGTTCAGTTCAGTTTATTACATTTATATGCCACCCTTTTCCCCCGAGGGGGACGCAGGGCGGCTCACAACTCAACCAGGGAAGGGGAATACAGACAAAAAATTTAAAAAACAAGCATAACAATGCATAATTTAAAAAACATACAACAGTCATACGATTCGAGATGGGGGCAACAGCTCTTTAGCCCCAGGCCTGTCGGAACAGCGAGGTTTAAGGGCCTTGCAGAAGGCCTGGAGGGTGGTGAGGGTTCGAATCTCCATGGGGAGTTCGTTCCAGAGGGTCGGAGCAGCCACAGAGAAGGCTCTCCTCCGAGTAGTCGACACTGGCCGGCGGATGGAATTCGGAGGAGGCCTAATCTGTGGGATCTGATCGGTCTAGTGGAGGTGATTGGCAGCAGGCGGTCTCTCAAGTACCCAGGTCCAATACCATGAAGGGCTTTATAAGTGACGACTAGCGCCTTGAAGCGTATCCGGAGACCAATAGGCAGCCAGTGCAGCTCGCAGAGGATAGGTGTTACGTGGGTGAACCGAGGTACACCCACGATCACGTCGCGCGGCTGCATTCTGGACAAGCTGAAGTCTCCGAATACTCTTCAAGGGGCTGCCCCATGTAGAGCACGTTGCAGTAGTCCAGTCTAGAGGTCACAAGGGCTCGAGTGACTCACTCATCCATTGGTTTTGGTACCAGTGGTTCTGCTAAAGTCTTTCAGCTCTGAATCAGTGTCAAGCTTCCTGTGAAGACCTAAATACGCAGAGGAAGAGAAACTGCAAACGAATTATATCTCTCTCTGAAACATGTCATGCTTTTTAAAAATATAATGAAGAAATATGGATGTAGGGGTTTACAATTTTCTCTAAAATTATCTTCCAATGTGATATGGGGGAAGCACCACAGAATGTTATTTTTCCTCCTGCAACTTTGACTGGGGGCATTGAATAGTTGACTGTTGGCAAACACCTAAGCAATATTGAGGTATGCATCTATATTTCCTGTTTTCTTATTTATCTTTATTTTACAAGTTTAAAAGCAGTCAGATCAATATTCTTTTAAATAAAATATCTACAAGGATCACCTTATTTTCTTCTATCTGTTATGCAATAGAAAGCAGCAGGAATTGTAATATATTTTGCAGGCAATATGCTTGACGATAGGGCAAGATCTATAGACTACCTGTTTTCTGTTGTAAGTCTAAGGCTGTTGCCCAGCAAACATACTCAGCACTGAATTATGAAATAGCAGAGATTACTTGCAACCTGCGTAGCATATTTTTCAGATGTCAATCTGTTTGTTCTTTTACTTCATTGTGCCAGATGATTACATTTAAAATGGCAAACCAACAAATGACATGATTTAACCTTGTTGAACATTTAAAAGCCTCACTTGTTTTAGTGAAGAATAAAAGAATATCCAATTTTCATAAAGTAAGCTTTTTCAGATATTAAAGACCGATCAGACAGTTAATAAAGTTTTATCATTCAGTGTAATGTTCAAAATTCTGATGACCTTGAAGTTAAAAATTAACTGCTGGTTGCCTTGTAGCCATTTAGATGGCTATTGTCTAAGTGGGTTTTGATACATAGACAGGATTTACAAATCTAGCTTCGGTTCTGAACAATTACAAATATACATCTGTGCATTTAAATAATAATATGCAATAAAGCATAGTGAGGCTATATAACTGTGTTGGCGAACCTATGGCACATATAGGTTCAAGGCTTCAAGGTGCTACTCACCACCTATAAAGCCCTCCATGGTAGTGGATCTGCGTACTTGAGAGACCGCCTCCTGCCAATTACCTCCCTACGACCTATAAGATCACATAGATTGGGCCTCCTCCGAATACCATCCGCCAGTCAGTGTCGACTGGCAACTACACGGAGGAGGGCCTTTTCAGTAGCAGCTCCGACCCTTTGGAACGATCTCCCCGTGGAGATTCGTACCCTCACCACCGTCCAGACCTTCCGCACAGCCCTCAAGACCTGGCTATCCCGTCAGGCCTGGGGATAAGATCACAATCTGTCCCCACCCGAATGAAGAATGAATGTTGTGTACTATTTTACTCTTATGTATTGTTTTATGTTTATTGTTTACACCCCCCCCTCCCTATTTTATGTAAGCCGCCCTGAGTCCCCGCGGGGAAAAGGGCGGCCTATAAATATTAATAAAATACAAATACAAATATGCCGGAAGTAGCACGCAGAGCCATTTCTCCAGGCATGCAAGCTGTCACCCGTTGCTCTTCCAGGTTCCAGCCCACCAGCCAGCTGGTCTTATGCACGTGGGAGTGCCGGAAACCAGAAGAGCAGCCGCCTGATGCGCATACACATGCTGGGTGGCTGCTCTTCTGGTTTCTGGCATGTGCATGCACACAGGCCAGCTGATCTTCGTGCATGCATATATGCCAGAAACTGGAAGACCAGGTGGCTGGTGTGCATACGCACACACACACACACGCTCCCATTTTGGCGCTCAGTGCCGAAAAGGTTCACCAACACTGCTATATAATATACTTCAAGGGGTTTGTGTTTTTCAACTGTTTGTTTTTTTTATTTTGGATATTGATGGATGGTCAGTTTGGTGTAATACTAAGACACTGTCCTAGAAACCAGGAGGCTGTAAGTTCTAGTAATGTTTAAGCATGAAAGCTGGTTGGGTGACTTTAAACTAGACACTGTCTCAGCCCAAGAATATCATGTCTCTTTATTGTGAGGTGGGCTTTGATGTGGAGAAAATAAGAGGAGGAAAGATTTTAGGCATGTTCATCACCTTGACTTACTTAGAAAGTAATAAAAAACAATATCTGAGATCAAATCTGATTTTTAGGTCAACGGCAACTATTTAAAATTGGGATCATGTAAAGCCAGAGATGAGTTCCTACCAGTTCGCACCAGTTCGGTAGAACTGGTTCGTCAAATCTACCGAACCGGTTAGAAGAGGTTCCACCAGTGGACCCAGAAAGCAGGCCACACCTACAGAAGAGGTTCCAAAAATTTTTGAAACCCACCACTCATACACACACACACACACACAGAGAGAGAGACTCACATAGAGAGAGAAAGAGAAAGAAAGGAAGTAATGAAGGAAGAAAGAAAGAAAGAAAGAAAGAAAGAAAGAAAGAAAGAAAAAAAGAAAAAAAGAAAAAAAGAAAAAAAGAAAAAAAGAAAAAAAGAAAAAAAGAAAAAAAGAAAAAAAGAAAAAAAGAAAAAAAGAAAGAAAAAGTGAGACAGAGATGAATGAAAAAAGGAAAAAGGGACAGAGAAACAAAAGGAAGGAGAGAGAGAGAGAGAGAGAGAGAGAGAGAGAGAGAGAGAGAGAACACATGGCCAGCAAGCCACTCCCACAAAGGAGGCCACACCCACAGAGTAGGTTTGAAAAATTTTTGAAACCCATCACTGTGTAAAGCTGATTCTGTTTGCAAAAAAAAAAATGTATACTCTTCATAACAATATGCTAATACTATTTTTTTAATTAACTTAAGTTTGTGGAACTGCCTCTGTGTGGATATGGCACAGTAATCCATAACAATAGATGCATTCCTACCAAAATGAATCCCCAGAAGTGTATCTATAGTACCAAAGAAGCTGGGATACTTGTTTTGGAAATTGCCAAGTCCCACATCCCATCTGATTTTATTTATATTGAGGCTCTTTGCATTAAATATAAATAACCAGGAAGCCCACATGCTGCAAAGTGCCAGCTTCAAGCATAATTTTATTTCCAATAATGTTTTTGGCCCCTGAAAGCATTCTTAGAGAAATAAAAGTAGTGGCTAGCTGTCAGAAGTATGTTCCAAGGAGGAGGAGGAGGAGGAGGAGGAGAGGAGGAGGAGGAGGAGGAGGAGGAGGAGGAGGAGGAGGAGGAGGAGGAGGAGGAGGAGGAGGAGGAGGAGGAGGAGGAGGAGGACTGAAATGGTAAGGGAAAATCCCATGAGGCAAGAAAAAAAACTCAGCAGTTTAACTACTGGTCATTTTTCTTTTTCTAACACATTTATCAGGTTAACCATTTTGTGGTGGGTATCAATAACATATTCTCAAAATTCCAAATATGCCCACTAGCCTCAAAGGTTTGGGATGTCTGCTCTATGCTAGTCATTTTTATTGTATGAGAAACCTTATACCAAGATCAACCACTACCAATGTACAACACTGAAGTGATAGATTCAATTCACCCCACACACCCCATCAATTGATTATTAATATTGATGGTTATATCAATGCATAGTTTTCACCACAGCATGAGTATAAAGCATTATGTCCAAGAAATGTGTTGGGCTTCCTTACCCTTCAGCCATAATATTTTGTACAACGATGTCTGAACTAAAATTTTCATGGATAGGTTGGTTTTGCTTTTAGCATATAGCCCGTGTTTGAAAGCTAGTCTGTACATATCCCTTTTGATATACCTTACAGTGAATGATTGAGACTTCAAAAACAAAGTTTAGTTTGTCATAATAGCCCAGAAAATCTTAATCTAAAACAGATGTACTATAGGATTTCAGTGCAGTATGTCACTGTGTGCTGGTAATATTAGCATGTGAGAAGTCGCATTTGCCAAGCAATAGATCACATGAAGTTAATAAGCATCACTACAATGAATCCAACCTTTTCTTTCCCCAACCACCAAACATCTTTTTGGAAAAAAAAAACAAGAGCCGACTGTGTTGCCTTGAATTTCACTTCCCCCGCTGTTGTATTTTATACCTGTATGCTAGAATCACCTGGAAAACATCCAATCAGGTCATTTCAGTAATTGACGGGTTATTCAAACGTCCTTCTCTAGCAATCATCTAGCTATTTTAAAATACCATATGTGAAAGAGAGAGATATCTTTAAATAATTTGGCAAACAGTCAAAACTTTGACATTTCTTCATGCCACAGTGGCTTCCCTACAAGCTATACTGGCAGGAATTTCTTCAAGGTTCAAGAGATCCTAAGTATTAGATAATTAATCCTGGGTTTCACCATGATTGGCTATTTCTGAACTTCTTTCTGCTTGAATTGTTAATAAGCAGACTCATCGGAAAAAACAGAATAAATTCTGTTCTTTGGGCTAACTGCAGGATGATTTTAATCATATACCAGACACTGGACCTACTAGCTTTTTAAGGGTTTGCAAATCAGGCAAAATCCAATATGAATTTGCAAGATGAATTTAAAAGTTACTTTTTGGTTGGGATGATGACTTAATTTAAAAATAGTTATGTCTATAAAAAGCATAAACATGAAGGTACAAAACTCCAATAAACCTTCAAATCAGTGCAAAGTTAGGCAATTTTATTAGATAGATACATTAAAACAATTTAAAAACTGATTTGAATGAATGAGTCAAAATAATCGACAGTGAATATAAGCTTTGCTGTGTTCTTACGTTTATCTCATTTTTAAGGAGTATAAAGGAGAGATCTGGACACAGTATAATAATCTGAGCTCATTAATTTTCAGAGTTAAGAATTATGGATAAGTATAGATTGTGCAATGAAAACCTTATCAACTATACAACATGATTAACAATTTGGCCTATTTTATAAGTCCATTAGTCACAAGCATAAACATGGAAAGAGAACAAAAGTCTGGAAATCTAATTTTAAAGACCCTTCTGCTTTTGCAAAAAGCCAGGATGTATTGTAGACTCCCCACTGGAGATTCTTCTCTGTGCAAGTCTAGGTCCATACTTAAATAGTAATATAAACACTGAGTTGCAACTAAACCATAGAAAAGGATGGATCCGAGCCATTTGTCTCAAATTAGATAACATTCTGGATATGCTATATCTTTATTTACCTAGCCATATCTCTTTAAATAACTTTGTTAAAAAGGGATTAGTTTTCTTTAAAAGCCATTCAGAAAATTAAAAGCCATAGATAAAATATGAAAGAAATGCAGTAAAAAAAAAAAAACCTCTCCACAAGCATGCCAAAAATGGAAAATGAGTAACAGGAGAAGATAAGTAAGCATGGAGGTTGGAGAATCAGAATATATTATGGAAACATTTGAAATCCTTAATTACGAACTTACAAAGTCATTTAATATGTACAACATTTGTGTCTTGTGAAATTCAGAAACTGAAAAACAGTATAAATAATAGAGGAATGATATAGACCAATAACATGAAAGTAAAATTTTGTAGGTTTGTAAGAAAATAAGTGCATTTCCAAATGATAGAATAAATTGGGTTTATTTTTTTCTTAGGATTCTATTCAATAAAAAGAGGGGAGAGCAGGGGAGGAGAGGAGAGACATGGGAATTTACAGATGACTGCCTTATAGACAGAAGGATGGGCAATCATGCTTCTCACTTTGGGGCTAAGCAATATTATGCAGAGCAGTAGCAAAATCTGACTATGGTACTACAGGTAGTTATTGACATATTATTACAATTGAGCCCCAAATTTCCATTGCTAAACAAAACAGTTTGCCCGATTTTATGTCTTTTCTTGTGAAGGTTGTTAAGAGAATCACTGCAGTTGTTAAGCTGGTAACATGGCTGTTAAGTGAATCTGGCTTCCCTATTGACTTTTTATCAGAAGGTCATAAAAGATAAGCACGTGACCCCAGGACACTGCAACCATCATAAATACATGCCAGTTGCCAAGCATCTGGATTTTGATCAATGATCCCTTTTTAACAAAGTTATTTAAAGAGATATGGCTAGGTAAATAAAGATATAGCATATCCAGAATGTTATCTAATTTGAGGCAATGTCATAAATGTGAAAAACAATCATAAGTCACTTTTTTCAGGACTGTTGTAATTTTGAACAATCACTAAACAAATGGTGATAAGTCAAGGATTATCTGCATCTTCATACATTCTCAGAAGGAGCAATACAGAGGTGGGTTCCTACCAGTTCGCATCTATTCGGTAGAACCGGTTCGTCAAATCTACCGAACCAGTTAGAAGAGGTTCCACCAGTGGACCCGGAAAGCAGGCCACACCTACAGAAGAGGTTCCAAAAAATTTTGAAACCCACCACTGGTCCTTGGATATGATTATTCTACACTATCATGCTCATATTTATAAAACTCAGTGCCTGTGAAAGGTAAGGACGGCTACTGCATTTGTGGTGCAATCAGAACATTGCGTGTGTTGAAGTTGTTTTAACGCAAACCAAAGATGCCTTTTAAAAAACAAGTTTACATCATATTCTTATGCATGCCAGTGCTGTGTGTGAAGTAATTTAAGATGGTTCTGACAAGTGTCATCGGCATCTTCATATCCGGTCACATGGGCGGCAAGCCACTCCCATCCAGTCACATGGGCGGCAAGCCATTCCCACAAAGGAGGCCACACCCCCGGAGTAGGTTCAAACAATTTTTGAAACTCATCACTCGAGCAATACAGTAATGTCGTTATCACTTTTATTTGCCAAGATATAAAATATTTATATGGAGTAGCACGCAAGCCTTATATAAAGTTGCAATTAAGAATATCATTGTGATATGTGTAAAATGAAACACTCACCTGTACTATAGACACCGAGGATCGAAGATCAGAAGATGTGATAGGATTTGCAGAACAACTTCATAATCATTCTTTTTGCACCCTCATCTACTGTATGAATGCCAGGTTATAGTCTCAAAGAACAGAGGTGAATTCTTAGCAGTTCTGTTGATGGGAAAAGACTCATTTTCCTATATATGAATATGTAACATAGTGGGGAAGGAAGGGCATTGAATCTCACCTTGCCTCCAGTATGCTAACTTTCCGTAGGCAGAGATGACTTTGATGCAGGCTACATTCAAAGAAATATATTTGGAGTAGATCTCCAGTTTTAAAATATGCTTATGGGCACAAAATATATAAAGCTTCCTTGGTCAAATTACAGTTACACCACGCAATTAAGTGAGCTCGGATGCAAATTGCAATAGAGATAGAAGGTAGAATAGAGAGATAAGTCCCATAAATATTTCCCCTGTCTTAATTTCTACTGTCCTTCTCTCCCAATACACTGATACAACTCTGTGCATAGGAAGCATACATGTAAACTAAATTAGAAGCATATATTGATGTACATATTTATTGACTCAGTACAGGGGTGAGTTGTTGCCGGCATTACTGTCGGTTCGGCACACAAAAAAATTTGTGCACTTGTGTCATGCCAAACACACACTCTGCGCGCATGTGCATTTGCACCTAAAAAGGTCCATGCAGGCATAAAACATTAGAAAAGAGGGAAAATTACATTTATGCAATGAAAATTGTTCTGCGCATGCACAGAATTGAAAATCAAGATGGTGGTGCTGTAGGAGAATCGGTTTGGGAGCGTGGCAGGCCTGGGTTGCTGCTGGCTCCAGCGACCCAGGACGCCAAACCACTACTGGTTCAGCCAAACTGGTCTGAACCGGTAGGAACCCACCTCTGACTTAGTGGCTAATTCTATTCCCTCCAACCACATGGAGGCATGAAGAACAAGATCCAAAGTAGGGGCTTTCTGAGTAGTCCCTTACACAAACACATTGCTACTTTGAGGCAATAAGTGTGCTGGTCCCTTATGCCAGGGCTCACCAACCTTTTGGACCTCAGGGACTACTAAATTCATAATTTTAAATCCTGCGGACCACTAATATGATTTTTTTAAAAGATAAATAGCATTTAATGCAATATAAAAAATGCAAATAATTTTTTTGTGGACCGCCAAAACTTTCTCACGGACAACCAGTAACCAGTGGTCCACAGACCACTGGTTGGTGACCACTGCCTTACACAGCTTGTGAAACAACAGAACAAAACCCCAAAGATGGCAACTTTAGTTGAGACTGGGAAAGCAGGCATGCAAAAAAGCCAAGCAAACAAGCAAATAAACAAACAAAAAAAGCTAATATGTAAGGATAACAATCTCCAGGGATAACAATTATTGCAGCCCCACTGGAAATTCTGACCTTTCCTGTAGGACACAAAGCAACAGGTTAATATTTGGAAGTTTCAGTCAGTCAGATGACATGGCAGGGCAACCTACCGAGGTGGCGCAGTGGTTAAATGCAGCACTGCAGGCTACTTCAGCTGACTGCAGTTCTGCAGTTCGGCTGTTCAAATCTCACCGACTCAGGGTTGACTCAGCCTTCCATCCTTCCGAGGTGGGTAAAATGAGGACCCGGATTGTTGTTGGGGGCAATATGCTGACTCTGTAAACCGCTTAGAGAGGGCTGAAAGCCCTATGAAGCGGTATATAAGTCTAACTGCTATTGCTATTGCTATCAAAATAAGAACAGAGAAAGTTATGCTTGGAAAAGAAAATGCATAGTAAGTGTACAGTGACCCACAACATGGGATTTATCAGGGCAACAAACTATCAGTTCATATCAGGTCTTGTTGTATTTCCAAGGAGGATCTCTGGGATAAAACAGAAATATGTATATGTGAACACTAAATATTCTAGGCACTGGAGTAATAACTTTAGTCCATGTTTTGTAATTAAGTATAATTGAAAAATAAGATGCACTGGTCATCTAATGACAGATTTCAAGTTTAGTATTTACATTTAGTAAAGTGAACATAGAAAGATAGTTTGGTGTAATAGTTTAAAGCAGTAGGGTGTTCTGTCCCCCCTTCCTCGCTCGTTAACAGACGACAGGCAGACTTAAAAGGAAAGAACTTTATCAGTCCTCGGCTCTGACTGGCTGTGAGCCCAAAAATAAACATAAATAAAGTCTCTGACAAGATAACAGAATGCAAAACAAAACTCTTACAAAGCAATTCACTTTTCCAAGTGTCTCCTTGAATCAGGGTTACAGAAAGCAAATCACTTCTCCAAGTGTCTCTCACAAACAAACCACGACTGATGATCAATGAACGTTGAACGTTGACTGCTACAACTAGGGCGTGGCACCATCGGTTCTTTTATCACCAGAAGATGCCACTAACGAGACCCAGATGCATTGTTAATCTTGCATCCCAACTCAACTCACAGCAAACTTCTGCTGAGTCACAACAGTAGGGTATGAATCAGAATTATGAGTTCTAGTCCCAATTTAGCAGAAATTAGCTTAGCTGGCTAACCTTGGGCCAGTCTCTCTCTCTCTCTCTCTCTCTCTCTCTCTCTCTCTCTCTCTCTCTCTCTCTCTCTCTCTCTCTCTCTCTCTCTCTCTCTCTCTCTCCTCTCTCCTCTCTCTCTCTCTCTCTCTCTCTCTCTCTCTGTCCTAGGGAGGCAACAATGCCAAGTTGTTCAAAAATCTTGCTCGGAAAATTGCACAGACTGGTCTAGCCACTTGACAGAATCTCTCCTTCTCTCCCTCTCTCTCTCCCTCTCTCTCTCTCCCTCTCTCTCTCTCTTCCTCCCTCCTTCCCCCCTCCTTCCCCCTCCCTTCCCTCCCTCCCTCCCTCCCATGTGTACTTAATATACAACCTTTTGAATAGTAAATTTTATTAAATTACACACACATTAGTGTGTAATTTAATAAAAATTGCTATTCAAAAGGTTGTATATTAAGTTTATACATTAAAAAAAGAATTATATCTTATAACATAAAACAGTAGTTGTGTAGGTTTTGGGGTCACCCATAATCTCCACTGCCCTGATGAATTAATCAAGTCCTACTGAAGTCTAAGTGGGAGAAAGGGCAGCAGAACTTAGTACCACAGAATTATACCCATAACCATTAATAAAAATGCAGATACCTCTCTGCATGGCCACCAGATTCAACTATTAAAAATAGATACAATGTTTAAAATAATGGGAGGCTAGAACATTGGAAGGCATGTTACAACTTCGGGTGTGAACTTTATTTCACTTGACTTAGTGGAATTTGTAGAAAACAAGTGATGAGTGACTGTAGCCCAGTACTTTGAGATAATGTTAAAATAGGAATAGTAAAGTATGCTGGTAGATTACGAGATATTTTGAGAATATTTGTATCAGTTTGTCTTCTGATAAGTATTTTTGTATGATCTTGAATATAGCAAATACCATGTATAAATAAATAAATACGTTCTGCTCTTCATGTTAATTGTTTTTTTCATAATGTATTACTGAAAGTTTAAATAAGTCCAAAATAGCTGATAACTTATTATTTGAAATGACTAATTAATGTGCACCAGGTAACATATTTGAAAGTAATATGAATTTCATATTTTATATACTGTTCATTGAGTCCGCTGTCACAATTCTAAAACACAGATTTGTTTCTATATCCATTGGGTTCCAGTTACGTTTTGTTTGAAATTTATATAAATATTATTTAAGGAATATAATTATTTTTAAAAATAAAAGGATATATATACAGGTATGTAAAACTGGCTTTGTAAACCTGAGAAAATATAAATATAACACATTTTTAAGGGCTGAAGAATTGGATAATATATAGCCTATTGTAAATATAAGGCTGAGTAATAGCATTTCTTTATGTTACAAGTAAATAGTACATAGATTGTAATTCATGGGCTGGCTGTAGTCCAACAGAAAAGTTTTAAAAGTCCTGGAAAAGTGCTGATTTTTAAACAAGGGAAGGAAACATCCTAAAAAGTGTTGTTCATTGTTTTCAACAACACAAGTCGTTTTATGTCTTATAAAACATATATCTGGATGGAATAAATAATCCTGAACAATGAGTTAGTTTAATTCCGTTTTCTTTAAGATCTCATGTTTAAAGTAATCTCAATGTCTGCTAGACATTTGTTTCTTATTAAAAGCTCTGAGACAACACATCGCGGGTTTTGAAGTTTCTCTGACTTGATACGCAAATCATATTACAAAAGTCTATCTGAACTCTTTTAACCAGAGACACTGCATAAATTAAGAGTCTGAAATGTTGAATTCTGCTTTCAAATGTACATCATGTAATATGAGTCAAACAATATTATAAAATGCGGTTGTTGCATGTGAGGCAATGCATTGTTCTGTCATTAGGTGTGCTCTTGATAGGGAATCCTTGCCAAACCCAGCTTCTTTGTGAATGTAAATGGCTTGTTTCAGATGTATTGAACTGAATACAGAGCAATCCCATTGCAAAATTTATCTAGAAATAACAAAGAAAAAACTAGTGGGATCTGGCAGCGCATTGAAAATATTTTTTTAAATAAATTATTTTTCAAATTGCCACTAAGGAGCTGCACAGACCTGTTGCAACCCGTAATTTCACAGAGGCAGTTACTGCCACAGGATTACATTACATGTTGAAGTACAGCACACATACCCTATCTATAATGCAAGGATGTGTGAGACTGAGTGATGCATTTCAAAATGATACATTAAATGGCTATAATCATGGAGTAACAAAAATCATTTCATGTCTCTATAAGCAGAGCAATATAAGAATGAATAGCAGATTTTTTTTTCAACCTCCTTGTTTAAATGTAGTGCTTTAGTCTAGTTTATTTGCAAAATACCAGTTTCTTTATAGCCTCCCTCCCTGGGCATCTTGGAAGGAATGCGTGGGGAGAAATTGTGGGTTGGATTCACTCCATCTTCCCTATATTGATGCAAAAGAATGTAACTACTGGAGTTACAATATCCCACATGGTTATAAAACCATGCTTTGGTGGGATTTCTGATCATATGGAATAGAGTAAGCAGGAGATGGACAGTGTGTTCCTATATCTCCCCCATCTTTTCTTTTATCTTGCCTGAAAGGAGTGACTATGTCATGGATATTCCAGCAGTGAACCTGCTTCATAGGTGACATTCCATAAATTGAACATACCATTGCAGGAGTAACGCTTCCATGATGGTACAGGTAAAAGAGCAATGTGCTTTTATTTTTACACATTCACATTCAGATCTACAGCTCAAATGAATGTATTCCAGAATAACAACTTATAAATCTTTAAGTCAAATCAAATTAATAAATAGCAAACATTCTGGCTTGGCTGTCATATATAAGCAGTAAGATTACAAATTATAATTATGAATATGTCAAAATGGGTGGCTACAAATACTAATACTAATAATAATAACCCAAAGCCTCTGGAGCACAACTTGAATACCATCATCATTGATAACATCACCATCAGTCAATTGCAAAAGGCAGCTTTACCCAGAACAGCTTATGTACTTTAAAGACCATCAAACAACTGCATCTCTTTATCCCAGGTCCTGGGAAGGACTTGATAGGTGGATAAAAATGCCAAATCCAGTCTAAACATCAGGCTGACTGTGTGATGAAACATAATAGTAATAATGGAGGCATTCATATTTGTGATCATTATGATGAATCCCCCACACTTGACCATTTACTTAACTACCAATTACTATGTGGACACTTCCACACACCCTCCCTTTCCACCTCCGGAGGAGGGCCTTCTCTGTGGCTGCTCCGGCCCTTTGGAACGAGCTCCCCGTGGAGATTCGGACCCTCGCCACCCTTCAGGCCTTCCGGACAGCCATTAAGACCTGGCTGTCCCAGCAAGCCTGGGGCTGAGTTCCCCCGCTACTCGAATTTGCTGTGCTTGCTGTGTTTTTTAAATCGTTTGTATCATTGTCCTGTTTTTGTCTTACTTTTCTGTATTTGTTCCACTTCCCTTGGCTTTTGTTCAGCCGCCCTGAGTCCCTTCGGGGAATAGGGCGGCTGACAAATCGAATAAACCCAAACCCAAACCTTTCAGTCCCTTACAAAAACTGGAACTTGATTTACAGTCAACTTTCACTGACTGCAGGGGGGTTGGCTTCAAAACACAGAGATATCTCTGCTGATGAGCAGGAGAGTGCAAAAGCTTCAGCTCAATCAGGCTCAACTTTCCTTTCTTGGAATAAGGAGAAGAAAACCTTACCTCCACTAAACCCCAAAGGTTACAAAGCAAATTGCTCTGCCTCTCTACCTCCCTGACTTTCAATGCATGTATTTATGTAAGTCTGGTGGTGTATTTATTTAATTAATTAATTCAGTGTTGAGGCCGCCTGGCTCTGGGTGACTTGCAAATAAAAGAAAGAAGATATATCAAACAGAATGCAACTGACAGGAAGACCAATTATGTAACCCAAATAAACCAAAACCCAAAGGGACTTGGCCACCATGCTATTCCAAGGCCTGGGAGAGCAGCCAAGTTTTTAACAGTTTACAGAAGGCCCATAAGGTGGGAGCAGCAGGGCTCTCTTGGGGGGATGCCATTCCAGAGGGCATGAGCTACTATTGAGAAAGTACTTTCCTGGGTTCCACATTGTTTAATTGACAGGACCCAGAGCTTTTCCCCTTCTACTTGACCTCACTGGGTGAGCAGAAATATACAGAGACAGATGGCCCTTCAGGCAGCCAAGCCCTTTGCCATAAAGGCCTTTATAGATGGTAACCAGCACCTTGAATTGCACCTAAAAGCCAGCTGGTTTCTAGTGTAGCTTGTGAAGCAGTGAGGACATGTGCGCATACCATAGCAAGTCAACAAATGCCTCCTGGTTGTCTAAGTAAAGGGTTCCACCACAAATGCGTGAACGACAAAACCGCGCCGATGAATGAGCGCTGAAGCGCGCCGACAACAGCGCACTGACAGAAGCGCACTGTAACCCTAACCCTAAACCAAACCCTAAACCTAACTCTAAACCTAACCCTAAACCTAACCCTAAACCTAACCCTAAACCTTACCTTAACTTAAATCGCGCTTCTGTCGGCGCGCTTTTGTCGGCGCGCTGTTGTCGGCGCGCTTTTGACATCGCAGTTTTAGCGCCGCGGTTTTGTCGCCGCGCTTTTGATGTTCGCGCATTTGTCGGGTTATGAAGTAAAGCACCTAACAGTTCTTAGATTGCCCGCCAAAAAACCCTATAAAAAAGTAAGCAAAAGCAGTGAAATCTCCCAAAGGATTTCTTGCTTCCATGTTACACTTTCTACAGGGAATTAAAGAGCCACTTTCACTTATGAAGAGGAAATGATAAAATGTCAGCCTCAGTGAAACTGAGCCTTGTCAACCAGTTGCTGTGATCCCTGTTAAACGTTGCCACGATGCTACATGGGGAAGATGGAGGGATTAAGTTCTAGGCAAAGCAGGGAAAGGATCCAGAAATTCAGGCTGGCTTGAGCCCAGGAGCAGAGAGGTGAAGGGGAGATAATTCCCTCTGATTGAAAGGTAGATCATCCCAAGGGTTGCAGGTATGCAATAATTCCAAAGGGAGAAAAGAAAAATTCAACTCAGTTCTTAAAACAGATAATGCTACAAGATCAGCCAAGGGTAGAACTAAATCCCCTGTTCAGCAAAATAGGAAGATGGCAATACACAAACCACTCCAAAGCATCATGAGAGCGGAGGCATTGCCATGCCAAATATTAACTTTATGAACCAGAACTAAGTTAGGTGTGGTGGGGGGCGGGAGAATAGGCAATGCTTGCCAAATGTTTCTTTCTACTCTTGTTGGTGACTTTATATAATCCTTTCTCACCCACCCAAAGATTTAAGGAGATTATTAATATCTTAATTGCAGTGAGGCGAATGTTATGATTGTTTCCTGAATCACAAACAAGATCAACAAGTTCTGCCTGCTTTTGCTGTTGAGCACTGGATTCTCCATGGGCAGACCTGACCCCCTGTGGAGCAGCAAGAAGATTACATGGGCCTGCATGGGCAACTTTCCCTATCCTGACACGCTCAAGATGTCCTGGGTTATCATCCCCAGGATCGTCTCTTCTTTATCATCTAGTCATAGTTGCATGCCAGGCAAAACTTCCACAAGTGTTGAATTCTCATTATTATAACTGCTGCTTGGGAAGAGTAGATTTCTGCTTATAAAGAGTTAATACACTAAATTCTTTTAAGGACATCACGAAATGCCTAGCATGCTACCAAACTCAGGAGATGATAGTCTGCGGGGGGGGGGGGGGGACATAGCAGCATATATTCAAATTCCACCAGAAAGCTGCTACTCTTCTATGAGAGAGAGGGGGGATGGAGGGAGGGAGAGATAGAGAGTGGGCTGATAGGCACTTTTTAACAGAATGGTCCAGAGATCCACGATGGAAAAAAAATCCATTCGTGGGTGAAATTCTACTGGTTTGGACCAGTTGGAGCAAACTGGTAGCTCCAATATCAGCTGGAAGCGAACCAGTTCACTCCAACAATGAAGTGGGCCCACCTTCCCTGTGCTTAACTCATCATATCTTCTCAGCTGAATCACGTGGCAGAGTGGATTGCACTAATGCGGAAGATACTTTTTATCAAAACTCTGCACGCAAAGCGCGCAATCACCAAAGCAGTTGTTAAATCGGTAGGATCCCACCACTGCCTTCGCATCTGGAGAAAGTTACCGAGCTCCTCCAGGGACTTGAAGAAGTGGTGGAGGAGCACACCCTTCCAGAGCTGAAGCAGATGAATGGAACTGCTTGGCTGGAGTGGCAGGAAAAGATGCTATTTGCTGAACTGTCCCTTCAGCTATGGAAGAAGAAGAAAAAACAAAGTGAGATGCAGGAGAGCCTCGTGCATCCATTCTGACCCTCTTTTTATTTTTATTTATTGCATTTATTTATTCAACCACCTTCCCAAAATGAAGGTTACTAACACAGAAATTAACCAACTCATCACATCATGCAACTGCATGCTATTTTGGGGGTTAGCTCCTCTATCATCAGAAAAAAATACTGTATACTAGTAAACAGGTGTTAGGAATTGTCCTCCTAACACTGATCTGCTGTTATTTCTGAATTTTTGGATTCAGGAGAATTGGACGAGTCTGTACTATCTCATTTTAGGAACTTAGGCCAGGCATAATAAATGTAGAGTTGGAGTGCAGTGAAGGCCTCCACAAATGAACAGGAGAAAAAAAAAGAGGGCCAGGAAATATAATATAATTTTATATTATAATTTTCTTTATACTTCTGTAAGATGCAGGACTAACAGACCTGCAATGTAAACAGCCAAGTGAGCCAGAATTCTTTGTATACCTATGCTTTAGTCTAATGATGCTCTAGATTCTCGCAGACTAGATCTACTCTACCAGGTTTTATTGATGACAAGTATATTCTTCTAAGTAGATAGGCATACGACCATGAAGTAATAATCCAATATTTTAAATAACCTAATCCTAGGGGTAAGCATACCAGTGGGGGGTTCCAGATGCCGTTGCAACCGGTATGGTGCAATGGGGCCCAGTGTCCCACACATGCACAGCGAGCCTGTGTCCTTACCTCTGTGACGCCTCTGCAACACTCCAGCTGCTTGGCGGAGCGTTGGGCAGGCACCGTACATTCCATGCGCGGAAGCGCTGAAGAGCTCAAATACAGGTAAGGAGCTTGGGCAGGCGGGCGGGCCCTCCAGAGCACTGTACTGGAACAGTACCCAGTGCTCCCAGCAGGCACTGGTACGCCCGCACCGTGGCATATCGCCTGCAACCCACCACTGAAGCATACCCAATATGAAATTCCATTTAAATTCCAAATAGACATTTATATAATTGCTATCTCTTTTCTTCTAAAGATGAAGGCATATGGGTAGAAATGTGAGTCTTTCTTCCACCCGAAAGGTTCAATTTTTTAGTACAAAATATAGGTCTTGATGTTGATTTCTAAGGATATGATTTCCCTCCACAGACTCTGTGAGAGAAACATCCAGAAAGAGTTTGGGATGCATCTTGTTACTATTGAACAAGTTATGTTTTACTTACATTTGTTATAATAGACATAATGGCTGGGTCCATGCATTACATTACATTACACTGAAGTCTGAACCATGATTAACAAACTACGTGGCTTGAGCCATAAAACCTATAAAGCCAAATAAGACTCATTTTTCTCTTTGCATGAATTTGCCTGTATTATGCAGTGCATAACTGGCCATTTTGAAGTGGCAGGATGCTTGCTCCAAAAGGTTAATAATATAACAAAGGAGATTTAGCTCTTTGCCCCCAATGTATGCCATTCAGGCTTTATTTTGCCTTCAAGAGATAAAATGCTCCTTGTTTTCATTTTCACAACTTGGTTAAATACATCTGGCTGATGGCGCAATGACTGTTCGCCTAGTAAAGAATGGGAAATAGCAAACATTTGTTGTCCCAGCACAGATAAAACACCTCCTTGTAGGTGGAATTTTCTTAAATTAAGGTGGCAACTGAACTAATATGCACTTTGGATGTCTTTCAATAGTTTGTGCATGCACAAATGCAAATATGTATATTAGAAATGTTCTATACACTTATGCTTCCTCTGCCAGTATGTTATATATTACAAAGGATGACTTTATAATAGAGATGTTGGGCTTGTAGTTTAGTTTTCTACTATGGGCAAAGGTTTTTGCTTCTGGGAAATCATGGAAGGTAAGTTTCCAGCAATATATAGAAAACAAAATATTCTACGCTTTTGTTGAAACAACCAATGCTTTAATCTTTCCCAGCCAATGCCATTGCAAATTGTAGACTTTGTTTTTATCCATAGAAAGTTCAGCATGAGGGGAAAAAAGATACACACTAAGGAAACAAGCAAAATGTTACAAAGTTGTGATATTTATATAGTTACTTACCAAGCACATCTAAATTATATTAAAGTAACCAAACTATCTTTACAATCCCCAAGGCATGTCACAACTTTTGAGCACCCACTAATGTTTGGAAATTGAAAGTTGAAAAATTTAACAAGTCCTAACTGCACATACACAGTCATATAAACTTTTTAGCACTTTTTCTCTGAAATCTCAAAATTATAGATATTATAGTGTTAATTTGGACTGGGCATGCTCAGTTTCTACTTCCTGCATGGCCTGGAAGCTATTGAGTCCATCACTATGTCTCAGGCTAAACTACCTCACAGGATTGTTGTAAAGAAAGAAGTGAGGAAACCATGTTTAATGCCTTACAGAAAAGGTAGGATATATATCTTTCTCACTTTCCCCTCATTCAGCAATTAGAGTGTGAGGGTGATTGCCAGTCGCTTGATTTCTGTCTATCTTCCAGTTGAAAGTATTAAGCACTAAGTTGTGGAAACAAAGAAACAGGTCTACTATTCATAAATATCACCATGGATTTTTATTTCTTTCAGCCTATAATCATCTATAGATCAATGTTTCTCAACCTTGGCAACTTGAAGATGTCTGGACTTCAACTCCCAAAATTCCCCAGCCAGCATTTGCTGGCTGGGGAATTCTGGGACTTGAAGTCCAGACATCTTCAAGTTGCCAAGGTTGAGAAACACTGATCTATAGTATAAGAGATTCTCAGATGGAAAGCAAAGAAAAGGCAGGAATTGCAAAGCTTATTTGTAATAAAACCCACTGAGTTCAACAATACTGATGGATTTGTAATGTGTTTAAATCTGCATATGTTCTATCTAAGGATTAGCAATCAAACCTGTCTGGGTTCTCATCAAATACAGGCTAGTCATTCAGATTAATGTAGGAATGCAGAGGGTCCTCAATTTACAACAGTTCATTTAGTGATGATTCAAAGTTACAGCGGCACTAAAAAAAGTGACTTATGACCATTTTTCACAGTTACAACCTTTGCAGCATCCCAAAGATCATGTGATCATGATTCAGATGCTTAGCAACTGGTTCATATTTATGACGGTCACAGTATCCCGGGATCATGTGATCCCCTTTTGCAACCTTCTGATAAGCAAAGTCAATGGGGAAGCCGGATTCACTTAACAACCGGGCGACCAAGTAAGCAACTGCACTGCTTCACTAACACCTGTGGCAGGAAAGGTCATAAAATGAGGCAAAATTCACTTAACAAATGTCTCATTTAACAACAGAAATGTTGGGCTCAATTGTGGTCGTAAGTCGAGGACTACCTGCATCTACATATCTGGCTAAGATGCTCCTCGGCTACATGTCAATTCAGATGACATATAGATGAACAGATTGCTATATAGTCAGGCTACCCACATTTGAGCTGTCAAAATCAGATGGCCACAAATAATTTTTTGGCCAAATCTGGTAGCTGTGCTACACAGAGAACTAGTATGCAATTAATAGTGTTGGATTTTAACTATGTTAAAGTAGTAGTTTAATTACTTTAAAGTAATGGTAGTTTAACTACTTTAACTACTGTTCTTCAAATGTTATTTACTGTGTTAACTATGCTGTCAACTAGAGATTGTCATAATTTGCCAAAAACCCAGTAAAGCTTTTGGTAAAATTCGTTTAATAAATTCTATAGCTAGAGGTGCAATGCTTTGGGGGAATTGGGTCAATCCTCTCCATTGGCTCTCATCCTAACTTACACCAGGGTAAGAGTCAACTTTAGCGCATACCATATGGGTTACTTTTGCTTTTAAGAGTAGCGATATTAGTCCAGTTGCAACAAGCAGCAGGATCAATCTTGTGACACCTTGACACAAGCAAAGGATGTTATTATCAGCTTTGCTTCCTTACTATTCCAGCAAGTTCATTGGGAACTTTAGTCCAGAACTGACACTAACCCAACGGACAGATGTTTTAGAGTTGTTTGCCGCAGCCACAGGCTCTTTGCACAACTTTTCACTTAATTTACCAGTTGAGCAACTTTATTGAGGAATTTTGCGGAGGGGTGGGGGAATGAGAGAGAGAGCGCGGGAGAGAATGTGTATGTGTGTTAGAGAGAGAGAGAATGAGTATGAGAGAGAGAAAGAGAGAGAGAGAATAAGGCTGCCCCCACAACCTCACAGCCCTTCGCGTGGCAGCGGGGTTGTTTGCGGATGAGAAGAAAGATCGATGTTCAAATAACTGGGTGGCTCCGTTTGCTAAAGTCAATATGCAATTATGCAAAAGGCTTTGGTAATGCGGTGACCGCACAGATCACGGTACCCGCCTCTGAGAGCGGACCTGCGCCTCCGCTTTGCTTCAGGGCCCCATCTCGGCGCGCTTGATCGCGGCCATTTGTTGGCTCCAACGAGCCTTCTGCTGAAGGCTGCGCTCTCCATCTCCCTCTGCCTTTGAAGATCGTGAGCTCTTTCACACCCAGACACTTGGCCCTTCTCTTCTTCCTCCCTCCAGTCGTCCCCCCTCCCTCCCCTTCCCAGACTCTGCTTTCCGGACGGGGACTTCTCCTTCTTTTCTTTCTTTCTTTTTTTAGTCTCACTTCGGTTCTGGCTCGTCCGACGGCACTGGCTTTTCGCACCCCTCCGCCTCGCGGCTGCTGAAACCGGTGCCTTCATTCTGAATATCTGGATCTGGGACACATTGAAATGTTATCTAGATGTGTGTGTAACCAAAACCCAGCTGGGGAAATGGGGGGAGGTGTGTGTGTGTGTGTGTGTGTGTGTGTGTGTACCGTGCTGGTACCTGCACGACAAAATCCTGCGCGCCCTCACATTTTTTCACACGCCTCTAATCCCATTAGCACACCTGAAATAATAGCCTCGGTGGGTGACAAACACCGCCTCCTTTTCTTCCTTTTGCCGCTTAGTGGAATAAAAGTGAGGATTTCTCAAAGCGGCTGCCTGGGTGTTTTGTTTTTCCTTACATAGGAAAAGGAATTCAGACCCAGGATCAAAGGTTGGGGTACTCACCACATTTTCTTGAAAGTTAGTCCTACTGAACTCACTGCAGCGTCCACCCAGGGTGTCCTCTATTGATATGCAATGAAGAGGAGGAGGAGGGAAGGCGATTGGGAATCTCACCCCCACCCGTAGTTCTCCTCTCCCAATTTAGCAGAAAGCCAGCATCGCTTTCCTATGCTTGTTTATTCCAAGTTAACTCCCGCTGTGTTCCAGTAGGGTTTACTCCTGGGAAAATGATGCATAGGGTTGCTTCCTGCATCTTTCTTCCCATTAGTGAAATATTACTTGGAAACAGAGACACTGCCTTGGAATTTACCTCCCAGGCTGCATATTTGAGACGAACCACCTTCTATTTGAGCTGGCTGATTTTATCTGAAAGATATTTCCTGGTGCAGAAGGCCCACTGACTTCAGTGAGACTGGCTGAATTGGCCTTAATTAATATACTGCCCGAGGTGATCCCATCATACTTATCTCTGATAATGGCTTGATCTGCAAACCAGTTAAGGGACTGTTCTCCTAAACATTAATTTAGGAATAAACCTGTCAAAGTTCACTGAGCAGCTCTGTAATCGCCAGGACCCTGCATTATTTGGGCTTTGTTAGACAAGACTGCAACTAAAGCTTTGCAAATGTTTTGATTTTTTTTAAATCACGGTTTAAAATAACATTGTGCCCTGTTGGCTTCTTCTTCTTTATCTCCAAAAGAGTTTATCTCATATCCATCAACTCCCAAGCCCCATTTGATGTGCAAGGACCTGGCTTTTAAGTGGCTCTGCTTATTTGGGACAACAAAGAATCAAACTTTGTTGCAGTTAAGAAATCGTTTTAAGGGCTCTCTAAATATATAATCTGAAGGTTTAGAAAATAATTTCCACCAGATTAAATGAAATGGATTTATGAGAATGCCTGCTTATTATGATGCCCCCAAACATCTTGGGGCCTTTTCCCTGAGTGAGTTTTATGGAAAGTTGTGGTTTGAGCTTTTGAAAATCAGGAGTTCTCTGTCTACACACATCTCCTTCCTACAATATTCTTCCACCTCTTTTTACTTTGCTAAATCAGTAACAATTGAAGAAACTTTTCTACCTCTGAGGAAGCAAAGAGACAAACAACGGGGAAATGGTTACAATAGGTAGAGAAACATATCTGATTCAGTAGGGCTGGTTCAGCCATTTGGGATCAAGAAACATGTTGAAAAAAAGTGTTAAAATGACCACAGGATTGCTTGGAAACAAATTAAAATCAATGGATGTTACTTTGCCTGTGATTGAACTATTTTCATTGAAACTCCCAATTCCAGCCCTTCCTTCTATAGCTATTTCCAAAGCCACTGCATCTTCCCCAGTCAATTTCTCCAATGTCCCATCCCAGAATGTTATCTTATGACACTTCTTTGAGTTTCTCCAGCTAGATGAAGCTATCTCTTCCACAAATCAAGAAATAAATAGGGTAAGATAAGAGGAGTAGAAGGAATATTAGAAATGAGCTGATTCTGAATTGATTCCTGGGGGTGGGAAACAGCTATAAATTCTTGCCCATATTCAGTGGTGTAGCCCTAAGAAGGAGGCAATGATTTTGAGATGGTCTGAGTCAGAGACCACCGTGGGGGTTATAGTACTGCTAGTTTGGATAAGTAAACAATGTAATCAGCCATTATTGTATTTCTTGACCCTGCCCTTCTGCAGTGGACAATTTCATTGGAAGAACAGTGACTTTTCATACACCAGAAAAAGGTAGAGCAAAGCAAATTTGCTGTGGCTATTTACCTCACTCCAAATCCCAAGGAACATTCCTCCCCAGTCACAATCCTTAGGCATACCAGTTTGTGTGCCTGGAGGGGGGTGGTGGCTGGGTGCAGCAATGGTAAGCCACCCAGACTTACTTCTGCCCCATCCCATCAAAAAACAAGTGAAGCGAATTGGCATTTCCAGGGAGAAAGTGGAGGAGGGGGTTGCAGTGTCTGTGAGCCTTGCCCTGTTAGTAGATGTTTAGGACTGACAATGAGAAGAAAAGAACATATCGATCTTCACCCCTTACCTTTAAAATCACATGCTGCCTTAAGTCTCATTCTTGTGATTGATGCCTTGGGTTCAATGTTGCTGTAGAGTAACTTCTAAACAGACCCTGGCACTAATGAAATTTTAGCCTTCCCCATCCCTATCAGATCATAAAATAAATAATGTATCAGATAATATATGACTGACTGAACAAAAAATATAACAATATATTGGGCTGGATATATTCAAATCAAAATTAGTAATATTTCTGAGGTTTTTCCTTATTGAACACAACAGACCCTACTTCTGAGTTTAGGGGAAGGGAAGATTCTGAGGAGTTAGAAAATTAAAGTTCCTTGTTGATCTGTAATACACACAGACAGAGAGAAAGGCCCCAGGAGTCCATGGATTATCCCCAAAACATCTTTGTATATCCAATACCTAAAAACCTTTAAAAAGAATTTGCATTGGTTGTTCTGCACTGGTAGTTAGATATTACAGCTGATTAAATACTTTCATTTTAAAAAAGGCACTTGAGATGGATTAAATCCAGAGAGATATTAGTGACTCTGAGATTACTCTGTGTGTGTGTGTGTGTGTGTGTGTGTATATGCACACACGTCTAAGAATTCATAGAATTGGGATTTCATTGAATTTTAAAAAATACAATAACCCAAGTTCAAATATATTGAGATATTCTGAATTGCTCACACAGTTATTACAACTTCAAATTCCCTTCTCTGGGAGTGAAGTCTTACAGAATGGAAAGAAGGTCCATCTACCAGGCTGAAGTATAAATGCTTGACGTTGGGTTTTGTTTTTTAAGGAATAGTTTACTTTCACTTTAAAGCTGTTTTGTAATGTAGGTTAGCACAAGAATAAATTTAAGTAACTTTCCCCCTTTTTAATTAAAAAAAACTGTAGGGAAACATTCCTCCCCCTATGAATACAGTGTATTAACCAACATAATTTATTTGGTGGAAGGGCACATTTGAAAACATATTAAGTTTCTGCTTCATTGTAGGGGAAATTTTTCACTTTCTCCTGGGCAGGTGAAATTATTTGGAGAGAAGAGAGGCCCCATGGAGAGTATCATTTTTAATCTCACCCTTTTCCTTTCTCCCCCAAAGTCACCTTTGAATGTTTAATAATTTCCCAGAATGTATTTCAAGTGATCAGCTTTTTCCCCTTATTTAAACTGAATAGATGCATTTCAGGAAGTAATAGGCTGATGTTGTATTAAATTACTTCAGATAACTCCAGCTTTAATATATCTTGTCTGCTTCTGGCTTGTTTTAATATAAAGAGGCTACTGTCTCCATCACATTTTCACTACTGATTTCCCAGTAAGAGCAACCCTTCCCATTCTTCAAAGGCCACTAAAAATTTACAAGATCCCTCTGCCCGCCCTGGCACCGTCTCCCAACATATATGAAGATACAATGCCATTGAATAATAATATGCTCTTGCTGGTGCCCACATTGAAAAAGCAAAAATAAAATACACACTGAGTTCAGCAAGATTTCAACCTAAAGATGTAGTTATTCGTGAACATAAAGGGCACTCCAACTTTCATCTAGGAAACAGGAACTCACACAAGTAAATTTCCAAATGCCTTTTTCTCTTTTATAATAATTAGTTTCATCACACTCAATTTCTGTCTCAGTTTTATTCTTTTTTATTTATATATTTAATATCTATATATTCCTTAGGATACAATTCTCTACTAATTTGGGGTGGTGGTGGTGGTGTTACATCTTGTTGAATTCAGAGAAGATAGGACATGGGTTGAGACTTTCCCTGCCAGGTTTGTCCATAAACTCCAAAAGCAATAATCTTAATTGTTTCCATGTTATAATTCCCAGCACACCAGTATATTCTTTGGCTTCAGTAATTCTACCTTTCTTTTTTAAAAAAGAAAGAGACGTATTATAAATGAAGCTTGGGTGGCTGATTACTCAGAACACCCCTTAAACAGTGTCTCTGGCTTTCACTGACTATTCATACGTTTCGTTCAGCCACGTTCTAAGTAAAAATGTCCTCTCTACCTCCCCCCGCCCCGCAAAAAAAAGTTTTGTCAATGGCTGTTGTAGTTTTACCATCGTCCAGTAGACGGCGTAAACACTCAAGCCTTCAAATAAACAGGCGATCCAGCGGGTTTTGTTTTAAATAATGTGAGACAGCCGCATTTTAATTCCAGAAAGAAGTATTATTATTATTATTATTATTATTATTATTATTATTATTATTATTATTATTATTATTATTGTTGTTGTTGTTGTTATTGTTATTATTGCTATTATTGCTATTATTGCTATTATTGCTATTATTGCTATTATTGCTATTATTGCTATTATTGTTAGAAGAAGAAGGAGGAGGAGGAGGAGGAGGAGGAGGAGGAGGAGGAGGAGGAGGAGGAGGAGGAGGAGGAGGAGGGGAAGGGGAAGTAGTAGTAGTAGTAGTAGTCCATTAATATTAGTGATGCCACTGCTTGGAAGTATCAATATTGTATAAAAAGTAGAGGGGATGTTCCAAGCAGCACATATTATAAACTAGATGAATCTTCAGACATATTTAGCCCTCCGATTAAAGTAAAGCACACCCTCCCAAGACGGTATCTTCAAAACCTCCGAAAAGAAGAACTTCAAGAGATGGAAGTGGTTTAGAGCTGTGTTGTATTATCGCCTCTTTATGCTCTCATATAATTTTCTCTTGTAAAAAAAAAAAAAAGTTAAATGTTGTCCCTGAAATTTAAATCTATCAAGAAGGTGATCAACGGTCAGATAATTTTCAAAAAGTCATAACGGCTTTCTATAATTCTGTTTGAACTGGGAGGGGGCGGGGGGGGAGGGAAGAGAAAGTATCAGGATTTTTTTTCTATATGTAAAAATCAGAAAACTTAACATCTGTGCCTTCCTCTCAACTTTCTTCGAACTGCAATTTCCAATCCCTTGTCACACTTCCTGAAATTAAAGGAAAACAACAAACAGCAAAAGCAACAAACAACAGAACAACAACCTGCAATCTCTCCAATTTGACTTCAGGCCAACTCGCTCGGAGGTTGCATAGTGTCTTCACCAGCACCCCAAGTGACAAACGTCCAGGCCAGTAATAATAGTAACTCATTCCCCAGTTGGGGGCGGCGAAGGGGGGGGGGGAGGAGGTTGTTGTTTAAGTGTAAATTATACCAGTAGGCTTCAAAATGTTTTTAGATGAGGAGTAACATTTTTTAAAAAAAGAAATGTTTTATGAAGTCCTCCATTAATTAATAAAAGGCGGTCTATAACTCCTGAAAAATGGCAGACCTGGTCATTAAATTGAACAGCCTTTTATTGCTTTTTCTGTTTAGTCATTCACACGTGCGCGCGCGCGGTCCGTCCGTGTCCCCCCCACTCACCCACTGTCTGCCTTCTCCATCAGTCAGCCCCTTCCCTCCCCCCCCCCCCAAATTCCCCGCCGCATTCGCTCCCTGGTGGAGAGATTCAGACATTTTTAAAGCCTTGGAAAGAAAACGTACTTTTGTAAAGTATTGCAAAAAAAAAAAAAAAATCTTTATCGGGTCCCGCTTCTTCGCTCGGAGTGTTTACTAAATTCAGTGGCCTGAGCATTTCGCCTCCCTCCCTGTCCCGAATGGCCAGCCTGACCTCTGATTGACTCCTGAACTGGACCAGGGCTCTTTGTTTTCCCAAGTCGGAATCCAGTAAACAAACCATCTCTAACCCTCCGAGTCCCGTCTTTGCTTCGCAAACGGCCACTCGCTTCATCTTCACTTAATCTCCCCTCCACCCCCGCTGAACCTCCCTTCTTTTTCACCTCCTCAAGTTTTGCCCTCTAATGGATCTTTAAATAGTTTTCTCTCGCGCGCTCTGCCATTCATTCAGGGTTTTCTGGCTTTGCTTTTTTTTTCTTCTTGTCTTTTTTTGGGTCAGGTCCCTGCTATCACTCCACGTCTTATCTCAGCATTCCTTCATTATCTTTATGCCCTGTTTAAAATCTGTTTTCTTCTGTTTGTTTTTCCACGTTTCGTGCCCTAAAATCTAAACACCGAAGGATCGGAGAAACGGAGAGGATGGCCCGCGAGGGGCATTAAAAAAAGGGGGGGGGTCAAAAGCCACTAGGCTACCGGAGCGGGTGGGGGGGGGGAGGCTGTGCGGTCCCAGTGGGCCACCCCACATCTTAGGGAAGCCTGTTTTGACTCCCACTCGAAGTCACGGATGGTCGCATGAAAAGAACATCTTTGGGGAAGTTGGAAGTCAGGGGCGCCCATCGTTTGACTGAGTTTTGGGAAAATTGGGGTGACTCCTCCAGAGGAGATCCTGAACGAGCCGCCTCGGGCTGTTGCCTCCGACAGAAGCAGCTGGAATCCGAGGCGCACTCATTGGGAGCAAGCTCAACTCCCCTCCTTTTGAAACCCTCTTCTCTGCCGCCACCCCCACCTACCAGACCTCGGGACTGAAGCCCCCGCGGGACAACGGGGCCTTTCTTTTCCTCCGGGGGAGGCCTGCGGAGTGCCGGCATCATTAACAAACTCCGAAGAATCGCCCCCCAGGAGGACCGGGCCCCCTGGACCATCTCCCTGCAAAGTGAGACAGAGCCCTTCGCCCAAAAATGTGCCAGCGCCTGGGAAGCAGGCTAAACTGGGCTTCGCGGAGGCTTTGGCCGGCATCCACTTGCTCGCCTTCAAATGGCCGAGAGACTTTTCAGCCCTTTCCCACGTGCGGGAGTGGGGGAAGGGAGAGGGGGCCGTGGGCCGGGTTTCAACTCCGGGGTCCTCCAAAAGAGCCATTTCGTGGTTTCCGGGCCTCAGGTTTGGGGTTGGATGGGGTCACAGCGGGCAGGGGAGCGGGAGGCCGAGGGCCCTCCTAGCTGCATTTCCTAAAAAGGCCATCTAGTCGAAAAGCTTGGGTCGCTGGAGTGGAAAAGTAAAAAGGTCGCAGAATTGTCTCCGAGAGGTTATGGAGCTAGCGACCGGGAATTGCCCCGTTTCTTTTCCCTCCCTTTAATAGATGATTAATTGCTTGCCCGGGTTAGTCTTTTTATGGCCGGTATATTGCAACTCGAGACGGCTACGGCGCAATTGCTCACAGCAAGCCTCAACAGTGGGGACTGTTTGCTAATTGTAAAAAAAAAAAAAAAAGCCCTTATCCAGAAGGAGCTTTGTGCAAACAATTTGTCGTC